>NC_133535.1:61866712-62512783 GCF_048544455.1 Silene latifolia | reverse complement strand
CCTTGGGCATTTCTTCCATAAGAGAGAGCATTACGGTCTAGTTGTCGGGTCGTTGGAGCGGTAGTTTAGGCTACTAGAAGGAGATACCTCTCTTGGTCCGGCTCAAGGGTAAGGTCACGGGCGTTTGGGAGAGTAATGGAGGTCAAACATTTCCGGATCAAGAGGTAAGTTTTCTAATCATCCTAATCGTACTTTATAAAGTTAATTGAGGTTAAGTGGTCATTGTTTATGGTGTTCCTTCAACCGGCCGATGTCGCGACTGTACAAAACCCACCGTATTTTTGGCAATTTGGGTGATCAAACCCCCTATCATGATTGGTTAATTATTTCGGATATTGTTTCCAATCTTTTTCATATGAAGGATCACCAAGTGGGCAATGTTAATTTGGTACTCTTTGGGTTGTTGCTTAAGGTAGCTTCCAAGGATATAAAGCTCATCGGAGCGCATATTGTGAGGCTCATGCCTCCCAAATACAGTCCACCCCATAGAGCGGTGCCATGTTCGGATGATTGGGCTATGGATGTGGCTCTCTTTTATTTTCGGCTCATCATCTATACTCTCCCGCGAAATTGCCTTCCACAATTCCTTTTGATCAAACCTCGCCAGGGGAAGATGGTTCCCCGTACATGGCAACCAAAACATGTTACCAAACCTTTCAAGGGTAATTTATATCGTCTTGTTCATTAACCGGAAAGATATACCGGTTATTTTACTTGTATTGTTATTCTTTTCAACTTCAAGGGAGCACAAAAATTCAAGTGTAATTATTTCAAAAGTATGGCGATGTAAATTGTACATTGCCCGCATCCCGACCCCATTGAATAATTTCTAACATTCGGTGTCTCACCCAAGTCTTCTCAAAGTATTGCGACAAATGAAACTAGTAAGAATAATGGGACCAGATTTAAGGTGAGCAAACCTTACCTTATGCGCTTCGTTAATAAAAATGACTTCCGGAAAGGATGGGTCAGGTGCCACCACGGCTCCACTAGAGCTAGCCTCGGCCCTAGCCCGCTTGCTTGGTGCCATCTTTGACAAATAGTTACCTTACCTTCTTAACGCAAGTTAAAACCGAAACTTTTCTTACCAAATGGTTTAAAAAGACAAATAGACCTTAAACAAACAATGCTAGTGTATAGAACTTACCCGAAAGATGATGTTGAATTTTCGGATTTTGCTAACCCTAGATTTGGAAATGATGATTTTTTATTTTTTTGGTGTTTTTATGTTGAAAAATGGAGTTTGGAGTGAAGATATATAGTTAAAAGGTATTATGTATTCATATGATTGATGATTTTGATGATGATTTTGAGGATTTGTGGTTTTTTTTTTTGTGAAATGTGAGAATATATTATATATCAAAAAACCAAACAATTTACAACCAGGTATACAATCGAGAGTACTAACACGAAATGCTAATACTCAATCAGAGAACCAAGAAAGCTCTCACAAAGAAACTAACTACTTAATCATGGCCATTAAGAGGAGCCAAGCAACCCCATCTCCTAAGCCATTCCTTATCTCCTCTACTCAGAGTCTTACTAGCCATGAGTGGAATCCTGCACTTAGCTTCCTTTATAATACACTCAGCCACCTTAGTTGGTTTCATCAGAACAGCATTCAAATGAGCATTGTTCCGTTAGAACCATATATAATAGTAGCAAGCTGACCAGATCATAGTATGTAAACCTCACTTCAGTCTAACTCTACCTGATCCTGACATATTCACATCAATTTTGAATCCATGCCAAGTTTCCAGACACTACAGCACTTGTCTACTGTAATCATAGATGAAAAACAAATGATCAGAACTTTCAGCTCCACATTCATTTGAGCATTTATAGTTAAGTTGGTGAGGAGACAAATGGTATTTGTGTTTAGGATTTTAAGAGAGAGAGAGAGAAAGAGAGAGAGAGAGAGAGAGAGAGAGAGAGAGAGAGAGAGAGAGAGTAATTTTTAGAAAGTGATAAGAAAATGTGTGGTGAAGGGGAGAAAAAGAGCACGGTCAGGGGTTTTGAGCCGGTTGGGGACCGGCTGCCGGCTCAGAGCCTAGTGTAGTTTTTTAAAATTGTGCAATTTTTGGCCTTGAGAGTCAGCGGGTTCTGGGTCGGTCTTCAACTTGCCGTCAGTCGACCGGCTCAGACCCATCTATATTTCTCAATTTTTTTTCTAAGGCAACTGAAGGGACTCTCAGCCGGTGGACTGGCTGCCGGCCGACCGGCTGGGAGTCCTCCTAAGAAGATTTCGCCAAAACTTGATATAAAGGGGCTCTAAGCCGGTAGACCGGCTGCCGGCCGACCGGTTGGGAGTCCTTTTAAACTTGATTTTTTCACAAATTGCAACAAAGTTACAACAATTTCTCAGTCGGTCATGGACTGTCCGCCGGTCTACCAGCTGGGGCTCATCTTTCATATTTTTCAAATTTTGCTCACTTGAATTATGTCCAAAAGTTCCAGCGGGTTTTGAGCCTGTCCACAGGATCAGAACCATTTTGGGCATGTCTTATATTTCAAGCATCAATCATTTACCGATGACGGACCTGTAGATACCTCCTTTCTATACCTCCCACAAAACACCTAGTGATGATTGGGTCGCATGTTTAGCATATGTCGCGATTTTATAACATTTCGTAAATCGGTTAATAAAAGGTAACTCATACACTTCTGTATACCCCTTGGTTGTCGTCTAGGTGTCATTACGGTCGTTTTGGCAGTAAGTAGAGTACATTTGGAGCCCGGGTCAAAAACCGTCTTCATTTCCTAAAAAATCCCGAGTCAAAAAGCAATGTGCTTGTCTACCTAAGGTAAAGATCTCATAAAATGTCATGAGTATATCTCATTTTAAGTCCCATGTCACTTTTTTGGGCTAAACTTAAAGTTTTCATTACAAAATGTGTCTTTCATTTAGGTAAAAACAACCCGACATTTAGGCCCATTGTACGAGATGACAACGACTTTTTTGGATCTGGCCTATTTCACAGAAAGTTCTAGACCTTTCTTTTAGCTTTCCAACGCCATAGAAATCATCTTAATCCGAGTCTGGTAAAAAACGTTATGCCTAAAATACGACAGGCTGTCAAACGCGCTTTCTCGCGCAGAAGAACCCTACTCAAGAAAGGACGCAGCACCTGCTGCGCCTTTTCTCTGAGCTTTCTTTTTGTCCAAGTTTCCGCGTTTCAACCTAAGTCGGTTGTTTCCGGATCTTTCCTTCCGTATCCTATTCTTACCATAATTCTTCCTTGTATTTAGTATATATAGAGGCCTTCGCCTCACATATTTTTCACGCGAGTGTCCGCCCTTCTCTTCCCTCTTTGCATTCTAGACCTTGCTCAAGCTTTTGACGCCTACGTGCTTGATCGATCGACCACGTAAGCTCAGATCATTCTGAGTACCAGTCACGCTTGCATGACCGACCAATTTAACCACTACACAATCAATTAATCAATCGTTTAAATTCCTTTTTAAGGGCACTTTTATAATTGCATAGATCGAGTCGATTTATCACTAAAAACCGATTTAGTTAAATCTCGCGACGCAAACATGTAAGTCTTAGGGTGTAAAATCCCAATTTACTTTATTTTATTTTATGTATTATAATTAATGTAAGATTTTGTATCATAAATACGTTCAAATCATTTTCAATAGTCAAGTTTCAAACCGTTTTAATAAAAACAGCGGCGATATGACGTCGAGAAGAAACGCATCAAGTGATGCGCCTTCTAGAATAGTCGTAGCATCTTCTGCGCCTCTTCCAGGAGCTGCTTATCAGTTGGTGCTCTTCTTCTTCTTCCTCGTGCCTCTGTTTGTTTTCATCTTTTCGTCTTTTCTTCTTTATTTCTCCAAATCTTTTATGTTTCATATTATTGGGGTTTTCGTCATAAATTCAAACCCGGATTTTTTAGACTAGATTTAATCATATCAAGTCCCTGGAATTCGCCTTTTGTATATATTCTCCCTTATTTTTTAGACTTTGTTCTATTTTGCTTTCAACTGTCTTGAATCTGAGTATTATCTATAAATCGATTCCGACATCGCGTCTTTGTAAATCACCGTAATAAGTCTTTTAGTTCATTTTAATCTGACGTGTATGCATAAACTAGCTAAATCACTTCCACTCATGTCGTACACTAATAATCAATGTCAATCAACCAACGAACAATAACTAACCCGCGGGTCTGACTTTCATAGTCAGAACCCAACTCAAGAACAGACGCATGAAGAGCTGCGCCTCTTCCAGAGGACGCAGCAGATGTTGCGCCTGTTCTGGGTTGGCTTCTGCCTAACTCTTCTCATTTTGACATAGGGTTTCTAATTAAGTTTTTAATCAACTATTATTCTTATTATCACTTTTAATTCGACATATTTTCCATATTTTAATTTCTTCTTTTTATTTTTATTTATTATTTGTCTTTCAAACTCTTTTGGGCATGTTTATGATGTAAATTCAAATTATCAATTGTAATTTATTTCTTTATTTCATATTGTATGATTTATTTACTTGGCCTTCACATGTAATTGAATCTAACTTCCAATTTCGACCACATTGTTTGCTAATTACGTGTTCACCGACATAGTCTAATCTCACATGTTAGGATTAATATATTGTTTGTTGCATTGCATGCATTACATCGACGACATATCGAATATAAATAATTTCCCTAATCATTAGTATAGGCTGCTATCGAAGCGCGCGTGATTAGGTGTTCGATTAAAGAGCTTCCTAATACGTACCCTCACCGCTTACTCTAGATCTCTGTGAACATCTGTGTTCATTGGCCTCCACGAGAGTCATTCTAGACATAGAATGCTAAGGGTAACGAGTTCTTAGTGTTCATGTCATTACTTTGTGTCTTGACATGACACGAGGTATTCGAAAGGTTCCAATTTCCCATAAAAATTGGTGGCTACTCCACAAATGCACGCTTATTCAAGCGCTTTCGTGCGCTCCGTGGGTGGCCCATGTCCACATTTTGGCGACTCCTCTGGGGATGATACACTTACGTGTTACCCAGGGTGAAACTTGAACAAGGTTAGGGAATAGTTTATACAAGACAGTTGTCGGTTTTCATTACTCGGCCTTCGTAGGTCGTTTTATTCGGCCTTCCTAAACTTAACCCAACCCATTCGACCAATCGTCCCATCTAGACGGTCCAAATTCTTGTCTGGTCCTAAGGATAGATAGCGATTGACGTCAACCATACCGTGATACATACTCATGTTTGTATCAAGGGTTTTCACTACTCGAGGGAATGGACTAGGAACCGACCTTACTCATGTTTGGCACGGACCTCTCCACAGACCAGGGTTTGATTGCTTCGTATGGCATTCCACCTTTTTAAGCCAAAGCCCTTTAAATGCACTCAGCATAGTGTTATAATGCCTGTTTGTGTGTGCACTTTTTGTAACAACCACGGTAAAACAAGAATATAAATTAAGTTCAAGGTGGCGGAAACACTCTGACACCGCTGTAGCTACTAAATAAAATTTAGTTCTGAAATGGAAATACAAGGTCTACGGGGAATAAATATCCCTATATCCGAAATGAAATAAAGTCTAAAAACAAGAGTCAAATAAAAACTAATAGAGTGCGCTAAAACAAAGGCGCTCGCTAGCTCACTCGATGCAACTCCGGCAATAATAATAAGCAACCATCAACTACCTATCAGTCATAAGAATGACAGCCATAGTCAGTGGGGAGTAACTCGGACGTCCTCCCAGCCATATTACATCACGATAAAGCAACCAAGTAATTAAGACAGGTCAATAATGAACAAATGACTTACCAATAAACATATTATACAATTAAAATCATAAGTTCATTATAAATTAATCAAACTTTAAACTAAATAAATCAAATGACTCATTTAAACGTAAAATTATTAATCAAACATATTAAATCAATTACCACTCAGTAAGGCGAAACGTCAAGGCAACCCATCACTGTTACCTTATCCCTACGATAGGACTACGATAAATATACGGTCCCTGTCTAAGTATGGCCACACTCTCGGGATAAACGTACCACGTTTCGACAATCACCAAGCCTATAAACATCTGGGCTGATGACCCCATAGACTCAATATCAGCCTATAAACAACCGGGCTAATAGAACAACTCCGATCTGCCTAGACTGCCCATACACACAGCTACTAGGATACAAGTGAATCGGATAAATTAAGACGATTAATAATTACTGGAATTGGTGAACTAATTAATATGAAGCAAAAACAAACCAATAGGTCTTGGTATAGACGGGTCGGGCGAACAGACGGGTAAAGACCTCTAATAAAATGGGTAAGAGGGACAAGGTGGGGTACCCCCCATGTGCTTTCCACTTTATGCAAATGGGTATTTTGTGAGGGAAAATGATATCCGTCTATATGTATAGACGGATAGTGTCCGTCTATAATGAGAATTTGTGAAAACTATAAGGGCTAAGAGTATATAATTGCAACACTCATACCAATACGACGCAACAAAAGTAATTGACAAAAGTACATACACAATACTATCGTCTATTCTAAACAGTAACAAAAGCAACAAGAGGTATTCTATTATATTTTTCATGACCAATCACCAGACGTAACTTTTCATGCAACATACTCCACTCTTATGATTTAATAAGAAGGCTAAACGAAGGCACTAAAACTATCACATATTGGTTATATTATAAACATACATACTGCTACTTACTAGTAGTAAAATTAAGAAGTCTAGCCTACTTTTCGTAATTGTGCAACACCATTAATCCATTATTAAAACCAAAACCATCATTAGTTCTAATTACTAACTAGACGACAAGATTAAAAAACACTTAGCCCAGATTAACTCTAGGCACATGCCATTACTCATATTTACAATGGTAACAAATTTAATATTAATGTTATTAGAAGTCAATAAAAAAATAACCCACGCAGACATGCATGTTATGCATACTCAACGAAATCAACCCATACTAGTAGAAGAACGAAAATCGTACAACTATATACGCAAACGGCAACAGGACTAACTTAACCAAACTACTAACAATCTTCATTTGATCAATCAACATCAGCCAAACGTGTAAATAACTTGCACCATTATTAATCAATCTAGCATACTAGAGCGCAAAACCGCAATGTAATACCGAGGACAGTCGTCTACGTTACCTTTTTAGTGCTTAATATTCAACGGAGTCTTCAACGACGTAAGAATCGGCGTCCGGGTCGTCCGAGTTTGAATCTATGTCAAAATCGGAACGTAAACGACGTTAATCATACACGTTTTAAAGCTCCTAGGAAACGTAAAATAAGAACTGAACTGGAATGAAATTGGTATGACAGTGAAGCTTACCGCGAGATGAAGAGGATAGCGCAAAAATTACTGAAAACCGTTAAGAAACGAGAGAGAACGGAATTGCCGAATGTGAGAGTTTGATAGGAAAGAATAACGAATGAGTAGAAATAAGTTTGGTTTACGGAACTAAGGGTTCTGTTTCCCAATCATCAAGTCATTATATATTATTTAAGAAAAACCTTAATGGATACGAGAGATATTCCACCAACATAATAGAAAAGTGGGTTTGTTATCTTAGCTGCCTATCAGTTACGGTTCTCTATGAATAGCTTAGAGATTAATCCATCGCTAGACGGTCTAGCACAGACACTCGCCTTAATGAAAATGAGGTTTATAGCAATACTATACTATCGTTTAATAAAAATTAAAACTCGAGACTAACTAATATTATTACGGAAAAAGCGGGTGTTACAATCTCCCCTACTTCTAAAAAGTTTCGCCCTTGAAACTTAACGCGAGAAAAACGAAGGTAGGAAAGAAAAGAACGATTCTAATTAAATAGGATGATAAAAAAAAATAATCACCTCTCTCAAAAAGATATGGGTGCTTCGCTCGCATAGAGTCTTCAGTTTCCCATGTCTCTTCTTCGAACTTGTCGCACTTCCAAAGGACTTTAACTAAAGGCAAAACCTTATTTCTAAGGCGTTTTTCCATCCTATCTAAGATTCGAATCGGGCGCTCTTCGTAGGTCAGATTAAGCTCAATCTCCAGAATTTCAGACTGCATGACGTGACTAGGATCACTAATGTACTTCCTTAACTGAGAAACATGGAACATATCATGAACCTTTCCAAGATTAGCTGGCAACTCCAACTTGTAAGCCACCGGACCAATTCTCTTGATCACCTCATAAGGACCAACATATTTAGGACTCTAATTCCCTTAGATCCCAATCCTTTAAACACCCTTAATCGGAGAAACTTTGAGAAATACCTTATCACCCACCTCCAACTCCAAAGGTCGTCGTCTTATATCTGCATAAGATTTTTGCCTATCTTGAGCAGCCTTCAACCTTTCTCGAATCAGCTTGACACCGTCAATGGTATATTGTAGCTTCTCAGGACCCAATTCAGGAACTGCACTTAATTGATCCCAACACAAGGGGCTGCGACATTTCCTCCCATACAAAGCCTCATACGGAGCCATCTTGATAGTTGCATGATAACTGTTGTTGTAGGAAAACTCGACCAAAGGTAAGTTCTTCTCCCAACTCGCTTGAAAATTCAAGGCACAAGCACAGAGCATGTCTTCGAGCATCTGAATAGTTCTCTTCGTCTGTCCATCTGTAGCAGCATGAAAAGTTGTACTTATCATCAACTTGCTACCGATAGCTTTTTGCAAAGCTTGCCAAAAACAGGAACAAAATCTCGGATCTCGATCGAACACAATCTCCAAAGGAACGCCGTGATATTTGACTACCTCATCCACATATGCAATTGCCAAACGATCTAAACTTCTAGTCTCCTTGATTGGCACGAAACGAGTGCACTTCGCCAGACGATCTACGATCACCCAAACAGCATCCTTACCGCCAACCGTTCTCGACAATCCCATCACAAAGTCCATAGAGATAGACTCCCACTTCCATATAGGAATCGCCAACGGTTGCAACAAACCACCTGGTCTCATATGATCAATTTTAACATGCTGACAAGTAAGACACTTACTCACATACTCAGCGATTTCATTCCTCATGCGGGGCCGCCAAAATTGGAACTTCAAATCTTGATACATCTTATCACCACCTGGATGTACTGAATATGGTGTGTTATGCGCCTCACTCAAAATCATTACCTTCAACTCGGCATCGTCAGGGATACACCATCTACCTCGAAACTTAAGAACCCATCTGGATTTACTTCAAAACCAACTGCTTTACCATCACCCAACCTAGAACGGATCTCAGCCAACTTAGAATCAGCTACCTGCTTCTCTCGAATCTCACGGAACAAGTCCGGTTCAGCCACTATGGCATTCAAACAAGCACTACTAGATTCCACAAACTCCAAATTAAGCTTCCTGAACTCTGCACACAAATCATCTGATAAAATTCTGATAAAGCTAACAAAATGAACGGTCTTCCTACTGAGAGCATCAGCTACAACATTGGCCTTCCCTTCATGATAAAGCAACTCCATATCATAATCATTAACCAACTCTAACCAGCGTCTCTCTCTCGGGTTTAAGGCCTTGTTCTTTCTGGCTTTTTAGAGCTGAATTGAATCGAGTGAATCGAATCGAATGGAGTGAATCGAATCGAATGGAGTTGAACTAAAAATGAATCGAGTGAATCGAATCGAATGGAGTGAAATTGAATCGAATCGAATCGAATGGAGCTAAATCGAATCGAACTAAATAGAGCTGAACTGAACTAAGCTTATTAGAGCTGAATTGAACTGAAATAATATTAATATTAATAATTATTATAATATTAATTATTATTATTATTATTATTTAATTTTTTTTTTTTTGCAAGAAAGTTAAACTCATTTTATTCATCCAAATTGGGAAAGAAAATGAGAAGGGATCTTACAAAAAACCAATGACCATCATGGACTCACAAAATGACCAATACAAAAGGAATACAAAAGGAAAACACATGCGTTAGCTTTTAGTTGCCAACCAATTCTGCGTGTATCTATCACAGTTGTCCGAGAGCCTGAGCTTCATCGTGTGTTGAAGAGTAGTAGAGATCTGGTCAGGAGTAGAAAAGGCTCCACCGAAGATACGATTGTTTCTCTCATGCTTAATTACATAGACCATGCTAGCCACACAACTAGCTGCAACTTTGTTCCTCTATTTTTGTTTTTTACTACCCCCCATGAGCTTGTAGAGGTAGTCTTTCACATCAATTGCAGCCCTATACCAGAAAAACCAAGCCATAAAAGCATATTACGCCTCACCTGTTGCGAGTAAGGGCATCTGTAGAACAAGTGCCTATGCGTTTCTAGGGCAGCGTTGCATAGGCAACACCGGTTGACATGCAGAAAATCACGCAAGTTGAGGTTGTCGACCGTCGCGAGTTGTCGCTGCACGGCCTGAATTGTGCACATGCGGTGTTTTGGAATGACGTTGGAGGCCTTAAGTACCTCAGCCCACCTCGTATTATGGCCCCTGTCCCTGAAAATATGGTACGCCCTTCCAACGCTGAAATTGCCGTTTCTGACGCAGGAGTTCAGCAGCCGTTGTGCATTGGTGACCGAACCAACAACTTCAAGAAGGAGGTTTTTAGTTTTAATAATGTCACGCCAGCTTTCAGCATGCCGAATCCTTGGTTGAGCCTCCCAAATTGTGTGACCGTTGAGGTTGTAAGAACGGCTCCAGCTGTCCCAAATACTGTCCCGATTCTGGGTAAGGCAAGAGCTTATTATTATTATTATTATTATTATTATTATTATTATTATTATTATTATTATTATTATTATTATTATTATTATTATTATTATTATTAATTATTATTATTATTATTATTATTATTATTATTATTATTATTATATTATTATTATTATTATTATTATTATTATTATTATTATTATTATTATTATTATTATTATTATTATTATTATTATTATTATTATTATTATTATTATTATTATTATTATTATTATTATAAGGTAGCCACCATGAATCTAATTAGAATTGTTGGCACTTCATATTATTAATATGAAGTAACAACCATGAATCTAATTAGGATTGTTCGTACTTCAAATTATTATAAGGTAGCCATCATGTAGGTATTAATAATAGTAATATTAAAATTAACAATGTTATTAATAATATTATTATTAATTAATATTCATAATAATAATAATAATAATAGTATTAATTATATTAATATGAATATTATTGATTTTAATAACCATGAAATTCATAATAATTACAATAATGAGGATGACTAATTAATAATAAATTAATGATAATAATAATAATAATAATAATAATAAATAATAATAATAATAAATAATAATAATAAATAATAAATAATAAATAATATTAATAAAATAATATTAATAATATTAATAAAAACTATTAAGTTTAAGATTCGCAAAATTGAAATTGACTGAATTTAGTGGAGCTGGATCAAGTGAGAGTGAAATGAAATAATCGAATGGAGCCGAGAAAGAGCCGAATCGAATCGAATAGAGCCGAGTGAATCGAATCGAGCAATGAATCGAATCGAATAGAGATTGAATCGAATCGAATCGAATGAATCAATGAATAGAGTGAGTGAATCGAATCGAATAGAGCTAAGCTGAACTGAAATGAGCTGAAAATAAGCCAGAAAGAACAGGGCCTAAGTCCTTCTGAGTGAAAATGTATCTGAGACTCTTGTGATCGTTGTAGATGCGGCATCGAACTCCAGTCATGTAGTGTCGCCATATCTTAAGAGCATGTACCACAACTGCTAACTCTAGATCGTGCGTGGGATAATTAACCTCATGAACCTTTAACTGCCTCGAAGCATAAGCAATCACCATCCTATTCTGCATCAGGACACAACCCAACCCATTCTTAGAAGCATCACAAAAGATATCAAACTCAACACTATCTTCGAGTAAGGTCAAAACAGGAGCAGTAGTCAGCCTTGCTTTCAACTCTTGAAAAGCCTTCTCACACGCCTCAGACCAAATAAACTTTGATTCCTTCTTCAACAATTGAGTCATAGGTCTCGCCAGTTTAGAAAAATCCTTGACAAATCTGCGATAATAACCAGCCAAACCCAAGAAGCTTCGAATCTCGATGACATTAGTCAGACTCTTCCATTGCAAAACAGCCTTCACCTTAGAAGGATCCACCATCACACCTTCCTTTGAGATGATATGCCCTAAAAATGACACCTCTTTTAACCAGAATTCACACTTAGAAAACTTTGCACGGAGTTGCACTTTATGCTCACTCTCACCCTTCGAATAAATCAAGATGTCATCAATGAAAACCACCACACACTTATCCAAATACTCCCTGAAAGTCCTATTCATCTGGTCCATGAAAACTGTAGGAGAATTCGTTAACCCAAAAGGCATCACCTTAAACTCATAATGACCATATCTCGTACTGAAAGCGGTCTTCGGTATATCGGCCTCTTTAAGTGGAATATGATGATAGCCTGATCTTAAGGCAATTTTGGAGAACACACTTGCACCCTTCAACTGATCAAACAAATCATTAATCCTGGGCAGCGGGTGCTTATTCTTGATGGTTACGCGGTTCAACTCACGGTACTATACACAACCTTATACTACCATCCTTCTTCTTCACGAACAAAACAGGAGAACCCCAGGAGAAGAACTTGGGCGGATAAAACCCTTCTAGATCATTTCATCTAGCTACTTCTTCAATTCTTGCAATTCGATAGGAGTCATACGATAAGGTGCTTTAGCAATAGGTCTAGTCCCTGGTAAAAGATCGATAGCAAACTCAACGTCCCTCTTTGAAGGTATACCTGATAGCTCATCTGGAAAAACATCGGCATACTCATTGACAACTGGAACATCTTCAAGTTTCGGTAACGATGAAGCATTGGTCACCACACATAGATGTACTTGGTGTCCATTCCTCTGCATGCCAATAAGATTTATTGCTGAAATTAACTTGATACCTGGTTGTATTCTCATTCCATTATACGTCAACTTCGTACCACACGGACTCTTAAGAAAAATCTTCTGGTCTCGACATTGAAATCTAGCATCATAACGGGATAACCAATCCATGCCTAGAATGATGTCAAATTCGGCTAAGGAGAAACAAATAAGAGTAGCTGGAAGGATAGATCCCGCAATAAAGATAGGAACATCCTTGAATACCGTTGAACATGAAACAACTTCACCCGACGGTAAGGAAATAGGAGTGGTCTCAGCAGAATGGGAAACAAGAGCAGCTTTCTTGGCAAAGGATGCGGATATAAAAGATAAAGATGCGCCAGTATCGAATAAAATATAAGCAGGAATATCTGAAACTGTAAACATACCAGTAATCACATCTGGGTGTGCCTCAGCCTTAGCACGGCTCATCATGAAGATACGTCCCTTTGGTATAGGGACATTCGCTATAGCAGGAGTAATATCTTTCTTAGGACAATCAGCAGCTTTGTGACCCTGTTCTTTGCAATTATAACATCCTAAAGGATTACCCTTACAGTACCTCCCAGGGTGGTAAGTCTTCTGGCAATTGTAGCATACTTTGTCTTTGATCGAAACATTCTTCTGAAATCCCTTCTGGTTCCCATGCTTGCCCTTCTTGAAACTGTAGGGCTGCGAAGTAGAAGGAGTAAATGGCCTCTTGGAAGATTTAGCAGTCTCAGCTACCGATTCAAGTCTGACAGCTTCAATAGCACCCTCAGCCCAAAGAGCTTCATCATAAACACGAGCAAAAGTGTTAGTATCCCTTCTTACCATACCCTGGATCTTAGCCTTTATGCCCTGCCTGAAAAAGAAAGTCTTTTGTGCTTCATTAGGAATCATAGGTTCAGCGAAATGGGCTAGAGCATTAAACTTATCAGTATACTCCTGTACGGATAAATCCCCTTGCTTGAAATTAAGGAACTCTTCCATCTTCTGGTGTTTCAATTGAGCAGGGTAAAATCTTGCTTCCAAAAGAATCTTAAATATTTCCCAGCCAAAACGTGGTTCCAAAGTTGTAGTGGGACCAATCATAGCCCACCAACGGTCAGCTTCCTTCTCGAGAAAATATGCAGCAATGTTAACCTTATCAGCCTCTACAACACGGTAGATCTTTGCATTACTCTTGGCAATCCGGCTTGCAATATTAGTATACGGGTTCCATCATAAATCTTTGCATTACTCTTGGCAATCCGGCTTGCAATATTAGTATACTGGTTCTGGTTGTTATTGTTGTTGTTGTTGTTGATATTGTTGTTGTTGTTGTTATTATGATTCTGGAGCAATTGAGTAAGGGCTTGGAGAATAGCATTGTTCACATTACCAGGTCTGCCTGTCATCTCTACTCTAAATAAGACAGGGTTAGAACCTAATAATGGTGCTAATCACCCAAACAAACACACAGACACATGCAGACTACCAACTTAGGTCCTTAACTGTCTACCCATCTCTCATTTTAGTCATTAAGGTTAAGCTTAAATTTTAATATTTTATTTGGGTTTACCGAGTGTGAGCGTTGGGAGCAACCATGCTATGATACCAACTGTAACAGCCACGGTAAAACAAGAATATAAATTAAGTTCAAGGTGGCGAAAACACCCTGACACCGCGGTAGCTACTAAATAAAATTGAGTTCTCAAATGGAAATATAAGGTCTACGGGGAATCAATACCCCTATATCCGAAATGAAATAAAGTTTAAAACAAGAGTCAAATAAAAACTAATAGAGAGCGCTAAAACAATGGTGCTCGCTAGCTCACTCGATGCAACTCCAGCAATAATAATAAGCAACCATCAACCACATGTGAGTCATAAGAATGACTGCCACACTCAGTGGGGAGTAACTCGGATGTCCTCCCAACCATATTACATCATGATAAAGCAACCAAGTAATTAAAACAAATCAATAATGAACAAATGACTTACCAATAAACATATATACAATTAAAATTATAAGCTCATTATAAATTAACACACTTTAAACTAAATAAATCAAATGACTCATTTAAAGGTAAACTTATTAAACAAACATATTAAATCAATTACCACTCAGTAAGGCGAAACGTCAAGGCAACCCATCATTGTTACCTTATCCCTACGGTCGGACTACGTTGAATATATACGGTCCTAGTCTAAGTATGGCCACACTTTCGGGATAAACGTACCCCAATTCGATAATCACCAAGCCTATAAACATACCGGCTGATGACCCCATAGACTCCATATCAGCCTATAAACAGCCGGGATAATAGGACAACTCCGATCTGCCTAGACTGCCCATACACACACCTATTAGGATACAAGTGAATCTGATAAATTAAGACGATTCATAATTACTGGAATTGGTGAACTAATTAATATGAAGCAAAAACTATAAGGGCTAAGAGTATGTAACTGCAACACTCATACCAATACGACGCAGCAAAATTAATTAACAAAAGTACATACACAATACTATCGTATATTCTAAACAGTAACAAAAATAATAAGAGGTATTCTATTATATTTTTCATGACCAATCACCAGACGTAACTTTTCATGCAATATACTCCACTGTTATGATTTAATAAGCAGGCAAAACGAAGGCACTAAAACTATCACATATTGGTTATATTATAAACATCAATTGGTCTCCCTTGTGACGGGTTACTATTTGTGCCGGATATTTTGTGAGTTAAAATGGTAACAAAATGGGTTAGTGGAGAAAGGGAACCACATGAATAGTGTTGCAGAGAGAGAAAAAGTGGGTACTTTGTGAGGTAAAATGGTATCCGTCACTCAAGAGTGACGAATATGTGCCGTCACAAACAAGAATTTGTGTATAAACCAATTGGTCTCCCTTGTGACGGGTTACCATTTGTGCCGGATATTTTGTGAGTTAAAATGGTAACAAAATGGGTTAGTGGAGAAAGGGGACCACATGAATAGTGTTGCAGAGAGAGAAAAAGTGGGTACTTTGTGAGGTAAAATGGTATCCGTCATTCAAGAGTGACGGATATGTGTGCCAAATCACAAACAAGAATTTGTGTATAAACCAATTGGTCTCCCTTGTGACGGGTTACCATTTGTGCCGGATATTTTGTGAGTTAAAATGGTAACAAAATGGGTTAGTGGAGAAAAGGGACCACATGAATAGTGTTGCAGAGAGAGAAAAAGTCTAGCTTACTTTTCGTAATTGTACAACACCATTAATCCATTATTAAAACCAAAACTATCATTAGTTCTAATTACTAACTAGACGACAAGATTAAAAAACACTTAGCCCATATTAACCATTACTCATATTTACAATGGTAACATATTTAATATTAATGTTTTTAGAAGTCAATACAAAAATAACCCACGCAGACATGCATGTTATGCATACTCAACGAAATCAACCTATACTAGTAGAAGAACGAAACTCGTACAACTATATACGCAAACGGCAACAGGACTAACTAAACCAAACTACTAACAATCTTCATTTGATCAATCAACATAAGCCAAACGTGTAAATAACTTGCACCATTATTAATCAATCTAGCATACTAGACCGCAAAACTGCAACGTCATACCGATGACAGTCGTCTACGTTACCTTTTTAGAGCTTAGTATTTAACGGAGTCTTCAACGACGTATGAATCGGCATCCCGGTCGTCTGAGTTTGAATCTATGTCGAAATCGGAACGTAAATGACGTTAATCTTACATGTTTTAAAGCTACTAGGAAACGTAAAATAAGAACTGAACTGGAATGAAATTGGTACGAAAGTGAAGCTTACCGCGAGATGAAGAGGATAGCGCAATAATTACTGAAAACCGTTAAGAAACGAGAAAGAACGGAGCTGCCAAAAGTGAGAGTTTCATTGGCAAGAATAACAAATGAGTAGAAATAAGTTTGGTTTACGGAAATAAGGGTTATGTTTCCCAAACATCAACTCATTATATATTATTTAAGAACAACCCTAATGGATACGAGAGATATTTCACCAACATAATAGAAAAGTGGGTTTGTTATCTTAGCTGCCTATCAGTTACGGTTCTCTATGAATAGCTTAGAGATTAACCCATCGCTAGACGGTCTAGCACAGACCATCGCCTTAATGAAAATAAGGTTTGATACGTGCATTTTATAGTCCTTTTTGGCCTTTCTATGCACGTATTTCAATGCTATTATCGTAGTTTTATGCTACGAAATGCCCCGAATATGCTACTTTGGTTTGTTTTATTCTATTTGCAGGAATGGACCAGAAAGTAGTAAAATCGAGCCTTTTACCGTCCGTTTAGCATGCATTTGGAGGAAGAGTGAATTTGGAGCGGGAATGTACCTATTTTGAGATGCGCAAAGAAGAAAGATAGCTAGGCGAGCAAAGGAAGAACTTCAAACTGCTAGTGCCTATTTTGAAGAGCCATATCTCGAGTTCTACAACCTATATTCAAGTTATTCCAATTGGAAATAAAATCTTGTTCTCTTAGCTTTCCAACGCCACCGGAATTGCCCTGTTTTCCCAAGTAACGACGAAATGGCAGCCGTTTGAAGTTCAGTGCGCGAAGCAGGAATTGTGCGCTGGAAAATACTCGATCGAGTATAATTATGTTCGATCGAGTCCTTTTTCTACTCGATCGAGTAGTTGCATTTTAGGGTTTACTCGATCGAGTATATTTTTCACTCGATCGAGTGGTTTGAGCTTTATTTTACTCGATCGAGTAGTTTAAAAGGGCTCGATCGAGTGGTTTCTATTGGGCTCGGTCCTTTTTAGCTTTAATCCGTCATTAGGTTAAATAAAAGTTCTATTTTCTTATAAATAGGAGGAGGGACGTCATTTGTAACTCGCTTCCCTATCTCTTACACTATTTTACAGTACTTTTTCCCTCTTACTTTTCTACTGTTATCTGCTTTCCGGATTTTACCCTGTAATTCTCCTTTCTCTTTTCCTCTCTTTATTTAATGTTTATTCTTTTACCATTTGCTCTTCCCTTTATTATGTCTAGCTAATTTCTCTGCTAGGATTAGGTGATTCGATGGACTGTTGTTAATTGCTAATTAGGTTTATAGATTTGTCGTTGTTGTTTTAGTCTATGTTGTTAATCACTGCTATAATTGTATCCTGCTAGTTGAGTCAACGCAATTAGCTTATTTAACTTTGGTAAGCCTTGACCTAGACCGGATGGTTGGAAGGGGTGAGACCTGCAGTGAGCAATAGGATGCTTTAGTGAGGGCGGAAGTTAAGCTAATAGCATTTTAGGGCGAATTGAGACCAGAAGGAAATATTCGTTGCCCCTTAGACTGACACATTGACTAATATGTGACCGTAACTGCAATTAATTGACGTTCATTGATGAACCGACATCCTGGTTCCCTCTTTCTTCCGTTAATTTCTCTTATTCATTTTTCTCTTGCCTTAATCTTATTAGTTTAGTTCAAATATTTAAAACCCCCATCTTGTGACGTAGATAGACCGAATAGACACGTAGATAGTGATCGCCTCCCTGTGGAGATCGACCCTACTTACCGCTGACTTCTGTTAGTAGTAGCTAGGTATTTATTTTTGGTACTGAAACGACGGTATCAAGGTTTATAACAATATTATACTATTGTTTAATAAAAATTAAAACTCGAGACTAACTAATATTTTTACGGAAAAAACGGGTGTTACACTTTGTATGTGTTTTCCAAATCAATCACAAAATTATTGTGTAAATAAGATTCATTTTCAAACCTTTCAAATGTCCATTTGAAAACCAAATAATGCCGAATTTTTCGATTTTCAAATTTCATTTTTTCAAAAAAAAAAGCCTCTTCAAAAATCCTTTTCTTTTAAAAATCACTTTCTGTAAAATTCCATTTTCGAAGTTCAAGTCAATTATTAAATTTTCCATAAATAAAATCATTTGTAAATTCTCAAAACAAAATCAAAAAAAAAAAAATTAAAAAGTCCAAAATACCAAAAAAAAAAAACGACTTAAACCAAAATATTTTCAAACCATGTAAATGTAAATATGTAAATTCAATTGGGCTAAGTTAGAGTCAAAATTCAAACCGACTATGTCCTAGTCGGAACTCTGTCGAGTCATAAACCCGTCTTCCTTACATTTTGAGTCGTTTCAAATTCAAGTCAAGTCCTAAGGCATCGCGCTGTCATTTTGGACCCCCCTACCCCAATTCAGTTAGGATCTAAACATTTCGGCACCTCGACTCACACACTCGAGGCTAACACGTCGAGTCGTTCCAAAATCAGTCTCTCAAATTCTCCTAATGACACGTTCGGACACACATACCCAAACCTCTAGTCAAGTCTATCTTAAAACACACGACTTAGAATCAACACGTGTCATCAATCTCGTCAATCTAGCCAACCATATAAATGTCACTCCGTCAAAGTCAATACTCGAGTCTAAAGTCAAAGTCAAACACCGTGAGTCCAAACACGAGAAGTCATTCAGGACATTTCTTGATTTCACAAGTAAAGAGTCCAGTTATCCCGTCTCGTCCTCATATATTTTCCTTCGTATATCCCTTGTTTGTCGCCTTAGTATGCGTGATCCCATGTCGAATCAACTTGTAACGCGCGTCATTTTCTTCTCAGTAGGAATTCTGCGATTTCCAATGAAAGTGTTCAAGAACGTTTTTCTGTCGTCGTCGAATAACTAAGTACTACAGTCATTAAGCTTCAGGCCACCGTCGAAGACTTGAGCGCTCGTGTAATCAATATGGAAAAAAAGATAGACATGATGAGACCTTTACTACCTTTTCGGACCCCAAGGCCAGGTTATAGCTTCGACATAACTCACCCGTCTAAGAAGGCCAATGAAGACAAGGGAGTCAACCTCTTAGAAACCCCACCCAGAAGGCCGAGACGAGCTCATAGGGAATTCATTGACATCGGAACCACATATGAAGTAGCTCTACAAAGACTGGTTTCCCAGGGAAAACTTCATCCAATTGGTCCAACCCCAGACCCTGAGAAGATATTGCCTAGGTGGAAGGGCAATTCATATTGTCAGTACCATCGAGGTAGGGGACACAATACGGAAGAATGCTTTTGTCTAAAGCATATTATTTAGGATATGATCGAGGATGGCAAGCTTCCTGTGCCGCCTTCCGCCAAGAAATCCAAGAAGATCGACCCTCTTAGGTCCAATATCATTAAACATGACCATGAATCATTCCTAGATTGTTCTCACCTCCTCGCTCCTCATGACGATAAAGAGATCAACGTGCTTGAGGAAGAAAATATCCAAAGTGGAATGCTCATGCTTTCCATTGCCTTCAACAATAAATTTTCCAAAATAGAGGGAGCCATTGATATTCTAAACTCTCGGTTTTCTAACATGGAGAACCAGTTTACCAAAGTGGGTAAGTGATAAGTAACATTTTAGTCATATTTTAACCCTCATTTATAGCTTATTCCGACTCGATTTTGTGTGCCTTAATCGTTAAATAGCTCATTATTTACTAATTTATAATAATTAGTCACCGTAGTTATATTTAATATTTAATCGGGTTTTATATTTAATATTCGTATCATTACTATTACTTTATTATTATATTAATTTATTATTATTATATTAATTTGATATATAGGTGAGGCGGAAAGCAAGACGAGAATAAAAGTGAGACGGGTCAAAGGCGAGTCAAGCAAGGTGAAATAAGTCGGAGTTGAAAACGTAACTAAATAGCTCAATTGACAATTACAAATCAAAAGTCAACCAAATCCCGAAGTTAAACTCGTCCTTCATCACCTTCCTCGTTCACAGCAAACACCTTCACAATTTTTAACCATCATTCACCATTACCAACCTGCATTCATCATCATTCCAACAGCCCGACACCGAAATTCAATAACAGCAGCAGCAGCAGCAGCAACACCCTACATTCAAAACGAGCTGCACACTTCACCACAACCATCACTCTCGCATCATCCTCCCCTACCGTATTCATTTCACCATCAACTCCCTGCATCGCCGTCATGTCTGCATCACCCAATTCACCATTATTCATTCACACCTCCAGTTCACCGGCAGCCACTGCCACCAACAATCACAACAGCAGCGACAACAACCCACCTGCATCAACAACCGTCATCACCACTCGTACCCATTTACGCCTCCAATTTCAGCATCACCACGGTGCTCACCAGCCACGGACCAACCACGATACACCGTTGCTCCATCTCAAATCGTGCATCATCAGACGAGCCCACCACTTCCATCATCATTGATTCATTTCCATTAACAACCACCATCACGCTCTGAGCCGCCTCACCGGCCGCCGCCTCACCGGCTCCCAACCCGCAACAAAATTCAAAATGGCTCTCAGCCGGTCAAACATCTGCCGACACCCTCACCGGCTCTAAATCCCATCAATTGCACCTCAAAGTTACAGCGGGTTTTGTGCCGGTGCACAGCTGGCGGCCGGTGAACCAGCTGAGGCCCCTTCTTTTGACGTGTTGTCGACCTTTTCCCCTTCCCCTTTTTGCTTTTGTTTTTGGCTGTGTTATTTATGTCGTCCTTTGGTGTTTATTGAGAGAGAGAGAGAGAGAGAGAGAGAATTATTAGGTTTATTATTATTATTATTATTATTATTATTATTATTATTATTATTATTATTATTATTATTATTATTATTATTATTATTATTATTATTATTATTATTATTATTATTATTATTATTATTATTATTATTATTATTATTATTATTATTATTATTATTATTGTTAGATTTCTTTAATCTCATTAATTTAACATATTCATATATGTAATAATTTATTTAGTCATAAAATAAATATTAGATCTTATGCATGCAAATAAAAATAAGATAAGAGAAGAAATCAGCAATCTTACTATATGATTTCGGATTAATGGGCACCAACAAATTCACTTATTTGTTAGTTCTTGATCTTTCCTTAAAATGGATGAACAAAAGGTCCAAATTAGAACCTCTCCCAAAAGTGAATACCCAAGGAAACCACTTAATAACTAATATTATTTTGTACTAGAAATAATAAAAGTCTTACTTAAAAATTGATACAAAAATAATTTGTATTGCTCTTGAATATTTCGGTCAAGAGGAACGATTTGTGAGGTTTTTATTTCTCTAAGTTTCTCCAAATTGTAGAGAGAAATCACTATTTTCTTACACTAGAAAAATGTATTATGAAAGAGTGAATCATAATAGAAAAAACACTTAGCTTTTTCTCATCAAAACCGGTTAGAGGGGGAAGGAGAGACCAATGCATGGTCTTGTGTTCTTTTAAAGACAAGACTAGGCATGCATGGCTAGTCATTAGGCTTTAATCTTCATGTTTTCCACTTAAAATAAAAACACAATATATTCCTTAAACTCGCTCCAATTTTCGGCACTTTTACATAAAATGGAAGATCCATTTTATTTTGTCATTTGTCAATTTTGTCATGTGTCATATGTTACATGACATGTTACATCATAATGTATTTTTAACATATTAAAAATCAACATATTAATAAAATATGTCACATACAAAATTCACTAGTAATTCGTAATCAGTTGTACCAAAATGGTTTATCAAATTATAAATTACAACGTCTTGTATTTATATTAAATTATTCATTCAATTTCAATTTCAATTGTTTCGTAAACAATAATTTTATCCAAGTAATAAAACAATTCGATTACTTAGACTGTATCCAATTTAATCGAATTATAATAAGACACGTTAATCTTACTCACAAATCATCCGTCAATTTTAAGCAGTTTAATTAACTCGTATCGGCATACGATTAATTAAATAATCAATTAAGAGTATTTCCCTATAGGTATGACCTAAGGGGATCAACTGATCACCACCGTCGCACGACAGTAATGTCAAACTCTAGTCAGCCAATCATTACCGATATGTGTGGACCAGTTGACTGTAAAATATTACATCCTACATGTATTCTTAAAATGAGATTTAAACATGTGATCATCATGATCGACAGTTGTGATCGCATTATTGTCGGAGGACACATATTCCAACAATCTCCCACTTGTCCTCGACAAGTGTGCGTCACCAATTCTCTTGTCCTATTACTATTTCCCACTCAATGTTAGGTGTCTTTCAGGTCGTACTTGCAAATGATCATATCGAGAGTGGTTTCCTCGATCTGGAGAATAACTGATTGACCGGAATTATCTACCATAGATACTTTCCGAGCGTGGCCACGCATTTCTAGTTCATTACTCCTCGAGTGGCCCTGAGATATTGTTATAACCCTGACAAGGGGTGGATAATTCCTATCGCACTTATTCCCTTCGGCTAGCCACAGCCATCATAACCCAAAATATGCCCATTTGACCCCATTTACGAAGGTCGTAGTAACATAAATCAAAGTTAATCTGAAACTTTGCCACCTTAGGTGAACAGTCTTTAGTCAAAAGAATCGACTCATTAGAATACTATAGTAGCTCTCGCCATGACCAGACTATATAAATTTGCCAGAACTCTATAAGCAGTCATTAGCCCGACAAAGTGTTCCTAACAGTCTGCCTATGTGATCGACTAGTCATTCTCATATGACTCTATGGCACTTGAACTTGTCATCAATCGCATCACACTCTAGTCACTTTGAGATGTCACCTCATGTAAGTGACTATGGGCAAATACCATGTTAATCCGGGTTCACTTTAACGGGGTTCAATATTGTCTCTACAACCCGTTTGGATGTAACAAAGTATAAAAGGAGTTTTCAGATTTAAAAACTCGAACGACAAATGTGATTATCACATATGAATAGTCATTACCTGATTACTACTTCATATTCTTATAATCCATTTTCATCTTATATATAGTTGTTCATCTCAATGCAATTGAAATGACATATGACATGACTCATCATGTTAAGCCCATGAGAAGGCTTTGGTTAGTAGGTTTTATCAACTTCTTGTACCTTACTCAACCTTACTACATACTCGTTTTCCTTTGTAATGTATAAATTTGCATTACAAAACTTTCTGAGTACGTGTCTAGATCCAATCTAGATATAAGCTCTCTAGCCTTAGAATAGCTCCCACTGTTTTCACAGTGTGCGGGATCCATCCTCTTGCACATCTCATGATTGCAAGTGTACTCAATTTCCGTTGTAAATATCTCTCATTGTTCTTTATTGCCTAGAACGATTCTAGCAAATCTATTTCTTAAATAACATAGCCACAATGGTTCCTTAACCATCTTTACGTGTTTTGAATATGGTTTTGTCTGAAACCTTTCGCAATCGCAATTGTCATTCGTGTAACACCCTTACACAAATTAGTTAATTGCATCCAAAACACTTAACTTTCCATCTTTAATGCTTCCTCAAGAACTTAAGAATAATCTATATGGCTACTTGGTAACTATTACTTAAATTCGATTTTGAAACAATTCATCATACTCAAAGTATATGAAGTGTTGTACATCATTACACATTTAATTGATGCGGCAGCGGAAACAAATGGAATCAATCAAATATGTTCAACTCGATTGAACTAATCATGAATCTTATCAACATAAGACTTCTTATTTGATGCTAATATCATGTAGATTTATCTCCATAAATCCGGATATTAAAGATGTATTATAATACTCCATAAGTGTCAAATCATTCCCAATGATCAATATGTCATCCACATATAAGACTAATTAAAAATTCCGTAACTCCCACTAAACTCCATGTATAAACACAACTTCTCGACTTATCGAGAAAAGTTTTATAACATGATTAAAACATCGATTTCAACTCATTGATGTCCTACTTAAGACCCTCTCTTAAGTTACACATTATCTTAGGATTGCAAGAATCTACAAAACTCAAGACATGTATTGAATACATTCCTTCTAATTGAAGGATTGGGTTTTAGATTCACTTGCTATATGTATCTCATAATGAAACACAATCCCTAAGAATATCCAAATAGACTTAAGCATTTCAACTAGTGCAAAACCCTTTGCTACCAATCAAGCTTTGATATCTAACAATAGGATTTTCATGGCTCTAAGCCTTGTATTGAGTTGTGACTTAAACACTCTTATGTAAGTCATATGTTCATTACTTTCCAGAAGTAATCAACTTGAATCAAATAATTTCTTTGTAAGTTTCAAGCTCTTTACTTTCTAAAAGTAACACTAATTCATCATGTTCAACAAGTGATGACTTTAACCTTCTAGGTTTTGAAGAAACAACGTCTTACACAAAACGTCTCATGTAGCCAAGAAAGACCAGTTTCTTGAGACATAACATTCTTTGTGGCTCTTGAATAATTTATCCCACTCTGTCTTCTAGAAATAAACTTGTATTCTAGAAAGACAGCTTCATGAGCCACAAACTCATTGTACTCATGATTATAGTAAGGAAAAATAAGCATTTGTTTCTTTTAAAAACTTACAAACATGGTACCCTACCATTTCATATCTCATATGACTCGTTTTAGATTTAGTGGAAAAATAATTTAGACAAAATGATAAAATCCCCAAGAGGATCAAGTAACTCAAAGTAACTTGATTGAAGTCCAAACCATATCGAATAGCGTTTGATTTCTTATCCAACCACACATTATCCCATAATGCGTGCTAAGAGAGATTAACTTGTGATACTATATCACATTTCCTTTGGCTTATATCAAAGTCTTCACTTTGATAGTCCCATCACGACTAAATCTTGATTCCTGGAACTCTTTGAACTTCTTCAAAGATTTCTCTATTTACCTTATTGAGTGAACACATTAGTGTCAACTTAAATCGTTGGTAAAAGAAAATGATCAACCTATTTTGGATAAATGATTTACAACCTCGATCTCCTTTTCAACCAAAAGGCACGAGACATCTTGCTTTGAATACAAGATACACATATACCATAGATTAATAATCTAATGGTTCCAAGAGTACTCGATAACTCTTTGCGTTCATCATTCCATAATTTAAGGTTTAATCTTGGGTTACCAATTTGAGTCTTGCATCATCTACATGATATGTCATTCTAGTTTGGTTTAGAGTATAATCACCTTGATAATGTGCTAGCCATACATCAAATCATGGTGTATAAGGTCACAAAAGTGAAACCTCTTTTGTATCTTAACAAGTTTATATTCTTATTTAGAATTTATGCACTTAATAGTCACAATTAAGTACAACTTTAAACCCAAAAACTAGATTTAGTACACAATGACTCTATCTCTCAACATCATTGTTGCTAGTCGTCATATTCTAATCATCCTATGTATCAAATATAATGATGAAAACCACCATCGGTTTCTAATATTGACGAAATAGTACTAGCAAAATTTATGTTAAATCGAATAAAAATTTAAAGAAGAAGGTCCCATTAGATGTCCCACAACTAACTTGTTGATTCTTCAATAATTTGGGGTAGTTTCCTTTCTAGCGTCCAACAATTAAGACAATGGAAACTTTATCGGTCGGGATTGATAGGTTTAGTATCGTTATTCTCAATAACTTTACCTTTAACATTACCTTGTATCAATTCCATTCTAATTTTACTTCTTTGAACCTCATCCTTTTCTTAACGGTTTAAGAGAATGCTCCCACTCATTTTAATGAGTCTTTGCTTAGAGAAGCAAAGTTGAATCTTATGAAGACTACTCTTCAATTCAATCGTTTAGTCTTAAAACTTTTATTGAAGTGGTTGTGGTATGTTGGTCAATATTGATTTCCAACAAATCTAGTTACCAAAATGATGTAACGTTTCAAAGTACTTAACTCCATTAAGCATATGAGAAACAATTCATCGTAAGTATATATGTTAGTCAAGAATCAAAAACCCTTTTGATCATGAATGACTTTTATCTATACTCTTCACAAGAGATCCTTACAATGGATAATATGAGGTTTTTAGAAGAAAATTCAAATTTTGTCTTTAGTTACGATGTTTTAATGGAGATTTGAACTAAAATCGAAATGATATCGTATAATTTGAGGTAAAGAAATAGAACAATATGATAACGGAATAATGAAAACAAAACATTTGTCGTTATAAAAATACTTGTAAATAACAAGTAAAGCATTTACATAGTGACCTCTACCCAACTATGATAAATGATTCCAAGATCCAAATTCATATTAACTTGGGCATCGGTAAAGCCGAATACTACCCTCATCAATATAACTCGGTGGATTAACTCTTTAATCGATTCTACTTTTAGAACTCTTGGTCGATAAAATTACATTAATATTTATCTTTAGCCCGAAACACATCCGGCAACCGTCGAGAATACTTTCGTTGAGTTCAACCCAAATTTCGAATAAATGTGTCCATGATCCAAATTTACATCAACTTGGGTATCGGTAAAGCCGAATACAACCCTTATCTTTATAAATTCGGTGGGTAGACATTTATCACCCACTTTCCCTACGTAACAAGGTTTGTACCCCAGTAGGGCCGAGTGCACTCCCTCATGAAATAGGTTTTCATGGTTTCTACCTTTTGGTAAGGCTAAGTCTCAATTGTTTATTTTAGCGAGAGGTCATGTCAATTTATTATCTATCACGTTTTAAGTGAACTAAAGTGGTGAACTACGATAATTGTAATTGACACGGTCGATAAACTCGATTTAAAATGCATGTTTAGTTATGGCGATTTAGCGATGCATGCAACATATAAATAAAATTCAAAGCATAAAAAAAAATCCTAGTATGGCCTTCCTAAAATAGTAAATCTAATAAACTATTACAAATTCGGAAACCAACTCTTTTTGTCCCTTGAGTATCGGTCTTGTCACGCATTTTAAGGCAACGCTTTCTTTGATGGATCGCCTTCTCGAATGGCACCGTCTTCAAGGAACTCCGAAATAATTTAATTACATAATAAATTACATAATTTCCTATTATACATTTGTAATTAAATAAAAATAAATATATTAAATTACAAAACGGTGATACAAGATCACAATAATTACAACCGAATCGATATTCCCATACATTTCGGGTAATATCAATTAAAACTAAGGCCATACTATACTAAGTAAAATTACATAATTCAAAAAATTACATAAAATTAAAATATGACAATCATAAAAAAATGCAGCATTATAATATGTATGAGCATGCCAAATATTATGCTAAATCGCTTTAAGAGCCAATATCGTATATTAAACGGTTTTTACAGATTTACGTGATTTAACTTATTAAAATCACAATAATTACACAAATTCATATTTATGTACAAGTTAATTACCCTAACCATCTTAGGACTCAAAATTAGTCTCCACTAACATTTGACAATAATTAAACCTGATTTCTTAATATTGTTCATAAATGGACCCAAAAATACAAAATTTATGCTATAAACCTCAAATTAAATCATAAAAATTTCAAATAATTTCAAAATTTGAAATTTAAACTCATGAACATTCTGGAAAATTACCATGACACTCATAATGTTCAAAACTTAGGTTAAAAATTTCGAAAATTTATCGAGAAAAACAATGTTGCAGTTTATCGATATTAACAATTATGACCATAAAAATATGAGAAAAATTATATTCATCAACTTTTCACTTTTAGATCTGAAATATATGATAAAATGCAACATGTGACATTTTTCCATAGTCATGAAGTATGTTTTAGCATTATTACTAATTATAGTCACTATTTATGTGATTTTTCATCAAAACTTCATAAATCATGCATAAAGACTTCATTATAGCCAAATATTTTACACACATCTTGTAAACTTGCATGTGACAACATACTAAATTTCCATGACCAGATTCAAAATATAACTCATATTAACCTATTTACCCATTTAAATATGATTTTAACTTAAAAAATCCATATTTCGAGCAAACCAACTCATTTTATCATGAAACTTTACAGGCCATCAGTAGATAATATATGTAAAATATATCCAAAAACCACTAAAAAAATCGAAGTTTAGCTATTTTTCGTCCAAAAATGACATTTTTATCATAAAAATCACATTTTAATGTCAATATTATATAAAATGAACAATAAAATCCATAAATAAACCAAAATGTCCTAAACATCACTTAGGACCAGAAACTTTTAACATGCAAGGTTATTTTTAGGTATATCTTCATAAAACCAAATTAGTTTGTTTTGTATGTTAATCATATAACTCGGAAAAATTATAAACCGATTTGCATGCAAACAACCTACGACTCATGATACCGCTTGTTAGATTTCTTTAATCTCATTAATTTAACATATTCATATACGTAATAATTTATTTAGTCATAAAATAAATATTAGATCTTATGCATGCAAACATAAATAAGATAAGAGAAGAAATCATCAATCTTACTATATGATTTCGAATTAATGGGCGCCAAAAAATTCACCTATTTGTTAGTTCTTGAGCTTTCCTTAAAATGGATGAACAAAAGGTCCAAATTAGAACCTCTCCCAAAAGTGAATACCCAAGGAAACCTCTTAATAACTAATATTATTTTGTACTAGAAATAATAAAAGTCTTACTTAAAAATTGATACAAAAATAATTTTTATTGCTCTTGAATATTTCGGTCAAGAGGAATGATTTGTGAGGTTTTTATTTCTCTAAGTTTCTCCAAATTGGAGAGAGAAATCATTATTTTCTTACACTAGAAAAATGTATTATGAAAGAGTGAATCATAATAGAAAAAACACTTAACTTTTTCTCATCAGAACCGGTTGGAGGGGGAAGGAGAGACCAATGCATGGTCTTGTGTTCTTCTCAAGACAAAAATAGGCATGCATGGGTAGTCATTAGGCTTTAATCATCATGTTTTCCACTTAAAATAAAAACACAATATATTCCTTAAACTCCCTCCTATGTTCGGCACTTTTACATAAAATGGAAGATCCATTTTATTTTGTCATTTGTCAATTTTGTCATGTGTCACATGTTACATGACATGTTACACCATAATGTATTTTTAACATATTAAAAATCAACATATTAATAAAATATGTCACATACAAAATTCACTAGTAATTCGTAATCACTTGTACCAAAAGGTTTATCAAATTATAAATTACAACGTCTTGTATTTATAATAACTTATTCATTCAATTTCAATTTCAATTGTTTCGTAAACAATAATTTTATCCAAGTAATAAACCAATTCGATTACTTAGACCGTATCCAATTTAATCGAATTATAATAAGACATGTTAATCTTACTCACAAATCATCCGTCAATTTTATGCAGTTTAATTAACTCGTATTGGCATACGATTAATTAAATAATCAATTAAGAGTATTTCCCTATAGGTATGAACTAAGGGGATCAACTAATCACCACCGTCGCACGACAGTAATGTCAAACTCTAGTCAGCCAATCATTACCGATATGTGTGGACCAGTTGACTGTAAAATATTACATCCCACATGTATTCTTAAAATGAGATTTAAACATGTGATCATCATGATCGACAGTTGTGATCGCATTATTGTCGGAGGACAAGTATTCCAACAATTATTATTATTATTATTATTATTATTATTATTATTATTATTATTATTATCATTATTATTATTATTATTATTATTATTATTATTATTATTATTATATTATTATTATTACTATTATTATTATTATTACTATTACTATTATTATTACTATTATTATTATTATTATTATTATTATTATTATTATTATTATTATTATTATTATTATTATTATTATTATTAGATTAGTATAAAAAGGAGACACCATTTACACTACCATGAGAGAATAGAAATTAGACTAGAAAATTAGACAAGTTCATCATTCTCTCTCAATATTGTAGAACCCTAATATTTCCTCTATCATTTTCATTCAATAAAAAATTGTAATCTTTATTTAATTATTAGTTTAATTCTTCCTTTGTTTATGCAAGTTCTTCAATTTTCAATAGTTTACATTTAACCATTTGGGTTGTATTTGGAAGACAAGAAGAAATTCATCTTCCATTATTGTCCAAGCTTATTCCTTTCCTCTTAGTTGGTACAATTCTCATCTTTTATTTACAATTACTTCATTAGTTTACATTTATTGTTGTTTACTTGTTGCTTTCATTCAAAGTTTCTATCTTTATCATGTTTACCATACTTGTTTGTATTTTGTTCCATTTTATTGTTGGATTTTCATTGCTATGTGAGTAGTCCTCAACTAGGGCTTAGGGGGATCTTGGGTAGTAAATGGGTGTGAATTTGGGTTGATAATATATTGATTTGGGTGTTTTAATGGTTGTCACTTTCTTGCACATGAAGTGGTTGTAGAATTGCTCATACGGAAGTTTGAGTATTTTCTCACATGTTTGGTTATCTTGGTGTCTATACTAGTGGATGAACAATCTTGGTGTGTAGACTATTGATTGATCTTTGTGTATGTGTGTGACGAGATTTAGTTAATCGCATGAAAGTGGGTTAATGAATTTCTAGATGTCCTAAGACATTAGGCATAATTCCTTGACTATTTGAATCACCTATTTCCCATATTTTCCTTGTTTCATGCCCAATAACCCGAGTGAACCCGAAAGCTCTAGTCTTTATCATATTGATCAACTACAATTTCATTTAGTTAAATTTTATTCCTTATTTGCATCTTAGTTTACCATTAATCAAACTTCCTTCATATATTAGGCTAAATTGGGAATTAAACGGACTAAGTATACACCCCCACCATTTTTGTGTTCGACACCCGACTAAATACTACTTTTAATTGGGTTTTATAAATAGTTTTTGATTGGGAGACGACGATAAATCCCATTATCAAAATGGCGCCGTTGCCGGAGAGCAATGGATTGATATCAGTTGTTTTGTTCTAGTTTAGACTAAGTCTTTGTTACTTTTGCCGTTTGCCTTGCTCCCACTTTCAATATCCAAACTCCCTCAAATCTAAATTTGAGTTAATTTAAATTAGCTCTCCTAAACATACATCCATGTAGCATATTAGTTTTTGCATCTAGATTACTTGTAATATATTAGCTTTAATCCTCATTTAGTTTGCATTCATGTAGGTTGCATTAGAATTTAAAATTTTGTAATATATTGTCACTTGTAGTTGCACTCATATAAAAAAAAATTGAAAATTGAAAAACCCAAAAATACGTCTTTTTATTTTGAATAAATATGCCTCTTAACCACACTTCATCCGTCATTGGATGTTGTAAATAATAAGTGTGGGGAGGAGGCCCCCCAAAAAAAACAAAAAAAAGTTCTTTAACTTTTCGAAAATTCAAAAAAAACCAACAAAAATATGTTATTTCATTTCAAAAACAAATTTAAAAATCCAAAAATACGTTATTTATTTTTCTTATTCTCTCCCTATACTTTGTTCCATTGAAGACAATGTAAATTTCAAGTGTCGGGAGGGAAATATTCACTTTGTGAATATTGTTTATATTTGTGCATATACTTATATACTTGTAAATTTAAGAAAATTCAAGAAAATGCTTAAAAATCGAAAATTTCAAACAAATTACAAAATATTGCATTGTATATATATGTTGGCTAACCTTTTGCATAGGCATTGACCATTTGAGGCAAAAGGAGCTAGAAGACCGTTTGGTAAACTCGTTCTAATCTCTTGCGCCTTTACCGTTCTTCCTTTATATATCTTGTATATTTGAAGGAGGATGGGATTTTGTGCCTTGGATGTTCCTTTGGGGAACTTTTGGATTATTGGTGTTGATATGCTGCTAGGTTTAGTCAAATTGTTACACGTCTCCTTTATGTCATTTCCATTTCTTGCATGCATTGTCACATGTATATATATGTCGTATTTCCTTCTTGTTGCACTTAGTTTGTATATAATGTTTTGCTTGAAATGTGGTCAAGGGAGGGAAGCATATACCCCAAGGATGAGTCAAGTCCCAACCGTGCCTTCCCCCTCCCCGTGGCTTGCACCCGTGTCTATAGGTTAGCCGTTGGAAATTTGGGACCCGACTAACGAGTCTAGGCCACCCTGTGAGACCATTGACCGTAGGCTAGACCTAAGTCTCGACCTAGCTACTCATATGTGAGGATTAGAGCCTCCTAGGGTTGGTACATACATGCCCAACTCTCATTTAGGATTGTGAATAGGTCTCCTCGCGGGACGTGTTATGTCTAGACGCATAAGTGTGTTATTCCGTCCTTAGACCATGATTTGCATTTCATTTTTTGTGCACATGTTACGAAATAAAATTTGTTTCCACATGCATATGAACCTCACATAACCAAATTGCTTTGTTTTGTCCCTTTCGTTATCTCCCATTTTTATTCACCCCCTTTGAGCCTTAGCCTTTCCATTTGGCAAACCCACTAAAATAGCTACATTCCATATCCACCTTTTCCTGATCAAGAATGGGTCGGTTTTGTAGTAGTTTTTTAGGAGGTGATTTGGGTCATTATGGTGGATAGTGTACATGTCCACATAGGTCAAAATTTGGTATGCATTTGGCATTGTAAATGAATAAGAGGTCCTAATGTTAAAATGAAAAACAAAATAGAAAAGTGAAAAAGTTTTGAAAAATGCATAAAAAAAGGGCTAGTTGTGTTGTATATAATTGTGCTAGGAAAGAAAAAGGCAAGCAACACCCCTCCTCATCATTAAAAAGGGTAGAAAAAGCCGTTGCTAAATAAAAGGGCAATTTGATATTTTTATAAAGTGAGTCGGGTTTACACAATTTTTTCATAATTTGGGAAACCGAGTTTTTGTTAGGGTGTAGACGTTGCTCATTTGTTGAAATAAGAGGAGTATTTTCAAATTTTTCCAATTTGAGTTGGGTTTATGCAATTTTTGCATAGTGTTGGTAGCCAATTCTATGTTAGGGCATAGACGTTTCTCATGTGTTCCAATAAGAAGTGGGATGTGATGTGTCGACAATTCTTGATTTGAACTCCACATGTCCAAATGGTTCTTGCACCAATCCTGTTTCGTCCTACTCCCTAGCCCCGTTACAACCCTTATTTCATGATTTGTGCATTGTTACATTTTGCATCTCATTTGGACAAAGGACGGTCTTACACATTGCGGGCACGTTCTCACGAGTCAGAGTAGGAGAGTGTTTTGACTCCTTTTTGTACAAAAACACCCGGAATTCTAATGAGAGACGAGTGAAAACCGTGAGGATGTCGTTGACTTAGCTCTCCTTAGTCATGGGTCTTTTGGTTGAATCTTGTGTCGGCTTTGTAATTCTCGGAAGTCTAGTCCTTCTTTCCCCTTTCCCGCTCTTGAATCCGTTTCTTGAGCTTTGTTGGACACATTAGGGTTGCCTAGGCCATGCCTAGGGGGTTGGCACCTCCATTGAGACCCTGAGACGGTATTTCTCGACCGAGACCATGTTATTGAGATGAAAACTCGGCCACTTTGATGAGGAAAGTGGAACATTTTTGTTAGATGCATTCTATTATTTTTTTGTGTGCTTAAATGTTGGATGCATTGCATTTTTCCGCAAGCCCCCACTTGCCTTGCAAGGAAGCACATACCTCATTGTGTTTCGTTGTGAGTTGAAGGGACGGAGCAAGGCCCGTTAATTGCCTTGTAGCGTATATGCTTAGTTAGATAGTTTAAATAATGGTCTTTCACTTATTAATACTTACTCGAGGACGAGTAAGAGATAAGTGTGGGGAGATTTGATAACATCATATTTTACTCCTTTTTATCCCGCATTTCATCTCTTATCAGTCAAACTATTCACCTTACTAGCGACTAATTCACCCATTTTGAAATAAAATAGTATATTATTAGTTTTATGTTAATTTGTATCGATCTATATTATTTCTCGGAATATGGTAATGATTTTGTCATTTTTGTTGTCTTATAGGTACGTGTCGAATGAAAGCAGATTAGATAAAACCTCGGGTCCAGTTCACTACTTCGTCCCATTCAATTTAGCCGTTTCAATAACCATGTGACTTTGGGCCACTTGATTTCATTTTGCCCAACAATTACGTGATTGGTTTTTGGACCTTAGATTGGTCTTTTGTTATAGGCCCACAGTATGCTTTCTTTGGGGGAGCATCACTTTTTGGTCGATGACAACCGTTTTTGAACAGACGGCATTTTCATTTTTTCGTGGGTGTCGGGAGTGCTGGGCAGAGGCAGAGCCGCACGAAACAGGAAGGCAGTATGATAGAGTAGATAGTTTAGGTTCTAGTTCATCAAAAATCCAATAAAATTGTTCTTCTTTTAATCATTTTTAGTTTAATTTTATTTACGTTCTCAATTTACAACATTTGTATGAAGATCTATCCTTTTACTTCCATTTAATTACAAGTTGGTATGAAGTACTTCTCCCATTTCTCTTTCTTATTTGTCACTTCTATTATTATTATGTTTTAATTAGTTTAATCATCCTTAATTAGTTAAAATTTTAGTCTTTAATTACTCTTAACATGTTTAGTGTTAATTTATTAATGTTTGCTCACTAGATTAGTTAAAGTTTCAATCATTATCACTTTATTTTGTTTAATACCACGTTTAGAATAATTATAAATATATTTAGTTTTAGATTAGTAATGATGAGTGAGTAGTATTTTTACTAGGACTAGGTTTAACCCAACATGAGTAATTTTATTAATTGATTCACATAAAGGCTAATTGTTGGGCGTGATTGGTAAGGGTAGTCTAGAGGATTGATTTGGTTTATGGGCCAATTTTGGGTAATGTTGATTTGTGACCCTTGTCCACTAACGAGAGTTGGTTAGGTTGGGAATTGGTACCCGGAATTTGGTCTTATCCCTAACCTAGGTTGAGACCGAAAGGGAGAACCAAGGGAGGGTACCTCTAGACTAGCATTTGAAATCGACCTCCGAGAGGAGGAGTGGGATGACCCGGAATTCAATGAGGGCTTAATGACCTTAGCCAAATACTAGGCTACCTTGGAAAAATGCATGTTTTCGGGGTAGTTGAGTGTTAAGTTAGGGATTCCGACTTTCGAACCCGAGAGGGGGGTTGGTGGGTAGAGCTAGTGTCCTACTATTAGCTCGAGAGGGAGTTAGTAGGCGAATTAGAGCCATCTCCCCCTTGCCTGTCTACCCTTATGATTAGCCTAGGGAATCGTGATGTGGAATTACGAATTGTTGTGGGAGAACCGAGTTCTAGGCCTTTTATTCATTTGATTTACAACTTTATTCTTCTCTTACTCATTTATCATCTTTTGTTAATTTTCATTTTATTTTATTTAGTTTAGTTGTTTAGTTTAAAACCACATCCAAACTCAATTTATCCTACTTAGCTAAGCATAAGAATTTAGACAATTAGTAATCACCCTTGCTCCTTGTGGTTCGACCTCGACTACCCTTTACTAGTTGATAATTTGTTTGATCGGGTACGACGACCTCTACCCCGTTATCAAAATGGCGCCGTTGCCGGGGATGGCGTTAGGTTATGCTTAGTTAGTTAAAGTTTCTAGCTTTAGTCTTTAGTTGTTGTTTGCTTGTTGGTGTAGTTTGTGTGCTTCTTGTAGAGTGTGTGTGATTTTTTGCCTTACCCTAGTGTGTAAAAGCAATAGGAGTCTTACGGTTTGTCAAGTTGTATGCCTAGGAGGAACCACCAAGCTTTGCTCTTTGACTCCGATCCCGAAAGGCTTTTTAGAGCCTTAAGGAATAGGACCATAGCAAGGGTTAGAACCTCTTCTCAAACAACCATAAACCAAGCAAATCCACCCATCCAACCTCTCATCGAAAACACAACTCAACAACAACCAAACAACACAATTGAGCCTCCATTAGAAAATCCATTTCACAACTTCCCACTTCCAAATAGTCCACCCCAAACACCACCCCCTCATATACTAAATCCACCACCACCAATTGCTTTACGTGACCATAACCGTCCAAACCATAATGCTGCTTGTAACCCCATCAATTTTGGCACCTTGGCTCCAAACAATTTTGAGATGCATCCGGCTCAAGTTGGCCTAATTGAAAAAGACTTGTTTGGAGGACACATTGAAGAAGATGCTCATGCTCACCTAAGGAGGTTCAAGAGGAAAGTCTCTATGATGAAAAAGAATGGGGTATCCGAGGATACACTAAGGATGATGTTATTCCCATTTACTCTAACGGGGAAGGCGGATCGTTGGTTGAATGTGCACCCTCCGGACACATTTACTACATGGGATGCCTTAGGCAAGGCGTTCCTAGACAAGTATTATCCATCATCAAAGACCGCCATGCTCCGAAATGAGATCCATACTTTCCAACAAGAGGATGGAGAATCCTTGGGTGAGGCATGGGATAGATATCAAGACCTTATTGCTAGTTGCCCTCACCATGGAATTCCGAATTGGTATGTCACCCAAACCTTCTTCCAAACCTTGTTGCCAAGAACAAAAGAAATGGTGAATGCCTCCGTGGGAGGGGGATTCGATCATTTGGGTGATGAGGAGGGCACTACTCTAATAAAGAAAATGGTGGACTCCGAGGCAAACTATGGCACAAGAGTGAATGTCTTTAGAAGAAGTAAGCACCCTCCCGAATTCTTAGTGAATTTGGAGACTAATGCTAAGCTTGATATGCTCACCAAAAAGCTTGAAGAGTTGAGTAAGAAGAAGCAAGTGAAACAAGTAAATCAAACTACCACTTCTCATGGACCATCCATGGAGGAAGTGATGCAAAGATCAACATGTGAGTCATGTGGAGGGATGGGTCACACTTATGAAGTATGTGCAAATAACCACCATAACAACTTTGATGGGAACAATGTGCAAGAGGTGAATGCTTTCCAAGCATTTAACAATTTCTCCAACCGTCCACCTAGGCCCTCATTCAACAACAACCAAGGATCCAACGAAAACTTTGCCAACCAATCTCAAGCATACCAAGACTATGGAGGTAACCAAGGGAACCAAGGTAATTAAAACTTTTACCAAGGAAACCAAGGGTTTGGTCAAGGATTCAATCAATGGAACAACAACAATTGGAACAATCAAGGCTACAACAATAATCAAAGGTACAACCAAGGGTAAAATCAAGGGTTTAATCAAGGGTACCAAGGGAACAACCAAAATTCCAACTTTAGAGATCAAGGATATGGCTTTTCTCTTCCAATTTTCAACCAACCTTTCAACCAAGAGCCACCACCCCAAGTTAGAAATTCCATGGGAGATGATAAATATGACAACTTAGTGAAGTTGATAGGGGATTTGACAAGTAATACCCAACAACAAATCAAGAGTCTTGAAGCTAAAGTGGCTTCCCAAGCTCTCATGAGTTCTCAAAAACCACCGGGTGTATTCCTAAGACAAGGGCAAAATCCAAGGGACCCTATGAAGGCAAATGAAGTTAATGCTATCATGGTGGGAGTTGAAGAGGAAAGAGAAGAGTCATTTGATTTGCCAAGTCAAGAGGAGTTATCATGCACTACTCCCTTTTTCATGGCTATGGAAACATTCCAAGAAGTTGACCATGAGCCCGAAAAGGAAACCATGGGAGGCTATGTGCTTGAGCAAATAATGACAATTCATGGTGCAATCTTGGATGTTGAAGTTGACCCGGATAAGAGAGAGATGGTTATGACTATACCAACCACTATGAGTGAAGAATTTGTGCATGAAGAAATTGTGGAAGCACCAAATGTGATGGTAGAAGTTGAGAAGAACCCGGAAGAAGAAGAAGAGATGGTAATGATAGAAGAACACTCTTTGGCCAAGCAAGAAGGAGCAAATGACACTTCAAGGTATGAAAAATTTATGGACTTGGTAATGAAAATGGAAACCTCCAATCAACCTTTGGTGGATATGCCTCATTATTCCGAATTCCTTGAAGAAGTCATTTCTAGAAGAGTGGACATTAGTGGCCATGAGATTTATGCCTTAAGTGAAGAGTGCAATGTGGTCAAGTCTAAAGAAATTCCCGTTAAACTTGATGACCCCGGGAGTTTCTCAATTCCATGTACCGTTGGTGACCAAAAGGTGGATAGTGCTTTGTGTGACTTAGGGGCAAGTGTGAGTGTCATACCACTTGTCCTTGTGAAGAGGTTGAATATTTCAAGCTTAGCCCGCACTTCCATTACAATCAAGCTTGCCGACGGGACAATCAAATCTCCAAATGGGATTCTCAAGGATATCATGGTTCAAGTTGGTAAGCTTTCAATTCCTACCGACTTTGTTGTGTTGGACATCCCTATGGGAAGACGCTCTCGTATCATTCTTGGTAGGCCATTTTTGGCCACGGGAGGAGCTATCATAGATGTCAAAGAGGGACTATTGTCATTCAAAGTTGGGAAGGAAAAAGTTGAATTTAAGCTACCACATGCTTCAAAGAAAACCGTGGTTCAAAACATGTTTGCCGTGGAAACTTTAGAACTCCACGAGAATGAAGATGAGAACATGGAACTATTGATTGCTTGTGAGCCAAAAGTTGATGATGAATCACGGACTAAGTGCTTTGAAGAAGAAGTGAGTGCTAAAGATAAGTGTGGGGAAAAGGGCAAGACTTGGGAAATCGAGTTCGATTCTAGCACCAATGCCCCTCCAAAATGAAAACCGAGAATTGAAAAGAAGAAACCAAAAAGATGGAGGAAGGGATCGAAAGGAAATAGGGTATGTGACCCTAATGTTGACAAAGATACTAAGGAAAAGATTGAAGAAGAAATGAACCGAAAATGGCAAGAGGTTCAAGATGTCATGAGTAAGTTGCATGATTTGATGATGAAGACCAAGGGTTCGTGTGTTGTTGATTCTTGTGTTGAAGTTGGAAGGTTGGTGGGATCTCGGGATATTGATCCCGGTTGAATAAAGTCTTTGAATGAAGAGGTTTGGTGGAGCTACTTAAGAACCACCGCAATGTATATATTCTCTTTCCCTTTAATTAAGTTTTTACCGCATTTTGCATTTAGTAACATGACTCGAAAAGGAGCTAATCTAAATTAGCTCTCTTTGCATTCATATAGTATAGTTGCATCATATTTCAATTCCGCATATAGAATAGATCATGCATTGCATACCTATTTGAAAATCACAAAAAAATTTGAAAAATCAAAAATCAACAAAAATATGTATTTCATCTTCGAATTTCCTCCACACATTTATTTCCATTGGAAATATGTAAATAAATAAGTGTGGGACGAAATTCCATCATTTAAAAATACAAAAACATGTTATTTATTTTCAAAAATTCAAAAAAATCCAAAAACATGTTCTTTAATTTCGAAAAATTCCAAACCACCAAAAATATGTTGTTTCTTTTTCCTATTCTCTCCCTATACTTTGTTCCAATGAGGACAATGTAAATTTCAAGTGTGGGGAGGAAAATATCAACTTTGTGAATATTGTTTATATTTGTACATATACATTTATACTTGTTAATTTGAGAAAATTATAAAAAATGCCTAAAAATTGAAAACAAAAATTCAAAAAGATCCAAAATACTGCATTGTATATATATGTTTGGCTAACCTTTGGCATAGGCATTGACCATTTGAGGCAAAAAGGAGCTAGAAGACCGCTTGGTAAACTCTTTCTAATCTCTTGCTCCTTTACCGTTCTTTCTTTATATATCTTGCATATTTGAAGGAGGATGGGAATTTTGTGCCTTAGATGTTCCTTCTAGGAACTTTTGGATTGTTGGTGTTGATGTGTTGCTAGGATTAGTCAAACTTGTTGCACGTTTCAATTTATGTTTGTTTAATTTCCGTATGCATTGTGTCTTGTATATATTTGTTTGTGCTTAATTTGCATTTGCATTGAGTTTGTGAATACATGTTTTCAAAAAAATGTGGTCTAGGGGGGGATTACGATACCCCAATGATGAGTTATGTCTTGACTGTGCCTTCCCCCTCCCCGTGGCTCACACCCGTGTCACATGGTTAGCATATGGAAAAAGGGCATGTCCACCACGTTTTGGCCGCCTTGTGAGACCGAGAGGACCGTAGGCTAGACCTAGACCTCGACCTAACTACTCATATGTGAGGATTCGAGCCTCCAAGGGTTGGTGCATTCATACCCGACCCCCGTTTAGGAAGGTGAGTAGGTCTTCTCGCGAGACGTGTTATGTCTAGACGCATAAGTGAGTCATTCCGTCCTTAGGCCATAATTTGCATTTCATTTTTTGTGCACAAGTTATGAAGTAAAATTTGTTTCCACATGCATATGAACCTCACATAGCCAAATTGCCTTGTTTTGTCCCTTCCATTATATCCCTTTTTGATTCACCCCCTTTGAGCCTCAACCTATTCATTTGGCAAACTCACTAAAATAGCTACATCCCATAACCACCCTTCCTTGATCAAGAATTGGTCGGTTTTGTAGTAGTGTTGTAGGAGGTGATTTGGGTCATAGTGGTGGATAGTATACATATCCACTTGGGTCGAAACTTGGTATGCATTTGGCATTGTATATCATTAAGAGGTTTTGAAAAAGAAATAAAAAAAACAATATGGAAAAGTGTAAAAGTTGTGAAAAATTCAAAAAAAAAGAGTTGATTGTTTTGTATATATTTGTGTTAAAAGAAGAAAAAGGCAAGCAACACCCCTCCTCATCATTAAACAAGGTAGAAAGAGCCGTTGCTAAATAAAGGGGCAAATTGATGTTTTTCCAAAATGAGTCGGGTTTACACAATTTTTGCATGACTTGGGAAACCGGGTTTTTGTTAGGGTGTAGACGTTACCATTTGTTGAAATAAGAGGAGTACTTTCAAATTTTTCCAAATTGAGTTGGGTTTATGCAATTTTTGCATAGTTTTGGTGATCCATTCTATGTTAGGGCATAGACGTGTCTCAAGTGTTGCAATAAGGAAAGGGATGTGATGTGTCGATAATTCTTGATTTGAACTCCACATATCCAAACGGTGCTTGCACCAATCCCGTTCCGTCCTACTCCTTAGCCCCATTACAACCCTTATTTCATGGCTTGCGCATTGTTACATTTTGCATTTCATTTGGACATAGGACTGTTTTACACATTAGATTGCGGACACGTTCTCACGAGTCGTAGTAGAAGAGTGTTTGGCTACTTTTTGTACAAAAACACCCGGTCTTTAAATGAGTGACGAGTGAAATCCGTGAGGTTGTCGATTGTCTAAGTCTCCTTAGCCATGGGTCTCTTTTAGTTGAATCTTGCGCGTGTCATGTCATTCTAGGAGGACTAGCCTTGCTTCCCCTTTTCCCCGCCTTAGAATGTGTTTCTTTGGCTTGTGTGAACATATTTTGGCTGCTTGTGCCACGTTTAGGGAGTTGGCACCTCGTTGAGGTTTTGAGACTGTTTAACCTAACCTAGACCTTTCAATTTTGAAGAAAAAGCCCGCTTAGATGAGGAAAGTGGGTGACTTTTTGTTAGATGCATTCTATTACTTGCATGTGTGCTTACATGTTGGATGCATCGCCATTTTGGCAAGACCCAACTTGCCTTGCAAGGAGGCACTTTATGTAACACCCAAGTTATTGAGAGTAAGGTTGTCCCACATCGGGGAATTGAGGAGGTTGTGATATGTTTATAAAGGATTCTACCCACCACTTAGTAACAAGGCCTTGTACTTTTGGGTTTAAGTGAGGACAAATAATGGGCCCAAAGGTGCACACCCATCTTATTGGGGTTGTGTTACGACGGTGGTGGGTCGGGTTATTATAAATGGTATCAGAGCGACCCTGCGACCGTGTGGTGAGCACGTGGTCGGGAGTACCCGGGTCACACACCTAGCGGGGGAGGATTCTGGGCTTAGCTGCGGTCAAGTTGGAGGCACAACGAGGACGTTGTGTTCTTTAAGTGGGGAAAATTGTAACACCCCAGTTATTGAGAGTAAGGTTGTCCCACATCGGGGAATTGAGGAGGTTGTGATATGTTTATAAAGGATTCTACCCACCACTTAGTAACAAAGCCTTGTACTTTTGGGTTTAAGTGAGGACAAATAATGGGCCCAAAGGTGCACACCCATCTTATTGGGGTTGTGTTACGACGGTGGTGGGTCGGGTTGTTATACTTTACCTCATAAGTTTCTCGTTATGAGTTGAGGGGATGGAGAAGGCCCGTTAATTGCCTTTCATCGGATATTATTAGTTTATCTAGTCCTTTTATATTACGGGTCTTAGTTTAATTTAATGAGCTTACTCGAGGACGAGTAAGGTTTAAGTGTGGGGATATTTGATAAGTAACATTTTAGTCATATTTTACCCCTCATTTATAGCTTATTCCGACTCGATTTTGTGTGCCTTAATCGTTAAATAGCTCATTATTTACTAATTTATAATAATTAGTCACCGTAGTTATATTTAATATTTAATCGGGTTTTATATTTAATATTAGTATCATTACTATTACTTTATTATTATATTAATTTATTATTACTATATTAATTTGATATATAGGTGAGGCGGAAAGCAAGACGAGAATAAAAGTGAGACGGGTCAAAGGCGAGTCAAGCAAGGTGAAATAAGTCGGAGTTGAAAACGTAACCAAATAGCTCAATTGCCAATTACAAATCAAAAGTCAACCAAATCCCCAAGTTAAACTCGTCCTTCATCACCTTCCTCATTCACAACAAACACCTTCACCATTTTAACCATCATTCACCATTACCTACCTGCATTCATCATCATTCCAACAGCCCGACACCGGAATTCAATAACAGCGGCAGCAGCAACACCCTACATTCGAAAGGAGCTGCACACTTCATCACAACCATCACTCTCGCATCATCCTCCCCTGCCGTCTTCATTTCACCATCAACTCCCTACATCTCCATCATCTCTGCATCACCCAATTCACCATTATTCATTCACACCTCCAGTTCACCGGCAGCCACTGCCACCAACAATCACAACAGCAGCGACAACAACACACCTGCATCAACAACCGTCATCACCATTCGTACCCATTTACGCCTCCAATTTCAGCAATCACCACAGTGCTCACCAGCCACGCACCAACCACGACACACTGTTGCTCCATCTCAAATCGTGCATCATCAGACGAGCCCACCACTTCCATCATCATAGATTCATTTCCATTAACAATCACCATCACGCTCTGAGCCGCCTCACTGGCTCCCAACCCGCAACAAAATTCAAAATGGCTCTCAGCCGGTCAACCGTCTGCCGACACCCTCACCGGCTCTAAATCTCATCAATTGCACCTTAAAGTTACAGCGGGTTTTATGCCGGTGCACAGCCGGCGGCCGGTGAACTGGCTAGGGCCCCTTCTTTTGACGTGTTGTCGACCTTTTCCCCTTCCCCTTTTTGCTTTTGTTTTTGGCTGTGTTATTTATGTCGTCCTTTGGTGTTTTATTGAGAGAGAGAGAATTATTAGGTTTATTATTATTATTATTATTATTATTATTATTTTTTATTATTTTTTATTTTTTTTTTTATAAAAGGATGCGCGCAGCTTTCATTAACTGGAAAACAAAAGTTTACATGAAATTGGTGGGGAGCCGAGAAACAAGCTGGGCTCCCACACCCTTAGCAACAGCAAAGCTAAGTCTAGTAAAAATGTAAGCAGCCACCCGAGCCCCGCATCCTGAGATACCGAGAATTTCTGGATCCGCTTGAGCAAGGCAACATCATCCGAACCCAACTCCTCAAGTGATGAGAAAGAGACAGGAAGGAAACCATAACCCGCTGCCATGCACAAATCCCCATACTTGGCACACTTACGCTGAGCAGCATCAGCAACAACCCGGCCAGGCACAAAATTCGTCATCCCAGTCTGAGTCAAAGGAGAAGACCCGGCCAAGTCGACGCACACATCACGCCCCCTGTCCCAAGAATAAAGTAGCAAATCCGCAGGACGAAGAGAACCCCCATGCCCGTCAACCAAACCAACATCAACCTCTTTTCCCGCAGAAATACCCGATCTATAGCAGATGTCGAAAAGAGTGTCACGGACGAGGTTATGCCGATGTTTAACGCCCACAGTACCAGTACATGAAACAGCGTGGTACCCAAAAACATCATCCGCAAAATCCCGAGAGCAAGTTGGACAGGGCCTAGAGACCGTGAATAACGGAACACCCAGACGATACCCAAGCACACTACGGTACGTCCTCCCGTTCATAGTCTGACCCAACCCCAAGATAGGAACCGCACGCAACCAATCAGAGGAGTGGGAACCCTGCTGAGACTGCCACAAAGCAAGCAGGCGAGGTGTCAAAGAGAAAACAGACTCTGAGATAGAAGCAACCGTCGCGAAATAAATGTCTGCCAATTTCTTCATAAGTTTGGGGGCAGCAATTTCACTAGGGTTACCTAATATACAAGAGCCTGTAGTCGCAGTAAAACCTCGCGTGACATCATCAAAAGCAGGGCCAGCAGCTACAATACCAGAGGGTCCGAGGAGCTTAGCCTGCAAATCAGCAGACTGCAAACGGGACGCAATAAAAGCATAATGTAAAACATCCCCTGCCGCATAGACACCAAGACCGCCAAGATGAAAAGGGAAAGTATCAAAGCGCCACTGCCAATCCCCAAAACCCGGGCCAGACGCGGTGACGATATGTTCCAAGCTGGAACGAAGAGCAGCATCAAAAGGAAGATGGACGGACCCAAAAATACTAGGGGAGCAAGTACGAAGGGAGAAATAGAGCTTAGAAATACCAGTACAAGCTCGAAGTAGAAGCAACTCACATTGCGGGTCCTCAATCCTCGCAACCAAGTCCATTAACTCAATGGTCTTAGTTACTCTCCTCGCCACAATCTCACTGCCACAACCAGGGCAAGTACTGACAGGTCCACCCAAAACAGTAACACCCCTCGCGGGCCGAGCAATAGAGGGGGGGAAAACCCCAGGGAGCCGACTCTAAGGATCCTCAACAGGCCAAAAGACCTCCGTCTTGGAGACATTAAGGTGTAGTCCAAAACGGGGGCCATCCAACATAATTAAATCCAAGACCTTCCCCACCTCCAAAGTATCCCCCATAATGGTGCCATCATCCAAGTACCATGCCTGCATAGTGAGGTCAAAAGTGTCCCGAATTTTGCATACTAAGGGATGCAAAACCAAAGCGAAAAGCAACAGACCTAAAGGATCACCCTGCTGGACTCCCTGACAAGACCACAAGAAATGCTCCCCATAAAAAAGACGGGCAGGGCTGGAATAACAAAACTCCACCCAACGGGAGAGAATCGGGCAACGTCGGCGGACTTCCAGAAGCATGGTCGTACGATCAACAAGGTTTAAAGCATTCTGGAAATCAACCAGTAACATGGAAAGTCCCACCTCAGCACCCCGAGCCTCAATGAGCCGGTTCAAGGCATGCAAGATAGTCTCTCCTCCACCGGACACACCCACCCCAAACTGCAAACCAGCAAAATAAGACGACAAAGAAGGACCCACCATAAAATCACCAACCTTAGAGACAAGCCGTCTCCAGACTGTGCCAACAACAATAGGACGGACCCCACCACCTGGTTTCACGCCCCCCGTGAGAGGGGCGCTGGCAATGTACTCTCCCAAAGCAAGAGGGCACCGACCCTCAAGAAAAAGATTAACCACCCTAGTAATAGAAGTGATCAACTCATCAGAAATAGCCACAGCAGTGCCACTCAAACAATCCATAAGGTGCTGGGCACGCAAACCATCCCTCCCACAAGAAGTACCACGAGGGAAACTCCGAATCATGTCCAAAACCACTGACGTAGAGGCAACCAGAGGATGATGATCCCCAGACAAAGGAGGCAATGAAGGAGGTGAGGCAACATGATGCTTCTCACGCAGGGCCACAAGAGTGGCATCGGAGTAGGGAGCGACACCAGAGGAAGAAAGCACCCGAACAGCAGCAGTATAGTGACCATCAGAAATCTTCCGCCGATATTGACGGAGGTTATGCTCACCCAAATCCAGATCCTCCTCCACATTAAACAAAGAAGGACCCTCATCAAAACACTCCTGCAACAGCTGCAACCCCCCCTCCCCCCCAAGCAAGGATAGCCCTAGCAATACTCTCCTCCTGACGCTGGCGCCGAATAGCCGTCCTACACTCAACATTACTCCGAGGAGCGAAAGTCTTAAGCAGACACAGCGGTAAAACAAGCAACCGAATCCAGCGGGAGAGATCACTAGGGGAATCATCCACATCATCCAGAGCTCCTTTCAAAGCCCGAGCAAACCCAAGACGACACTAAGGAGGAATAGATTTGACGGTGCGGAGGCCCAGAGATAATAAACGATCAAGGGAAGATATAGACCACTGAACAAGCTCAACACCATCATCAGAAGAAACCGAAGTAGAGGGAGCAAAAGGTCTCGGAATACCATAAATATGAAAACTGTAGAGGCGATCAACACGCTCAGGAGACAGCACAATATCACCTCGACTTTGTCGACATCTAGCACGAGTGGTACGGGTCATAAAACACACCCCACACAACCAGAGCCCCATTCGTCTCAAAACACTCTCGGCATTGGAATAAACAGTCAAACTATCAGTAAGAGTCTGACGCGTAAGTTCCAACGCACCATTCTGGCAATGTCGGTCCTGAAAATGTTTCTGCCAAGCTGCCTTAGTAAGGCCCTTACCAAAACCATCCCGACAAGCATGAAGACTCGAAAAAGGACAATGGTACCGTACTAGCTCAGGCATGAAAGGACAACAAAACCCCAACACCCTTCCTCGCACACGACGGCGTTGAACAGCCGAGGACCACCACCAACTAACCACACCGTAGCTGTTGACAAACGGTCCAACACCCACACAACCCGAAACTCCACACCACATAAACCGCAACACCCACTACAACCTGAACCCACACACCCAAGGCAGTGGCAGAGGCGGCAGTGGCCGGTCACTGGCAGGAACACCGGACCACCGCAGCAAGGCAAAAACAGTGAGAAAAAGAACAGAAAAAAAAAACGAAAAGGAACGTGACACTCACCAGTGGAAGGACCCTAAGGCAGCGCCGTCAGCCACCACTGTAATGATCGGTGACTTGAGGTCTGGTGGCCAAAAGGTGGTGGCGCAGGTCGACAACAGTCGCAAAGCAGGCGACAATTACCCCTGAAAAGACGACACCTAGCAAATCCTTCTCAACAGTGAACCACCGTATAAACCACCCACAACAACTGCCCCTGACCGGCGACGTGAGGTCTAATGGTCGACGTGGGGTGGTTGTTGGCAGCCAACGGCGGAAGAAAAACCCAAAAACCCGATGCCCTAATCACACACAAACCAGCCGACACCAATAAACCCGACAGACGGCGACGAGGAGATGGCCGGCGTGAGAGGGTGGTACCGGTGAAGGAGACTAGGGTGACAGTGACGGCAGTTGGGCAAGAAACGGCAGTCAGGCAGGAATCGCTGATCGCACGTCGTTCCCCTCTCCTCTCTTCTCTATAAGGTACAAATTGTTATTATAGTTATTATTATTATTATTATTATTATTATTATTATTATTATTATTATTATTATTATTATTATTATTATTATTATTATTATTATTATTATTATTATTATTATTATTATTATTATTATTATTATTATTATTATTATTATTATTATTATTATTATTATTATTATTATTATTATTATTATTATTATTATTATTATTATTATTATTATTATTATTATTATTATTATTATTATTATTATTATTATTATTATTATTATTATTATTATTATTATTATTATTATTATTATTATTATTATTATTATTATTATTATTATTATTATTATTATTATTATTATTATTATTATTATTATTATTATTATTATTATTATTATTATTATTATTATTATTATTATTATTATTATTATTATTATTATTATTATTATTATTATTATTATTATTATTATTATTATTATTATTATTATTATTATTATTATTATTATTATTATTATTATTATTATTATTATTATTATTATTATTATTATTATTATTATTATTATTATTATTATTATTATTATTATTATTATTATTATTATTATTATTATTATTATTATTATTATTATTATTATTATTATTATTATTATTATTATTATTATTATTATTATTATTATTATTATTATTATTATTATTATTATTATTATTATTATTATTATTATTATTATTATTATTATTATTATTATTATTATTATTATTATTATTATTATTATTATTATTATTATTATTATTATTATTATTATTATTATTATTATTATTATTATTATTATTATTATTATTATTATTATTATTATTATTATTATTATTATTATTATTATTATTATTATTATTATTATTATTATTATTATTATTATTATTATTATTATTATTATTATTATTATTATTATTATTATTATTATTATTATTATTATTATTATTATTATTATTATTATTATTATTATTATTATTATTATTATTATTATTATTATTATTATTATTACTATTACTATCGGTATCATTATCATTATCATTATTATTATTATTATTATTATTAGATTACTATAAAAAGGAGACACCATTTACACTACCATGAGAGAATAGAAAATTAGACTAGTTCATCATTCTCTCTCGATATTGTAGAACCCTAATATTTCCTCTCTCATTTTCATTCAATAAAAAGTTGTAATCTTTCTTTAATTATTAGTTTAGTTCTTCGTTTTTTATGCAAGTTCTTCCATTTTCAATAGTTTACATTTAACCATTTGGGTTAGTTGGTACAATTCTCATCTTTTATTTACAATTACTTCATTAGTTTACATTTATTGTTCTTTACTTGTTGCTTTCATTCAAAGTTTCTATCTTTATCATGTTTACCATACTTGTTTGTATTTTATTCCATTTTATTATTGGATTTTCATTGCTAAACATGTGTGAGTAGTCCTTATCTAGAGCTTAGGGGGATCTTGGGTAGTAAATGGGTGTGAATTTGGGTTGATAACATATTGATTTGGGTGTTTTAATGGTTGTCACTTTCTTGCACATGAAGTGTTTGTAGAATTGCTCATACAGAAGTTTGAGTATTTTCACACATGTTTGGTTATCTTGGTGTCTATACTAGTGGATGAACAATCTTGGTGTGTAGACTATTAGATGATCTTTGTGTATGTGTGTGACGAGATTTAGTTAATCGCATGAAAGTGGGTTAATGAATTTCTAGATGTCCTAAGACATTAGGCATAATTCCTTGACTATTTGAATCACCTATTTCCCATATTTTCCTTGTTTCATGCCCAATAACCCGAGTGAAACCGAAAGCTCTAGTCTTTCTCATATTGATCAATTACAAATTCATTTAGTTAATTTTTATTTCTTATTTGCATCTTAGTTTACCATTAATCAAACCTCCTTCATTTATTAGGCTAAATTGAGAATTAAACGGTATAAGTATACACCCCCGCCATCTTTGTGTTCGACACCCGACTAAATACTACTTTTAATTGGGTTTTATAAATAGTTTTTGATTGATAGACGACGAAAAATCCCTATATCAGTAAGAAGCTTGAAGCCCAACCTCTCAAGATGAAAAGTGTCCAGACAAACACTCAACCTGAAAATCCTAAGAAGAAAGCAATAAGCGAGCAATCTATTCCTAGTTATTCTCATCCAGGAATCAAAATCAGTAAAGGCAACCTCATGAAGCCTTTGTCAAAGAAACCTAGCAACTCTCCCAGGTCATTCACAAGTCTAGGCATACCTTATGCCCTAGCCTTGAATAAATTATCCTCTCTATGTCTTCTTCAACCTATATGACCTACGCCTGACCCAGAGAAGAAGTCTAAATTCTGGGATGATAATGCCTACTGCAAGTACCATAGAGGCAAAGGGCATGATACAGAGAAATGTTTCAAATTAAAACATGTCATTCAGGATATGATCGAAAGTGGTAAATGGTCCCTCTCAACCTTTAACCCACAAGGCAACTTAGGCAATCCCCATGGATATATCACTTATCAAGAAACTCTTCTTGACTGTTATCCTTCCAGTGTTCCCAATGATGAGGACGAGGTGCTCAAATGGATGAATGCTCAAAGTCATATGCCGAAGCCAGTTGCCAGAAGAATAAATGTTTAAGCTTGGGCCGATGATTAGGAGTCTAGATTTAAGATCGAATTAAAGTCCGAGTCCGAGTCTTAGGCTTCCTTTCCCATTACTTATCTAGTGTCTTTCTTCGTGTCCATTTCTATTTCTAGTGACAACCTGGGGGTTGTCCCACGAGTCACGTGTCTTCTCGAGTTTATGTTAAATTCATTCATTATTCATTTCAATAAAAGTACACTATTCAATCCTGTCTCTTCCTTTACCCTTTTCCTGTGACAACAAGAATTGATTTGAGACATTTTAAAACGAATAACAACGCATGGCAAGTTGATGTGAGTCACTTAAATGATGTTCCATTCCAAGTTATAGAGGACCTGAAACTCCGTGTCCATTTTCTTACCTATTCCATGTCTGGCAATAGAAACCCTCACTATAACCCTAGTTTAGGACGAGCCTATCTCAAGAGATTCTAGGACGAATCCAGACCATCTCCCTTGCTAACGATCCATGACGGAAGGCAAGCCCATTCCCCATAATAAACAACCCATATTACTAAAGACTAACCAGTTTCACACCAAAGGTGCTAGTCTGACCAAAATCCATGCCAGCAAGCAAATCCAAGACGATACGAGCCGTGATCAAAGACAAAGGCTCAATCAAGAGAAATTGGTGTCTATATCGAAGGCCGTAGTTATGCCCGTAATCCAAGACAAAAGAGTCAAAAGAAGAAGGCTCAATCAAGCAAGTCAATATTAATATACGAAGTCAAAGTTATCTCCAAAAACTTGAATCAAGAATCTTAGCAAAAAGCCGAGATATATTCTAGACCAAGAATCTAAGTCTAAATCTAAAACAAGCTTGAAATGAAATACAGGATAATGCTGAAGTCTATATAGAATCAAGACATCAATGAAGATGGTCAGCTAGCACCATCACTTAGCCTTCCGCACATCACACACCCTAAGTCCTTCTCGAGACCGTTGCATGGAGTAGTTAGGAATTTTGAGAGTCCTCTCAAGCTCGTCAAGTATACCCATCCTTTAGGGCCAAGACATGGAAACTTGATCCTGCATCAATTAACCTACCTTTATGTGCTCAGGCTACATCAAGCCAAGAGACTCCATTTCTAAGCCACATTACAAGCCATAATCCTATCGAGCCTTAACTCCACAAAATCAAATCTCCAGAGATTTGTTCATCAAAGCCTCTTATTTCCAAGCTCCACATTCCACATATCCAATCCAGTTTCACCTTGACCCAGACACGGAGTCTTCAAATACTTTGCTACCTAGGATGGGACAAACGCGTATCATCCTTAGGGTCTACTCCGAGTATGCTCACACGACAAGAAAACTTTTACAAAATTAGTTATACCTCTTTGGTCTATGATCAGAGGGAGTTATCTCAAATCGATTCTTTGAGTCACCAAAGAAATATACTCTCCTGACCCATGCACTTTAAGGCCCTCACAACATAGCTTAGGCACACACCTGAACTACGGGTATGGTTTGATTTCACCTCTTCAGGTGGATACGTAGGCAGTCCTTTCTTACACAAGAAGGATACAACCACAACACCCAAATAAAACTAACAAAGCCAGCTCAAAACTACAATCTGGTTTGATTTCACTTCACATGAATACGTAGGCAGTCCTCATGGATACAACCATCCCAACCATCAACTTCCAATCTCAATTACCACGCTAACCATGAACCTTCAACCTTAATTACCGACACCCATTTCACAACCATCCCTTTCCATTTTATAACCTTCCAACCACAATTTCCATTTCTACCTCTTTACTGGGGGCTCCTTTTATCGCCCAGTCTCCTTTTTATCAAAGTCTAGAGTTATCTTCTCATCCTGGGGGCTTCTCTTCCGAGATGCCACCCTTCCTTTATTCCTCTCTTATTTTAAGTCGAGCTAGTGCTCGGTCCGGACAATGGTAAGATCTTAGATCAATTCTCCAAGTTATCGTGCCTCAAGAGGGGTCTCTTTTATAGCAAACGGTGGCAAAATATGTCCAAGTAGACAGCTGATCCATGGCTCATGCCTTGCCTTTATATGTCGTCACCATTCTTGCAATTCTTCTAACTTTGGAACTGATACGCGTTGTCACCCATATTTGGCTAGGGGTTACGCATACTTAAGCAAAATCTGTCAAGGTCATCCTTGTGTCGTGTCAAATCTAAGTTAGTGTCGCGTCAGTCAAACCTAAGTCTACATTTTGTATCCGTGTAAGGTTTGTGACGCATCAAGTCATGCGTCTAGAGCCCATTGGATATGCATAACGCATTACAAATTCCACCTTTAATTCAAATTTTAAAAAATTTATAAAGAAAGAGCTTTCAAAATTTATGTGTTTCCTCATGTGTTACGTGCTATTTTTGCCTATTAGGTTGCGTTCTTGTGTGGCTACTAACCATGCAGGTGGATATCAGAAGCAGTGCTTGCCCCAACTGGGAGCTTCGCTCAAGTCTTCATTCTCCCCAGCGATAGTCAAGATTTTCCCCAGCAGTATTCGCTGTATGCTCAAGGTTTCTTCCATGACAATCAAGATTTGCCTAATCGTCAATGCGTTCCCCAGCAAGAATTCATGATCACTAAATACAGTTCATGAGATTTTCCCTGTTATCAGAATTTTGCTTGCGACGACTCGAGCAGATTTTCCCCTCAGCGGTGCCAAGGGCGCGCCGTTGTCAATTTACACTTTTCCTCAACGATGTTAATGGCACGTCGTTGTTGATACCTTTACCTTTATCCTCAGCGGCGCTAATGGCGCGCCGTCATTGTCTCAACATATGATTCTTCTCCACGGAGTTCGAGAGAAACAATTCCTGAAGAGTTTTGAACTTTTAGATAACCCTTTCAGGATAAACCTTCAGATCTTTCAGAAACATGCCTTAATCTTTCAGACAACCCTTTGGATAACCTTCATATATTCAGATAACCTTCAGATGACCCTTCAAGATAATTCTTCATATGATTTTTCACTTCAGATAATCCTTTATTCCTTCAGGCAAATTTCAGGATAATCCTTTCAGTAACCTTCAGATAATCCCTTTTCAGTTAAGTCCCCCTTTCAGTCCTTCAAAGAGTTATCCTTCCGCCTTCCCGTTAGAGATAGCCTTTAGAGTTAGCCTTCAAAAGTGTTAAGAAGTTTCTTCAGAATCCCTGTAACCCCTAATGTCTTCAGACACCAAGTTATCTTCAGACCAAAGAGGTTTGCCGAAGCGCCTTCAGTCTCGTTTCACCCAGGGGTGTCTCAGGTATGGTTTCTTCTTACGGCTGGCGAGCTTCCTTACGTAGTCTAATGGACTTTAAACGACCCTCCCCGTAAGTCGACAGACTCTAAAATGTTCCGGACGACGGGTCCTTGGCTCAGACCCCTTGAGCTGCCACACGTCGCCATAGTCTTCAGGTTGTAATCTTCGATTGACCTGAGGGCTATACTTTGACTTTCGCTTTGTCCAAGCCTCAGTCAAAATGGGGCCTCTGTAGATACCTCGTTTCTGCACCTCTCGCCAAACACCCAGTGATGATTGGGCCGCATGTTTAGCATATGTCGCGATTTTATGATATTTCATAAATCGGTTAATAAAAGGTAACTCATACACTTGTGTCTACCCCTTGGTTGTAATCTAGGTATCATTACGGACGTTTTGGCAGTAATTAGAGTACATTTGGAGTCCGGGACAAAAACCGTCTTCATTTCCGAAAACATCCCGAGTCAAAAAGCAATGTGCTTGTCTACCGAAGGTTAGGATATCATAAAATGTCATGAGTATATCTCATTTTGAGTCCCATGTCACTTCTTTGGGCTAAACTTAAAGTTTACATTACAAAATTTGAATTTCATTTAGCTAAAATGACAACCCGACATTTAGGCCCGTTTTGCGAGATGATAATGACTTTTTTAGGTCTGGCCTATTTCACAGAAAGTTCTAGATATTTCTTTTAGCTTTCCAACGCCACCGAAATCATTTTAATCCGAGTCTTGTAGAGAAAGTTATACCTAAAATACGACAGGCTGTCAAACGCGCTTTCTCGCGCAGAAGAACCCTACTCGAGAAAGGACGCAGTAAGAGCTGCGCCTCTTCTAAGGGACGCAGCACGTGCTCCGCCTTATCTCAGGGCATTCTTTTTGTCCAAGTTTCCGCGTTTCAACCTAAGTCGATTGTTTCCTGATCTTTCCTTCCGTACCCTATTCTTACCATAAAGGCCTTCGCCTCACATATATTTCGAGCGAATGTCCGCCCTTCTCTTCTCCCTTTGCATTCTAGACCTTGCTCTAAGCTTTTGACGCCTACGTGCTTGATCAATCGACCACGTAAGCTGAGATCATTCTGAGTACCAGTCACGCTTGTATGACCGACCAATTTGACCACTACACAATCAATTAATCAATCTTTTAAATTCCTTTTTTAAGGGCGCTTTCATATTTGCATAGATCGAGTCGAGTTATCACTAAAAACCGATTTAGTTAAATCTCGCGACGCTAACATGTAAGTCTGAGGGTGTAAAATCCCAATTTACTTTATTTTATTTCTGTATTATAATTAATGTAAGATTTTGTATCATAAATATGCTCAAACCGTTTTCAAAAGTCAAGTTTCAAACCGTTTTGATAAAAACAGCAGGGATATGACGTCGAGAAGAAACGCATCAACTGATGCGCCTTCTGGAATAGTCGCAGCATCTAATGCGCCTCTTCCCGGGGCTGCTTATCAGTTGCTGCTCTTCTTCTTCTTCCTCATGCCTCTGTTTGTTGTCATCTTTTCGTCTTTTCTTCTTTATTTCTCCAAATCTTTTATGTTTCAGATTCCAAATTATTTTATATACTCCTTTTCAATAGTTTTCTGACTTAAATCCTTTATAATCAATATTTGCGGGTTTCGTCGAAAATTCAAACCCGTATTTTTGAGACTCGATTTAATCATATCAAGTCCCTGGAATTTGCCTTTTGTATATATTTCTCCCTTATTTTTCAGACTTTGTTCTATTTTGCTTTCAACCATCTTGAATCCGAGTTTTGTATATAAATCGATTCCGACATCGCGTCTTTGTAAATCACCGTAATAACTCTTTTAGTTCGTTTTAATCTGTGGTGCGTAGCTTTTATCGTGTGTATTATGTCGTTGTGACTACCAACCAAAACAATATTTATAGCTTCACAAACTACTCTTAGTAAAGAGGTAAGTAAACGTCGGATCCCAAGGGATGGGTATCGATTTAAGATTTCAAGTGCAAGTAGCAATGTCTTAGGGTGTCACAAATTGGGTTGAGATGAGATGTAAGCTAAACTAATCAACAAGATGAATGTAAATTAATGAAAACAAGGTAGAGCAATTAAAGGGGTTTGTAAACAATTGATTAAAAGCACTGGGGTGTCATGGGTTCATAGGGGATTCATGGAAATAGATCATACAAACATGTTCTCAATTAGAAGCAAGCACTTATTGTTGTGATGGGATCGAGTTAGTGTATATCTTACAATCCCTAGGAAGATATAAGTCCCGGAGCCGAGTCGTCTAGACTGTACAACACCTACAAGTCGACTTAGTCTCCTCCTATTCAACTCTATGCATGATCTAACAAGGCTCGAGTTAGTTTATATCTTACAAACCTCATTGAAAAGATAAGAGATGGGTAAAAAATGCAAGGTTTCATAGTCTAGCATTTCATCAAACATAACATGTGCATAGGTTGAAATCACAACAAGCAAGCAATTTAATTATGAAAACATATTAGATTAAGCATAGATCAATCCCCACTCATAATCAAGTTTAACATGCTAATAAGGTTGTCAATCATACTAACAAAGCAAAACACGATGAATAAATAATGTGATTAACATTAATTAAGCAAGGGTAAAAGAGATTTTACCTACTTCAGATGATCCAAATAATAAAGCAAAGAATAATAGAAGTAAACTTGATGATTGATGGAAGGTTGTCAATCCTCCAATAAACCCAAATAATCTTCTAATTACCCAATTAAAACTAAGAACAATTGAGAAATTAAGGAAAGATTAAGATGTGATTAATATTGAAATATGTATTACAACTTTAATTAAGACTAAATTAAGAGAATGATTAAGATAAGATGATTCTAAGGTAGTACAATAGGGTATTTATACTAAAATTAAGTACAAGGATTAGGGTTACTAAGAGCTTAAATGACAATTAAGACCTTAAGAGAAACTTGGTAATTTTGCTCCTCCCGAGGGACATGCGCGGATCATGCTGCAAGTCCCACCAGAATCCTCGCGTCCTTGCCTGAAACACGGCTGGTCCTGTAAGAAGATCCGCTCGGATTGTCTAGGAGACGCTCGGATCCTGGCTCTGGGATGCTTGTCCTGAGCTTAGGCCGCTCGGATCGTGGCACAAGGTTCTTCTCTTGTTTGGCTCCTTAACAATCCGCGGGGATCGTGTTGGGGATGCACGGTGTTAGGTTCATATACACCTATTAGACTCTTGTAATGATGATATAAATAACTTGTTGATTTAGAACTAGTGGATCTAGTTGCATGCAAGAATAAAAGAACAAAATAAAGAAAAAAATCACATTTCTTACATTGTATATGGTTTGAAATTTCAGCACAAATAAGGACACCTTTCTTATTTGTTCTTGAGCTTAAATATTACGGATGATCCTCCAAAATCCCAAATATAGAGATTCTCCTCTTGTTGCACCCAAAACAAAACCCTTAAAGCTTATATACTAATTAACTAGATTAATATATAAGATTTCCTTAACAATTCTAATAATAATTGTATTACTACACTAGTAATATTGTTATGTGATATTAGAATTTAGATGAACAATAAAGCAAAGTTTCTAAAACTATTTTATAAAGATGTAGGAGAAAGTGAATAAGAATGATGTAAGTTGCATGAATGAATAATAGAGAACCATTTTCTCTATATTGGAAGGGGGGAGCCGGTTTGGGGGTCTAGAAGGCCAATGCATGGCCTTCACCCTTTTATTTTTGCTCTTCTCTAAAACATAGGTGTGTAAGGCTAACAATTAGGTACTCATTGTGTTTCATTTTAACAATTAAAATAAAAACGCACCCTAACCCCAAAATCTCTCTATTTTTCGGTCCATAGATAAAAATGAACATCCATTTTATGTTTGTCAATTTGTCATTTGTAATAAGGTAGGTCATGTGTCACACACCATGCCTACATGTATTTTAATGCATATTTAACCCTTTAAATATCATTTTACAACAAATAAATTATTTGTGACAAATTAACTAGTAATACATGATTACAATTCTAAATGCTTAGCTTCATATCTTTAGTACTTCCTGAGTACTAACTAATGAACTATGTGGCTATATAGAGACTTCTCTCAAAGATTCGATTTGTAACTTTTCGTCATACTCCAAGTATACGAAATTTAAGAATGGTGATACATCTTAGCGTAATGAATTAATCCCGCAGCGGAAGCATGTGGATTCAATTTCTACATGTTCAATACTTTTGAACTTGTCAAGATTCTTATTAACATAAGAATATTCATTCAACGCTAATATCCTCTTTGAACTATCTTTATAAGTCTCGATACCTTAGAGATGTATTATTCTTCTCCTAAGTCTTTCATCATTCAAAATGATCAATATGTCCCTTACACATAAGATTAGTAACACCATATTACTCCCACTAAGGCCCTGTTCTTTTGGACTGAAATTATCTGAACTGAACTGAACTTAACTTAACTTAACTTAATGGGGATGAACTGAACTGAACTGAACTGAACTTAATGGAGCTGAACTGAACTGAAATAATAATAAAATGATTATATTAATAATAATAATACTAATAATAATAAATATTATAATAAAAATAATACCAATAATAATAATAAATATTATTATAATATTAATCTTTAATAATAATAATAATAATATATTAATATAATCTAATAATAATAATCTAATAAGATATATAAAAAATAAAATAGTAATAATAATAATAATAATAATAATGCATTAGTATTATAAATGATAACATTATTAATAATAATATAATATATTAATAATAATAACTAAAAAATAAATACTAATATAATAATAATTGGTCTAATATAATAACTTATTAACATAATAATATTAAATATAATAATAATAAATATAATAATAATAATAAATATGTGATTAATAATATTAATAATAATGAGTATATTAATAAAATCCTAAATATAAAATAATAACTTATTAATATAATAATAATAATAATAATAATAATAATAATAGTAATAATAGTAATAATAGTAATAATAATAATAATAATAATAATAATAACAATAATAATAATAATAATAATAATAATAATATTAATAATGTTATGAATAATATTAATAATAATGAATATATTAATAAAATAGTAAATATAATATAATAATAATAATGATGATAATGATAATAATAATAATAATAATAATAATAATAATAATAATAATAAATATAAATATAATAATATAAACAATACGAATTAATTATTAATAAATATAATAGTAATATAATAAATATAAATATAATATAATATAATAATAATAATAATAATAATAATAATAATAATAATAATAATAATAATAATAATAACAATAGTAAATACATTAATATAAAAATAATAATAATGATATCAATAAGAATAATAATAGTAATAGTAATCTTGAAATAAACTAATATGAATCGAATCGAATCAAGTGAACAGATCAATGAATCGAATCGAATCGAATCGAATCGAATCGAATCGAATCGAATCGAATCGAATGGAGTTGAATCGAATCGAATCGAATGTAGTGAATCGAATCGAACTTATTAGAACTGAAATTAAATCCAAAAGAAAAGGGCCTAAACTCCATTTATAAACAGAACTACTCGACAATTCGAGTAAAGTTTATCACATGATCAAAACATACAATTCAACCCCTTTACTTCTACTTAAGACTTCTTCCTACGTTAGGATAGTTGCGATTTTAAATAACGCATACAAGATGATTTTTAAATCCAACTATAAAATCCGAATTTTAATAAAGCGTTGTTGATGCGTGCAAAACCCTTTGCCACCAACCAACCAGGCTAAATAAACATTTTCATGTTTATGCTCATGTCGGACTTTTGCGGAGTTGAAACTAGATAAAGCATCTTAATAAGTTACAGGTTTATTACTTTCAAAAATAACATGACTCCTGTCCACTTTAGATTTCTCATCAATAATTACTGATTTTGACCAAGAAGGAACATCTTCCTACGTCTTATTCTCAGTTTGTGGCTCTTAAACATTTTCTCCCACTCCGTCTTTAAGAAATACTCCTCATTTCTTTAATAGATAGCATCACGAGCCACAAACCCTTTGTTCTCGTGATCATGTAGGAAGAGAGAACACATGTTTACTATCGAAAGAAGCTACAATTTAGGTACCATGCCTAACCATATCTCAGATGAAAAGCAGATGATTGCTTTAATCATGTTTTATTTTAGTGAAAAATTTAAATGCCAGACATATTTTATAACAGAAACTACCTCCAACTATAATGTAAAGATTCAATCATATCGTAATGAATGTGAACTTGTGATACCATATCACACTCTTTTTGGTGCAGATAAAAGTCATCACTTTATAGTTTCTCATTTTAACAAAGTACTTATACTTTGGTTTTATAATCTGTAGGTTTTGATACTTTTTAAACATTCATTGAACTTATTCAAAGAATTTCTCTTCTTACCTTATTAAGTGGATATCAAATATCTACCTAATTCGTTGGTAAAAGAGATGAAGAAGTAATAACCTTTTCTGATTGAAATTGTATTCGACCATACACTTCAAAGTGTAGATTGGGCGAATATCTTGCTCTATTCATAATCCTTTTCCAGAAAAAGTCATGAATGAACTTGCTTTGAATACAAGATTCGCATACACCAAAAGATTCCCAATCAAATGGTTTGGGAGACTAGTCAAAACTAGTTTCTAAATTTGATTTTCAATCGAGAATTGAGAAAGGATTGGGGTCACCAACTTGAGTCTTGTATATATGACATTTCATTTTTAGTTTGAATATAATTACCTTGATTTGTATGGTCTCACCATAAACTTAATTGTGGTATGATAGGGCACAACGCTTGTTTTAATTGCATAATAAAGAAACCCTTTTGCGGTTTTCTAGAAAAAACTTGAATTACATTCTCATTTAGAGTTAGTGTACATCATAACAATTATTGAGGTACATTTCTAAATACAAAACTAAAATGAGTACACTATAACACTTATATGTCCATGGATGAAATGACAACTACCTTAGTTCCATTCATGTAAATTTCTGGATTTATTCTTGCTAGTCGTCACACGATAATGCCAAATATCATGACGAAATCCACAAATTTGTATCAAATACTCATGATGTGGTAATTGGCAAGAATGTAATGTCAATGTCATCGATATTTAGGAAGGAATATGTTGGAGTCACACGACCAACTTCCTAGATCTTTACTTATTTGGGATTTGTATCTATTTTAGTGTCTAACACCTTCTCTTTCGAGCCTAGTTCTATCCTTAACAATTAAGATAGGAACTTTACTTCTTATTGCTCCCACTCACTTCAAGAATTTCTACTTGATGAAGACATATCTTCATATAAATTCCTAGTTAATCCTTCACAAGGATGAACTCTGTTGTGGTATTTGGTTAATCAAAATTTCTAATAAATTAATTTACCAATTTAACATTGTCATGTTTGTAATAACTTAAGTGCTTGATAACAAGTGTTTAGGTTGAGCAATAAGACTTTTGAACCGTGGATGCATAGAAGATATTATCAAAACATATTTTGACTAATCATTACCTCTAGTCATATTTCTTCACAAGATATCATACATAGGTATGTTAGGATTTTAAGATGCTAATCTTATATTTACATAGGACAATTCCTATCGGGTTCTATGGAATAGAACGATTCCTATGGAGCTATTCCACAAACTATGATACGGTTCATTTTAGAAAGAGATTCTTTGTCGTTTGCAATAGTGGTTTAGCGGATATTCGTGTTACAATCGAATGATATCGTATATTAATAGGAGAAATGAATTAGAACAACATTAAAACAATGAAATAGTGGGAAAATTAAACATTCATCGTTATATCTAAAACATTTTAGCATGTTTAGCATTTATATAATGACCTCCACCCAATTATATAAATGATTCTGAGACCCAAAATTCATATTAACTTTGGATATGAGCCTGCGGGCCCTCTACACCTCTTATTAATATAACTTGGTGGGTTAACCCTTTTAACCGATTCTACAATTAGAACTCTCGGTCGATGAATTTACTTTAAGTTCATCTTTAGCCCAAACCTATTGGGACAACAGTCCCTCTATTACTTTCGGTGAGATCAACCAAATTTCAAAGTGTAATAACATTTTATTACCCCACTTACCCAACGTCAATAGAGAGCACCCCGAAAAATCGTATTGTACCCTTATGAAATTGAGATTCATGTGTTCCTACTATTTGGTAAGGCTATGTCTCAATCTTTAAAATATGTGAGGTCGAGTCAATTCATTATCTATCAAATTTAAGTGAACTAAATTTTCGAACTAATGATAATTATAATTGACGCGGTCGAATACTTGATATGATATGCATGTGTTGTTTATGACGATTTGGCAATGCATGCAACATATAATGAAAAATGCAAAAGCAATAAATAAATTTCCTAATATGGCCTTCCTAAAATAGAAAATCTAATAATCTATTTACAAATTCGGAAACCAACTCCATTGGTCCCTTGAACTTCAAGTGGCACGCTTCCGAAGGACTCTGTCTTGATCGGAACGCCTTTCCGATTGGCACCGTCTTGAAGGAACTCCGGAATTACAAATAATAATAAAATACATAGTTATTCCATTATACATTTGTAATATGAAAAACTAGTAAAAATAAAAGTGATACGAGATCACATTAAATTACAACTGAATCAATATCCCATGACATTAAGGGAAATATCGATTAAAACTAAGGCCATATTAAGATAAAATTACATAATTCAAAATTACATAAATAAAATATGACATTCATTAATTAAATATAAAGCATTATTATATGATCTCACATGCCAAATTAAGTGCCAAAAACCTTATATCGTATATAATCCGGTTTTATGGAAATGCGTGATAATAACTTATTAAAAGCACAAATTAATACTTACATCAAATTTAAGCCCAATTTAATTATCCTAACTCTCTTAGGACTCAAATATTAGTCTTTACTCAATTTTTGACAGTAATTCAACTTGGTTTTCTATTATTGCTTATTAAACTTTCTCTTAATCATAACAATTATGAAATAATTCCCAATAAATCATAAAAATTTAGAAAATTTGAAATCACATTTTTGTATATACTGGAATATTACCAAGATTCCAAAAACTCAATAACATTTGCCCAAAAATATTTATAATTTACTTCACTAATAAATCGTATAAATCATAACTTTTACCATTTAATTCCAAATTAAACATAAAAATTATGAAAAAATCAAAATCAAAATTTTTAACATTCTTAAATAATTTCCAGAACATGGAAATGGTAAAATTTCAACCAAAAATTTCGAATTAATATTATGACTAATAAAGTTGCCCTTTTATCGTTTTTATCACATAAAAATCAATAAACATATCAAATCAATCAAAATTAATCATGCAACTTTAGATCTGATGTTCATATCATATATTTAACATTTGGAAAAAAATTCATGCCATAAAATTCATTTTAGCTATTTTTGCTAAAAATAGTCACTATTTATACCATTTTAACCATCAAAATTATAAATCATGCATAATAAATCACTTTTATCTTAAATTTTACGTAAAATATGTAAAATATGCATGTGACATCATATTAAAATTTCATGGCCTGTTTCGAAGTTTAACTATTTTTAGTCGTTTAACCTCCATTTATACCATTTTTATCACATAAAAATCATAAATCATGCAATATTAATCACATTAATACAAAATTTTACATACAATATATAAAATATGAATATGACGTCATATTAAAAAAAATCACGGCCAATAGTGAAGTTTAACTATATTTAGTAAATAAAAGTTTATTTTACTCAATAAAATGTAATTATTTCACTAAAAATCATTAAAATAAGCAATAATCATTTTAGAACCAGAATGTATAACATGCAAAAAATTTCGTGGCTTTATCATAAATCACAAAATATCTAGTTTTAATTAAGTTACATTTAACTCGGAAAACCAAACCGATTATGCATGCAACACCAAAGCTCTTGATGCCAATTGTTAGGTCCATATACCCCTATTAGACTCTTCTAATGGTGATCTAAACAACTTGTTGATTTAGAACTAGTGGATCTAGTTGCATGCAAGAATAAAAGAACAAAATAAAGAAGAAAATCACATTTCTTACATTGTATATGGTTTGAAATTTCAGCACAAATAAGGACACCTTCCTTATTTGTTCTTGAGCTTAAATATTACGGATGATCCTCCAAAATCCCAAGTATACAGATTCTCCTCTTGTTGCACCCAAAACAAAACTCCTAAAGCTTATATACTAATTAACTAGATTAATATATAAGATTTCCTTAATAATTCTAATAATAATTGTATTACTACACTAGTAATATTGTTATGTGATATTAGAATTTAGATGAACAATAAAGCAAAGTTTCTAAAACTATTTTAGAGAGATGTAGGAGAAAGTGAATAAGAATGATGTAAGTTGAATGAATGAATAATAGAGAACCATTTTCTCTATATTGGAAGGAGGGAGCCGGTTTAGGGGTCTAGAAGGCCAATGCATGGCCTTCACCCTTTTGCTTTTGCTCTTCTCTAAAACATAGGTGTCTAAGGCTAGCAATTAGGTACTCATTGTGTTTTATTTTAACAATTAAAATAAAAACACTCAGTAACCCCAAAATCCCTCTATTTTTCGGTCCATAGATAAAATGGACATCCATTTTATGTTTGTCAATTTGCATTTGTAATAAAGTAGGTCATGTATCACACACCATGCCTACATGTTTTTTAATATATATTTAACCCCTTAAATATCATTTTACAACAATAAATTACTTGTGACAAATTAACTAGTAATACATGATTACAATTTATTAAAATGGGTCACATAAATATAATTCACAACATTTTACAATTATAATTATTCAATCATTCTTAATTTAATTGTTTCTCAAACAATAATGAATTTTAGTAATTAAATCTTTTAATTACTAAAATAAATCTTATTTAATCAAATTACAATAAGATACAAATATTCTCACTCATAAAAGAATTGTTCAAATTTAAGGAATTGATTAACTTGTATCGACATACAATTAATCAACTTATCTATTAAGGGAATTGTCCTATAGGTGTGAACTTAAGGGATCAACTGATCACCATCGTCAAACGACAGTAATGTCAAATTCTAGTTAGCCAATCATTACCGATTAAAGTTGATCAGTTGACTATATAATTGAATCATCCATTACGTATTCTTATTATGAGATTTAATTATGATGTTTAATCATGTGATCGCACAATTGTTTAGGACACTTACTCCAACACACGGATCTTTTCATCATTGCCTATTTCACTTTATTTATTTGCTTAGGCTTCTAGTGTCGGTCTCATCTTCGATGCTTGGTCACTAGATGCAATCCATTTAGCTCTATTTCGCTCCATTAATGCAAGGTTAGCGATCCTCTCATACCAAGGATACAAAACCTCAAAGAATATGAAAAATGGGAAACTAAAGATAAGAAATGACCCTAATATATGCTAGAAAGCATGGAAACGAGGTTAATTCGGGGACTAAATGTGCTCAAATATGAGTCATATCAAACATCCCCAAACCGAACCTTTGCTCGTCCCGAGTAAAGAGGTGACTAAAACTATGACCTTTATTTAAACTAGCCTACTAATATAGCCGATATGAGACAATTCGCGGGTCTCACTCCGCCCCTTCAAATCACAACAAGACATCCATGAGGTAGGGTGCCTTCTTGCAAGGCAAGGTGGGTCTTGCTAAAATGGCGATACATCCAAGCATTAAGCACACAAAACAAGTAATGGATGCATCTACAAAAGAATAGTAACTTTCCTCATCTAAGTGGCGGAAATTATCTAGAAGAGAAGCAATCTAAGGGTACACACACCATTATAGATATGGGTTTTTCAAGTCACTAAGCCTAGGAGGATACCAACAAATCACCTCCAAGTTATGTCATGTTTGGGTACCTTCGTCCTCAATAGCTAAATACTTTTGTCAAGAATAGACTCCTTATGGTGTAAGAAACACTGTAGGTTCACGGAATTCCCCTTCTTGCCTAGGCAAGAAGAAGGGTCATCCCCTCTCCACCATGCACAAAAGTGGGTTCAATGGAACAAGGGATCAATGTACTTTGCGTTTCATAATGGGAGTTTGCATTTGATTTTGTTATTCCCCCCAAATTTCTTGTGGCATTTGACATTTTTGAGAACTATTTATTTTGCCATTTCTTTGATGTTTGGCATTTTGATACTTGACAATTTTCAACTTTTGCATTTTTTTGAACATTTTCAAAGTCACCCTAAGTTGTAATGAGGGTGCTGTTATTTGAAGCATAGCAGTTCTTGTTTTTGTACTCCTCTTTTCTTTGATGCAATTTGTGCAAACTTCTTGTTTTTTATTTTGATGCTTGAACTCAAATTGATAATTTTTGTGCCCATTCCCTTTTTATTGACAAAATATGATGATAGAAGTGAAAGAACGGTTGCATGACTTCAAAGGTCACCTTGGAATAAACGGTAGCCAAGGAGTTATCACACCATAAGGTACTCTTGACTAGGCCTTAGTCTATGGGTCAAAAGATACTAGTATGACACATCCTAGGGTATCTTGAGTGTATTCTAGCAAACAAAGTCTCAAGAAGAAAAATTATCTACAAGGGCCTTATATACACTTGTCATGCTTCCCAAATAGGCATTTTCATAAAAATTTTCTAACCATGCAACTACATGCCATGATGCAACTAACATATATACAATCCTAATGCAAATGCTTCCATCAACTATTATGCCACATAAACTAAATGCAAACTCCTAACAACACATAGATACACAAACCGCAACAACAAAATACACCACATCCTCCTTGACATGTAAGCCCATCCTCCTCATATGAAAATAAATGGAAGGGAAATAGAGATTAGAGCGATCATACCCAGCGGTCTTCACATTCCCTTGACAATGCCTCAAATGTAGTGTTGTATTTATGTGAGAAGAGAATAAGAACACAAGTATATACAATTCTACACTACTAAGTTAAAGAACATGTTTTTGGTTTTTGAAATTTTCGAATTTTTATAGATTTTATTTTTATGAAATTAAAGAACATATTTTTGGGATTTTTAAAATTTGTATGTATTTTGGAATATAAATTCCCATCCCCCACTTTATTTTGGACATTGTCCTCAATATACATGAAGGAGTAGGAATAAAAATGAAAAACATGTTTTTGGATTTTTAAATTTTTTTAATGGAAATTGAAGTACGAATGCAATGATATGATATGAATGAATGCATGCTTTAACTAAATGCAATTCTATATGACATATATAACAAATGAATGCAATCTTCACTATTCTAGATGATGCATGATTTCTAGTAAACTATGGTCACCTATGATCAAACCTCCCCAAACCGATTTAAGCACTATTTCTAGTGTAGAAAGGAATAGGTTTGGTCATTAGTGACTATGCATGAAATCTAGTCTATATGCAACTAACTACATGAATCATGTGAGATATGTTACAATGCAAGCTATACTATATGATTAACTATGATGTATGCTACTTCATGGTTGAACCTCCCCAAACCGATTTTAAACATTATTGCTAATGTAGGAAGAAAGGGGTTTAACCATGAGGGTACTACACAAATGCAACTATGTTGGGGCTGGTGTCCTCTACAGTTAGTGCAATAACATTTAAATCTCTAAAAGGATCAAAGGGTATACTTTTGTATTATTATCAGTTGGTCCACGTTTATCAATAACGGTTGGCTTGCTAGATAAGTTTGACGTTATTGTCATACTGATGGCGGTGATCAACTGATCCCTAAAAGTCACACCTATAGGATACGTTTGAGAGATGTGACGGTATGAAAATACAGTCATGTTGATGCCTAATTTGACTAAGCAGTTAGTCGGAGTTATTGACTAATAATTAGTCAAACGCGATGTTGAGATAATTATTTAATACGGATTAAATAATAATGGCTAAGACGAATTAAGCGGTTAATTCGTAAATTGAATATAAACGATTATATTTAATTAATGTATATTGAATTAATTATACAATATTGTCTTTGTCGGACAAGTATTAATATGTCGACTAATCCATGTTACTAGTCGATATTTTAATAACCGATAACCGATGACGATTTATAATAAAAATCCCGTCATATACATTTTAGCATTTTGAGTCGGACCACGAGTTAAAAATAAGGAGGAAGTGGAAAGCCCACTCCCTCCCTAAGGCTCACGGTTTGGCCGAAACAAACAAAAGGGGAGCTTCTCTCCTTTTGTGACCTAATGATCTCATTTGCAAAGTAATTAGGGTTTCGGGGCAATTTTCTCTGAAATTCTAGATCTCACATCGAAAAACCTCACAACAACTCTCTCAACATTGCAAGTCAATTAGAGAGTATTTCTAGCACAAGGGGCATAGTCTCAGACGGTCTTGGGTGCAACGATTAGGAGGAAATCTACATTGATTTCTGTCTTAGGCCGAATTCACAAGGACCCGAGGTTGATTCTTGTTCTTTATCGTTTCTCTATTGTTTTTCGTTTATGACCATAAATCGCATGTTAAACTTACGTTATAGTCCTAAAGTTTAAGGGTTTTATACGGATATTACCCCACAAGTGGTATCAGAGCGAGGCCACGTAAATTTTTCATCGTGATTTTCATTAAACGATTTGAATCGATAATTTTTTCTTGAAAACCGTGCCATGTGATACACGGTTGTTTTGTTTTTGTTTTCGATTTGTTTTTGCATATTGTTATTTTATACGGAAATTATAGCAATATGTTAAGTTTTATCAATTGTTGATTTAATTTTATACGAATTAGATCAAAATTGCAATTGGTTTTATTTTGACAAATCATTTTCACGAGGGTTTTATTGTTTCAGCCATGTTTTGCACTCGATCGAGCGTATTTCTACTCGTTCGAGAGCTTTTCTGCTTTGTTTTTGCTCGATCGAATACATGCTGTACTTGATCGACCTATTTTAAAACCCCAACTGTTCGATCGAGATGTCCTCGTACTCGATCGAACAACTTTGCTAATAAAAGTCCTCGATCGACCTCAAGTTCAGTCGATCGAGCACTTTCTGTTTGGCATACCTCTCGATCGACTAGCAGTTTAGTCGATCGAGCCTTTTTCTTCTTCGATCGAGGACTTTTGTGTCTCGATCGAGGATATTTCGTTTTGGCAGCTGTGAAAAATTATTTTTCGTGTTCTAATTTTTCTTTTGGCCATAAAATGTACATAATACGGATTTTGTACACTCGCTTGATAGTGAAACAGTTCACTCACGTACCATTTAGTTATTTTAAAGCGATTTAAAGTAACGGATTATCATGGATTAAAATTAAGTTGATTAAAGCGGTTTTGTCACATAATTTTAATCATTAAAGGTGGTTTGGATAAATTTAACATAATTACGGAATTATGTCACGAATAAATTTTGTTTCAGTTGATGCATTTTATTTATCGTTATTTTGAATGCCTTGAATGTTTTATTACGTATTTAATTTTACAAACGGTTGTAACATAGTGTGGCCTTAGTAGAACGTGTTACCGTAATGATGGAACACGGTCTTGGTTGTATTTTGAGATCTCACATCTCCGTCTTGTTTTTCCTTTGTAATTACAGTTTTTATTTAGAATGTAAATAGGTTTATATTTTGTAAATTTTAAATTGTAATTTTGAGAAGACCAAAGATGGAGATCGGATGCTCACTCATTTGCATGGACAAAGATGGAACATCAAGACAAGCTTCTCGGGTCCAACGGTGGATTCCAAAGTTGTATTATGTTCTTTTTACTAGGATAGGCCACACTAGGACTTTTATTTACGTTTTGCATTCTTTTATTTATTTTATCGTAACGATAGTTTGCATCATATTCCGCCTAAAACCAAACCACCTAATAATTGCATGAAAACTGACTCATATAGAGGTCACGCGTTAGTTTTCTATGATATACAGATATCACACGTTTTTATAAGCCATCACCTAAATTAATTCATTCACGCAATGCTAGTTTTTCGTTCACTTAAAATGAATTAAAACTAAGTTGATGGGATCTTCCTCGTATAACCAAAAATTGAGAATAGTCTTTATAGGTCAAACTCCAATGAATCCCTTCTTCGTCGGTAGGCATAATATGACCCCTTCTACGTCGGGTAAGTTGGAACTGATTGACCTATTTTATCTCAACACTATGGTCACTCGTACGATCCTGTGATTATGGTGGACTATAGATAGGATTTACGGAAATCTATCGACCAAGAGTTCTAACGATAGAACTAGCTAAACAGTTGGCTTATCAATTTACGGAAATTGAGTCTTGGGATCACCTGTATTATTCTTGAGGGAGATCAATAATGCAAGTGCAATGAGTCTACACGTTAAAATGAATTTTAAATAGACTTAAATCACCTCGATGAGTTTCTTATTTCGTTTTGTTTTTCCCTTCTTTTTGGTGTAGATCACGATCACTTAAAGCGCTAATAACAAAATGGTCTGGCCGTCTTTGACGACCCAATGCCAAGTGCCACATTGGACCGTGAGTCCGGCCGGATCTTCATGAATCAGATGAATCAGTCTACTCGGATCGAAGAATGATGGATCAAACTTCGCGGATCGGGAGGCGGCATTATGGAATCCGCGCCGACGGAAGCTCAAATATCGACAGAGCCCATCCTATCAAACCCAGGCCCCACGGCTGGAGCTAACGAGATCGCCAAGTATAACGATTTCGTCATGGAAGCGGGTGCGATTAAAAACGTACTCATTTTTGCAATGGAATCCAATTTGCAGAAACGCTTCATAGCCCAAGGTGCAAACAAGATTTTCACCACGCTCACTAAGGAATTCTCGAAAGCACCGAGAATCGTAACCTATGAGCATACCACTCGCTTCTTTGATGCAAAACTCCAGAAGGGCCAACCGGTTAGCCCACACATTCTCATTATGATTGAGAATGTCGAGAGACTGGAGGCGCTTGATTGTAAAATCAGCGAGAACATCGTGATCAACCGCATGCTTCATTCACTCCACGATGGTTTTGCGCTCTTTAGAGCGAATTACTATATGAATGATTTGAAGAAAATCCACATGAACTACACTCCCTACTCGTACAGACCGAGAAGGATATGAAGTTTAGTGGGAGCTTGAAACAAGATGTTCTCGTTGTGTCAAACAAGGGCAAGGGTAAGGGCAAAGCTCAGGTAGACCTAGCAGTAGGTAAACCGAAGTTTAAGAAGTCGGGATCAGGTAAGAGTGGGCCTGGTGAGTCGAGCACCTCATCAGGCGCGACAAAGAGCAAGACCGAAAACATGGAATGCCATCACTACCACAAGACTGGGCATTGGAGGCGTACATGTCCTGTTTACCATGAGGACATAAAAGCAGGTCGCGTTAAACCTGTTGGTATGTCTTCTTCCTCTTCTACTTTTATTCATATGATTGAGATTAACCACGCAAGTTACGGAACTTGGGTACTAGATACTGGTTGTGGTTCTCATCTGTGTAATCATGTGCAGGGGCTCCGAAACATCGAACCCCTCGTAAAGGGTGAGGTGGACCTGCGTGTCGGGAATGGAGCACGAGTGGCTGCCGTCTCGAGGGGAACATATGTGATCCACTTCCTAGCGGATTTGAGTTATTTTTATATAATCGCTATTATGTACCCAGTCTTTCTAAAAACATTATTTCAGTTTCTGCACTTGACAAACTTGGTTTTTCATTTGTAATAGAGAATAATACTTGCATTTTCTCATTACACGATATGATTTATGGCAAGGCAGTCTCCATGAACGGAATTTATGTTTTAGATCAGACCACCGAAATATTACACGTAATGAATAAGAAGTTAAAGGTTGGTGACAAAGATCAAACGTATCTATGGCACTGCCGTATGGGACACATTAATGAGAAACGCGTAAAACAGCTCATAAAGAATGGAGCTATCTCGGCCTTTGATTTTCAATCATTTGGCACGTGTGAATCATGTCTCATTGGTAAGATGACTCGAATTTCCTTCAAAGGTGTTGGAATGCGCGCTGCTGACCTATTAGGACTCATACATACGGATGTGTGTGGACCTATGTCAATCACCGCACGAGAAGGCTATAGGTATTTCATCACTTTCACAGACGATTTAAGTAGATATGGCTATGTCTACTTAATGAAGCACAAAAGTGAATCCTTTGAGAAATTCAAAGAATACCGAGAATCGGGTCTACAGTAACCTTTTGGGTAAAAAGATTAAAACACTGCGATCAGACCGTGGTGGCGAGTATCTTTCTCACGAGTTTGATCAACACCTTTAGGACTGTGGGATTGCCTTACAATTAACTCCACCTGGAACACCTCAGTTGAATGGTGTGTCCGAACGGAGAAATCGAACACTACTTGATATGGTTCGATCCATGATGAGTCACACCGTGTTGCCTGACTCATTGTGGGGTTATGCTCTTCTTCATTTGCTCTAATACTTAACCGAAGTCCGTCTAAAGCTGTTGACAAGACTCCATATGAACTATGGAAGGGAACGGTCCCTAACTTGTCCTTTATACGGGTTTGGGGCTGCGAGGCTTATGTCAAGTGGAGACACGAGGATAAGCTCGGCCCGCGATCGGTCAAGACATACTTTATAGGTTATCCTAAAGGAACGCTTGGTCATTACTTTTATTCGCCAACCGAACAACGTGTATTTGTTGCGGCAAGTGCGACATTCTTAGAGAAGGAATTTCTCGAGAATGCAAAGAGTAATAGAACCTTCGAATCGTTTCGGAGATTCCAGGAACCAAATACCGAGCAACCATTGGAGGAACCAATTCCTTCAATCCCGGCTGCGGTTAATATTCCTGAGGAACCTAGGAGGTCGGGAAGAGTCTCTATTCCTCCGGACAGATACATTGGTATGGTTGAGGAACATGACATAGATGACATTCTACTCTTAACGAGTAGTGAACCCGCAACCTATAAAGGTGCCATGACTAGTTCCGACTCAAAGCTATGGCTTGAGGCCATGCAATCCGAGATGGACTCTATGTATGAGAACAACGTATGGGATCTTGTTGACTTACCTGCTAAGGTTCGTCCCCTTCAATGCAAATGGCTTTACAAGATAAAGCATTTTGTGGAAGGTCAACAAGATATCTATAAAGCACGACTAGTTGCTAAAGGTTTCACCCAAGTTCCAGGTTTGCACTACGATGAAATTTTTGCACCTGTAGTCATGCTGCGTTCCATTCGGATTATCTTAGCGATTGCCGCTTTTCATGACTATGAAATTTGGCAAATGGATGTGAAAACCGCCTTCTTAAACGGTTATTTGGAGGAAGAGTTGTACATGGTACAACCCGAAGGTTTTATCGATCCTGAACATCCTAAGAAAGTATGCAAGCTTAAGCGTTCCATTTATGGACTTAAGCAAGCTTCTTGGAGTTGGAATCATCGTTTCGACCAAGTGATAAAAGAAAATGGATTTACTCGATCGGTCGAGGAACCATGTCTATATATCAAGTCGAGTGGGAGCAAGATTGTCTTCCTAATACTGTATGTTGATGACATACTCCTGATTAGGAATGACATACCTCTCTTAACTTCGGTAAAAGTATGGTTGAAGAACCATTTCCAGATGAAAGATCTGGGTGAGGCATAAAGAATTTTGGGCATCCGTATCTATCGAGATAGATCACGTCGGATGTTATCTCTCAGTCAGGAGTCTTATATAGACAAGATACTAGAGAGATTCAGCATGACTAACTCCGAAAAGGGGTTTCTTCCTATGGTTCCAGGGGTGCATTTGAGTAAGTCTCAGGTACCAGAGACACCGGAAGAGAAAGAGCGCATGACACGGATTTCTTATGCCTTGGCTATAGGATCAATCATGTATGCCTTGATATGCACACGTCCGGACGTGGCATATGCATTGAGTATGACAAGTCGATTCCAATAGCATCCAGGTGAATCACATTAGATGGCTGTCAAGAACATTCTTAAGTACCTACGGAGGACTAAAGATTGGGCATTGACTTATGGAGGCGAACAAAAGCTATGCGCAACAACGATTCTGCAGAGATGCTAGCTTCCAAACGGATCGAGATGACTCGAAATCTCGGTCTGGATTCGTTTTTACTCTTAATGGCGCTGCGATCATTTGGAAGAGTTCCAAACAAAGTGTTACAAAGCAGATTCTACGACCGAGTCCGAGTACTATGCCGCGTCGAAGGCGCAAAGGAAGCGATATGGATGCGTCAATTCTTACAAGGACTATCTGTAGTGCCTAGTTCGAATGACCCGATCACCATCTATTGTGACAATAGAGGTGCCATCTTCCAAGCTAAGGAGCCTAAGTCTAGCAACAAGTCTAGACATGTACAACGGAAAGCTCATCTAATCCGAGATTACGTGGAGCAAAAGGAGGTAGTGATAGAAAAGATTGCTACAGATGATAACATAGCAGATCCTCTCACTAAACCATTACAACAAGATAAGCATGAAGGGCATGTTAATTCCATGGGAATTAAACGTGTTCCTGAGTTGTAGTACTCTTTTATGGATTAGATTCATTCTCTTTTGTACTCTATACGACATCATCGTTTTGATATTTATATATTTTGTTTTTCATGTGGATTTGTACGACAATTTTGAACACCACAAAGTGAACTGAACAAACATTATATTTTTGGTCCTTAATTGCCCACGTGAGCTGATAACTATGGCAATTATTTTATGACGTTGGTTGATGGTGGGTTCAACGAGCCATAAGTCAAAAGGTTGACTGACCAATCACAGAGGTGAGTTATACGGATATCTCGTAGGACGCAATTGTGACATCAACATGGAGTCCTAAATGTTTTATAACATTCGGTGCCAGGTCGTGGATAGGACCTCCATGGTGATCCTAAGAGTCGATTCTTTTGACTATCGACTGTCTCTTGAGACTAAGGCAGATTTTGGGTGACTTTGGTTTCTTTTTCATGGTCATCTGTAACAGGGGGCCAAGTAGATTTTTTTCTGGGTCATTTCATGCTGTGCTTAGATCGGCAGGAGTCGAGTTGAAGGAAATATTTAGCCTTTATCAGGTACTCGATATTTCTCAAGGCCACTCGAGGAGTCAGAATCGAAATGCATGGCCATGCTCGAATACGAATTCGTTTTATCAGTTAAGTTACTCTCTAGTCGGGGAAACCACTCTTGATACAGATCGATTGTAAAATATGACCTTTGCGGACCCGGATCTGCAAATTGTTTTACATTGAGTGGGAGAAATTTTAAATGAATATGAGAATCGGTTATCGCACATACACTTGTACGGACAAGTGGGAGTTTGTTGGAGCCGTGTCCTCCAGTTAGTGCGGATAACGTTATTGCACATACACTTGTACGGACAAGTGGGAGCTTGTTGGGGCTGGTGTCCTCTACAGTTAGTGCAATAACATTTAAATCTCTAAAAGGATCAAAGGGTATACTTTTGTATTATTATCAGTTGGTCCACGTTTATCAATAACGGTTGGCTTGCTAGATAAGTTTGACGTTATTGTTATACTGATGGCGGTGATCAACTGATCCCTAAAAGTCACACCTATAGGATACGTTTGAGAGATGTGACGGTATGAAAATACAGTCATGTTGATGCCTAATTTGACTAAGCAGTTAGTCGGAGTTATTGACTAATAATTAGTCAAACGCGATGTTGAGATAATTATTTAATACGGATTAAATAATAATGGCTAAGACGAATTAAGCGGTTAATTCGTAAATTGAATATAAACGATTATATTTAATTAATGTATATTGAATTAATTATACAATATTGTCTTTGTCGGACAAGTATTAATATGTCGACTAATCCATGTTACTAGTCGATATTTTAATAACCGATAACCGATGACGATTTGATTCTTTTGCTGGATTTTTTTGTCTTGTGATCTTTTGAGTCTTTTGACATTGGATTTGATTGCAAATTTGACTGTTTGAGTCTTTTGACACTGAAGTGCAACTTTGATTGGAATTTTTTGTTGACTTATTATGAGAGTTTTTGGTGTGAGTATTTTTCAGCTTGTATTAGTAATTGGACTCACATCTTTAGTTCATTTTAAGGGACTAGTGGTCACCTATAAAATAGCACGGAGTGCGCGCTCCCGTGTCTTATTTAGTATGTTTGGACACGGTTATACTGAGAATCTGGTTTGAATATTTTTGAGCTAATTTTCTAGCACCAATGGGAGTGAATGATAATATTTACTAAAATGGTCGATTATATGAGTTTGTGCTCATCTAGTGGTCATTTGAGATATGAGAAATTGACAAATTTGGTAAATAGAGAGTTGTGCTCATTTAAACTAGTAGTCACATGAAGTGTGGAAAATTAACGAATCAAGTAGAAAGATGGAATCTCCAAACCTATAGGTCACCTAGTTAGAGACACGGTGATCAAGGAATTATCTCACCATAGAGATGGAAAAGATGGTCTAGTGCACGCCCTCGTTTAGGCTGACTCTAAGAGGTCGACTGATCTACACTAAAAAGATACGACCTAAAGTATTACAAGTCTATTCTACTAGGTAAGGGTAAAAAGTAGAACAAGTGACTAATAAAAATGACATATGCTCTTTGTTTCATTTTTTATGCTACTTAGAAAGGACTAGGATGGTCCTATCTTAATTAGACACTTATGTAAACTAGTGTGTTTTTTTTTAGGTAATGTCAGGAACACTCGTATGAGATTATATGACTATAAGAGTGAATTTTCTTGTTCTATTGACATGTTTGTTCTTAACCTTAGTTTTTTTTACATATATGCAACTGAGAAAGGACTTGGATGGTCCTAATTTAATCAAATTTTGATGGAAACTACATGTGAGTTGGGGTATTGTCTAGTCTTCCTGTACCCTTCTCTTTTTTCAAGCTAGAGTGGCTATTAAAATTAGGGTCTTGTTTACTCCTCCCTATCCCAGATCATGACATCTGAGCTTTTAGAAAAACATTTTATTTCTTTTTATTGCAGACAGGACTAGTATGGAGTAATAGTGAATGCACATGTATCTGATGTGACCATAATTAGCGCATATTTAGTCCCCGAATTAGCCTTGTTCCCATGCTTTTTAGTGCATATTTGGGTCATTTATTGTCTTTAGTTCTTTGTTTTGCATATTCTTTGAGGTTTTGTGTCCTTGGTAGGAAAGGATTGCAAACCTTGCATTTTCATGGCAAAATGAGACTAAATTGATTGAATCCAATGACCAAGCATCAAGGAGAGACAAGATTAGAAGGCCTTTGTACATATTATAGTAGTTGGGCAATGATTAGGAAATATCCTTGCATCCCCAAGAAAATCCCCAAGGATTTTATGAAGAAAAGGGAAGAAAAGAAGAAGAAGCAAGGCTGAGCAGCAATCCGTGCGGATTGTCCCAAAGACGCCCGTCCCCAGGACCACAATCCGTGCGTCTTCTATCAAAGACGCCCGGGCAACAGCACCCAGAAGACGCCCGTCTTCTCCCAAAGACGCCCGGGCAGAGACTCACGAATCCGGCCGTCCCGAGCCTAAGACGCACGGATTCCAAGACAACGCAAATTCGTTTCTTCAAGCTTCAATAAAGATGCCCTTCCTTCAGAAAATACCGGCGTTTCCCTAAGTAGGGACTTAATCGTCATTTAAGCCCTTAGTTAACCCTAATGCATCCACCTAATTTCCACTATAAATACCCCATTAGTCTAATTAGAAGAGCATGTTCTTCTTATCAATTCTTAGAGTAGTTAAAATCAATCAAATCTCTCTTTAGTTTTGTAATCAACAATTAATCAAGTTTTAATACAAGTTTTATTTCCTTAATCTCTCTTTTGTTCATCCTTTATTTTGGGTAATTGAAGATTATTTGGGTTATTATTGGGAGATTGACAACCTATCAATCAAGCATCAAGTACTTCTATTATTCTTTGCTTTATTACTGGAATCATTAGTAGGTATAATTCTCTTAATCCCTTTTTAATTATTGCCAATTACTTTCATTTGTTCTTCATGTTTCACTTTGTTGGTATGATTGACAACCTTGCTAGCACGTTCAACATGATAATGAGCGAGTAGTTCCATAGCTAGGGTTAATGGGTAATTAGGGGAAACCAATATGGGGAATGATTCATGCTTAAATTAATATGCTTTCATGGTTTATTTGCTTGCTTGTTTTGATCTCAACTCATGCACATGTTATGTTTGATAAAATGCGAGCCTATGAATCCTTGCATTTTTTACCCATCACCTATCTTTTCAATGAGACTTGTAAGACATAAACCAACTCGAGTCTCATTAGACCATGCATGTTGTTGAGTAGGGAAGACTAAGTCGACTTGTAGGTGTTGTATAATCTAATCGATTCGGCTCCGGGACCCAAACTTTCCTAGGATTGTAAGATATAACCCAACTCAATCCATCACAACAATAATTGCTTGCTTATAATTTGAGAACATGTTTGTATGATCAATTCCCATGAATCCCCTATGACCCCATGACACCCTAGTGCTTTTTATCAATTTTTTACAACCCTTTCAATTCATCTTGCTTATTTACTTTCATTGCTATTTAGTTTAGTGACCTTCTACATCAACCCAAATTGTGACACCCCTAAGACACCACTAGTCTCAATAGAAACCTCATTTCAATTCCCGTCCCTTGGGATCTGACCTTTACTTGCCTCTTTACTAATTGTAGAGTTGTTTGTGAAGCTATAAATTGTGTTTTGGTCTAGGTGCTCCTAACGACAAGTTACCGAAAAGATTTAGTTGTCCCGACCAAAAATGGCGCCATTGCCGGGGACGGTGTTATCTTGATTTAGATTTTCTTATATTGTTATTAGTTGTGTCTTTCTTTGTCTTGAGGAAGTAAAAATCCTCAAGGTTTGTTCTAATTGTTGTCGAGTTGTTTGATATTTTGCATGTCTAGAAGGTCACAAGGTGATTTGTTACCTTTTGATCGTGAAATTGAAAGAACTTTGACAACCAATAGAAGACTTGCTAGGAGAAATTTGAGAGGTATTAGTGAGGTTGTAGATATTCAACCAACTATTGAGTTCATCAACCCTTTTGCAAGAGAAGGTGAGGAGAACCCAACACAAAATCAACCCACAATGCCTAAGTTTTCATCACATTCCGTACCCACCGAGGAGAACCTACCCAATGGTACTCCCACACCACAACATCTAACCGGAAATTTCATTGCCAAATCCGCATTTATCCAATTAGTCGAAAGGAGCCAATTTGGTGGGATGCCTAGTGAAGACCCTCATTCTTATATGGAGACCTTTTGTGACTATTGTGATGCGATTTCTCAAACCGGTGTAACTCAAGACCAAATTCGATAGGTCTTATTTCCTTTTTCTCTAATTGGAACTGCGAAACAATGGTTAAAGGGCCTTGATAAGGCCACTCTCGGAATTGATTCTTGGAAGAAGTTGGCTCTAGCTTTCTACAAAAAATTCTACCCACCGGAAAAGACTAACATGCTAAGAGATCAAATTACGGGTTTTAAGCAAAGGGATGAAGAATCTTTGTATGAAGCTTGGGAGCGGTTCAAAGGAATTTGTCGCTCATGTCCTCACCATGGACTTAGCGAGTGGTTCTTGGAACAACAATTTTGGAACGGTCTATATGAAGATTCAAGGAACATTCTCAACATGGGATCAAATGGAATGTTCACCGAAGTTTATGACAATCAAACTTGGAACAAAATTGAGGAAATGGTGGTCCATAACTCACAATATGTTAGACCTCGCAAGGCTACTAGAGGAGGAAAGCATGAAGTGGACTCCGTTACTCAATTGGGTGCTCAACTTAGTGCTCACATTGATACAATCAACTTGAAGTTTGAAAAAGCTATGGCTAGACTTGAAGAAGGCTCGAAATCACCAAAGCATCATGTTAATGCCATGACGGCATCCTCATCAATCCCAAGTGGAATATGTGAGAATTGTGGAACTTTGGGACATGACTCAAGTGAATGTAGGGGAACAAATGAACAAGTGAATGCTTTCCAAGCATACAAGAGTGGTACCCCTTATTCAAACTATTACAATGAAAACACCAAATTCCATCCAAATCTCTCATAAAAAAGCCAAAATGTTCAAAACCCTCAAACAACATACACCCCACCTCCCATGAGAAACCAAAATCAAAGACCCTTTTACAACCAAAACCAAGGTTACCAAAATCAAAATCTATACAATCAACAAAATGACCAAGGTTTTGATGTTCAAAAAGCGGTCCTTCAAATGTAAAAGAATCAACAAGAATTTTTCACTCAAATGCAAAAAGATAGTCAAGCAAAGGAAACCACCATCAACAACATCCTAGCTCACACCAAAATGTTGGAAACCCAATTGACTCAACTAGCATCTTCAAGCTCATAAAGACAAAAGGGGCAATTACCACCTCAAGGTAATCCCCCAAGACATGAAACGGTTAGTGCCATTCACTTGAGAAGTGGTACAAGGTATGAAGCACAGAAGAAGCAAGTTGAGGATGAAGTTGTGGAAGCTAGTGATAAGGAAGAAATTGTGCAAAACTCCAAAGATGGAGAATCATCAAAAGAAGAAAATTCAAAGAAAAATTAAGACAAGGTCAAGGAGAAGAAGCCCATTGTGATTAGACTTCCTTTTCCAAGTCGTCAAGCCAAGCCCAAATTTGATGACCAACTTGGAAAGTTTATGGAAATTGTGAAGAATTTAGAAGTCTCAATTCCTTTCACGGAATTAATCAATCACGTGCCGGCCTATGCAAAATACATGAAAGACATCCTCACAAAGAAGAAGTCGATCCGGAAGCTTGAGACTATCGCCTTCACTAAGGTGAGTAGTGCAATACTTCAAGGAAGTTCACCTCCAAAACTCAAGGATCCGGGAAGCTTCTCAATACCGTGTACCATTGGCGACACCACGATCAACAAAGCCTTATGTGATCTAGGGGCTAGTGTGGGTGTTATGCCGTACTCGGTGAGTAAAAGGTTAGGGATGGGAGAGCTTAAATGTACCAATATCACACTCCAAATGGCCGATAGTTCGACGAAGACACCATTAGGGATATGGGAAGATGTTCCCGTATGAATTGGGAAATTTTTCATCCCGGTGGACTTTGTCATTGTTGATATGGAAGAAGATTCCAACATTCCAATCATTCTAGGAAGACCTTTCTTACACACCGCGGGTGCGGTGATTGATGTGAAACATGGAGAGCTCACTCTAGAAGTGGGAGATGAGAGTATAACTTTTAATCTTGACAAAACTATGAGAGCTCCCCGTTTACATGAACCATGTTTTATGATCGATCATTATAGCCGGAAGGATGATAGGAAGAAGTCGAAACTCCAATGAAAGAAGAAAATTGAAGATGCTCCATTCAAAGAGCAAGTGAATTGTAACAAAGAGAGCTTGCAAAGCTCACCAAAGTCAAGCAATGAAGAAGATGGCCTCATTGGCCAAAACAAGAAATTGGGAGAGTTGTCTCTATCAACTCAAGAGATCTTTAGTGATCAAGTAAATGAAGTTTGTGGTCTTTGGGACGATGAGTTTGAAGGGATTTTCAATCCCTACATTGGTAATGCTATCGATCAAGACCGACAACAAGGGCAAAGATCTATTGAAGAACTTTATCACGACAATGAACAAGCTTTTGATTACTTTTTCAAGGTGTTGAGCAACATCAACAATACCTTGGACATGCCCCCTTGACATCTAATCAAGAATGAGAGTTTGGTGGAGTCCTCTTTAAACCACCATTTGTAAATATTTCTAACTCCCTAACTCGCATTTTAATTCTTAATTTGCATTTTTGTCATTTTTGGATTTTTTTATGCCTTGATCAAGATAATTATCATGTTTAAGAGAAGTGAGGGAGGGACTAATGATTTCAATTAATGCGTAGTGTTTTAGCTTAGTGTGGGGATAGCAATTGCCTAGGCTATTCATGCCTTAGTAGTGCCCCCACAATGAAGAGCACGAGATTTTGGACAAGAATGAAAAAATGACAAGGGATATGCAAAGTACACGGATGGAACTGAATCCGGGTAAAAGGGGTAGAATCCGAGCGGTTTCATGAGAATCCGCCCGGCTTCATGCAATCCGGGCATATTGGGATGAAAATGCCTGTCCTTTTGAGCAGAAATTTTGAAATTCTGTGACTGTTAACGAATCCGGGCGTCCTGCAATAGAATCCGCCCGTCTTCACTGAAAGACGCCCGTCTTTTTGGCTGAGGAAAACAAGAAAAATTCCTGGAAAGGAATCCGCCCGTCTTCCTTACAAGACGCTCGTCCCGTGTTTTCAAATCCGCCCATCTTTGCTGCAATCCGCCCGTCTTTAGGCGAGAATTTCCCAACCCAGAACAGGCAGAATCCGGGCGTCCCGAAGGAAAGCCGCCCGTTTCCCCCCTGCATTTCAAATTTTTCGGGTTTATTATAAACCCCATCCCACATTCATTTCCTCATTCCTTCATTCAAAACACTACCCATAAACCCCATAACTCCAAAACCCTCATCCTCTCCATCACAAAAACAAGATTCCTCAACAACATTCACCAAAATCAAATTAAAACATCCTTTTAACAACAAATTAATCACTCCTCTTTCAACAAACATCAAAACCAAGCACAAAATCTTCAACCTTTAAGTCGGTTTTTGAATTCATAAAGGCAAAGCTTTTCATATTTAAATCGATTTGGGTGCACTAGAAATTGAAGATTTTCACTCTTTTATTGGTTTATTCATCATGGCAAAGACAAAGGGAGCAACAAAAGCAATGAAGGCAAAGGCACCAAAGGCAAAGGCACTCTCATCAAGACAAAAGAGTCTTCAAGCAAAGAAAGCATTGGCTATGGTGGTAGCTAGCCCAAACTTGGAGGTGCAACAGCAACAACCTCCCATGGAAGCAACAACATCTACTACTCCGGAAATTGCTCAACTTTCGAATTATCCGGAGGTCATTTTCATTTCCAAATCCCATAGGGACACTTTTGCCAAGTTTGCTAGTAAATCATTTCTATCCACCAAGTTTATTTGTGAAGATGCCTTAGATAAGTTGGGTGTCCTTGAGCAAACTAGAGCCTTCTTTAAAGCCATGGGGTTGGAGAAATTGTTTACAACAAAAGAATTGACATACCCCTCCCTTACCTTAGAATTTTTGAGTTCTTTGAAAGTTAATAAGGTTGAGATTATGGAAACCATCGAGTTTCGCCTAGCTAATGTTAGTAAGCGCATCTCCTTTGAGGAAATAGGTAAAGCTTTGGGTCTTAGTGATTCGCCGAGTTATTTCAAGAATGTTGGAAAATATGACCCCGACCGTCTTTGGGAGGCGATTTCCAGAAGGAAATTTGAGAGCTTTCATGCTAGTCGCGCTCTATTAGTCCACCATCCGGGCATTAAAGTGTGGCACAAGGTTGTAGGGAACACCATCATTGCAAGAAAAGACACCAACCATTTCACCAAACTCGATTTTGTTCTTCTTGAGTCGGCCTTGAACATTGGAAGGGAATTCACCAAGCCTTTCAACTCTCTAAGGCTTTTGGTGGATAGATGGCTAAATGTTGATTGTGGGAAGCAAGGCACTACCGTTATTGTGAATGGAGGTCTAGTCACTCTTTTGGCTAAATGCTTTAATCCTAACTTCAACAAGGATAGCAAGTATGAGGCAAAGAAGGGTGGTCATCTCATTGATATTGATACTATGATAAACAAGTACAAGTGGGTCTCTCATAACCCTCTTGACACCAAGTATAGGTGGCTCACTAGTGAGGCTAGATCTTTTACTTTGCCTTCGAAGATTTGTCGTTTAAGTGTCCACCGGACCAACTATCTCCTTCCCCTTTCAAAAGAGGCCGAATACATTATCCGACAACAAAAGGGTGAAATTGAAATGCCCTTCTCTTCCATTGTCACACCACCCTATCCTTTCAAGTACCAAGAGTTAAAGCCCAAAGGTGTTGAAGCAAGCAAAGATTATATGACTCTTCTTATGCAAGAGATGCACAAGCAAGTCTTCAAGGACCGGGAAGATGCTTACTTATCCCAATATCCACCCCTCCTTCACTTAGCTAGGCAAGGACTACTTGATCCTTCATGTCCTTTGCATAGTTGGGCGGATAGGGAAGTCTTCTTTCCGAGTGCATCTAGGGGTGAGTTTCCGGGTGATAATGAGGTTGTCGGTGATGAAGAGGTTGATGATAACATTGATGAAGAAGCTACTAAAGAAGGAGAAGAGGATGATGAGCAAGGTGAACAAGAAAGTGAAGAGGGAAGTGGTGATGAGTCCACTTCTAGTGAGGAAGATGATGATAGTGATGATATGATGGAAGATTAGCAAGCTTTGGAGGCTCCTACCCTCTTGAGGTTTGTCTATTTATCTCTTTGTTGTATTTTATAAATCTTGATCATTGTTGGAGTAGTCCTAGCACCATAGAGGACTAACACCTTGGCCCCATTGAGGTGTTCTCATTTTATTGTTCCCACCTTTAAAAATCCAAAGTGACAAATTTAGTTTCATGCATTGCATAGTGTGTGCATGAACTACACCCAACCTTAGGACATTAGCAATAATGTCTAACTCGGTTTGGGGAAGTACATACATACACAACGGGAGGTAATCTAAATTATCCTCTTCGTCATAAACAAAACCCATGCATCATGTAGTGTAGATTAGTGTAGCTTGCATTTAGTGTAGAAATCATGCATCATGTTAGCATAATTTCCCATCATTTTGGCCATTGAGGATAATGCCCATATTAGTGTGGGGATGGGAATTCTAATCTAACTTTTATTCAAAAATTGAAAAATTTCGAAAAACCATAAAAAATTGAAAATTGAAAAACCAAAAACATGTTTTTTTCCTTTGTAGTGTAGTCATATATATATATATATATATATATATATATTGTGTTTGTTCTATCCTTGTTCACATTGATCGACTACGCCACATCCGAGACATGAGGATATTGAAGACCGCATGGTATGATCTTTCCAATTTCCTTTTTCCTCTTTATGTTAATGACTATGTGGCTTTATTTTGATTGATGCGGTATAACAATGTGAACTTAGGACTTGCATTTAGTTTATATGTCATATTAGTTGGTAGAATCACTTGCATTAGGATGTATATAATAGTTGCATCATGGCATTTAGTTGCATTTAAATGAAATATTTTGAAAAGTGCCTAATTGAGAACTTTGACAAGAGCAACTAAGCCATTACAAATACTTTTTCAACTTAAGACTCCGCCTACTAGAATGGTTGTAAAACACCCTAGATTGTGTCATACTAGTGTCTTTCGACCCATGACCCAAAGCCTAGTCAAGGGTTTGCATGTGAGTCACCTATCCAACCCCGTGATGCGATGTGGACTTGGTTAACTTGTCTAGGTGACCTTGATTGACCTTGTGGTATGGCAACCCAAAAATACTCTCTATCAATAAGTTTGAAGTGCTCATTTCAAAGATTTTGTTATGTGGAAACGTTTTATTGCCAAGGAAACCTCAAATGTTATGAAATGTTGAAATGTTGAGAATTTTAATTGTTTTGATGGAGGCGTACCACTTCGATGTGCTTTGGAGAGGGATCCATTGAATTGGGCCCCCACACGGTTGTGAATTCAACCGCCTAGAGACAGAGTGACTATCACCCCGAAAAGCTATTGTCTAGAGGTTAACCGGTTGCCTAATAAGAGATTGGCGAAAGCAAAGGACATTAGCACAGAAGGGACAAACCCCATCTCGAATTTTTGAAATGTGAAAGTTGAATGAGGTCAAATTTTGAATACTAGTCATATCCACCCTTGTTTATAACGATTTGAGCATTTCATTCCCAAAACGCCTTTTTGTCAAGCCACTTTGTCGAGCTTGGGACGATCCATGACCTTTACTTTTGTAGAGAACTCGAGACTTGTCATGTCATATGCTACTAGCATCATGGGGATCATCATTCCATACCATCCGATTGCTCTTGACGAAAGTATTTGGAAATTGAGGACGAAAGTAGTCTAGTTTAACACCATTTGGAGGTGATTTGGTGCCATCCTCTTAGCCTTAGTGATTTGTTGAACTAGTATTTGTGACGGAATATATGCTCTTAAATTTGTTCTCTTTTAGTTGCCTCCGCCACTTGATGAGGAAGTGGCTATTCCTTTTGTAGATGCATCCATTATTTGATTTTGTGTGCTTAATGTTTGGATGTGTCGCCATTTTGGCAAGACCCACCTTGCCTTGTAAGAAGGCATCCTACCTCATGGTTGTCTTGTTGTGAGTTGAAGGGGCGGAGTGAAACCCGCTAATTGTCTCATATCGGCTATGTTATTAGGTTAGTTTAAATAATGGTCCTAGTCTTTGTCACCTCTTTACTCGAGACGAGCAAAGGTTCGGTTTGGGGATATTTGATGTGACCATAATTAGCGCATATTTAGTCCCCGAATTAGCCTTGTTCCCATGCTTTTTAGTGCATATTTGGGTCATTTATTGTCTTTAGTTCTTTGTTTTGCATATTTTTTGAGGTTTTGTGTCCTTGGTAGGAAAGGATTGCAAACCTTGCATTTTCATGGCAAAATGAGACTAAATTTATTGAATCCAATGACCAAACATCAAGGAGAAACAAGATTAGAATACCTTTGTACATATTATAGTAGTTGGGCAATGATGAGGAAAGATACTTGCATCCCCAAGGAAATCCCCAAGGGTTTTATGAAGAAAAGGGAAGAAAAGAAGAAGAAGCAAGGCTGAGCAGCAATCCGTGCGGATTGTCCCAAAGACGCCCGTCCCCAGGACCACAATCCGTGCGTCTTCTATCAAAGACGCCCGGGCAGCAGCACCCAGAAGACGCCCGTCTTCTCCCAAAGACGCCCGGGCAGAGACTCACGAATCCGGCCGTCCCGAGCCTAAGACGCACGGATTCCAAGACAGCGCAAATTCGTTTCTTCAAGCTTCAAGAAAGATGCCCTTCCTTCAGAAAATACCGGCGTTTCCCTAAGTAGGGACTTAATCGTCATTTAAGCCCTTAGTTAACCCTAATGCATCCACCTAATTTCCACTATAAATACCCCATTACTCTAATTAGAAGAGCATGTTCTTCTTATCAATTCTTAGAGTAGTTAATATCAATCAAATCTCTCTTTAGTTTTGTAATCAACAATTAATCAAGTTTTAATACAAGTTTTATTTCCTTAATCTCTCTTTTGTTCATCCTTTATTTTGGGTAATTGAAGATTATTTGGGTTAGTATTGGGAGATTGACAACCTCTCAATCAAGCATCAAGTACTTCTATTATTCTTTGCTTTATTATCGGAATTATTAGTAGGTATAATTCTCTAAATCCCTTTTTAATTATTGCCAATTACTTTCATTTGTTCATCATGTTTCACTTTGTTGGTATGATTGACAACCTTGCTAGCATGTTCAACATGATAATAAGTGAGTAGTTCCATAGCTAGGGTTAATGGGTAATTAGGGGAAACCAACATGGAGAATGATTCATGCTTAAATTAATATGCTTTCATGGTTTATTTGCTTGCTTGTTTTGATCTCAACTCATGCACATGTTATGTTTGATGAAATGCGAGCCTATGAATCCTTGCATTTTTTACCCATCACCTATCTTTTCAATGAGACTTGTAAGACATAAACCAACTCGAGTCTCATTAGACCATGGATGTTGTTGACTAGGGAAGACTAAGTCGACTTGTAGGTGTTGTACAATCTAATCGATTCGGCTCCGGGACCCAAACTTTCCTAGGATTGTAAGATATAACCCAACTCAATCCATCACAACAATAATTGCTTGCTTATAATTTGAGAACATGTTTGTATGATCAATTCCCATGAATCCCCTATGAACCCATGACACCCTAGTGCTTTTTATCAATTGTTTACAACCCTTTCAATTCATCTTGCTTATTTACTTTCATTGCTATTTAGTTTAGTGACCTTCTACATCAACCCAAATTGTGACACCCCTAAGACACCACTACTCTCAATAGAAACCTCATTTCAATTCCCGTCCCTTGGGATCCGACCTTTACTTGCCTCTTTACTAATAGTAGAGTTGTTTGTGAAGCTATAAATTGTGTTTTGGTCTAGGTGCTCCTAACGACAAGTTACCGAAAAGATTTAGTTGTCCCGACCATTATCTAATGCAAACTAAGACCTGAATGGGAGTAACCATTTTTTTTAACATACTGGAATTATTATTGCTGTACTGGACTTACTATATTCACACTTCTGAGAGGAACACACTGCTACAACGAAATATGGGGTGATGCATGCTCTATAATAAGACCTTGCTTAAGGATGGAACTTACTATGTGGAATGCATAAGTCTAGCTTCCTAGGATGCATGCTCATTGAAATGGACTAAATGCTTGCTGCACATAGGACTTATGCAACTACTAATAATAATTTTTTTTAGACGTTATATGTGCAGGACTGAGGACTGACGCATCGACTGACAACTGACACTCGGACGGACGGACTGACCTATGAACTAGCTAGATACAAACCTGGTAAGCTGATAAACGGGTATACTAATGTCCTATGATGCCTCCCTAAGTGTAATGGTTCATGATGATACGAGATCTAATGAAAACAGACACAAAGAAATCTGGTGATCATGATGGACGCTACTATTATAAGGATGTAATAACTAATGTATACAACAATGTCTATTTATCTTGGAAGACTTAATACATGCATTGGTTTTCCCTCTTTTTTTTAAACATATTCAGGACTGATTAAAGGACTGACGGAAGGACTGATAGACGGAGGTGCATTGTGATAAAATTAGTGACAGATGCGCATGCAGGATGCAAGTATGGTAAGAAAAGGACATCCTAATGTGACGTTTCAGTGTGTTAACTCTGATGATCAATTGCAAATGCTTTGGACTTTTTATTAATATACGAAGCTCAAAGGATTGTCCATTACAGCTCAGTGTATACTAGTCTTTTTTTTTAAAAAATTAATTATGGTTATGAGAAAGATATATCATACAAAGATAAATTACACAACCAAAGACAAATCAAGCAGGACACATCAAAACATGTCCTAGACAAAGGTTCTATGGGATCTATGGTTAGGTTTGTTGGTACGAAATTGGGTACTCACAACATTAAAATACCTGAGGGTATCTCTCGCTTTTGTGCTCCGCCAGTCATATGGACTGGACGAGTTGCCAAAACGCGACGTCATGAGGTGGAAAATATGTGTAAGGCCTAGTCGGTCGAATGGACCTTCTAAGTATACAACATACTTTACCGAGGGTGAATTAGGGTAGCTTAAGATGACATAATACTGGCTTACGGAGAGCCTATGCCTTTTTTGTCTTTACAATATACATAATATGCAATATACGAAATATAGAATAGAAAGAGACAAAAAGACAAAAACAAAAAAACAAAAATTAGACTGTTAACAAGAATATACGGAGAAAACAATTCTACTACGGAGCAAGATTGAGACCACGTATAAAACCATTAAATTAGGATAAATTCTCTTTCAGTGAAGCTACTATGCACACAGCCAATTTCATTTAATTTTTGACACATGGTATGTGATTAACATACCACCACAATAAGTAAGAAATATTTCACACTTCTTTGTCATATTCATTATTACGAATAAAAAAAAAGTCAATATATAATATTACAAATAAATTTCAAGTCTTACCCGCTTATTAATTCCCCAGCGGAGTCGCCACTGTGAGATCCCTGAAAAAATCTCCTTTTTGAAATATAAGTAAATAGTATGGAGTCGCCAGTAGGTTTTATAAAAAAAAACATACAAAAATAAGTTAACGGAAAAAGGCCCCTTTTGATCCCTGGAATGGGGACTGATCCGTCACTCCGGTCTGAACCAAAGATTGCGGATTCGGGGGTAAAGGTACGATCAAGGAAGGTGTTAGGCACCCGGATCGCCCATCAAACTGACGGCCTCTAGTATTTATTTGTAATATTATATATTTGACGAAATTAATAAAAGAATGAAAAACGATTCAAATTATATACAAAAACAAGTTAAATGAGTTAGTTTATATACAAATTATACGATAAGTAATTAAAATAAATAAATTAACGAAATAGAAAAAGTAAAGAAAACTTATTTGATGTCGGTACCCTCAGGCCTATGTGGATGTTGACTATGAATAAAAATCGACTTTGTCGTTAATTATTGGCTCTTATGCGCTTATATGGAAATTGGGATGATTTATGTGAATGGTTTGATTTTGAAACTGGGATAGTATATTATTATAGAACTGAGACGGATGATCTGGGAATATAGAATTTCTGGTCTTGTATGAAGCTTTCGGTCTGATTTGTGTAAGTCTCGTATTATTGTGTTTAAATCCTTGTATGTTGTCCTCTTGGAGTTATTTATGTCCGTCCACCCTCTGCACAGCCTAGAATGGGCGATTATTTATACTACTTTAGGCATAAGGCTACCGAGATATGGACTCCTTTCGAGATAGAATTTGGATTTCGAATAGAAAAAGCTGAAATAGGAGGAATACTGGGTGCCAGTGATTCTTACGTATGGAGTAGTTAGCTAAATAGAAGTATTAGATTCCTAGTGGACAAAGCATTCCCTAGTTTATTCAACTTCCAGCTAATACTCATTTGTCCTTTCTTGCATGGTAAATAATTGGTCAACGTACTAGTCCATACGCTCAGACTCGATTATAGGGATTTTATATGGCTTTGGGTCATATTTTGATCGGATAATACGTTCACACGCGATTATACGGATTTTATATGGCCTTGAGTCATATTTTGATCGGATAACAGGGAAGGTGATTAGATGGGTTATCGAAATGAATGGAATATGGTGAATTTAACATAGTTGTGAGACCATTTTGAGTAATTGCTCAAAAAATAAGCGTAAAGGGCCTTTAATTATAACATTGTCGATTTTCATTTAGTCATTTAGTTTTAGCCTCATCATCGGGTACCCATAAGGCTAGGTAGACATTTTGAGGTGTGTACAGAAGCCCCCACTTTGACCGAGTCTGAGTAAAACGAAGGTCAAAGTAGTCCGGTCGGGACAGATAAAGGATAAGAAACATACCTGGGCCTCTTATTTTACCTGTCTGGAGTAGCTGGAAACTGGAACTGGCTTAGCAAAACTTGTTTTACTAACCTGGAACGAAGCTGGAACTGGTGCAACGAAACTTTGTTTCGTTGGTCTGAAACTGGCATAGTGAAACTTTGTTTCACCGGTCTGGAACTAGTATAGCCAAACTTTGTTTAGCTTGTCTGGTACTGGCATGACAAAACTTTGTTTTGTCAATCTGGAATAGAGTTGGTAAAACTTTGTTTCACCAATCTAGAAACTGGTATGGCAAAACTTTGTTTCGCCGGTCTGGAATCTGGTAAAGCAAAACTTTGTATTGCTGCTGGTCTGGAATATGGAATAGCTAAACTTTGTTTAGCTCAAGAGTGTACCTGCAAAATCTGATTTCACAGGCTCGAATGCGTGTCAGGGGCCGCCGACCGAGGATTCAAAATTTTACTTTGAAAATGGATTAGAATGTAAAATTTGATTTTACAAACTAGGATGCAAAATTTTATTTCGCAAAAGGCTAAGTTCAGAAAATTTTATATTAAGAACTCAAATGCATGTCAGGGCCTGCCGACCAAAGGATTTCAAAATTTTATTTTGAAAAAGGATGGATAAGATCGTAAAATTTTATTTTACAAACTTAGATGCGTGTCAGGGCCCGCGGACCGATAAATTTGAAATTTGCAAAATTTTATTTCGCAAAAAGGGCAAGTTCAGAAAATTTTATTTTAAGAACTCAAATGCATGTCAGGGCCTGCCGACCAAGGAATTCAAAATTTTATTTTGAAAGAAGGAATAGAATGTAAAATTTTATTTTACAAACTAAGATGCGTGTCAGGGCCCGTCGACCGATTGATTTAGAAATTGCGAAATTTTTTTTCGCAAAAAAAGCAAGTTCGAAAAATTTTATTTTAAGAACTCAGAATGCCTGTCAGGGGCCTGCCGACCAAATGATATGAAAATTTTATTTCGAAAAAAGAAGATGATTTGAGGATGTAAAATTTTATTTCACAATAAGAGATTGAAAAATTGCACAATTTTGATTCTCGCAAATAGAAAGGCGATCAATTTTATTTCACGAAGAAAAGAGGAGTGAATGAATCATTTAATCAGTGGAACTTGTTTTGTGTACCAACTTTATTGAACAAAAAAACGTCACGTGTCCGGACTTGTTTTCACCAAAGAACCTAGATTTCTTCCCCAATTGTTTTGCTTCACCGATCAAGCACTCTTCCTATTTCCTAATTAATTTTCTTCAATCCCCTCCAATCGATCGTCATCTTGAATTTATTTTTACTTCATTTTTAATTCGCCTGTTGTTGGCCATCAGAGAAAAGTTCAATCCATCCGACTATCCTTATATGGGATGAAATTAACACGGATTGTACCGCCATATCCATCGTTCTAACTCCGGGTCAGGAGCATCATATGTGGTTGATCTTGCTTGCTCCTGAAATAAAATGAAATCAGCGGAGTTGTGCCGCCGTAGGCGTTGACTGATTGTCGACCAGATGACCGATTACGGAGCACAATCGAAGTAAGTGCCTCTTTTTTTTGTCGATTGATTTTGAATTTATGAGCTTTAAGTGATTGCCGAAATGTACTATCCTGATATGGGACAACATCAGTGTTGCGCCGTCATATGCATATCGATTTGGGGACAAGATGATTGATGACGGAGCACTGTCGATCCTTTGGCTACTGGTTTGGGACGAAATCAGCGTGGGTTACGCTGGTTGTGCTGTTGTTACAGGATGAGATCAGCGTGGGTTGCGCCGTTGTAGCCACCGTTTGAGTGCTAGATTGGCGGCGAGGTGATTGATCAAAATGTGAGTATTTCTGTCTTTTTATTGGCTGCTTTTGCCTTGTCTTATTTTCTTCTACTGGGCAAGTTGTGTGCTTGATAATACGATTGAACTGATAATTTTTCTGGTCTAACAAATCAAGTAGTGTGCTTGATAATAGGGCTGAACTGATAGTGCGATTGCAACATTAATGCAAATAATTTATGATGCAAGTAATATATCTGATTATGCATACATGATGCTTATGTTGCTAGTGATGCAAGATGCTAATGTACTTACGACAATGGAGATTACACTAGCTAACTGACCATGCATTTTTTTTCCTAAAATAGACCGCAGACACTTGATACATCTCATTACTAGTCATGTTAATTTTTTTTAAAAACGTGCTACTGAGCATGATCTGGGCAAGGGACGGAGTACTATAGTCCTAGCTGCTTAGGTGTTATACATCTTGAACCATCATCGCTTTGCAAGTCCTTATAATCTTTTGGACAGGGCTGTCGTCTAAATGTAGTCAAACATATGCTCTGAGTGTTTCCCTATGCCCCCGGTCTTAACTTGGTCTTAACCGACTCTTCACTCTATGTTTTGTGGTAGCCCCCTGTTCAGGTATTTTCTTCTGTCTTTTTTTTTTTTCTTTGACCTGGTGTGGGTCGTGATTGTGCCAAATTGTTTTCTTATTATTTTTTTTGCTTTGGATTTTGAGATTTGTATTGTAAAATGAGTTTTGCCCTCTTTACATTAACAAGCTCGGCTAATTACCCAAAACTAATACTATAGAAATAAAATACTTTTGTGACCGTATAAGTGTAGTGTACATCCACCGAATTCTTAGATGCTAAACGAGGGTGATAAATGGAATGGAGTAGAAGGGTCTATGGTGTTAGAAGACACTGGAGATCTGTGTGCCTCTCTCACTCACCTAAATGAATGAAAGGATCGTCCCAAGAGGAATGAAGACAAAGTAACTGTGGATTGACTCGTGTGAGAGATGAAAAAGTGAATACTCTGCAATTTGATTGCAAATTGGTCTGGAGCTTTTTTTTGGAACTTTTTTTTATCTTTTTTTTTACTGGAACTTTTTTTTGTCTTTTTTTTTTTTTACTGGAACTCTTTTTTTGTCTTTTGAATTTTTGAGATTTTTGATACGGGATTAAATTGCATCTTTTGCTGGATTTTTTTGTCTTGTGATCTTTTGAATCTTTTGACATTGGATTTGATTGCAAATTTGACTGTTTGAGTCTTTTGACACTGAAGTGCAACTTTGATTGGAATTTTTTGTTGACTTATTATGAGAGTTTTTGGTGTGAGTATTTTTCAGCTTGTATTGGTAATTGGACTCACATCTTTAGTTCATTCTAAGGGACTAGTGGTCACCTATAAAATAGCACGGAGTGCGCGCTCCCGTGTCTTATTTAGTATGTTTGGACACGGTTGTACTGAGAATCTGGTTTGAATATTTTTGAGCTAATTTTCTAGCACCAATGGGAGTGAATGATAATATTTACTAAAATAGTCGATTATATGAGTTTGTGCTCATCTAGTGGTCATTTGAGATATGAGAAATTGACAAATTTGGTAAATTGAGAGTTGTGCTCATTTAAACTAGTAGTCACATGAAGTGTGGAAAATTAACGAATCAAGTAGAAAGATGGAATCTCCAAACCTATAGGTCACCTAGTTAGAGACACGGTGATCAAGGAATTATCACACCACAGAGATGGAAAAGATGGTCTAGTGCACGCCCTCGTTTAGGCTGACTCTAAGAGGTCGACTGATCTACACTAAAAAGATACGACCTAAAGTATTACAAGTCTATTCTACTAGGTAAGAGTAAAAAGTAGAACAAGTGACTAATAAAAATGACATATGCTCTTTGTTTCATTTTTTATGCTACTTAGAAAGGACTAGGATGGTCCTATCTTAATTAGACACTTATGTAAACTAGTGTGTTTTTTTTTAGGTAATGTCAGGAACACTCGTATGAGATTATATGACTATAAGAGTGAATTTTCTTGTTCTATTGACATGTTTGTTCTTAACCTTAGTTTTTTTTATATATATGCAACTGAGAAAGGACTTGGATGGTCCTAATTTAATCAAATTTTGATGGAAACTACATGTGAGTTGGGGTATTGTCTAGTCTACCTGTACCCTTCTCTTTTTTCAAGCTAGAGTGGCTATTAAAATTAGGGTCTTGTTTACTCCTCCCTATCCCAGATCATGACATCTTAGCTTTTAGAAAAACATTTTATTTCTTTTTATTGCAGACAGGACTAGTATGGAGTAATGGTGAATGCACATGTATATTATGTGACCATAATTAGCGCATATTTAGTCCCCGAATTAGCCTTGTTCCCATGCTTTTTAGTGCATATTTGGGTCATTTATTGTCTTTAGTTCTTTGTTTTGCATATTCTTTGAGGTTTTGTGTCCTTGGTAGGAAAGGATTGCAAACCCTGCATTTTCATGGCAAAATGAGACTAAATTGATTGAATTCAATGACCAAGCATCAAGGAGAGACAAGATTAGAAGGCCTTTGTACATATTATAGTAGTTGGGCAATGATGAGGAAAGATCCTTGCATCCCCAAGGAAATCCCCAAGGATTTTATGAAGAAAAGGGAAGAAAAGAAGAAGAAGCAAGGCTGAGCAGCAATCCGTGCGGATTGTCCCAAAGACGCCCGTCCCCAGGACCACAATCCGTGCATCTTCTATCAAAGACGTACGGGCAGCAGCACCCAGAAAACGCCCGTCTTCTCCCAAAGACGCCTGGGCAGAGACTCACGAATCCGGCCGTCTCGAGCCTAAGACGCACGGATTCCAAGACAGCGCAAATTCGTTTCTTCAAGCTTCAAGAAAGATGCCCTTCCTTCAGAACATACCGGCGTTTCCCTAAGTAGGGACTTAATCGTCATTTAAGCCCTTAGTTAACCCTAATGCATCCACCTAATTTCCACTATAAATACCCCATTAGTCTAATTAGAAGAGCATGTTCTTCTTATCAATTCTTAGAGTAGTTAATATCAATCAAATCTCTCTTTAGTTTTGTAATCAACGATTAATCAAGTTTTAATACAAGTTTTATCTCCTTAATATCTCTTTTGTTCATCCTTTATTTTGGGTAATTGAAGATTATTTGGGTTATTATTGGGAGATTGACAACCTCTCAATCAAGCATCAAGTACTTCTATTATTCTTTGCTTTATTATTGGAATCATTAGTAGGTATAATTCCCTTAATCCCTTTTTAATTATTGCCAATTACTTTCATTGGTTCATCATGTTTCACTTTGTTGGTATGATTGACAACCTTGCTAGCATGTTCAACATGATAATGAGTGAGTAGTTCCATAGCAAGGGTTAATGGGTAATTAGAGGAAACAAACATGGGGAATGATTCATGCATAAATTAATATGCTTTCATGGTTTATTTGCTTGCTTGTTTTGATCTCAACTCATGCACATGTTATGTTTGATGAAATGCGAGCCTATGAATCCTTGCATTTTTTTACCCATCACCTATCTTTTCAATGAGACTTGTAAGACATAAACCAACTCGAGTCTCATTAGACCATGCATGTTGTTGAGTAGGGAAGACTAAGTCGACTTGTAGGTGTTGTACAATCTAATCGATTCGGCCCGGACCCAAACCTTCCTAGGATTGTAAGATATAACCCAACTCAATCCATCACAACAATAACTGCTTGCTTATAATTTGAGAACATGTTTGTATGATCAATTCCCATGAATCCCCTATGACCCCATGACACCCTAGTGCTTTTTATCAATTTTTTACAACCCTTTCAATTCATCTTGCTTATTTACTTTCATTGCTATTTAGTTTAGTGACCTTCTACATCAACCCAAATTGTGACACCCCTAAGACACCACTAGTCTCAATAGAAACCTCATTTCAATTCCCATCCCTTGGGATCCGACCTTTACTTGCCTATTTACTAATTGTAGAGTTGTTTGTGAAGCTATAAATTGTGTTTTGGTCTAGGTGCTCCTAACGACAAGTTACCAAAACGATTTAGTTGTCCCGACCAAAAATGGCGCCGTTGCCGGGGACGGTGTTATCTTGATTTAGATTTTCTTATATTGTTATTAGTTGTGTGTTTCTTTGTCTTGAGGAAATAAAACTCCTCAAGGTTTGTTCTAATTGTTGTCGAGTTATTTGATATTTTGCATGTCTAGAAGGTCACAAGGTGATTTGTTACCTTTTGATCGTGAAATTGAAAGAACTTTGACAACCAATAGAAGACTTGCTAGGAGAAATTTGAGAGGTATTAGTGAGGTTGTAGATATTCAACCAACTATTGAGTTCATCAACCCTTTTGCAAGAGAAGGTGAGGAGAACCCAATACAAAATCAACCCACAATGCCTAAGTTTTTATCACATTCCGTACCCACCGAGGAGAACCTACCCAATGGTACTCCCACACCACAACATCTAACCGGAAAATTCATTGCCAAATCCGCATTTATCCAATTAGTCGAAAGGAGCCAATTTGGGGGGATGCCTAGTGAAGACCCTCATTCTCATATGGAGACCTTTTGTGACTATTGTGATGCGATTTTTCAAACCGGTGTAACTCAAGACCAAATTCGATGGGTCTTATTTCCTTTTTCTCTAATTGGCACCGCGAAACAATGGTTGAAGGGCCTTGATAAGGCCACTCTCGGAATTGATTCTTGGAAGAAGTTGGCTCTAGCTTTCTACAAAAAATTCTACCCACCGGAAAAGACTAACATGCTAAGAGCTCAAATTACGGGTTTTAAGCAAAGGGATGAAGAATCTTTGTATGAAGCTTGGGAGCGGTTCAAAGGAATTTGTCGCTCATGTCCTCACCATGGACTTAGCGAGTGGTTCTTGGTACAACAATTTTGGAACGGTCTATATGAAGATTCAAGGAACATTCTCAACATGGGATCAAATGGAATGTTCACCGAAGTTTATGACAATCAAACTTGGAACAAAATTGAGGAAATGGTGGTCCATAACTCACAATATAGTAGACCTCGCAAGGCTACTAGAGGAGGAAAGCATGAAGTGGACTCCGTTACTCAATTGGGTGCTCAACTTAGTGCTCACATTGATACAATCAACTTGAAGTTTGAAAAAGCTATGGCTAGACTTGAAGAAGCCTCGAAATCACCAAAGCATCATGTTAATGCCATGACGGCATCCTCATCAATCCCAAGTGGGATATGTGAGAATTGTGGAACTTTTGGACATGACTCAAGTGAATGTAGGGGAACAAATGAACAAGTGAATGCTTTCCAAGCATACAAGAGTGGTACCCCTTATTCCAACTATTACAATGAAAACACCAAATTCCATCCAAATCTCTCATACAAAAGCCAAAATGTTCAAAACCCTCAAACAACATACACCCCACCTCCCATGAGAAACCAAAATCAAAGACCCTTTTACAACCAAAACCAAGGTTACCAAAATCAAAATCCATACAATCAACAAAATGACCAAGGTTTTGAGGTTCAAAAAGCGGTCCTTCAAATGCAAAAGAATCAACAAGAATTTTTCACTCAAATGCAAAAAGATAGTCAAGCAAAGGAAACCACCATCAACAACATCCTAGCTCACACCAAAATGTTGGAAACCCAATTGACTTAACTAGCATCTTCAAGCTCATAAAGACAAAAGGGGCAATTACCACCTCAAGGTAATCCCCCAAGACATGAAACGGTTAGTGCCATTCACTTGAGAAGTGGTACAAGGTATGAAGCATAGAAGAAGCAAGTTGAGGTTGAAGTTGTGGAAGCTAGTGATAAGGAAGAAATTGTGCAAAACTCCAAAGATGGAGAATCATCAAAAGAAGAAAATTCAAAGAAAAATGAAGACAAGGTCAAGGAGAAGAAGCCCATTGTGATTAGACTTCCTTTTCCAAGTCGTCAAGCCAAGCCCAAATTTGATGACCAACTTGGAAAGTTTATGAAAATTTTGCATAATTTAGAAGTCTCAATTCCTTTCACGGAATTAATCAATCACGTGCCGGCCTATGCGAAATACATGAAAGACATCCTCACAAAGAAGAAGTCGATCCGGAAGCTTGAGACTATCGCCTTCACTAAGGTGAGTAGTGCAATATTTCAAGGGAGTTCACCTCCAAAACTCAAGGATCCGGGAAGCTTCTCAATACCGTGTACCATTGGCGACACCACGATCAACAAAGCCTTATGTGATCTAGGGGCTAGTGTGAGTGTTATGCCGTAATCGGTGAGTAAAAGGTTGGGGATGGGAGAGCTTAAATGTACCAATATCACACTCCAAATGGCCGATAGTTCGACGAAGACACCATTAGGGATATGGGAAGATGTTCCCGTACGAATTGGGAAATTTTTCATCCCGGTGGACTTTGTCATTATTGATATGGAAGAAGATTCCAACATTCCAATCATTCTAGGAAGACCTTTCTTACACACCACGGCGGTGATTGATGTGAAACATGGATAGCTCACTCTAGAAGTGGGAGATGAGAGTATAACTTTTAATCTTGACAAAACTATGAGAGCTCCCCGTTTACATGAACCATGTTTTATGATTGATCATTATAGCTGGAAGGATGATAGGAAGAAGTCGGAACTCCAATGGAAGAAGAAAATTGAAGATGCTCCATTCAAAGAGCAAGTGAATTATAACAAAGAGAGCTTGCAAAGCTCACCAAAGTCAAGCAATGAAGAAGATGGCCTCATTGGCCAAAACAAGAAATTGGGAGAGTTGTCTCTATCAACTCAAGAGATCTTTAGTGATCAAGTAGATGAAGTTTGTGGTCTTTGGGACGATGAGTTTGAAGGGATTTTCAATCCCTACATTGGTAATGCTATCGATCAAGACCGACAACAAGGGCAAAGATCTATTGAAGAACTTTATCACGACAATGAACAAGCTTTTGATTACTTTTTCAAGGTGTTGAGCAACATCAACAATACCTTGGATATGCCCCCTTGACATCTCATCAAGAATGAGAGTTTGGTAGAGTCCTCCTTAAACCACCATTTGTAAATATTTCTAACTCCCTAACTCGCATGTTAATTCTTAATTTGCATTTTTGTCATTTTTGGATTTTTTTATGCCTTGATCAAGATAATTATCATGTTTGAGAGAAGTGAGGGAGGGACTAATGATTTCAATTGATGCGTAGTGTTTTAGCTTCGTGTGGGGATAGCAATTGCCTAGGCTATTCATGCCTTAGTAGTGCCCCCACAATGAAGAGCACGAGATTTTGGACAAGAATGAAAAAATGACAAGGGATATGCAAAGTACACGGATGGAACTGAATCCGGGTAAAAGGGGTAGAATCCGAGCGGTTTCAAGAGAATCCGCCCATCTTCAGGCAATCCGGGCATATTGGGCAGAAAACGCCCGTCCTTTTGAGCTGAAATTTTCAAATTTTGTGACTGTTAACGAATCCGGGCGTCCTGCAATAGAATCTGCCCGTCTTCAGAAAGACGCCCGTCTTCACTGAAAGACGCCCGTCTTTTTGGCTGAGGAAAACAAGAAAAATCCCTGGAAAGGAATCCGCCCGTCTTCCTTACAAGACGCCCGTCCCGTGTTTTCAAATCCGCCCGTCTTTGCTGCAATCCGCCCGTCTTTAGGCGAAAATTTCCCAACCCAGAACAGGCAGAATCCGGCCGTCCCGAAGGAAAGCCGCCCGTCTCCCCCCTGCATTTTAAATTTTTTGGGTTTATTATAAACCCCATCCCACATTCATTTCCTCATTCCTTCATTCAAAACACTACCCATAAACCCCATAACTCCAAAACCCTCATCCTCTCCATCACAAAAACAAGATTCCACAACAACATTCACCAAAATCAAATCAAAACATCCTTTTAACAACAAATTAATCACTCCTCTTTCAACAAAAATCAAAACCAAGCACAAAATCTTCAACCTTTGAGTCGATTTTTGAATTCATAAAGGCAAAGCCTTTCATCTTTAAATCGATTTGGGTGCACTAGAAATTGAAGATTTTCACTCTTTTCTTGGTTCATTCATCATGGCAAAGACAAAGGGAGCAACAAAAGCAACAAAGGCAAAGGCACCAAAGGCAAAGGCACTCTCATCAAGACAAAAGAGTCTTCAAGCAAAGAAAGCATTGGCTATGGTGGTAGCTAGCCCAAACTTGGAGGTGCAACAACAACAACCTCCCATGGAAGCAACAACATCTACTACTCCGGAAATTGCTCAACTTTCGAATTATCAGGAGGTAATTTTCATTTCCAAATCCCATAGGGACACTTTTGCCAAGTTTGCTAGTAAATCATTTCTATCCACCAAGTTTATTTGTGAAGATGCCTTAGATAAGTTGGGTGTCCTTGAGCAAACTAGAGCCTTCTTTAAAGCCATGGGGTTGGAGAAATTGTTTACAACAAAAGAATTGACATACCCCTCCCTTACCTTAGAATTTTTGAGTTCTTTGAAAGTTAATAAGGTTGAGACTATGGAAACCATCGAGTTTCGCCTAGCTAATGTTAGTAGGCGCATCTCCTTTAAGGAAATGGGTAAAGCTTTGGGTCTTAGTGATTCGCCGAGTTATTTCAAGAATGTTGGCAAATATGACCCCGACCCTCTCTGGGAGGCGATTTCCAGAAGGAAATTTGAGAGCTTTCATGCTAGTCGCGCTCTATTAGTCCACCATCCGGGCATTAAAGTGTGGCACAAGGTTGTAGGGAACACCATCATTGCAAGAAAAGACACCAACCATTTCACCAAACTCGATTTTGTTCTTCTTGAGTCGGCCTTGAACATTGGAAGGGAATTCACCAAGCCTTTCAACTCTCTAAGGCTTTTGGTGGATAGATGGCTAAATGTTGATTATGGGAAGCAAGGCACTACCGTTATTGTGAATGGAGGTCTAGTCACTCTTTTGGCTAAATACTTTGATCCTAACTTCAACAAGGATAGCAAGTATGAGGCAAAGAAGGGTGGTCATCTCATTGATATTGATACTATGATAAACAAGTACAAGTGGGTCTCTCATAACCCTCTTGACACCAAGTATGGGTGGCTCACTAGTGAGGCTAGATCTTTTACTTTGCCTTCGAAGATTTGTCGTTTAAGTGTCCACCGGACCAACTATCTCCTTCCCCTTTCAAAAGAGGCCGAATACATTATCCGACAACAAAAGGGTGAAATTGAAATGCCCTCCTCTTCCATTGTCACACCACCCTATCCTTTCAAGTACCAAGAGTTAAAGACCGAAGGTGTTGAAGCAAGCAAAGATTATATGACTCTTCTTATGCAAGAGATGCACAAGCAAGCCTTCAAGGACCGGGAAGATGCTTACTTATCCCAATATCCACCCCTCCTTCACTTAGCTAGGCAAGGACTACTTGACCCTTCATGTCCTTTGCCTAGTTGGGCGGATAGGGAAGTCTTCTTTCCGAGTGCATCTAGGGGTGAGTTTCCGGGTGATAATGAGGTTGTCGGTGATGAAGAGGTTGATGATAACATTGATGAAGAAGCTACTAAAGAAGGAGAAGAGGATGATGAGCAAGGTGAACAAGAAAGTGAAGAGGGAAGTGGTGATGAGTCCACTTCTAGTGAGGAAGATGATGATAGTGATGATATGATGGAAGATTAGCAAGCTTTGGAGGCTCCTACCCTCTTGAGGTTTGTCTATTTATCTCTTTGTTGTATTTTATAAATCTTGATCATTGTTGGAGTAGTCCTAGCACCATAGAGGACTAACACCTTGGCCCCATTGAGGTGTTCTCATTTTATTGTTCCCACCTTTAAAAATCCAAAGTGACAAATTTAGTTTCATGCATTGCATAGTGTGTGCATGAACTACACCCAACCTTAGGACATTAGCAATAATGTCTAACTCGGTTTGGGGAAGTACATACATACACAACGGGAGGTAATCTAAATTATCCTCTTCGTCATAAACAAAACCCATGCATCATGTAGTGTAGATTAGTGTAGCTTGCATTTAGTGTAGAAATCATGCATCATGTTAGCATAATTTCCCATCATTTTGGCCATTGAGGATAATGCCCATATTAGTGTGGGGATGGGAATTCTAATCTAACTTTTATTCAAAAATCCAAAAAAATTGAAAAATTTCGAAAAACCATAAAAAATTGAAAATTGAAAAACCAAAAACATGTTTTTTTCCTTTGTAGTGTAGTCATATATATATATATATATATATATATATATATATATATATATATATATATATATATATATATATATATATATATATTGTGTTTGTTCTATCCTTGTTCACATTGATCGACTACGCCACATCCGAGACATGAGGATATTGAAGACCGTATGGTATGATCTTTCCTATTTCCTTTTTCCTCTTTATGTTAATGACTATGTGGCTTTATTTTGATTGATGCGGTATAACAATGTGAACTTAGGACTTGCATTTAGTTTATATGTCATATTAGTTGGTAGAATCACTTGCATTAGGATGTATATAATAGTTGCATCATGGCATTTAGTTGCATTTAGATGAAATATTTTGAAAAGTGCCTAATTGAGAACTTTGACAAGAGCAACTAAGCCATTACAAATACTTTTTCAACTTAAGACTTCGCCTACTATAATGGTTGTAAAACACCCTAGATTGTGTCATACTAGTGTCTTTCGACCCATGACCCAAAGCCTAGTCAAGGGTTTGCATGTGAGTCACCTATCCAACCCCGTGATGCGATGTGGACTTGGGAGATTGACAACCTCTCAATCAAGCATCAAGTACTTCTATTATTCTTTGCTTTATTATTGGAATCATTAGTAGGTATAATTCTCTTAATCCCTTTTTAATTATTGCCAATTACTTTCATTTGTTCATCATGTTTCACTTTGTTGGTATGATTGACAACCTTGCTAGCATGTTCAACATGATAATGAGTGAGTAGTTCCATAGCTAGGGTTAATGGGTAATTAGGGGAAACCAACATGGGGAATGATTCATGCTTAAATTAATATGCTTTCATGGTTTATTTGCTTGCTTGTTTTGATCTCAACTCATGCACATGTTATGTTTGATGAAATGCGAGCCTATGAATCCTTGCATTTTTTACCCATCACCTATCTTTTCAATGAGACTTGTAAGACATAAACCAACTCGAGTCTCATTAGACCATGCATGTTGTTGATTAAGGAAGACTAAGTCGACTTGTAGGTGTTGTACAATCTAATCGATTCGGCTCCGGGACCCAAACTTTCCTAGGATTGTAAGATATAACCCAACTCAATCCATCACAACAATAATTGCTTGCTTATAATTTGAGAACATGTTTGTATGTTCAATTCCCATGAATCCCCTATGACCCCATGACACCCTAGTCCTTTTTATCAATTGTTTACAACCCTTTCAATTCATCTTGCTTATTTACTTTTATTGCAATTTAGTTTAGTGACCTTCTACATCAACCCAAATTGTGGCACCCCTAAGACACCACTAGTCTCAATAGAAACCTCATTTCAATTCTCGTCCCTTGGGATCCGACCTTTACTTGCCTCTTTACTAATTGTAGAGTTGTTTGTGAAGCTATAAATTGTGTTTTAGTCTAGGTGCTCCTAACGACAAGTTACCGAAAAGATTTAGTTGTCCCGAGCAGTATCTAATGCAAACTAAGACTTGAATGGGAGTAACCATTTTTTTGTAACATACTGGAATTATTATTGCTGTACTGGACTTACTATATTCACACTTCTGAGAGGAACACACTGCTACAACGAAATATGGGGTGATGCATGCTCTATAATAAGACCTTGCTTAAGGATGGAACTTACTATGTGGAATGCATAAGTCTAGCTTCCTAGGATGCATGCTCATTGAAATGGACTAAATGCTTGCTGCACATAGGACTTATGCAACTACAAATAATAATTTTTTTTAGACGTTATATGTGCAGGACTGAGGACTGACGCATCGACTGATAACTGACACTCGGACGCAAGGACTGACCTGTGAACTAGCTAGATACAAACCTGGTAAGCTGATGAACGGGTATACTAATGTCCTATGATGCCTCCCTAAGTGTAATGGTTCATGATGATACGAGATCTAATGAAAACAGACACAAAGAAATCTGGTGATCATGATGGACGTTACTATTATGAGGATGTAATAACTAATGTATACAACAATGTCTATTTATCTTGGAAGACTTAATGCATGCATTGGTTTTCCCTCTTTTTTTTAAACATATTCAGGACTGATTGAAGGACTGATAGACGGAGGTGCATTGTGATAAAATTAGTGACAGATGCGCATGCAGGATGCAAGTATGGTAAGAAAAGGACATCCTAATGTGACGTTGCAGTATGTTAACTCTGATGATCAATTGCAAATGCTTTGGACTTTTTATTAATATACGAAGCTCAAAGGATTGTCCATTACAGCTCAGTGTATACTAGTCTTTTTTTTTAAAAAATTAATTATGGTTATGGGAAAGATATATCATACAAAGATAAATTACACAACCAAAAACAAATCAAGCAGGACACATCAATACATGTCCTAGACAAAGGTTCTACGGGATATATGGTTAGGTTTGTGGGTAGGAAATTGGGTACTCACAACATTAAAATACCTGAGGGTATCTCTCGCTTTTGTGCTTCCCCAGTCATATGGACTGGACGAGTTGCCAAAACGCGACGTCATGAGGTGGAAAATATGTGTAAGGCCTAGTCGGTCGAATGGACCTTCTAAGTATACAACATACTTTAACGAGGGTGAATTAGGGTAGCTTAAGATGACATAATACTGGCTTACGGAGAGCCTATGCCTTTTTTGTCTTTACAATATACATAATATGCAATATACGAAATATAGAATAGAAAGAGACAAAAAGACAAAAACAAAAAAACAAAAATTAGAATGTTAACAAGAATATACGGAGAAAACAATTCTACTACGGAGCAAGATTGAGACCACGTATAAAACCATTAAATCAGGATAAATTCTCTTTCAGTGAAGCTACTGTGCACACAGCCAATTTCATTTAATTTTTGACACATGGTATGTGATTAACATACCACCAGAATCAGTAAGAAATATTTCACACTTCTTTGTCATATTCATTATTACGAATAAAAAAAAGTCAATATATAATATTACAAATAAATTTCAAGTCTTACCCGCTTATTAATTCCCCAGCGGAGTCGCCACTGTGAGATCCCTGAAAAAATCTCCTTTTTGAAATATAAGTAAATAGTATGAAGTCGCCAATAGGTTTTATAAAAAAACATACAAAAATAAGTTAACGGAAAAAGGCCCCTTTTGATCCCTGGAATGGGGACGGATCCGTCACTCCGGTCTGAACCAAAGATTGCAGATTCGGGGGTAAATGTACGATCAGGGAAGGTGTTAGGCACCCGGATCGCCCATCAAACTGACGGCCTCTACTATTTATTTGTAATATTATATTTTTGACGAAATTAATAAAAGAATGAAAAACGATACAAATTATATACAAAGACAAGTTAAATGAGTTAGTTTATATACAAATTATACGATAAGTAATTAAAATAAATAAATTAACGAAATAGAAAAAATAAAGAAAACTTATTTGATGTCGGTACCCTCAGGCCTATGTGGATGTTGACTTTGAATAAAACTCGACTTTGTCGTTAATTATTGGCTCTTATGCGCTTATATGGAAATTGGGATGATTTATGTGAATGGTTTGATTTTGAAACTGGGATAGTATATTATTATGGAACTGAGACGGATGATTTGGGAATATAGAATTTCTGGTCTTGTATGAAGCTTTCGGTCTGATTTGTGTAAGTCTCGTATTATTGTGTGTAAATCCTTGTATGTTGTCCTCTTGGAATTATTTCTGTCCGTCCTCCCTCTGCACAGCCTAGAATGGGCGATTATTTATACTACTTTAGGCATAAGGCTACCGAGATATGGACTCCTTTCGAGATAGAATTTGGATTTCGAATAGAAAAAGCTGAAATAGGAGGAATACTGGGTGCCAGTGATTCTTACGTATGGAATAGTGAGCTAAATAGAAGTATTGGATTCCTAGTGGACAAAGCATTCCCTATTTTATTCAACTTCCAGCTAATACTCATTTGTCCTTTCTTGCACGGTAAATAATTGGTCAACGTACTAGTCCATACGCTTAGACTCGATTATACGGATTTTATATGGCCTTGAGTCATATTTTTATCGGATAATACGTTCACACTCGATTATACGGATTTTATATGGCCTTGAGTCATATTTTGATCGGATAACAGGGAAGGTGATTAGATGGGTTATCGAAATGAATGGAATATGGTGAATTTAACATAGTTGTGAGACCATTTTGAGTAATTGCTCAAAAAATAAGCGTAAAGAGCCTTTAATTATAACATTGTCAATTTTCATTTAGTCATTTAGTTTTAGCCTCATCATCGGGTACCCATAAGGCTAGGTAGACATTTTGAGGTGTCTACACCAATATTCGAGACAAGCATCCAAGAACGGTTTTATAACCTTCACCAGTTTCAAAGTCAAGATTGATCACAAATTGAAAGCACCCATGTCGTGCTTCTCGACATTTGTAAATTCATTTGTCCATTCTTTGAGACTGTTTTCCAAGGCATCCATGATTTGAAGTTTTTTTTCTATATAATAAGAGAATTTTATATTATAGACGGAAGAAGGATGGAAGAATTATGAGAATAAAAGCTCCCTCGACGTCTATATTTATAATAAAAGTTGTTTCCTAAAATCCGTCAGAACTGGCAAACTGGGGAAATGGCGCAGCACTTGCTGCGCCTCTTCGAAGGGTCGCAGCTCCTGCTGTGCCTCTTCCTCAGAGGATGTCTATGATTTTTTTCCACGTTAGATCTTTCCTAATTGTTTTATTGCTTATAATTTCCTATTCGTATAGGTTTTATTTTTGTAATTCCGTCACATTACCATATTTTATGTTTCCTATTTTTCCGGGCATGCTTTTCGAGACGAAATCGACATTTTTGCCAAATAAGCACACTTACCCATTTCATTTTATTTTCTTTTTTGGGGGAATCATTTCACTCCCCGTTTCACATTTCATTTTAAACTTATACTTTTTTTTTCGTTTTTTTTAGCGAGTAGCCCTCCCTACCGTCCGGTCATCAATTTTTTCCACTCATTTCTGGGCAATTTTTTGCATTTTTTAGGTCTTTTCCTCATTTTATGCAATATGTGTTCTATGTACAATCTCTATGTAAATTTCGGCAGCATGATGGCGCAAACCGTCATCTACCAAACCTGTTCTAAGCTAACCTGCAGGAACAAACAAGACAATCCCGCAACAAAGGCACTCAGGCCATCATATACACAATCAAAGTGCCATATGTACATCAAACTGGGGGGGGAGGGGGGCTCTTGCCCAAAACAAGTCCAAAGTCCAAAATGAAGTCCTAAAGTGTACAAAATGTGCACGGTACAGACAACAGAAGAAACAAAAACAGAGACAACTACTCCTGGTCGCCCCACTCAGTGACCCTTGCCTCAAGAGCAGTGATCTCGGCGTCTCGGACCTCCAACTCCCTCAACAGGCGAGCCGTATCCTCCTGGGACTGCGCCAGCTCCCGCTCTAGGTCGCGCTCCCTTTGCAAATGACAAAGAAAATGCCTCATTTCAATCATTTCAAATGCAAATTATAAAACTCAAAATGAAGTAAATAAAAGATTCATACCTGTCGTCCTCGACCGCCAGCAAGTGCCTCGATGGCAGTCGCCCGTAGCCGGTTGGCTACCCTCAACAAAGCCACGTACCGAGACGGGGCCACCTGCATTTCAATAAACGAAGATTTTTCAATGAAATGAACGAATGTATTCTTATACAACAACAACAGATAAACTTAATCAGATGCTTACCCTCATAACCAGGTGCTGCCACTAATCCAGGCCAGCATCTGTCACCGCCTTGCCAAAGTCGCGAAGCTCGGAGATCGTCGTCATCGCCGCCGCGTCAGTGTACTCGAGGGTCTTGGGGTACACTGGGGGATCGACACCCGCCTCCTCAACTTCCTGCAAAATTCAAATGAATTATTTACTCGATGATCATTCATCGTTTATCAAATCAATTCAAAAAAAGGAAGACGAAGTGCTTACCACGACCGACCAGTACGCCAGCCTCTGGCGAATGAACACAGAGTAATCCTCGCCAGGAAGAAGAAGAGCGTCGCCACCGACGTCTGCTAAGTCAGCCTCCCTCTCAGCATCGGAAGGCTCCCTAAACATCGTCCGAGGAGGATCGATGGGAACTGTGACAGCATCACGAGAGAAATGATGGGTCAAGCGCTCGCCCAGATACCACATTGGACCCATCAACGTCCTCAACAGCAACCGACTCGAGCTCCTAGGTCGAAGGACCTCAGCCACAAAGGGAGGGGCGTCAAGGTAGTCCACCCAAGGCCTGGGCACCAACTAAGATAAGCAAACAAGACGTCATTCCTATGATCTTTTCTAGGAAGGTAACGAATAAGCAAATGAAGGAAAGTGATTAAAAAACACTTACGTCACTGAACTTCAGGGCATTCACGCCCCGTCGACAGACATCGTCAGAAGAGCGCTGGCTCTTCCTACGACACATCACCCAATCCCTCACGACGGGATAGGCTCTCATCCCAGGCTCCGTCCTCTTGGGCGCGAAGCCCGGAAAGTAGGAGTACACCCATGCCTGCGAAACAAGACAATCAATGACGATCTTTCACTATTCGATAACAAGAAGAAACAATCTTTCATGACTGAAAATGAAGGTTCATACCTCCAACAGTAGTCCAGGGCCAACAGTAGCAGGAGAAGTCCCCTTCTCCAGCAGCTCAGGACGAACCATGGCCCTCATGTAGCGTGTGAGGACTGCAAAGCCAGAAGTGACCTAGTCCCAACGACCTAGGTCACTCATGTCAGAAAGGAAGGGAAGAAGCTTCGTCGATAGCCTCTCCTCCTTGTCTCCAAGGTAGAGTGAAGACAAGAACCACCAGAGCCACAGGCGGGCTCTCTGCTCCGCCGTGCAAGGAGGAGGAGCCACCTCCCTCCCGTCCATCGTCACCAACGCCAGGGTCTTACCCGCAATGTAATCCCTGACGTAAGTGCTTGGTACTAGCCCGGGAACACCCTCACGGCCGTCCAGCCGATCAGCCTCCTGGCCTCGGCCGAGTCCACCTTCATGGCCGTCGACGGCCACACCACAGCCTCCTCTCCACACGGCAAACCAGAAATCATGCCTTAATCCTCCAGAGTGACCCCAACCTCACCAAAAGGCATGTGAAAGGTCGAGGTCGTGTCCCAATACCGATCAAGGAAGGCTCGAATCAGGCAAAGGTTAGCCAGAAGCTTCCTCCCCTTGATCTCCCTCCATGCTCCCACCAAAGCTCCGAAAGCTCCTAGCTCGATGATGGCCTACTTCTCCTCCGACAGTCTCCCATAGGCATCCATCATCGTCGTGTAGCCAGAAAAGGACCTCATGTTCCCAGCTTCCTATATCGATTTGACGCAAAGCTATCTTTAGCGTGAGTTGAAAGAGAAATAAAATGACAAATAAATTAGTAAAGGAAGATGATGAGAGAATAACAAGATCAAGATTTACCAAACTCTTCACCGTCCTATAAGACAGGTGACTCTCCGCTGCCCAAATGATATGGCGACCATCCCATTTCTCGGCCCACTCAGGTTCCCTCGCTAGCTGGCGACCACCTCGTCTAACGTTGGCCCGCCTCGAGGCCTCCTCTTCAGCAACCTCCTCCTCAGCAGCCTCCTCATCGGCAGCCACCGCAGCAAAAGCCTCCTCTAACACCTCCTCAAAAGTAAGAGAAGGGTGAAAGTCAGTGTCCACGTCCATGGGAGCCCTCCCTGACGTAGAAGCCTCGTCACCTGCAAAATTAGAGTAGTTTAGGCCGCGTCAAGTGACGGCGAGCCTTAAGTCAAGGTATTTTTAAGCTTTCAAACTCCGAAAATGGCCTTTTCTCGCCATCTTTGGCCATTTATTTCTAAACCCGACCGCTCATATGGTAAACTGGGTCAAGTGAAGTCTAAGTTCAAGCCTAGTAATGGGTTTGAGTCGAAATTTCGTCAGCATTTCGTTATAACAGCGATTATGCCCTAGAAAAGTGTCCTAAAAAGCCGTCACAAATCAAAAATATGAGATGGTAGGAATTTTACCCGTCACACAAGGATTCCAAATATCAAGTTTCGTCAGAAATGGACAATCCTAAGGCTATTTTCGAAGCAATTTATGACACAACTGTGAAACCGCCTCAATTCTACTCAAATGCTCAATACTCAATGAAAACTCGAAAAGAACGCATGTTTATGTTCCTTACCCTACCAATTATCCATTTATAAGGTCACTTCACAAGGTAAATTCATTTGGGGAAAAAGCCCCAAATTTTCGACATATTAGGGTTGAAAACTCTAATTTTGTCGACTCAAATCAAGAAAAATGCGGATGTTAATGCAAGAATAATTATAAGCTACATACCCCGATTAGCCATGGCAAATCCAAGATTTTGATTAAATTTTGGCGGAATATCGTCGGAATTTGAGAGAGATTTGAAGGATTTTGTGTTTTGTTATTATGAAATAACACGGGTTCTGTTGAGTTTTTACTCAGACAGGGACGAACCCAAGAAAGGACGCAGCAGGTGTCGCGCCTCTTCCAAGAGCCGCAGCTCGTGCTGCGCCTCTTCCTCAGCTTCCCTCCAATTCGATTTTCAAAAGTTCGTTATAAGTTCGTTATTTGTGGGCCCATCTTTGGTGCGCGTCTTCTCCAACACCATATATCGTATATTTGGTCCGTTTGATGTTTATTCTTCGTTCGGACCCGTATTTCCGGGTAGACTGTGAATCGTCGCAATACTTTATCGAGACTTCGCTTGCAATAACAAGCGGATTTTCTCTGACGGTGTTTCGACAAACCTCAATTATTTTCCCAGCGAGAGTTCATAATAGCCGATTGTTCTTCTCGAGACATGGAGTTCGCTTGAGACCGACCCAGGGAGATTCAACCTCAAGTTTTGCCGGAGTTCGCTTGAGACCGACGCGAGCAGATTCCACCCAGCAGTTTCTACCGACGTCCTGCTACTCTTCAATATTATGTTTAATGTCCCTTCAAAGAAAGAAGTCTCAGGTATGATCTCTTCTTATGGCTGGCGAGCTTCCTTACGTAGCCTAATGGACTTTAAACAACCCTCCCCGATAGTCGAAAGACTCTCAAATGTTCCCAACGACAGGTCCTTGGCTCAGACTCCTTGAGCCGCCTTGTGTCGCCATAGTCGTCAGGTTGTAATCTTCGATTGACCTGATGGCTATACTTTGACTTTCGCCATGTCCAAGCCTCAATCAAAGTGAGGGCTCTGTAGATACTTCATTTCTACACCTCCCGCAAGCCACCCGGTGATGATTGGGCCGCATGTTTGGTACGCGGAATGATTTATGAAGATTCGTAAGTTTATCGTCAAGTGATAGCTCAAATACTTATGTCTACCCCTTGGTCATCATCTACGCGCCATTACGGTCGTTTTGACAGTAATTAGAGTTCATTTGGAGTGCGGGTCAAAAACCGTCTTCATTATCTAATAAACCGTTTAAAATGCCGAGTCGGAATGTTCCGAATATTTCTATTCCATATTTCAATCTTTTAATCTTTTGGCAAAATATATCCCGAAATTATATTTTAAACAATAAGGAAGTTGTGATCTACCGCAATTCCATAACAGAAACGCGGAAAATCTTTCTTCCGCAGGAGGAAACTCATGGGGAAAGGACGCAGCACCTGCTGCGCCTCTTCCAAGAGCCGCAGTGGTTGTTGCGCCTCTTCCCCAGCTCATTTCTGGCGTATTCTAAGATCTTTTCGAGATTTGTTTCCAAAGTTTTACCGAAAACCTAATTCCTCTGTGTGATTAGTATAAATAGGGACCTTCGTTCCTCATATTTCTCACGCAAGTGTCCGCCTTTCTCTTCAACCTTTGCATTCTAAGACCATCCTCTTGCTTATTGGCGTCTACGTGCTTGAACTTTCGACCACGTAAGCTCGGATCCTTCTGAGTACCAGCCTCGTTTTGCATGACCGACCAATTTGACCAACTCCACTCAATCAATTTAATCAATTTAGTTTAATTCTTCTTAAGAAGGCACTTTCGTCGTACATTCGAGTCGAGCAATCACTAATCGTTAACTTAGTCAATATTGTTTCGTCAAACATGTAAGTTTGAGGGTGTAAATCTCATGTTTTATTCTTGTACCTTTTATTGTATAAATTATTGTAAGATTTACGTCAAAAAACTATTTAAAACCTTTTATCAAACCCTTTTTTCGGATTAACAGAGATCAGACGTCGAGAAGAAACGCAGCAACAGCTGCGCCTCTTCAAAGAATCGCAGTACCTACTGCGCCTCTTCCTGAGGTTGCCGCTGTTTATGCTCTTCTTCTTCTTCCTTTGTTCTTCGTTGATTCGTCCTTTTTATTCCGTTTCCTTATCTTTCTTCATTATTCTTTCGTATAATAATTGGTAATTTATCACTTTTAATTTCCGACTTAAATCCCTAATAATCCATATTTGCGGGTTTTCGTCATTAAAATCAAATCCGGATTTTAGAGATTCGAGTCATCCCTATCAAGTCTCTGAAATTTATCTTTTGTATATTTTCACCTAGTATAATTTAATTTGTGTAACAAACCTAATTAATTCATATTAACCAAAATTGTAATTAGTAATTAATTCATTTGTAATTTCTAATTAGTTTGAGTCCGTTCTTTATTGCTTTTATGACCAATTTGTATGTAAATAATTAGCTAAATCACTTCCATCCGAGTCAAATATCAATAATCGATCATTAAATTACCAACGAACATTAACGATATGCAGCTCCGGCTTCACAGCCAGAACTCACCTCAGGAACAGACGCAGTGACCACTGCGCCTCTTCCAAGGGACGCAACTCTGTTGCGCCTGTTCCTGGTTGAGTTCTGCCTCTGAACTTCCGTTTCTGTTTTGACCTAGTTCATTAGCTTACGCAGTATTATCACCATTAATCTGTCCGCGTTCTAACCTTAATTATTTTCCTTTTCTTTTTCTAAAATTATCTGTTTTAAATGTATTTTTTACGTAAATCAATCGAATCCGTTGTAATTATTTTAATTTTTGTTTATCGCAATTTATTTATTGTTGTGTTTGTTATTGTATGATTTATTCACTTGTGTTCACATGTAATTAATTTAAACCCTAATTCGACATAGTGAGTGTTAAATTATATGTTCACCGACTTGGTTAATTCTCACATGCTAGGATTAAAACGTTGCTTGTTACATTGCATGCATATAATCGACAACATATCAAGTATAGATGATTTTCCCTAATCATTAGTAGAGGCCGCTATCGAGGAGGCGGGATTAGGTGTTCGATCAAAAGAGCTTCCTAATACGTACCCTCACCCCTTACTCCAGATCTCTGTGAACACCCGTGTTCATTGGCATCCACGAGAGTCATTCTAGACATAGAATGCTAAGGATTACGAGTTCTTGGTGTCTATGTCACTACTTTGTGTCTTGGCATGACGCGAAGTATTCGAACGGTTTCCAATGTTCCACAATAAATTGGTGGCGACTCCACAAATGCAAACGCTTGTTTTCCCAAGCGACCCCGTGGGCCCTCCCGTGTCCACACGTATCATTGTCATACAAGGAGCATTTTTCATTGAATGATTGCAGCCATGAATTAATGGTGATCGGTGTAAGAGTATTAGATGAATCCATTGCGGTAAAAGATGACTACAAAACGGATATGAAGGAAAAATTAACATTTATTGTTATAATACTCGTAAATATTAATACAGGTATTGCATTTTCATAGTGACCTTTACCCAACTATGATAAATGATTCCGAGACCCAAAATTCTTATTAAGTTTGATGTGAGCCAACGGGCCCTCTACACCTTTACTAATATAACTTGGTGGGTTAACCCGTTTAACCGATTCTACAATTAGAACTCTCGGTCGATGAATTTACGTTAAGTCCATCTTTAGCCCGAACCTATTGCAGCTACGGTCGCAAAATACCTTCGTTGAGATCAACCAAATTTTCGAAGTGTAATAACTATTTATTACCCCACTAACCCAACGTCAATAGAAGCACCCCGAAAAATCGTATTGTACCCCTTATGAAATTGAGATTCATGGGCTCCTACTATTTGGTAAGGCTAAGTCTCAATGTTTTAAAAGTAAAGGTCTTGTCAATTTATTATCTATCAATTTTAAGTTAGCTAAAAGTTGAATTTTCGATAATTATAATTGACACGGTCGAGGACTCGATATGATATGCATGTGTTGTTATGGCGATTTGGCAATGCATGCAACATATTAAAAGAAATGCAAAGCAAAATAATAAATTCCTAGTATGGCCTTCCTAAAATGGAAAATCAAATAATATATTACAAATTCGGAAACCAACTCCTTTGGTCCCTTGAATCTTCAAGTGGCACGCCTCCCTAGAACACCGTCTTTGTCAGAACGCCTTTTCGAATGGCACCGTCTTGAAGAAAATCCGGAATTACAAATAATAATAAAAATACATAGTTATTCCTATTATACATTTGTAAAATGAAAAACTTGTAAAATAAAAGTGATACGAGATCACATTAAATTACAACCGAATCAATATTCCCTTACATTACGGGTAATATCGATTAAAACTAAGGCCATACTAAGATAAAATTACATAATTGAAAATTATATAAAAAAAATATGACATTCAATAATGAAATATGCAGCATTATAATATGTGTCTATCATACCAAAATATGTGTCAAATCGCCCTATTTAACTTATATCGATTATATAACCCGGTTTTATGGAAATGCACGATTTTAAATTATTAAAATCGCTAAATAATACTAAAATCTAATTTTAGTCCAAGTTAATTATCCTAACACTCTTAGGACTCAAAAATTAGTTATTACTCAATTTTTGACAATAATTCAACTTGACCTAATTTTATGCTCATTTTGACCCCAAAATCATAACTATTATAAAATAAATCCAAATTTAATGACAATTATTTCAAAATTTTATTTTAAATTTTTTAGCATTCTGGAATATATCCATGACACTCATAATGTCAAAAATCATGGTCAAAATTTTCGAATTTATTTCGAGAAAAATTAGTTGCGATTTATCGGTTTTATCAAATTAATCTAATCAATTTTACAACTTTAGATCTAATAAGTGGGATATAAATGCAACCTAAAATAATTTTCTCATGCCATGTAATTCGTTTTAGCTATATATGCTAAAATAGTCAATATTTATGTCATTTTTACACTAAAAATTTATAAATCATGCTAAATGAATCAAGTTCATCTTAAATTTTACGCCCCGTGAGTAAAATATGCATGTGACAACATATTAAAATTTCATGGCCTATTTCAAAGTTTAACTATATTTAACCATTTTACCTCCATTTAATTCATTTTTATCTCATAAAAATCATAATTCATACAAATAAATCAAATTTATACGAAATTTTACATAAAATAATTTAAATATTCATGTGAGGTCATATAAAAGTTTTAAGGTCAGAAACTAAGTTTAACTATTTTTAGCATTTTGAACACCATTTTAGTCATAAAAATGTAATAAAATAGCTAAAAATCATTAAAATGAGCAATAAAATACCATAAATCATAAAAATGACCTAAAACCATTTTAGGACCAGAATATACAACAAGCATCAATATTACGTGGCTTTATCTAATAAATCACAAATATTTAGTTTTAATTAAGTTACTAGTAACTCGAAAAAACTATAAATCGATTATGCATGCAACATCCTATGCTCTGATACCAATTGTTAGGTTCATATACCTATTATTAGACTCTTCTAATAGTGAAATAATTAACATTTTAATATGAGTTCTAAGGATCTAGTGCATGCATAACTTAATAAGAAATAAAATGAGAAAACAATGGTTCTTACATTGTTATTTTCGGATTTTGGGCACAAGTAAGGTCTCCAACCTTCACTTGTTCTTGAGCTTAAATGTCAATGGAAGATCCTCCAACCTTTGTCTCAAAGTAGAAACCCTCCTCAAGAGATGCACCCAAGATTAGCCCTTATCACTACTAAATAATATTTGCTAGATATTTATTTAGTAGTCTACCTTAAAATTGACTACTAATACTCATATATTACATTAATAATATTGGTAGTATTCTTGAATAATCTAGATTAAAACTTCTCAAGTTTTTAGAGAAAGAAAACCAAGTATGAGAGAGGAGTTTTTGCATGTGAATGAATGTCCAAAAATAAGAGAACAAATTCTCTTCAAGTACATGGGAAAACCGGTGGGGAGGGACTCCTTTTTGGGGGACCTATGCACATATATTCTCACAAATGTCTTTATCATTGTGATAGGTATGCATGCCTATTAGACTAGGTAATAAAGTTGCTTATTTATTTTCAATAAACAAACAACCCACTAAACCCCTAATTCCACCATCATTTCGGTCCATTACATAAAATGGACATCCATTTTAATTTGTCAATTTGTCATTTGTCACACAATATGTCACATGTAGTATGTAACATGTTATTAATTAATCTAAAGCATATTTATCAAATAAATATCATTATTTACATTAATCAAATTACATATAACAAATTGTCTAGTAATACTTGATCACATAAATAAAATGGGTCATATAATTATAATTCACAACATTTTGTAATTATAATTAACAATTCATTCTTATCTCTATTGTTTTATAAACAATAATCAATTTTAGTAATAAAATCTTTTAATTACTAAAATAAATCTTATTTAATCAAATTACAATAAGATATAAATATTCTCACTCACAAATGAATTGTTCAATTTTAAGGAATTGATTAACTTGTATCGTCATACAATTAATCATCTTATAGGTGTGACCTTAAGGGATCAACTGACCACCACCGTCCTACGACAGTAATGGCAAACACTAGCAAGCCAATCGTTACTGATTAATGTTGATCAGTTGACTATATAAATGAATCATCCCTTACGTATTCTTATTATGAGATTTAATTATGATTTAAATCATATGATCGCACTATTATTGAGGACACATACTCCAACAGCACCTACACTAACATGAATGTAATATTTACAAAAAATGGTGGTTCTTGAGGAACTCCACCAAACCTATTCATTGCTCAAGAACTTTTAACTTGTCTCCTCCTCGGGAAGGGGTTCCTCGAGGTAGAGCACTTCAAAAAGACCCTTATCATCTCCTTCGTAGTAACGCTTGAGTCGTTGCCCGTTGACTTTGAAGGTTCCTCCTTCCTCACTCCAAAGTTCCAAGGCACTGTAAGGAGATATGCCCATCACTTTGAAGGGTCCCGACCACCTTGATCTACGGTTGCCCGGGAATACCTTAGTTTTGGAATTGAAAAGGGGAACAAGGTCCCCTACACCGATATCTTTGTTCACAATTTTGGCATCGTGCCATTTCTTCGTCTGATCCTTGTAAATTTTGGAGCTCTCATAAGCTTCCAATCTCAATTATTCTAGTTCATTCATTTGAAGGAATTGAACTTCTCCGGCGGCATCAAAAATCAAAATTCATTTATTTAAGAGCCACCAAGCCTTGTGCTCCAACTCAACGGGTAAATGACAAGCTATGCTATACATAAGCTTGTAGGGCGTGGTTCCCAATGATGTTTTGTATGCCGTACAGAGAGCCCATAAGACATCCGACAATTTTTGTGACAAATCTTTTCGATTATTGCTTGTCACCTTTTCGAGTATTGCCTTGATTTGCCAGCTAGACACTTCCACTTGCCCACTAGTTTGTGGATGGTAGGCAAGGGCGGTCTTGTGCCTCACTCCGCGATTTTCTAACAATGACTTGAATGTGCTCTTCCGGAAATGGGAGCCACCATCACTTATCACAACTCGTGGAGTTCCGAACCGGGAGAAAATTGTGCTTTTGAAAAACTTCATCACAACCTTGGAGTCATTGGTTGGTGATGCAACCGCCGCTATCCACTTTGAAACATAGTCTATGGCGACCAAAATGTATTCATTTCCGCATGAGTTGGGAAATGGTCCCATGAAGTCTATACCCCAACAATCGAATAGCTCAATTTCAAGGATGTTGTTAAGGGAGGTCTCATTCCTTTTTCCGATGTTACTCGTCCGTTGACAAGCGTCACATGATTTCACCAAGTAATGGATGTCTTTGAACATAGAGGGCCAATAGAATCCGCCTTGGAGTATCTTGTCAATGGTTCTCGAAATGGCCAAGTGTCATCCATAGGCCGAATTGTGTATTCGATCAACGATTTCCATGCCCTCTTCTCTAGACACGCATCTCCGGAACATCCCATTCCCACACTTACGGAACAAGTGGGGATCATTCCAAAAATATCTCTTGTAATCATGCCTCAACTTCCTCCTTTCTCTTGAGTCAAGCTCATCGGTATAAACCCATTTACCAGGTAATTAGCAAGGTCCGCAAACCATGGAGTGGTGGTGCTCACTCCCATAAGACTATCTTCTCTTAGCCACTAATTAATCGGCCCACTTTCGTCTCGAATTCCATGATCTTCAACGGTTAACCGAGATAGGTGGTTGACCACAACGTTCTCAGTTCCCGCCTTGTCATTGATTTCCAAGTCAAACTTTTGAAGCAATAAAACCCACCTCAAGAGACTTGGCTTGGCATCCTTTTTAACCATGAGTTGCCTCAAAGCGGTGTGATCGGTATACACCAGCACCTTGGAGCCAACTAAATATTATCGAAATTTCTCTATAGCATAAATAATTGCCAACATCTCCTTCTCCGTAGTTGAATAGTTGCATTGGGCTTGGTCAAGAGTTTTGCTAGTGTAGTAGATGACAAGGTGCTTTTTGTCAACTACTTGGCCGAAAACCGCACCCACCACAAAATCCGACGCATCACACATAATATCGAATGGGAGATTCAAATCCTGAGCCCGAATTATAGCATCCGAGACCAAAGCATGCTTCAACCTATGGAATGGCTCAAGACAAATTTCATCAAACACAAATGGCACGTCTTTGAGGAGAAGTGAGGTTAATGGTTTTGCTATATTTGAAAAATCTTTAATGAATCGCCGATAAAATCCGGCATGGCCAAGAAAAATACTCACCCCGTTCACATTTAAGGGAGGTGATAAATTTTCTATGACCGCCACTTTGGCTCCATCAACCTCAATGCCCCTCTTGGAGATAATGTGACCGAGCACAATCCCTTCTTCAACCATAAAATGGCATATTTTCCAATTTAAAACTAGATTGTGCTCTTCACATCTCTTCAAAACATTTGTCAAATTAACAAGTCCATGGTCAAAGGAGTCTCCCTGGACACTAAAGTCGTCCATGAAGACTTCCATGCTCTTTTCAAGAAAATCCGAGAAAATTGCCCTCATACACCTTTGAAAGGGGTCGGGTGCATTACACAGCCTAGATGGCCTTCTCCGGTAAGCATAAACTCCAATGGGGCATGTAAATGTTGTTTTCTCTTGGTCTTCCGGATGGATTGGGATTTGGAAAATCCGGAGTATCCATCAAGAAAACAATAGTAAGCATACCCTGCTAGCCTTTCTAGCATTTGATTAATGAAGAGGATGGGGAAGTGGTCTTTGAGGGTGGCGGCATTTAGTTATCTATAATCAATGCACAACCGCCACGCGGTCACCAGACGAGTAGGTATGTGAGTCTCATCCTCTTGTTCCACCATAGTTACCCCACCTTTCTTGGGCACTACATGGACGGGACTCACCCACTTACTATCGGTGATTTGGTAAATAATCCCCGCTTCAAGCAATTTTAAGACCTCATTTTTCACAACCTCGGCCATATTTGGGTTTATTCGCCGTAGACCTTCAACCTTAGGTTGACTTCCCTCCTCTAACACGATCATATGCCCTACATTTGGGCTTAATCTCTTTATGTCCTTAATGTTATGCCCTAGTGAGGTCTTGTGGGCTTTCAAGACTTTTAAAACTTTTATCTGTTGAGCTTCACTTAGGTTGGCATTGATAATCACGGAGTGAGACTCTCCCTCGCCAAGAAAGGCATACTTGAGTGAGGGAGGAAGAGGTTTGAGTTGTACCTTTGGAGGGAGAAGTCCCTCCACCTCCTTCAAAAGTTCATCATCGACCTCATGGTCTTCCTCCATTTCCTCATCATGTAGGGAGATTTGGAAGAGGCTTATTCCATCTCCGACTCTTCCCGAGCCAGTGATTCAACTACTTCATCAATCACTTCAATAGTACATACTCTTTCAACTTTGGGGTCTTATTATCAAATTTGGAAGATTAAATTCGACCTTGTCACTCTCAATCCGGAAGGTTAGCCGCCCATTTCTCATATCAATAATTACTCCTCCGGTAGCCAATAATGGCCTACCTAGGATAATGGGAGTATGGCTATCCTTCGGGATGTCAAGGACAACAAAATCGGCCGGGATTAAATATTTTCCAACTTTGACAGGTATGTCCTCAAGCACCCCCAAAGGGCGCTTGACGGACCTATCCGCCAATTGGAGGGTCATGGTAGTAGGAACAAGACTATGAATGCCAAATTTCCTTGCAACTTTTAGAGGAATATCACTCACACTTGCTCCCAAGTCACAAAGAGCTCTTGATATCGGAACACCACCAACTACGCAAGGAATTGAAAAGATTCTCAAGTCACCAAGTTTAGTGGGCATTTTGTTAAGGATATGAGCACTACATGCTTCTACCATTACCACTATATCTTAGTCACCCAAGACTCTTTCTTAGTCAATATGTCCTTTAAAAATTGTGTGTAAGTTGGCATGTTCAAAATCACTTCGGTAAAGGGTAGGGTTACTTTAAGTTTCTCTAGAATGTCACAAAACTTGGCATACTTGAAGTTTTCCCTACTCTTTATTGCTCTTGAGGGGTAAGGAATACGGGTAACAAGTTGAGAATCGGAGAGTACCTTTGGAGGGTTTGATTTCTTTGTTACCTTTGTGGCGGGTTGCAAAAGCACTTCTTCGGTAGCATGTTCACCCCCTTCATCCTCATAAGGTAGATCCTAAACTAAACCATCAACTTCCTTTTCCACTTGTATTTCTTCACTTGAAGATTCTTCACTTGCTTTCTTCCCTTTATTTGCTTCACTCATCCTTGCCGATGGTGTCATCGGTGGGCTTTCCCTTCCACCATTCACTTCCATCCTCTTTCTCTTGGGATCCACATCAACTTCAATTTTAAGGTTCTTGTAAGAGTCTTCAAGCTCTATGCCACTTCTCAAGACTACTGCATGTGCTTGGCGGCTAGTAGAAGCATCTTTTGAGCTTTGACCTTGAGCTAGCAAACCACCGGATGGTCTATGAGGATTAGCAAGAGCTAGCAAGCCACCGGGTGGTCTATGATTTCACTTCTTGTTCACTAGAAATCGTGAAATTAGCCAAGTCTTGGCTATGTTGCATTTGCATGTTCTTCATCATCTTCATGATTTCACTTTGGGAAGTGTCAACCATGGGGTCTTGATAAGGTTTATTAGCAATGGGTAAATGTGACACCCCCATACTCCAAGTGCCTTACCAGGACCACTTAGGTATAGGAACATCACCATCTCGGTTTCCCGAGGCAATGATAATCAAATGACAATGAAGAAACATAATTTAAATAGCAATACGGTTTAAAGTGATTACATGTTCAAATCCAAAACTAATAAAAGTACAATACAAGTTCTCAAAATCCAAATGTCTCAACAACTAAAGTGTAAGAGCGGAAGACTTTAAACTGCCTCGTAGTGACTCATCCCAGCTATCCCGAAAGCATCATATCAAACCTGCTCAACAACTGCTCACCATCCCCGAATAGATCACCATAGGTTTACCAAAACAAACAACGGGGTCAGTACTAATTACACAACATAAATCACAATAAGACAAATGTCAAACAGCTCAATCATCACATCAACCCCAACTCCGTAATCAATCTCCTCATAACTGACTACACACTAAAGTGTGTAGTCCTGCCAGAGTACCCATCGCAACAGGTACTCCACACCGCCAGTGGGGGACCGCAGCCGTTCCCACCTAAGCCCCGCTCATCTCCATCGAGCGATAAACCCAAGTTCATTAATATGCACATCCCTTCTATGGCGGCTTCCACAGAAGGCTAATCAAGGGCGTGAAGCCACTCCTGCAAGTGACTCCACTCAGCCAGGGACGCACCCCGAAGATCACAGACAGATAAAAGTAATCACAACACAAAATCAACAACCGTCTGAATCAATCAACAATACGAAATCTCAACTGTCTGAATCAATCAACAATCACTAACTACAACACATTCACCACACATTATGTAATTAATACCGAGTAGGGAAACCCTCCCTGGAAAGCAATCATAATTCAGACGATCTAGCAGTTGACTCAAAACCGCTCTTCTACGAATCCTCCTACTATACACATATTCATACAATCACTACCACAACAATATAATCACAAAACCTCCAATTCCCATATTAGGGTTTAACCAAAATCACTCAAATGCTATAAAGATGGTACATAGAACTTACCCTTGACGCAAGGATCACAATGGTATAAAGAACAAAGGAATCCGACACCTCTAGCTCCGGTATTTGCCAATAAAGCAGAAGAATAAAGCAACGTAACTTGAATTCTCTTTTAATCAATGAATTAGGTTTGTAAAAGTGTTTAAGAAAGATAAAGAAAAGTATTATATATTAATCCACCTTATTAACAAAACCCGTCAAATAACACCTGATAACTGACCTACTCGATCGAGTAAGTCTCGTACTCGATCGAGTGCCACTTAATCGATCGAGTGCCAAGGCTACTCGATCGAGTACCCTACATGCAGACTACTATCTCGTATTCCAAACATACTTACTCGACAGAGTAAGCCCCACTCGATAGAGTACCCACAGACTCATAAAACCGTAGTATTACAGTCTTCCCTCCTTAAAAAGAACTTTGTCCCCGAAGTTCAAACCACAACAAAACAAAAACACACTAACACTCTCCCGATACAACAACAAAACAAAACTCAAAATAAAACTCCAAAACATACTCACCAAACCAAACTCAACCCGACTCAAACAGCAACTAACTATATCAAAATCAACATAAAAACACTTCGCGACCATCTCCTACCCCCTAAAAGAAACAAGGTTACGTCCCCGTAACCATACATACCTGATCAAAAAGAGATGGGTAGCGCTCTCTCATGGCCTCCTCCGCCTCCCATGTAGCCTCCTTAACCTCATGATTATACCAAAGAACCTTAAGCAACACTGTCTCACCATGTCTAGTCTTCCTAACCATCCGGTCAAGGATCTGTTTAGGCACCTCAAGATAAGACAAGGACTCATCCAGCTCTATGTTCTCCACCTCTAGCACATGTGACGGGTCACTAACATACTTCCGCAGCTGAGACAAATGAAACACATTATGTACCCTATCCAAAGCAGACGGTAAAGCCAACCGATAAGCAACCTCTCCAACACGGTCTAACATCTCATACGGTCCTATGAACTTCTGACTCAGCTTCCCTTTCTTACCAAATCTCATGACCCCACGCATAGGAGACACTTTCAAAAGAACCTTGTCCCCAACCTGAAACTCTATATCCCTGCGATGTAGATCAGCATAACTCTTTTGTCAATCTTGGGCCGCTCTCATCCTTTGTCTGATCATCTTAATCTGCTCTACCATCTCATGTACCATCTCTGGTCCTAAAACCACTGCCTCAGCACTGTCGTCCCAACAAATCGGACTCCTACATCTCCTCACATATAAAGCCTCAAATGGCGTCATACCAATACTGGTGTGATAGTTGTTATTGTAATAAAACTCAATCAAATCTAGCCTCTGTTCCCAGCTACCACCAAAATCCATAACACAAGCTCGCAACATATCCTCTAGAGTCTCGATGGTCCTCTCAGTCTGGCCATCTGTCATAAGATGAAATGTTGTACTCATCTTCAATGTAGTTCCCAAAGACTCCTGCAACTATTTCCAAAACCGTGAGATAAATCTCGAATCGCTGTCAGACACTATATCTTTAGGCACCCCATGCAATCTCAGCACATTCTTCCTATAAGCCATAGCTAACTGTGCCTTAGTCCATGTATCTTTCATTGGCACAAAATGAGCCGACTTGGTAAGTCGATCCACTATAACCCATATCATGTTGTCACCCTGTTGACTCTTCGGTAAACTCACGATAAAATCCATAGAAATGGACTCCCACTTCTACTCATGTACCTCTGAAGACTAAATCTTACCTTGTGGTCGTCGCTGCTCCCCTTTTACTCTCTTACATGTCAAACAACGAGCCACAAACTCAGCTGTTTCTTTCTTCATCCCAGGCCACCAGAAAGTATTTTTCAAATCCTTGTATAGCTTGTCACCACCTGGATGTACCGAGTATGGTGTACAATGAGCCTTTGTTATGATCATCTTTTTCAGCTTCTTATCATTAGGGACACACCACCTCCCATCAAACCTCAAACTACCATCTGTATGAATAGAGAATCTAGACACCATCCCTTTCTCTACTCCAGCTCTCCACTCCACCATCTTGGGATCCAACACCTGTTTACCACGAATATCATCATAAAGATCAGGCTGCACTGTCAAATCTCCCATAGCATCCCCTTTTTGGATCATATGTATCTCGAACTTCCCCACCTCATCTCTCAATCTCATCAAAGATATAGCTGTGTACAAAGAATGCACACTCTTCCTGCTCAAAGCATCTGCAACCATATTGGCTTTCCCTTCATGGTAGATAATATCCATGTCATAATCGCCAATCAACTCCATCCACCTCCTTTGTCTCATGTTCAACTCCTTTTGAGTGAAGATGTACTTGAGACTCTTGTGATCTGAAAATACCTTAAAGGTCGCCCCATATAGGTAATGTCTACAAATATTAAGAGCAAACATAACTGCACCCAACTCCAGATCATGTGTAGGATAATTCTCCTCATAAGGCTTCAATTTTCTAGAAGCATAGGCAATCACTTTCCCATTCTTCATCAACACACAACCCAACCCATTCTTTGAAGCATCCGTATACACCTCAAAGTTATCACTCCCTTCAGGCAATGCTAAGATTGAAGTTGTGGTCAAACGCTCTTTTAATGTTTGGAACGCCGTCTCACAACTTTCATCCCAGCGAAACCTGTTCTCTTTCCTCATCAAAGCTGTCATAGGCCTAGAAATCTTGGAGAAATCTTTCACGAACCGTCGATAATACCCAGCTAAACCCAAGAAACTCCTGATCTCGGCTACATTCTTTGGTGCTTCCCACTTGGTAACTGCTTCAATCTTCGCAGGATCCACAACTACCCCTTTCTTTGAAATCACATGCCCTAGAAAAGCAACCTCCTCTAACCAGAACTCACACTTGGAGAATTTTGCATACAACTTATGTTCCCTCAAGGTCTGCAACACAATCCTCAGATGCTCCTCATGCTCCTCCTTAGTCTTAGAGAAGATTAGAATGTCATCTATGAAAACCACCACAAACTTGTCCAAGAACTGACTAAAGACTCGGTTCATCAAATCCATAAACACAGGTGGTGCATTAGATAACCCAAACGGCATCACCACATACTCACAATGGCCATACCTCGACGTGAAAGCTGTCTTTGGTATGTCCTCCTCTCTAATCTTCACCTGATGGTACCCCGACCTCAAATCAATCTTAGAAAAGACTACTGCACCACTCAATTGATCAAATAGGTCATCTATCCTTGGCAAAGGATACTTGTTCTTCACCGTCACTCTGTTCAGCTCCCTGGAATCTATGCATAGACTCAGGCTCCCATCTTTCTTTTTCACAAACAACATCGGTGCTCCCCATGGTGATACACTAGGTCTAATGTATCCCCTCTAAATCAGATCATCTAACTGCTTCCTTAGCTCCTCCAACTCCTTAGGACCCATACGGTACGGTGCCTTAGAGACTGGCCCCGTCCCTGGTTTCAGCTCAACACTGAAATCTATCTCCCTCTTCGGTGGCAACCCCGGAATCTCCTCTAGAAAGACATCTGGAAACTCTGCCACAACTGGTATCTGCTCAACTGTCGGACTCTCCACTCGGTGATCCCTCACATGGCACAAGATCAACGGGCACCCCTTCCTCGGATAGGACTTCAAGGTCACTGCTGCAATCAACTTAACTTTGAGTTTGACAACAAACCAACGATAAGAAACACTAACGCCCTTAGGACCCCTTAGAGACACTTTCTTTTGATGACAGTCTATCTTAGCTTTGTACCTTCCCAACCAATCCATCCCGACTATCATCTCAAAACCGCCTAAAGGAAACTCTAGCAGGTCTACAGGTAGATCAACTTGCCCAACTATCATGGATACATCTCTATACAACCTCCCACACGATACAGACTCACCCGAAGGTATAAAAACTTCCTTTCTTACAGACTCATACTCTCTCAGACCCAACTATTTAACATGACTCGAAGATACAAATGAGTGTGATGCCCCCGAATCAAACAAAACAAAGGTATAAAAACCGTTAACAAGAAAAGTACCAGTGATAACGTGAGCATCATCCTCAGCTGCTTTCTTCTCCATCATAAACAGCTTGCCACTGGTCTTCTTCCCACCTCCCTGGACAGTACTAGCTGAGGTAGCCGGCTTAGCACCCGACCCCTGGTTATTGTTGGTGTTCGTAGCTGGTTTCTGATAAGAATTACCGCCATTGCGGTTACCCCCACCGTTGTTGTTCTGACCTCCCCCGTTGTTCCATGACCCAGCCAGTCTGTTACTCGCATAACTCTGTGCAGGACCCTGTGAAAAGCTCCCTTGTAACGGTCTCTGGAAACCCCCACTCATCGCACTGGTGCACTCATGTCTCTTGTGGCCCACACCGCCACAGTTAAAACAGGTCATTCCCCAGATACTGCTACCACTCCCACGGCTACGCCCATATGAAGCCCCAGCACTAAACCCCATGCCAGATGAATATGCTCTCGCCTGAGTGTGGTTACCCTTCTTATAGTTGGATTGACCGCCACCCTCGCTCTCAGCCTTCCTCTTCTCAACACCCCTCTCCCTGGTCATCTCCACCAGCCTCGCAGCCCTCCCAGTTCCCCTCGCTCTCAGCCTTCCTCTTCTCAGCACCCCTCTCCTTGGTTATCTCCACCAGCCTCTCAGCCCTCCCAGCTCTCTCATAAACTTCCTCAACATTTGTAAGGACTCCCACCGGTAGCTTCTCCATAAGCTTGGGGGTCAACCCCTTCTCAAACCTCAAAGCTAGATTCTCTTCACTCAACCTCATGTCCTCAGCATATCTAGACTTCTCATTAAACTAGCGGTAGTACTCAGCCACCATCATGTCAGATGTCATCTTAAACTCATCAAACTCTTCCCTCAGCTTACTCCTCACATGCTCCGGCACAAACTCACGTCTCATAGATTTCCTGAACTCATCCCAAGGTATTGCAGGTAATCCCTGCTTTATATACATCTCCCTAGCACTCAACTTGACCTTATCCCACCACTCACCTGCCGCTTCCCACAAGTAGAACGCAACTTGTTCCACTTTTAACTCATCCGGACAATGAACTAATTCAAGGATATTCCCCATCTCTTTGTGCCAATTATCCAGCAGAATTGGCGCCCCGGTTCCCTTATACTCTTTCGGACTGAACCTATATATGTGGATACTGATCTTGGAGTGATAAACCTCCTTATCCTTTCCCACTCTCTTCAAAGCTTCCGTATTAGCATCTTGGTGCTCCAACATCTTTACTATATCATCAACGGTCATACTCTCAGCTCTAGCATATAAGGCATTTCTTTTCGGCGGCATCTTGCAACTATATAAGAAAAGGTAGACATAAACATGCATACTATAACCCAAAACATGCACACGACCTGTATAGAACCCACTCAATCGAGTACCAAAACCTACTCGATCGAGTTGAGGCCACTCGATCGAGTGCCCAACCTACTCGATCGAGTTCCTCGACTCCAGAATCTGACCAGAAAATTTTCTAACACGTACTCGATCGAGCCTCTAACCCACTTGATCAAGCTGACCCCACTCGATCGAGTGCCCCTACTTACTCGATCGAGTGCCCAAAAAACGTGCTTCTGCCCAGAAAATGTAAACTACCCACTCGATCGAGTCAGACCCACTCGATCGAGCCATGCTGACTCGTAAACACTACCCGCATGTTCATCTTACTTTCCCAACATTATATACCACTTCTATACTTTCAACATAATAACAACAACTACGCATGCATATATACGCAACTCTTTATATATCAACAAAACGATCTACTTCATATTACCAATATGCCACATCATAAACAAACAACATGCTTTTCATCCAATGCAACATATAAAGCTCATATCTTTCAACCCTTATTTCACACCTCCAATTTTCCACATTCAACATCCATCAATTCACACCACATGCCACTATATACATACACAAACCAAAAGACAACACATACGATCCCGACACCTATCCCATATGACCGGTTCAAAATTACAGGGCGAGTTCGCGACTTTAGGACTTCTCCCAAGCCTTTGCATTAGCTCCTACAACTTCTACCCCGGGTTCATTTTAATTTGACTCCCTATGTTCATTAGGTTCATTGGTTACAAGTTTCAGGATCGTCTCTCTGATACCACTTTGTGACACCCCCATACTCCAAGTGCCTTACTAGGACCACTCAGGTATAGGGACATCACCATCTCGGTTTCCCGAGGCAATGATAATCAAATGACAATGAAGAAACATAATTTAAGTAGCAATACGGTTTAAAGTGATTACATGTTCAAATCCAAAACTAATAAAAGTACAATACAAGTTCTCAAAATCCAAATGTCTCAACAACTAAAGTATAACAGCGGAAGACTTTAAACTGCCTCGTGGTGACTCATCCCGGCTATCCCAAAAGTATCATATCAAACCTGCTCAACAACTGCTCACCATCCCCGAATGGATCACCATAGTTTTACCAAAACAAACAACGGGGTCAGTACTAATTACACAACATAAATCACAATAAGACAAATGTCAAACAGCTCAATCGTCACATCAACCCCAACTCCATAATCAATCTCCTCATAACTTACTACACACTAAAGTATGTAGTCCTGCCAGAGTACCCATCGCAACAGGTACTCCACACCGCCAGTGGAGGACCGCAGCCGTTCCCACCTAAGCCTCGCTCATCTCCATCGAGCGATAAACCCAAGTTCATTAATGTGCACAGAAGGAGAATTAAGGGCGTGAAACCATTCCCGCAAGTGACTCCACTCAGCCAGGGACGCACCCAGAAGATCACAGACAGATAAACAGTAATCACAACACAAAATCAACAACTGTCTGAATCAATCAACAATACGAAATCTTAACCGTCTGAATCAATCAACAATCACTAACTACAGCACATTCACCACACATTATGTAATTAATACCGAGTAGGGAAACCCTACCTGGAAAGCAATCACAATTCAGACGATCTAGCAGCTGACTCAAAACCGCTCTTCTACGAATCCTCCTTCTATACACATATTCATACAATCACTACCACAATAATATAATCACAAAACCCCCAATTCCCAGATTAGGGTTTAACCGAAATCAGTCAAATGCTATAAAAATGGTACGTAGAACTTACCCTTGACGCAAGGATCACAATGGTATAAAGAACAAAAGAATCCGACACCTCTAGCTCCGGGATTTGTCAATAAAGCGGAAGAATAAAGCAACGTAACTTGAATTCTCTTTTAATCAGTGAATTAGGTTTGTAAAAGTGTTTAAGAAATATGACGAAAATTATTGTATATTAATCCGCCTTATTAACAAAACCCGTCAAATAACACCCGATAACCGACCTACTCGATCAAGTAAGTCTCGTACTCGATCGAGTGCCACTTACTCGATCGATTGCCAAGGCTACTCGATCGAGTACCCTACAGGCAGACTACTGTCTCGTATTCCAAACATACTTACTCGACAGAGTAAGCCCCACTCGATAGAGTACCCACAGACTCATAAAACCGTAGTATTACAGTAAAGGGAACCCATAGTCATTTCGAGTGTTGGGACCTTGATTGTTGTTGTAATTTTTTTTTCCCCTTGATAGTTCCCTCTAAGACCATGATTGTTGAAGTTTGATTCTTGCCCTTGTTCTTGAAAGCCTTGAGCAAACCCTTGCCCAAACCCTTTGTTATCTTGGTTGATTTTGTTCCCTTGATAGAACCCTTGATTATTTTGGTTGCTTCCAAAATCTTGGTACCCTTGAGGTTGGTTTCCAAAATTTTGGTTTTGATTTCCGGTATTATTTCTTTGATTAGGATATCCACCTCTAGGTTGAGAAAAACCGGATGGATTGTTATTGGGCATTTATGGTTGAGAGTGTTGTGGGTTTTGAACATTGGTGCTCTTGTAGCTAAAATTGGGGTGGTTCTTCAAACCCGGATGATAGAAATTCGTGTTTGGGTTGTAGACATTGGAATTATTTTAGGGTGGTCGTGGTGGCCTCGCATTGTTGTTAAAATTTTTGAAGGCATTCACATCTTTGACATTTTCCTCATACCCTACATTATAGTTGTTGGAACACATGTTAAAAGTGTGACCATTTCCCCCACATAGCTCACAAGATGAAACTTGGCCTTGTTGGAGTAGTGTCCTCCACAATAAGTGCGTTTACATATTAAATCTCGTAAACGGAATATCAGGGATTTATATTATTTATTTGTCAACTGGTCATCCTTAATCGGTAATGATTGGCTGATTAGAGTTTGACATTACTGTCGTGTGACGGCAGTGATCAGTTGATCCCTTTAGGTCACACCTATAGGATGACGCCCAAATTGGATAAATTAATTATTTGTATGAGATACGATATAATTAATTCCTTGTATTAGTTGACTTTTAATAAGTCGTGTGAATGTATTATTTGACAACGTGTTACGAACTCGGGCCAAGAGGATTTATTATTTAATTATGTGATAATTAAGTAATAAATATAAATTAGAATTTATTAATTAATTGTTAATTAATTAATTTTATACGATATGTGTGTATGTTGTGAGGTGGAGATAATTAGCTATTTAAATTTACAAGAGGTTGTAAATTAGCTAATAAGGGTTCCAATGACACATTTTATGTTGATAAAATGGACTACTGAATACTTAATAGTTAAGTGGTCATTAATAGTTAATTTGTATTATTTAATTGTTAAATAATCAAATTAATATTTAATTATGTCAGATAATTAAATATAAGATTTATAAGCATTTGTGGGGCAAATGTCGAAAACCGAAATGGACCCGTAGGAGCTTATATGGACTGGTTTTTACACCTACTAATACGCTCATTGTGAGTGGAAAAAGGAGGCCACACCCACTAACATTTGTATGTGAATTGTATACATTTGCATGCCTATATATACCCAAGTCCTTCCAACATTTCTTAGGTTGAAAATTTGAAGGAAAAATTGGTCTTTGGTCGTTTGTTTTATACACCATCAAAAGACCAACTTTTCCTTCTTATTTTGTTCATCCTTTTACACTAAAACACATATAAAAGTTAACTAATAATATTATCAAGGTAATAATATTAGTTAGTATATCAAATATACATACATAATACTCAAATAATATCTAGTTAGTATTATTTGTAGTAAGTTTTGGGCTACTCTTGGGTGCACACCAAAGGAGACCATCTATTTTGGTGGTTTGGTGTAAGAGGAGGATCATTCACATTTACATAGCTCAAGAACTACAAAGATAGGTGATCTTTGTGGTGCCCATTTCGCCTTATACCCGATGTAAGGAATTTTCCGTCTTAAAATCTTTGCATGCATGTAGATAGGATTTTAGACCGTCACATAAAATTAGTAAGTAATTTTATCATCATATTTTTTTTTTTTTGGTGTAATGTGAGTATATATTATATCAACAGAATATCAAAAAAATTCGGTTACAAGGGGGTTTAGGGATCGAGTCCCATAACAAGCAAATTCAAGAAGCTACTCTAATGTTCAGGGATCGAATCCCATCAGCTACATTCCCGCTTTTCCTCTTAATTCTCCTCCTTACTTCTTCCTCTATTCGTTCTGCCACAACTTCAGGTCGAACTACACAGTCATTGATTCTTGCATTATTCCTTTGATACCAGATTGAATACGTAATAGCATTGAACATAGCCACCTTGATTTTCCATTGAGCACTGTCTCGCTTGGTGGCAATCAGGCCAGTCATCGTAGGGAAACATCCATCAAACCAGTGAACTAAACAGGCTTGTACTTTGACAGTGTATACACAGGTATTGAACAGATGCTCTACATTTTCAGGTTGTAACTGACAGAGCAGGCATAGGTCATCAGCACAGCACCCATACCTCACAAGTTTGCTCTTCACATTCATGCCCTCATGCATTCTAAGCCATGTAGTCATAGAATGTTTAGGCACATTCCAATTATTCCAAACTATAGCAGGCCAGTCAAGTTGAGGGTGATCAGGGGAGAGCCAATCATACCCATTCCTGATAGAATACCCTTTAGGATTCACATTCCAGCTGCCATCTTCATAGCCATTCTTCAATTTTTCTTTCACTTTGCATATGGACTTCCAAACCCAGGTAGCATCAGCAGGTGGAGTATAGCTGTGCCAGTCTTGGTTTTTGATATAAACATCACTAACCCATTTGATCCAGAGTCTGTCTGCTTTACAATAAATCCAGTCTACTAGCTTGCCCACAGTGGCTATATTCCAAGTATCTGCTCGTCTAATCCCCAGACCACCTTCCTTTTTTGGCATCGTTACCTTATCCCAGGCAACCAATGGAACTCTCTGGTATATAGTTGATCCATTCCACAAGTAGTTCCTGCAGATAGCCATTATGTGGTTGATAATGCTCTTGGGTATTATAAACATCTGTGCCCAATAATTCTGAAGAGTATTCAAAACCGCATTGATAAGAGTCACCCTGCCAGCATAGGATAACTTTTTGGCTCCCAATCCTCGAATTCTAGCTACCATTTTTTCAGTAAGAGCACTGCATTCATGCTTAGTAAGCCTGCCTGCCTTGATAGGTACTCCCAAGTATTTGAAAGGCATGGTGCCTTCCCTGAAGCCAGTGACCTGTTTAATCCCTTCCTTTATATCTTCAGCAACTCCATTAAAGAAGATTTCTGACTTAGCATTATTCAATGCTAGACCTGAGGCCTTAGAGAAAGAGGAGAAACATCTCATGAGCAACCATATTGACTGTGGCTTTCCTTTACAAAATAGAAGAAGATCATCAGCAAACATGAGGTGGGTAAGCTTTAACTTCTTACACAGGGGATGATATTGGAAAGGCCATCTGTTAGTGGCAAAAGTGATCAGCCTGGTTAGGTATTCCATGAATTTTATCATCATAAGATGAGTCTTACATGGTCTAAAATACTATTAAGTGGTATCAGAGCATTGTTACATACATGCATGTAGTCTTAAGACGATTTTAATAATTTATGAGATAAATTAATAAAATTTGATATTATGTAGTTAAAATTAATTTTATCACATAATATTCTCTTGCATGTAAATAATCTGGTCTTAAAATGATATGGGACGAAAATTTAATTTTTATAATATTTATTCACTTTTTATGACTAAAAATGGCATAAAATTGAATAAAAATGCACTAAAATTAATTAAGAGTTAATTAAATAATGTTGCATGTTAATTTTATGCATATTTATTTATAAATAACAACATGCATGTTCTATTTATGAGAAAAATAGAAACTATAAATTAATGTGATTGATTTAGGTAAGTTATTGATTTTTATTTGATAAAAATTGGTAAATAATGGTTATTTAACAAATATATATTGATGTAATTTTTGGAGACGAAATTTTTGGATTTTTTTGCTCCTGGAAATTGTTCCAAAATGTACAAAATTTTATTTCAAAGTCTTTTCAATTTTTATGATTTGATTTAGATTTAAATCGTAAAAATTGCCGTTTTACCGAGAAAATTGTGAAATTGTTTTAAATAAATTTCAAAACCAAAAATTTTCACATGCATGTCATTTTGGTGAACGAACATAATGTAAAAAATCTTAAGAAAAATTTTCCCATAAATATTTTAATTAAATGGAATTTTTCCATAATAATTGTGAATTATTATGTCTTTTTGTTATAATTTATCTTTTTACTCCATATAAATTCAAGATAATTAGTAAGAAATATTATTTTGATATGTAAATCTTAAAAGTATTTTAAGAATTGATTATGGAATTTTAATGGTAAAAATTTCGTCAACGCAAGCTCAAATGATCGTTGTTGGTAAGTTAGATGATTTGGCATGTCATTTTACATAATGTATTTTTATTATTCATTTGGATTAATGGTTTTTAGTATTTTAATTATGTAATTTTTTCCTAATATGGCCATAGGTAGAAGTTGGTATTTCCCGTAATGTAAGGGAATAACGACTTGTTTTGTAATTAATTGAATTTTTGTATCGCCCAATTTGTAATTAATTAATAGTTTTTATTTTATTTTATTACAAATTGTATAATAGGAAATTGTTATGTAATTTAACTATTAGTAGTTAGATGAAGCATCTAAAGACGGAGTTTTCATGAAGACGGCGTTTTCGGAAAGGCCTTCCAAAATCCTAAAGAAGGAGGACAATTGTATGAAGACTCAAGGGACCAAGGAGTTGGTTTCCGAAGTGTAATAGTTTAAGTTAATTAGATTAACTAGGTGGCCATATTAAGACTTGTTTGTTTATTTTTATGCATTCATGCCAAATCGTCACTACATGTTTTTTTTTTCTGTTATCGATCTAATTGTCTAGCATTCACCAATTTTGTTCACTTAAAAGTGATAGACAATTAAATTGATAAGATCTCTCACTTTTAAATGAAAATTGAGATTAGCCTTACCAAATAATAGCACCTATGAATCCCTTCTTCATTAGAGGTACGTTCGGATCACCGAGGTACACTCTTTTTACGTTGGGTAAGTAGGGTAATAAGAGTTATTACGCGTGAAAATTGGTTGGACTCAACGGGATTAATATGGGTTGAATCGGTCCAACGTGCCCATATTTAATTCTGGGGCTAAAAGATAGATTTTAAGAAAATCCTTCGACCAAGAGTTCTAATAGTAGAATCAGTCAAAGTCGTTGACTCACCAAATTTTTAGAGATATGGATTGAATCGGTCCACCGTGCCCGTGTTTATATAAAATTGGATCTTGGAATCATTTATATAATTCAGTGGGAGATCATTATATAAATGGGAACTTGTTAAAATAGTTTCACAACTTAAAATATTTAGACGATATATGTTAATCTTTCCTTTCATTTCCTTTGTAGTAATCGCGATGACTTCTACTAGTCAAACCGTCACTATACCTAGAGATTCATGGCTACGTTCTTTTATGGACAAATATATTTTAAAAGCCGACGACAGTAATTTTAAAGATTGGGCGAAACAACTTTGATTAGCTGCCGCAGGTGATGGCAAATTACGCTACCTTGTCGATCCCTCTCCCCCTTCGCCTAGTTCTAGGGCCACTGCCGATGTAAAGGAGGCTTTTAATGATTATCAAAAGGAATATGCTACAATAAAAAATGTTTTTGATTTTTTCAATATAATGGATCCTGCTTTACAAAGGCAATGTGTCAAATTTCGCAATGCACATGAAGTATTCTCGAGGCTTTCGACTATGTTTTCTCAAGCCCCGAGGATAATTCAATATGACACCGCAGTTCGTTTCTTTAAGGCTAACCACAAAGATGGTCAACCTGTGAGTTCACACGTACTTAAAATGATTGAGTATGTGGAAACTCTAGAGGGGTTGGGATCTAAGATTCCCGACGAGCTTGTGGTGGACCAAGTGCTCCACTCTCTCTCTCTCTCTCTCACGTCAAAGGATTTACCCAATTTAGGGTAAATTATAATATAAAGAACATGAGAAAAAGTTTACATGAGCTCCATTCTCTGCTTGTACAAGCAGAGAAGGACATGGGATTGAGTGGGAGTATGAGGAGGGATGTACTTGCGATAAACGTGAAGGGGAAGAAGCAGTTTAAGAGGAACGCAGGTAAGAAGCCCGTACAGGTGGAGGGCAAAGGTAAAGCAATTACGAGTTGCTCTACCAAGCCTAAACCTAGTAAGGGTAATCCTCTTAACGATACTTGTAATTACTGTAATAACAAGGGACATTGGAGCATAATTGCAAAAAATACTTGGATGACATTATAACTGGCATTGTGAAGCCAACATGTAATTTCTCAACCGAATCTTTTATGATAGACATAAATTATGCATCAAATACAACTTGGGTATTAGATACTGGTTGTGGTTCTCACTTGTGCAATCATTTGCAGGGCCTAAAAAGCATAAGAAAGCTAAACAAGGGTGATGTTGATCTCCGAATGGGAAACGGTTCTAAAGTAGCTGCCGTCTCAGTAGGAACCTATGTAATTAATTTATCTTCGGGGTTGCAGTTGTATCTTAATAATTGTTATTTTGTATCGAAGTTGTCTAGGAATATAATATCAGTATCCGTGTTAGACACGGAAGCTTTTTCTTTTGTTATCAAAGACAAACGTTGTACTTTTTCCCTTAATGGGATTGTATATAGCGAAGCTATTTCAATCAATGGTATTTATATTCTAGACACTTGCAACGATGTTTATCATTTAGATAATAAAAGACTCAAAACAGGTGATCCCGATCAATCTTATTTATGGCATTGTCGATCAGGACACATTAACGAGAAATGCATTAAAAGACTAGTGTCGACTGGTATAATTAAACCTTTTGATTTCGAATCATTTGGTACATGTGAATCTTGTCTTCTTGGCAAGATGACTCGTGCACCTTTTCTAGGAAAAGGATCTCGAGCTAGTGAGTTGTTGGGTTTAATACACACCGATGTATGTGGTCAAATGACAGTCACTGCTAGAGATAATTATGACTATTTCATTACTTTTACCGATGACATGAGTAGATATGGGGTATATCTACTTAATGAGGTATAAAAGTGAAGCTTTTGATAAGTTCAAAGAGTTTCAGAATGAAGTAGAAAATCAATTAAATAAGAAGATTAAAACATTATGATCAGATTGTGGTGGGGAGTATTTAAGCAATGACTTTAGAGATCACCTTAAAGACTGTGGTATTGTATCCGAGTTAACTCCTCCTGGCACACCACAGTTAAATTGACAGGGCAGTCGTATACCTATCAAAAATAACCAACTGGCTCTAACTAATATAGCTAGGGAAGTCGGGTCGATCTCCACAGGGAGATGGAAAAATGTCAACTTTGTCTAAGTTCGTCACGGTAACCAAATTGGGGGGGGGTTTTAATTGGGTTGTTCTAAACTAATGAGAATGAGAAAGAGAAAAAGGCAGAAGAATAAAGATTAAGCAGACAAAGAAAAAGCAGCTAAGACAGTCGGTTCACCATGATCATTCAGTCAAGCAATCTAGGTCTCAGGTCAATGCAAGTATGGTCAAAGGGGCAGTGAATATCTCCTTCCGGTCTCAATTCGCCCTAAAGCACAAATAGCTTAGCTTCCGCCCTCACTACGGTGCCCTAATGTTCGTTATGAGTCTCACCCCTTCCAACCTTCCGATCCATGTCAAGGTTTACTATAATTTAAATGCCTAATTGCATCGACTCAATTAGACAGATACACATAAGTGCAGCGATTAACAACAAGGACTACACAAGCATTAACCTAATAATTCAATCACTCTCCCTTCATAATCATGGATTCCCTAGTCTTAGCAAAAGGGAATTAGCTACACATTACTATCCAATCAACAACAATAATATATAGGTAATGGGAATTGAACATAATAAAGCTAATAAAGATTGAATAGAGTAATAATGAAAGCAATAAGAGAAAGATAGAAACAAGATAACAATTATGATTAAGAAATTAAAAGGAATAATAATACCGATTACAAATCCGAATCCGAGTAGCAAAGAGTAAAAGAAGAGCAAAGTGAAGGAATCAGTGGAAAAAGATGAAGTGCAGTGAATTACGCAGTCTACTGCCTAAGTAGCATACGAAAAATCTATTCTAAACCTAATCCAAAGGCCTATTTACAAAAGCCCATACGAAAATAGGCGAAAAAACTCAATTACAGGGCAAACCACTCGATCGAGTGGAATAAACCCGCTCGATCGAGTAACTTGGCGACAAACCCTTCGATCGAGTGGAAATAAACCGCTCGATCAAGTAACCCCTTGTAATGCCTTCTCGATTGAGTACTAGGAATTCTCGATCGAGTAATCTTCATTATATAAAGCATTCGATCGACTGGAAAAGTAGTCGATCGAGCTATTTTGGCACGTTTAGGCACTAGGACACCTTCCAAAACCAGCTCACGCATCTTCAAAGTCACAGATTCTAAGCTCCGATTCCTTGTTCTCCATAAATGTATGCAAATGGGACGAGTTTGGGCTTAATTTATCTTCTTTTCGGTCCATACCTGCAATTTACACAAAACGAACCAAAGTAGACTAATAGGGGGTATTTGTAGCTAGATGCCACGTAAAATAGTACAGAAATACGTGTAAAAAGGAGGTAAAAACCTTATATAAAACACACTCATCAAATCTCCCCAAACCAAACATTTGCTTTTGCCCAAGCAAACTATGAATGCAACTAAGAATAAAGAGTGGAACGGGACCAACGCATCAACTACAAATCATCCACCAAAACCAGTTTAATGCAACAACTAACAAAGTGGCAAATGATAGGTGCAAACGAATTAAATCAATGTTTCAAACTTACTGAACCGTCGACCTTGCAAGACTCAAAAGTATCGGACTCTCACGGGTCGCTCATCACTCAAATTTAGGCACAAGGTGAGTATATATGTGAAAGATAGAAAGAAGTAAAGACACTCACCTAACTCGACCTATAAGAACATGCATGCAGTTAACATGAATAAAGTCTCTACAACCGTACATACGCATTCCAACCATACTAATGACCAAGACACATGTTGAGGACTTACATTTGGGTAAGTGAGGTAACGGGTAAGAAGGCGCTAAGATGAATTTAGATATGTGGAGTTAATAGCCAGGCTAGCAACAACGAATCCAAATATTGAACTGCATCCCAACTCTTTACTCAATATATCAAAACAAAACAGTGTAAATTCAATGCACTCAACTCACAATACGCCATAAACTTGTCAACTCCTCATAAAAAATAAATAAAACATGGGAGTGAAAATCATTTATACAATTTCTCATTTCTTTTTTTTTTCGCACATGATTTTTTCTTTCTTCTTTTGTTTTTCATATTTCCAATTTTTTTCTTTTCATTCTTTTTTTTTTCTTTTCATTCCCTTCAATTCTTCCGCCAACTTCTGAAATCAGATAAATATAACCAAACTGTAGTAAAGCATTCCAAACAGCTACTCATCACTAGCTTGGCTAGGGTAGGGAAAATTATAGAATGTAGCTAATAGGACAAAAAGGCAATTTGGCTACGTGGGGCTCATGGGTATAATGAAATAAAAGGGAACTGCTTCTCCTAACATGTGCCACCATCCACAGACCGAATGCATATAGGTATTAAGAAGACTAGACTCATGCTTATGCAAATTGATGTTACATGCCTTATAGAGAGTACTACTCACATCCTAAATGAAACCGGTCATGAATGTCACCAGTTTATAAATTTCTAACCTCAGAATGTAATGTAGCTTGCCAATATATGAGTCAAGTCTATTCGTTAAGATAAGAGAGAAATAAAAACTCGTTGATCATGCACATTATCATGCCAACTAAATGTCAAGAATATGCAAGGCTAAGGTAGGGATTCAATGTAGCGTCAACGTTCAAACGTTCCGACTCAAATTAAACGTGAATTTTTTTTTTTGAATTTTATGTTATTATTGAATTAAAAACGACAATGCATCCGAAAACGAATAAACGTGCAAACGAAAATGCAAGAAAACATGCAGACACAGATATGGATGCATACCTCCCCAAACCAAACCGTACAATGCCCTCATTGTACCAAAAATAGGGAAAGAAATGCAAACTAAGGAGAAAAGGATAATTGGAGTCAGAATACTTACAAAACGTCATGAAGAGGGACCTCCCCAAACCAACCATGAACATGGGAGGTCAAAGGAAGTCTAGCAGTAGCTCAACAGACGAAAAGTAACAGCTGGAAGACGAAACAACTCGATCGAGTGGATTGGAATAGCTCGATCGAGTGAATTGGTGTCAAAATGGCTCGATCGAGTGAAATTATTACTCGATCGAGTGAACGTGAATTTGCAGCTTGTCGATCGAGTATATATGTTACTCGATCGATTGATTCTCAACCCAAATGTGCTCGATCGAGTAGAAAAACTACTCGATCGAGTAAATTGCACCTGCAAAACACGAGTAAAGAGCAAGAGAAATACAAAGGGTGCATGAAACAGCGTTTAAAGTTCACCAAAAAACTAAATGTGAAGGAAACAGTTCAACAAAAATACAACAAATTAGTCCGGGTTGCCTCCCGGAGAGCGCAGGTTTAAGAGGTCCCGCACGACCTTTTCTGGCATCAATTAACTGGCGCGTCAAGCTCGTCGAAGTACAGGACTTCAACGCGATTGTCTGCTTCATTTGCCTCGTGATAATGCTTCACATATTGCCCATTCACCTTGAACCGATTTCCCTAACGGATCCAAATTTAGTAACAGCTGTCACCGTATAAGGACCACTCCACCTGGACTTCAGCTTGCCAGGAAATAATCGCAGTCGGGCAATAAACAGCAACACCTTTTGCCCAACATGAAATTCCCGAGGTAAAATTCTTTTGTCATGCCATCTCTTCGTATTTTCCTTATAAATGCGCGAGCTATCATAGGCATTAAGCCTAAATTATTCCAACTCATCTAGCTGCAAAAGACGATTCTGTCCACACAACTTAGGATCAAAGTTAATCTCACAAATTGCCCACCAAGCCTTACAATCCAACTCAACAGGTAAATGGCATGATTTCCCATAAACTAACCTATAAGGTGATACACCAATCGGTGTCTTAAAGACAGTTCTGTAGGCCCATAATGTGTCTTCTAATTTAAGACTCCAGTCCTTCCGTGATTTAGAAACTACCTTAGACAAGATCTCTTTAAGCTCGCGATTAGAGACCTCCACCTGACCACTAGTTTGGGGATGATACCCCAATCCACGCCGGTGTTGAACACCAACTTTAGACAGAATGGAACTTAGTTTCTTTTCTTTAAAGTGCATTCCCCCATCACTAATGACGACCCTAGGGACACCAAATCGGGGAAATATGACCTTTTAAAACATTTTTATCACGGTCCTGGCATCACAATGAGGTGAGGCAATTGCCTCAACCCATTTTGACACATAATCTACAGCTACTAAAATGTACCTGTTACCTTTACTAGACGGGAACGGTCCTTGGAAATCAATGCCCCAGACATCGAAAACCTCAACCTCTAAGATACCATTTTGTGGCATCTCATGTCTCTTTGAAATATTCCCTGATCGTTGGCAGGCGTCACAAGCTGAAACAAAAGACTTAGCATCAGCAAACAAAGAGGGCCAGTAAAAACCAGACTGAAGTACCTTAGCCACGGTGCGCGATGGACCGTGGTGACCACCATAGGAAGAGGAGTGACAAACTTCCAGGACTACTTTGGTCTCCCACTACGGAATACACCGCCTGCACATTCCTTAAATAAATAGGGGATCGTCCCAAAAATACTGCTTAGCGTTATACAGAAAACGCTTCCTCTGCTGATGAGAAAGGTCAGGCGGCAGCTTGCCACTGACAACGTAATTAGCTATATCTGCATACCAAGGCTCTTGGTTAACAATAGACGATAATATAACAAATAAAGAATCATCAGGAAAAGACACATCAATAGGTAAAGAATCTTCCCCTTCTTGTCGCGACAGTCGCGACAGATGATCAGCTACAGCGTTCTCATCTCCTTTCTTATTTTTAATCTGCAAGTCGAACTCCTGGGGAAGGAGTATCCATCTCAATAGCAGTGGTTTAGCCTCCTTCTTAACAAGGAGATGCCTCAAAGCTGCATGGTCAGTAAAAACAGTAACTTCTGACCCAATCAAATAAGAGCGAAATTTCTCTAAGGCGTAAACTACAGCTAGCAGCTCTTTTTCAGTGGTGGTGTACTTCACTTGAGCCTCATCCAGAGTTTGGCTCACATAGTAGATTGCATTTAAAGCTTTGTCTTTCCGTTGGCCTAGCACCGCTCCTAGTGCATAGTCACTGGCATCACACATTATCTCAAATGGCAAGTCCCAGTCGGGAGGCTTTATGATCGGCGCAGAGACCAAAGCCTGCTTTAACCTGTTAAAAGCAGAAAGACACTCGTCAGTAAATACAAAAGGGGCATCCTTAAGTAGCAGCTGTGTAAGTGGTTTAGCAATTTTTGAGAAATCCTTGAAAAACCGGCAATAAAAGCCGGCGTGACCAAGGAAACTCCCCACTCCCTTAACATTAACAGGAGGGGGTAATTACTGAATCACTTCCACCTTTGCTTTATCAACTTCTATTCCCCTATCAGAAACTAAGTGCCCTAAGACAACTCCCTCGTTGACCATGAAATGGCACTTCTCCAAGTTAAGTACGAGATTAACCTCAATGCAGCGCTGCAACACTTTATCAAGGTTAGACAGATAGTTAGAAAAATCACTTCCATAAACACTGAAATTGTCCATGAAAACTTTCATAATAGACTCGATATACTCTGAAAATATCCCCATCATGCACCTTTGAAAGGTGGCAGGGGAATTACATAAACCAAAAGGCATCCTGCGATAAGGAAACACGCCCTGAGGATGGGTAAAAGTAGTCTTAGCTTGATCATCTGGGTGAATAGGGATCTGAAAGAACCCTGAATACCCGTCTAAATAGCAGAAAAACTTATGAGAAGCTAATCTTTCTACCATTTGATCAATAAAAGGAAGGGGAAAGTGATCTTTCTTGGTGGCGGCATTCAGCTGTCTGTAGTCTATACACATCCGCCAACCAGTCACTACTCGAGTAGGTATTAACTCATTTTTGTCATTCTTAACCACGGTAGTCCCTCCTTTCTTAGGGACCACCTGCACTGGACTCACCCATTTAGAATGACCAACAAAATAGATAATACCTGCGTCAAGCAGCTTCATTACCTCAGCCATCACAACATCTTGCATCTTCTGGTTTAGACGGCACTGGCCCTGTCTACAAGGTTTGTGATCTTCCTCCAGCTCTATCCTGTGCATACAAATATCGGGACTAATCCCCTTGATATCGTCCAAAGAGTAACCCAAAGCTTTCCTGTTTTTCTTAAGCACGGCTAACAAAGAAGTCAGCTGATAATTATCGAGCTTAGCACTAACAATGACTGGATATTGCTCACTATCGTCTAGGAAAACATATTTTAGATGAGAGGGAAGAGGCTTACGCTCAGGTACCTTTACCTCAATGGAACAAAGAGTACTGATCATTTGTTCCACTCGCTCTCCCTCAGCGTCAGTAAGTTCACGATCATCTAAATCATCCTTAAGGAAATCCAACACAGCGTCATCATCATCTGGGTTATCTTCACACTCATCTAAAAGCATAAGAGCCTCTAGTGGGTTCTTTGTAAAAGAACCCGCCTAGAAGTCATAAATAGACTCGTCAATAATATCGACAGAATAACATGTGTCCTCTATCATTGGCCGAGCTAAAGTGCTAGGCAGACTGAAAGTAATCGCGTCATCCCCTACTACAAGAGTCAAACGCCCTTGTTTGACATCAATAATGGCCCCAGCTGTACAAAGGAACGGTCTTCCTAAAATAATTGGGGTCCGGGTGTCCTCAACTATATCTAAAACAATGAAGTCTACTTGTATAAAGAACTTACCTATTTTCACAGGCACGTCCTCTAAGACACCCAAGGGTCTCCTAACAAATCTATCAGCCATCTTTAGGGTAATGTTAGTCAACTTAAGATGACCCATACTCAATTTCTAGCAGATAGATAGGGGCTTGACACTGACGTTGGCTCCTAAATCACAAAGAGCCTTATCAATAACTACATTGCCTATAACACAAGTAATAGAGAAGCTACCCGGGTCTTTCATTTTAGGTGGAGCCTTATTCAAAAGCAAATTACTAGACTCTTCCAAAAATGAAACGGTCTCAAATTCACTTAGCTCTCTCTTACACGTCACAATATCTTTCATGAATTTAGCGTAAGTAGGTACCTGGGTAATAAGCTCGGTAAAAGGGACAGTTACCTAGAGGTTCTTCACAACGTCCACAAACTTACTGTATTGTCGCTCGACCTTCGCGTCTTTCAGACGACTTGGGAAGGGTACTCTGGTACCAATGAGTGGACCCGCGACTTTCTCTTTACCTTTATCGACTCGTGACGTCTTCACGGCAGGGGAAGATGACACGGTAGCGGAATTGGATGTCAAAATAGGATCTCCGCTGGCTCTGGCACTCGATCGACCACTTTTTCCACTCGATCGAGTGGTTTCATCTTGAAAATTACTCGATCGAGTTGTTTGAACCAATCGACCGAGCTCTTGGTTTTCTGGCTTACTCGATCGAGTACAATTTTCACTCGATTGAGTAACTTCATCAGCTAAACTATTCGATCGAGAAGAATAAATTACTCGATCGAGTTCTTCAAATTGAGCACTACTCGATCGAGTAGTATTTTTACTCGATCGACTATCTTGATAGGTAATTTCACTCGATCGAGTACAATTTTCACTCGATTGAGTGACGGGATAATATACAGCAGGGATATCATCCACGAACTCGTCTAGCTCTTCTTCCGGGGCATTATCAGCTGTCACAACCCCATCTTTTGGCATTTTTGGCCCCTCATAAGCAAGGCCACTTCGGAGATTGATGGCGTTAACTGGATCGCATGTCGGTGGATGATTAGCTTGGTCTTTCGCGAGTGTTAACTGCGCGACTTGTTCTCTTAACTCCACGATGACAGTTTCATTCTTGTTGCATTTCTCCCCAAACTACCGTGTTAAGTTCAACATCAAGGACTTTAGTTCAGCAATTTCCTCGTTTTTAGAAGGAGGGTCTGGTTGCGGCACTGGCGTAGAAGGAATAGAAACATTTGTCATTTCTTCATATAATTGAGAAAAAGGAACTCATTGCTTGTATTTCTGGTAAGCAAGGACTCGTTCTATCCTCACCATACAATCGACGGCATCGTGCCCCTCCATGCCGCACCTACCGCATATCTCCACATGTTCAGTAATTGCACAAATTTGTGCGCTCTTACCCATAACTTCCGTAATCTCCACATTACCTAGACTTTTGTTAGGACTCTCCACTTCAGCTGCTACCAACTCGCTAACTTTCCCACTTCCTCGGGAATTTCCATATTCGGCAACATGGATGGCCATCTCCTCAATAAGACGCCACCCTTGGTCATCTTCAACATTTTTCATGAATCTCCCCTTAGCTACACTATCAAGGATAGCTCTCTGGTTTTGATATAACCCGTTGTAAAATTGGGTACATAAGAACCAACGTTTGAAACCGTGATGAGGCACAGAATAGACAAGCTTCTTGAACCTAGTCCAAGCCCCATCCAAGTCTTCGGTGGGGAATTGCTCAAATGAAATAATCTGAGCTCTCAACGCATTAGTGCGCCGTGGTGGAAAATATAGCCTGTAAAAGGCCAAAGCAAGAGAACTCCAGTCGGTTACACCGGCTGCTTCCCTATCTAAATCCCTCAACCATTCCCGGGCATCATCAGCTAAAGAGAAGAGAAAGAGAACTTCCTTCACTTTGTCCTGTGTCACCCCAGCAGCAAGAGGGAAGGTAGAGCAATACTCCATAAATAGCTCTATATGCCTGCACGGATCTTCTTCAGGTACCCCCCTGAAAAGATTTCTCTCAACCAGCTGTATGTAGGATGGGTGGATTCCAAAAGTTCCCGACTCAGTAGTGGGTAGTAAGAAACCTTTTGGAAGGGAATCCACATTAGACTCGGAATGGCTGGCTATATTTGGTATTCTGGCAGATAGAATTTACAAACTGGAGCAGGTATGACAATGTTCTCTTTCTAGAACAGATATCCGGCAACTGATCAAAAACTTTGCAAAAATGAGATCAGTCTCAAGGAATAAATTCCTGAGACGAAAGACAAACTTAAATAAAGCAACAAAATTGCGCCACCTCCCTGGCAACAGCGCCAAAATTTGACAGGGCAGTCGTATACCTATAAAAAATAACCAACTGGCTCTAACTAATATAGCTAGGGAAGTTGGGTCGATCTCCACAGGGAGATGGGAAAATGACAACTTTGTCTAATTCGTCACGGTAACCAAATTGGGGGGGTTTTAATTGGGTTGTTCTAAACTAATGAGAATGAGAAAGAGAAAAAGGCAGAAGAATAAAGATTAAGCAGACAAGGAAAAAGCAGCTAAGACAGTCGGTTCACCATGATCATTCAGTCAAGCAATCTAGGGGTCAGGTCAATGCAAGTATGGTCAAAGGGGCAGTGAATATCTCCTTCCGGTCTCAATTCGCCCTAAAGCACAAATAGCTTAGCTTCCGCCCTCACTACGGTGCCCTAATGTTCGTTACGAGTCTCACCCCTTCCAACCTTCCGGTCCAGTTCAAGGTTTACTATAATTTAAATGTGTAATTGCGTCAACTCAATTAGACAGATATAAGTGCAGCGATTAACAACAAGGACTACACAAGCATTAACCTAATAATTCAATCACTCTCCCTTCATAATCATGGATTCCCTAGTCTTAGCAAAAGGGAATTAGCTACACATTACTATCCAATCAACAACAATAATATATAGGTAATGGGAATTGAACATAATAAAGCTAATAAAGATTGAATAGAGTAATAATGAAAGCAATAAGAGAAAGATAGAAACAAGATAACAATTATGATTAAGAAATTAAAAGGAATAATAATACCGATTACAAATCCGAATCCGAGTATCAAAGAGTAAAAGAAGAGCAAAGTGAAGGAAGCAGTGGAAAAAGATGAAGTGCAGTGAATTATGGAGTCTACTGCCTAAGTAGCATACGAAAAATCAATTCTAAACCTAATCCAAAGGCCTATTTACAAAAGCCCATACGAAAATAGGCGGAAAAACTCAATTACAGGGCAAACCACTCGATCGAGTGGAATAAAACCGCTCGATCGAGTAACTTGGCGACAAACCCTTCGATCGAGTGGAAATAAACCGCTCGATCGAGTAACCCCTTGTAATGCCTTCTCGATTGAGTACTAGGAATTCTCGATCGAGTAATCTTCATTATATAAAGCATTCGATCGGCTGGAAAAGTAGTCGATCGAGCTATTTTGGCACGTTTAGGCACTAGGACACCTTCCGAAACCAGCTCACGCGTCTTCAAAGTCACAGATTATAAGCTCCGATTCCTTGTTCTCCATAAATGTATGCAAATGGGACGAGTTTGGGCTTAATTTATCTTCTTTTCGGTCCATACCTGCAATTTACACAGAACGAACCAAAGTAGACTAATCGGGGGTATTTGTAGCTAGATGCCACATAAAATAGTACAGAAATGCGTGTAAAAAGGAGGTAAAAACCTTATATAAAACACACGCATCATAAATGGTGTGGCTGAAAGGAGGAATCGAACTTTATTTGATATGGTCCGATCAATGATGAGTCAAACTGAGTTGCCTAAGTCATTTTGGTGTTTTGCCATTTCATATGCTATACGCTCACTTAATCAATGTCCCACTAAAGCAACAGACAAAACTCCATATGAGATATGTAAAGGGAAAGTCCCGAATTTGCGATACATGAAAGTATGGGGTAGTGATGCTTATGTCAAGAGCAAGTCTGACGATAAGCTTGCACCTTGTTCTAAAAAATGTATTTTTGTAGGCTACCCTAAGGAAACTTGTGGATATTACTTCTACAATAGTAGCGAGAACAAAGTGTTTGTTGCTCGTGAAGTTGTCTTTCTAGAAAAAGTGTTTATTTCTAGAAGACAGAGTGGGAGAAAATTGGAACTTGATGAAGTTCAAGAGCCACAAACTGATGTGACAGTACAGAAAGATGTTCCTTCTACGTCTGAATCAGTTATCCTTCTTTCTGAACCTAGGAGGTCAGAGAGGGTTAGTCGCCAGCCTGATAGATACCTTGGTGTTATCGAGGAAGATGGTGACTATGAGGTTTTACTTTTTGAAAGTGATGAACCTAAGACCTACAAAGCAGCTATTACTAGTTCTGACTCTAAGCTATGGCTCGAGGCCATGCAATCCGAGATGGATTCCATGTACGAAAATCAGGTATGGGAACTGGTTGACTTACCTAAAGATGTTCGACCTCTTCAGTGTAAGTGGATATTTAAGATTAAAATCGGCATGGATGGACATAAAGATGTCTACAAAGCTAGATTGGTGGCAAAATGTTTCACCCAAGTTCATGGTTTACACTATGATGAAACTTTTGCATCAGTTGCTATGCTTAGATCGGTTCGGATAATGTTAGCGATTGCTGCATTTCATGATTATGAGATATGGCAAATGGTTGTCAAAACCGCCTTCCTGAACGGGTTTCTGGAAGAAGAAGTGTTTATGACACAACCTGAAGGTTTTGTTGATCCTAAAAATCCTAACAAAGTATGCAAACATAAGAGATCCATTTATGGTCTTAAGCAAGCGTCAAGGAGTTGGAATCATCGTTTTAATCATGTTATTAAAAAGAATGGTTTTTCTCGAAGTGTTGTGGAACCATGTTTATATATGAAGTTTAGTGGGAGTAAAGTTGTTTTCTTACTTCTTTATGTGGACGACATATTACTCATTGGGAATGATGTAGATATGCTTTGCTTCGTCAAGAAGTGGTTAGGAAATCACTTCTAAATGAAAGATTTGGGAGAAGCTCAGCGCATCTTGGGTATCCGGATCTATAGGGATAGATCCAAAAGGATATTAGCTTTGAGTCAAGAAGCCTATATCGATAAGATTCTTGACCGATTCAATATGAAAAACTCCAAGAGAGATTTTCTACCTATATGTAGTGGGATTACTTTGAGTAAGTCACAGTGTCCCGCTAAGCCTAAGGATATTGAACGCATGAAATCGATTCCCTATGCTTCCACTGTTGGATCGATCATGTATGCTATGATGTGTTCTCGTCCTGACATCTCGTATGCTTTGAGTATGACGATTTGTTATCGAAAACGCAGGTGAGAGTCACTGGATAGCCGTCAAGAATATTCTGAAGTACTTGAGAAGGACTAAGGATTCATTCTTAGTGTTTGGAGGAGAATCTGAATTACGTATAAGAGGTTATACGGATGCTAGTTTCCAAAACGATAGGGATGATTTGAAATCCCAAGCTGGTTTTGTCTTTTAGTTGAACGGAGGGGCGGTTTGCTGGAGAAGTTTTAAGAAGTCTGTGACTGCTGATTCTATAACGGAAGCTGAGTACATTGCAGCCTCTGAAGCTGCAAAAGAAGCTATTTGGATTAGGCAATTCTTAGAGGGACTGAAAGTAGTTCCGACCGCCGAGGATCCTATCACTTTGTATTGTGATAACAGTGGGGCAATTTTTCAAGCAAAAGAGTCCAAGTCTGGTAAGAAGTCTAGACACGTACTCAGGAAATTTCATGTAATTAGAGATTTGATTGAAAGGAAAGAAATTACAGTCTATAAGGTTAGGACAGCTGACAACATCGCTGATCCTTTAACCAAGTCATTGTCTCAAGCTAAACATGATAGTCATGTAGTTTCTATGGGGATTGAGACGAATGCCAGAACTGTTGTAAATTATACGATATGTAATAATTAAGATATTGTATTTATTATTTCATATATGATAATTACATTTATCGTTGTATTCATTTTTATATCTGAATTTAAATACTTTGTTTTGTCCAAATAGGTTGTAGTGACAACGTCGAACCCTATTAAAGTGAACTGGATTAACATTGTATTTTTGTCCCTAGTTACTTAATGAGGTGACGTCTCGGAGTGACTAGATTGTAAGGCGATAGATGACAAGTTCGACTGTCATATGGCTATTGAGATGGCTGGTCGATTACATAGGCAGATTGTGAGACGATTTGTCGGACAGTGACCATTTATATAGTCCTTAGTTGCTAGGTCTTGGCGAGGATTTCTATTTATTCCTTCGAGTCAATTCTTTAGACTGGTGACTATTTGTCTGAGTTGGTGCGGTTTTCCGGTGGCTTAGGTTTTTGTTCTAGGTCGCGCCGTAAAAGGAGGCCAATGAGCATTTACTAGGTCATTGTGATCTGTATCGAACGAAGAAAATAGGTCAATGGGATTGTCCATTTATGTCATAGTTTATCTCAAGGCCACTCGAGCAGAGGTGACTGGAAATGTGTGGCCACGCTCGGATGAGATTTATAGTAGATTATTCGGTTAGACAGTCATTCTCCGGATCGAGGAAACCACGTTATGATATGATCACGTGCAAGAACGACCTGAAAGACATCTTGCATTGAGTGAGAGATATTATTTGACAAGAGAATTGGTAGCGCACACTTGTGTCGGACAAGTGGGAGATTGTTGGAGTAGTGTTCTCCACAGTAAGTGCGTTTACATATTAAATCTCGTAAAAGGAATATCAGGGATTTATATTATTTATTTGTCAGCTGGTCATCGTTAATCGGTAATGATTGGCTGACTAGAGTTTGACATTACTGTCGTGTGACGGCGGTGATCAGCTGATCCCTTTAGGTCACACCTATAGGATGACGCCCAAATTGGATAAATTAATTATTTGTATGAGATACGATATAATTAATTCCTTGTATTAGTTGACTTTTAATAAGTCGTGTGAATGTATTATTTGATAACGGGTTACGAACTCGGGCCAAGAGGATTTATTATTTAATTATGTGATAATTAATTAATAAATATAAATTAGAATTTAGTAATTAATTGTTAATTAATTAGTTTTATACGATATGTGTGTATGTTGTGAGGTGGAGATAATTAGCTATTTAAATTTACAAGAGGTTGTAAATTAGCTAATAAGGGTTCCAATGACACATTTTATGTTGATAAAATGGACTAATGAATACTTAATAGTTAAGTGGTCATTAATAGTTAATTTGTATTATTTAATTGTTAAATAATCAAATTAATATTTAATTATGTCAGATAATTAAATATAAGATTTATAAGCATTTGTGGGGCAAATGTCGAAAACTGAAATGGACCTGTAGGAGCCCATATGGACTGGTTTTTACACCTACTAATACACTCATTGTGAGTGGAAAAAGTAGGCCACGCCCACTAGCATTTGTATGTGAATTGTATACATTTGCATGCCTATATATACCCAAGTCCTTCCAACATTTCTTAGGTTGAAAATTTGAAGGAAAAATTGGTCTTTGGTTGTTTGTTTTATACACCATCAAAAGACCAACTTTTCCATCTTATTTTGTTCCTCCTTTTACATTAAAACACATATAAAAGTTAACTAATAATATTATCAAGTTAATAACATTAGTTAGTATGTCAAATATACATACATAATACTCAAATAATATCTAGTTAATATTATTTGTAGTAAGTTTTGGGCTACTCTTGGGTGCACAACAAAGGAGACCATCTATTTTGGTGGTTTGGTGTAAGAGGAGGATCATCCACATTTACATAGCTCAAGAACTATAAAGATAGGCGATCTTTGTGGTTTCCATTTCGCCTTATACCCGATGTAAGGAATTTTCCGTCTTAAAATCTTTGCATGCATATAGATTTTAGACCGTCACATAAAATTAGTAAGTAATTTTATCATCATAAGATGAGTCTTACATGATCGAAAATACTAACAAAGCCTACCTCCTCCATGGGTGGACCATGGAAGGTGGTAGCTTGATGAACTTGATTCCTATTCAATTGCTCAAGTTGCTTGGTGAGTAGGTCAAGCTTAGCATTAGTTTCGGTATTCGAATTAGGAGAGTTCTCCTTTGGATACCGGCCATTCCTTCTTAGCACATTTTCTCTTATACCATAGTTGGCTTCCGAGTCTACCATCTTTTTAATGAGAGTCGTGCCCTCATTATCACCCAAATGGTCGAATCCCCTTCCCGTGGTGGCATTCACCATGTCCTTGGTTCTAGGTAGTAAAGTTTGAAAGAAGGTTTGAGTAATGTACCAAGCCGGAATCCCGTGGTGAGGACACTAGCAATGAGATCTTGGTATCTCGCCCATGCCTCACCCAAGGACTCTCCTTCTTCTTGCTAGAAAGTTTGAATCTCATTTCGGAGCATGGCGGTCTTAGATGTCGGGTAATACTTTGCTAGGAATGCCTTGACTAAAGCATCCCACATGGTAAATGTGTCTGGTGGGTGAACATTCAACCAACAATCCGCCTTGCGCGTTAGAGACAATGGGAACAACATCAACCTCAAAGTCTCCTCGGACACTCCATTTTGTTTCATCATGCACACTTTGTTCTTGAATTTCCTAATATGGGCATGAGCATCCTCATCGATATTCTCACTAAAACAATCCTTTTCTATCTAGCCAACTTGGGCGGGGCGCATTTCGAAATTGTTCGGAGCCAAGGGACCAAAGTTAATTGGGTTACAAGCATCATTATGGTCGGGGTGGTTATGGTCACGTAAAGCCATTGTTGGTTGTGGGTTTTTTATATGAGGGGTGGTGATTGAGGTGGAGTTGAAATTTGGAAGTCGTGAAAAGGATTTTCTATTGGAGGCACAATTGTGTTGTTTAGTTGTAGTTAGGTTGTGGTTTCAATGATTGGTTGTGTGGGTGAGTTTTCTTGGTCTATGGTTGCTTTAGGAGAATTCCTAACCCTTCCAATGGTCCTTGTCCTTAAGGTTCGAAATAGCCTCTCGGGGTCGGAGTTAAAGAGTAAAGCTTTATGTTCCTCCTAGGCATGCACTCAATAAACCGTTAGTCTCCTAGTGCTTTTACACACTAAGGAAATACAAAAATTACACACTCTACAATGAAGCACACAACTACTAAAGCAAACAAACAAGTAAAGACGAAAGCTAGAACCTTTAACAAACTAAACATAACATAATGTCATCCCCAGCAATGGCGCCATTTGATGAGTAAGAATTTAGTCGTCTTTTCCAACTATCAAAATAATTTATAAAACTCCGATAAAAATGTAGTATCTATCGGGTATCGAACACGAGGATGGTGGGGGTTTCTATTCAATTTGATCAAGGTATATTTTAGTCGAACAAGAGAGGATTTGAAGTCTAAATAACTAATTAAAGCAACTAAGCAATGACAAAACTAAGGTGTAGACGATTTATATTAAAGCTAGGGTATTCGGGTTCCCATAAGTTGGTAAAGGTAAACAAGGGGTAAATAACCGGGTAAGGGTAGAAGTTAACTTAGGTAAGAGGTCCAATATCTTGGCCTCCCTAAAGATAGACACATAACTTTCATCAAGTATCAAATCTTAACTTAATCAAGCTATCAAAACACCCTACAACTTTTATTTATAGAGCACTTAATCAAACAATGAAGAAAGGTGAGAGCTTTCACTCACACAATTCCATAAACACCTTGTGTGCATGAATAAGTAAGCCAATAATTCTACCCTTAACACAATTATTGATTACCCAAGTTATGCCATTAATTTCCACTTAGGATCCCCCTAAACCCTAGGGGGTCACTTCTCACACATCATACTCAAGCAAATCTAAACAATTGGTCAAACACAAGCAAGCATGGTGGAAAACATAATATAAATTATAACAATAAGAAAGATGTAATAAGAAATATAAACTATTTAAACAATTGATAAACAAACTTAACAAGAGAACAAATTGTACCAACAAAGGAGAAATGTTGAGTCTTGTATTAATAGTGGAAGAAATATTTCAAACTTCTTCAATTACAACCCAAATACTCAAGAGTAAACTAATAAAACTAAGTAGATCTATATTAATTAAGTATATAATTAAGGTTTAATTAAGGAAAGATTAATACTTTGCTTAGGAATCTTGCATAAAACTAGAGAAAAATCTAAATCTAGGGTAATGTGTCGAATGAAAATAGGAGAGGGGTATTTAACAATTTAGGTCAGAAATTACAAGAAATTGAAAGTGCAAAAATAGGAGTCTGGGCAGGTCAACCGGCCGCCGGTCCAGGACCAGCTGGAAAGTTCCTGTATTTTTTTTACTCCAAAATTAAATTGCAGCTACATTGGGCCGGTTGACCGGCCGCCGGCTATGGACCGGCTCGTGGAAGGGTTCTCAGCGGATGGACCAGCTGCCGGCTAACCGGCCGAGAGTCCTTTTTCGCCTTCCTTCATTCTTCTTCCCCACGCTTGCTTCGTGAGGTCTTTTGCTAGCTCCTTTAGTCCTTTCGGGCACAAAACCTGCAAGGAGAGACATAAAACTTGTAGAATGGGACTAAGGTTATAAAATTCAAGGTAAAGAGGTCAAAACCGTCTAGATTAGGGACAAAATGCAAAGGGACGTAGGGGGAAAGTGGTACAAAATAGACACTCATCAAGGTGATATTTTGTTCTAACGATTCCAACGGTAAGTCACACACCCCAAAATGACTAAAAAACAAGTGATATATGACTATTTTACGATAATCGGTTATTCTTTGAGAATGCGTTGCACTCGACCTAGTGAAAGTCACTCGACCGAGTGCACTCGGTACTCGATCGAGTGAGCGACACTCGACCGAGTGGACTTGTCACTTGATTAAGTGGCGCTTAATCGTAACACGATATAAGAAAATCTTATCCACTTATCCTCATTCATTCTATCTTCTTCCTTATCTCTCCAAACTCTCTCCCTTCTCTCTAAAACCCTCACAAACACCATTTTAGGGGATTTAAGTTTGCTTTAGGGGATTGTTCACTTTCTTCCTCATCCTTTCCACCATGTAAGTCAAGATATAACCTTTCTTATCTTGTAGTAAACCCTAACTTTTGGAGATTTTGATTTGGGTAATTAATTAGTAATTAGTATGTGTAATATGGGTAGTTAGTGGGTAATAATAAGGGGTTTTGTACTATGTTATAGTGTAGGATGATTTGTGATATTTATTATATGTTATTGTAGGATGAAACGGTCTTATGAGACGGATGTTGCTTATTAATTGGATTGCTTGTGAAGAATGCTAAAAGGTAGGTTTACCCTACTCGGTTTCAATATTTTGTACATAATTGTGTGTCTTGCATCATCATTTTTATGTATGAGTCGATTGGGATAACATGTTGGTATTTGAGGAAGTTTTATCCATGATATGTTGGGATTGAGTTCATGATGAGTCATATAATTGGTGTTGTATTACTTTTTCCATGTATGGTCATTGTTGTGTTTTGTTGGAGATCATTGGTGGTGTTACTTGGTCATTGAGGAGAAGTAAGACGGTTGCGAGACTGCCTTACGCTTGAGTCGCCTCTTGGAGCTTCCAACTCCAAGAGGGATGTGCACATTAATGGCTTGAGTTACGGAGGGACTCGTATGATTGAGACACGACGTCTGGCAGGGGATTCGGTTGGCTTTCGGACCGGTACATCTAGGTGTGTCCGGTACCTATTTCTAGTAGTTGGTATGTCCGGGTGTTTAGGGTATCGTGTGTGGTTGTCGATATGTCCTGGGAGTGTCCTGGTACCGTGGTGGTTGTTGATTGTATATCATTCATATTATTGGCATATTGCATATTTACCTTTCATGTTGTGTCGTATGGGTAATTATTGAAACTGACGTGTTGTGTGTCTATGTAATTGTCACCTATTTTTTGGGTGGCGTGTGTCGATCCATATGTAATGCCTCGCATTGATATAGACTCGACTCGACCAAGTAGATGATTTCACTTGGCCGAGTGGAGCCCCACACGACCGAGTGAAGGACCGAGTGCAATTGGACAGTTTTCTAGAAGCTTGTAAAGTCGGTCACTCGACCGAGTGACCATCCACTTGACCGAGTAGAGCTACCACTCAATCAAGTGGACCGGATACTCGGCCGAGTGTCGGTCGAGTGCGACTTATACGAGAAATGCTTGGTGAAATGTCACTTTCGGAACCTTATCATCTTAGATTTCCTACATAAAACCCTTCTCCAACATTATTCACACCACTCTCTAAACTCCCCCTTTATCTCTCTAAATTCCTCACAACAAACTCTCTCAAACCCCTAATTCCATTGAGGATATTCTTGCCTCCCTTGTTCTCCCAATTGTTTGTAAGTTGATCTACACTTCTTATTTCTTTTATTCTTTTCTTGACAATCTTATTTTCTTAGTAGAATTCTCTATACTTGTTAGGTTGTATGAATTCAAAAGGGGTTGCTAAGGGGGATTTAATTAGTATGGTTATTGTAATAGGTTGTGGTTTTTATTGTAGCAAATAATATGTGTAGGGAGCTTTATTGAGTAGCATTTCTAGTGAGTAGCTTGTTGATTGGTGAAGATAAGCTTGAGGTAGGGTTTTCCCTACTTAGCTATGATGATATTAGTCTTTAATTGTTCATTTATTATCACTAAATGCATTTGTCTCATGATAGTTATATTATAACATGTTTTGGTAATTAGGGTTTATCATATGAGATGACTTGATGGTAATTAAATTAAGATGAGAATGGTAATTTGTCACAAAGATGATTACATTGCATTATAACATGTTAAAGAGAAATTAAATGATGAGAAATGAATTAGTGAAGAGTTGAGCATGATTATACTTGTCTTATCATTATGGTTGCATAGTTGTGTTATTTGAACTTGTTGGTGGTTCATGATTTGGTGGACATTGGAGGATGTTGAAGGATCTTTGGTTTCGATTTTGGAGATGGAAGGCGGTTGGGAAACCGTCTTTCGCTCAACTCACCCTTGGAGCTTCCCACTCCAAGGGGGATGTGCACATTTAGTACTTGGGTTACGGAGGGACTCGTGTGGTGAGGCACGATGTCTGGACTGGGACTCGAGTCGCACTCAGGCCCAGTACCACGGACGTGTTCCGAGTACCTACTGTGTGTTACTGACGTCGTGGGCGTGTCCCGGTCACCGGTTGTGTAGATATATTGGAGGGTGATCTCTTATCTCTCATTGTGCCTTGTGGTTTCACCTTATATTGTCATATGTAGGTAAGCTTAGTTCACATGCATTGAACATTCTTATCATCTAACTAACATTTGGGGTGGCCTCTGTCGATCCATATGATATGTAACACCCCCTTCTTTCCCGGCCAAGAAAAATGGGAGATGTTACCATCTCGGTTTTCCGAGGCGATAATTAGAGTTACAATCAAGAAACATTTAATATAAATAAAGTATTTAGATGGATTACATAACCATAATGGATTAAATGAAATAAATGATACAACTCTTGACTACTATACTCTTCTAATGAAATGACACCCGGCTCCAAGTCCAAGGCTCGTCCCGTCTCCCACGTGACATCAAAACAACCTGTACTTAACCTGCTCCCCATATGATCGGAAATATCATATGGTGTAACACCCCCATAAGTCGGCCCCTTTCCGTTAGGCCTTCCCAACACATGGAGGCATCACAAGACTTGGTCTCCCAAGTTTTGTAGTGCGATCAAGCGAATGTAGAAGTTCTAACTCAACATCATGTAATAGATAAGTTATAGTTAAAATGTTTACAAGTCGGGGGATGCAAATACCATCCCAAATACTTATACAACCATATCGAAGAGTAGGAGTTTTAATAATCAAAAACTAAGATATACCCAAGTGATGACGACAAGTGAAGACCGCTCCTAAGCCCTCGAATGAATCATGCTAACATGTCAACACTGCTCCCCATATGGGCGGAAATCACCATATAGTTCACCACAGATCATTAAAACCCAAGTGTTAGCTAGATGATAAGAATGTTCAATGCATGTGAACCAAGCTTACCTACATATGACAATGCAAGGTGAAACCACAAGGCACAATGAGAGATAAGAGATCACCCTCCAACATATCCACACAACCGATGACCGGGATGATGTATCACTTTTATATACACTTTTATAACTCCTTTCATGATGTTTTATATACCGTTTCTGTGCCTTTTATGTCATTTATGTGCCTTTTATGGTGAATTGTCGATACTGCCGCTATTTTATATTTTAATGCAGAAATGACGCATTACAAGGGTAATCGAGCTAAGATGAGCATTGCGGATATGGCATAGTGGAATACACGGAGCATGGCACAAGAAACGAGGGGACTTGAAGATGAGAAGTGAAGATAAGACGAAGAACAAGCTGTGAAGACTGGTTCCTCGATCGAGTGCACTGGGGCTCGATCGAGTAATCGTCCTTGATCGAGTGCTGCTAGGCTCGATCGAGGATCCTTGCTAATGGATTAATTTCCGTATTTTCCTAAAACACTTATTTTGTAATATAAATTCTAAACTCGGGGATTATTATTAGGTTACGCTTTATTTTACTTAGGCCGCCTGGAAAACTTGTTTAGCTTCAATTCTCGCTCTTAATCTTTCCTTGTTGATTGCTACGGTATTAATCATTCTTCATTAATTAATCATTCTATTTTTATGCTTTTAATTAGTTGTTGTTATTTCATATCATTAATCATGTTTTCAATTACCATTATTATTGTTGTTAAATTCATTATGAGTAGCTAAATTCCTCATCTAGGATGAAGGGGATCTAGGTAAATTAGAAAGGGGAACATTAATTGATTGCTAGTAATATCGCATAAGTTATCGTTTGATTATTGTTCTTATTTTAGTTAATTGATTTAGGCCTGAATTGTTAACTAGTGTAGCGAATTAATACTTTCAACGACAGAGTTAGAATTAATATAGGTTGCGATAATCAAATAGATTGTGTCTAATTATAGCGATTGCATGTTAGAATCGATCTAAAGGACATAAACAGAATTAATCAATCTTGTGACCTTAGATAACTTGATTGACCTAGCAATTGATTAAGAGACCCCGTATAATTGACCTAGTGAACCGGAAATCCTAGACCTTTAATATTATTGTTATACACCTTTAGTTTACTTGTTATTTAGTTGATAGTCAACAAACAAACCAAAACCCCCAAGAAAACAGTTACCTTCTGATGATCTAAATATTAGCAAACTGACTATTATCGCCTCCCTGTGGATTCGATACCTGTCTTACCACTAGTTATTCTTGTTAGTACTGAGATAGATTTATTTTGATATTGGTGATATGACTTTAGCCATATCAAATTTGGCGTCGTTGCCAGGGAGGGAACAATTGTCTTGTCTGTTTCTGTCTATTTTATCTTTTTGTCTCAGGGAACCTAGTTCCTTGAGACCGTTCTCACACTTTTCTTGTTAGTTTCGTGTATGCCCAAGTCAACTAGGTCCGAGATTCTTCCAATAGATCCCGAGCCAGAGAAGACTTTTCGCTACAGACGTAAATTTTAGAAAGAAGTGGGTCAAGTAGAAGACTTGAGTATACTTGACATTAAGACGGGGCATTCAATAAATTCGGACGATCAGTCATACGAAGAGGACTAAATTCCCGACCTTGAAATTCCAGTTGAAATTCACGTTCCTGAGATTACCATCATGCCTACTCTAGCCAGTCACTCCGAGCCTACCTTGGCTTCTATCCCACAAGGATTTAAGCTGCCCACTATTGATAATGGCACTTTTGAAATTCGTCCATCTTACATCAATTTGGTGGAGCGGAATTTATTTGGTGGGACAGCTGCTGAGGATCCTGCGACACATATGGAGAAATTTGTCACTTATTGCTGTTCTATCCCTTTAACAGCTAGAGTGACACAAGATTAGATAAAGCAGGTGCTTTTTCCTTTTTTCTCTGAAGGATGGAGCTGCAGAATGGTTGAGAGATTTAGATATGGCGGATGAAGGAATTACTGACTGGAATACTTTAGCTCTTGCTTTCTACTAGAGGTACTTCCCACCTCAGAAAACTAATGCGCTGAGAAGTCAAATTACTAGTTTCAAGCAAGGAGCTACTGAAGATCTGAATGAAGCATGGACTCGCTTCAAACGTTTGGTCCAATCTGTTCCCCATCACGGTTTCCAAAAGTGGTTTCTTTGCAACCAGTTTTACAACGGGTTGTATGACGATCATCGTGCCTTATTGGATTCCTCAGCTAATGGGAGGTTTCAGGATAACACCAATGATGCTACCGCGTGGAAGTTAATTGATCAGATTGCCACCCACACTGCTAAGTATGGAAATCTTAGGGGAAGCATGCGAGGAAATGGTGGAGATAGTGCTCTTGCGGCACAATTAGAGGCTATTAATGGCCAACTTGCTGAGATGAAGACTACCCAATCATTGGGTAATAAAGAGAGAGTTCATGCTATGAGTCAACAACAAGAGGAGTCATGTGCTAGATGTGGTTTAGACGGTCACAATGCAGCTGAGTGTTTGAGCACATTGGAGCAGGTTAATGCTTTTCAGTCTTACAGACAAGGTACAGAAGGCACACCTTTCTCCAACTGACAAGGTACACAAGTCAGAATGTGCAAAACCCGCAGCCGTAACAACCACAAAAGAACACTTATACCCCTCCCAACAATCGTGGTAATCAGCCACAAGGAGGATATCAAAGGCAAAATCAAGGAGGTCAGCAGTTTAACAATTAATATCACTAACCTCCTCAACAAAATCCTCAACAAGCTCCCAACAATGAGATGGCAGAGTTGCGCAATCTTTTGCAACAGACTTTGTCAATGCAGCAGAAGCAGACGGCTCAAATTTCTGAGCTGATTGCCTATAATAAGATGCTAGATACTCAGGTGGCTCAGATGGCAATTCAAAATCCATCAAAACATCCCGGAGGTCTTCCCCCTCAAGGTAAGCAAGCTCACGAGCAAGCTAATGTCATTCAATTGAGGAGCAGTACCACTTATGCAAATCCGGAGTTGCCAAGCCATGATGAAGAATTGCCCACTAATGATAATGAGGTACCTTATATGCATCCTAAGGGATTGGGTAATTTGGAGCTGAGTGATGATGAAAAAGAAGCAGAAAAAGTTGAAACACGAGCTGAGAATAAAAGCGAAAAAAATTAAAAAGACGAACCTTCTAAGGTTCCTCGATCGAGTGCAGGCAGGCTCGATCGAGGAACTTCTGTGCTCGATCGAGTGACACTAGGGCTCGATCGAGGATCCTCTCTAGCAGACAACGGTGTTTCAAAAAGTGATTCTAAAGCCAAGCAAGCCGAGCCCATTACTATTGCACTACCTTTTCCTCACCGTCAACAAAAATCTAAGCTGGACGAGCAGTTTGGCAAGTTTATGGAGGTAGTGAAGAACTTACATGTAAGTGTTCCTTTTACTGAGTTAATTACTCAAGTGCGGGCTTATGCAAAGTTTATGAAGGAGATTTTGACGAGGAAACGATCCTTTGATGCGGTGGAAACTATTGTTTACACTCAGAAGTGCAGCGCCATGCTGCAAGTTAATTCACCACCTAAGTTAAAGGACCCAGGAAGTTTTTCTATCCCTTGTCATATTGGTCATCTTGCTATTAGTAAAGCTCTTTGTGATTTAGGAGCTAGCGTTAGTGTCATGCCTTATTCTATTTGCAAGAAATTAAATATGGGTCAGTTGACAGTTATTAATATGACTTTGCAGATGGCTGATAGATCTGTTAAACACCCACTGGGGGTGTTAGAGGATGTTCCCATACGAATTGGGAAATTCTTCATTCCCGTAGATTTTGTTGTCTTAGACATGGCAGAGGACAACCAAATCCCTATCATCTTAGGTAGACCATTCCTTCACACGGCGGGGGCGGTTATAGATGTTAGGTAAGGGAGATTGACTTTAGCTATGGGGGATGATACTATTGTTTTTAACTTAGAAAAAGCGTTAAAACATCCCATGATAGAAGAAAATTGTCATAGTATAGATGTTGTTGATTTTACTATTGATGAATGTCTTTCTATATGTTTGGACAGGGATCCTCTGGAGATTGCCCTGGTTTCTGATTCAGTTGCTCAGACTGGTTCATGGAGTCCAGAAGTTCATGAGATCGAGAGGCTGCTAACTGGAGAGGAATGCCCCCACCAAAAGGTATACGATTTGGGTATCGCACCTAAGGTAACGGGGTAAAGAAACCGAACTAAAACCCCTTCCCTCTCATCTTAAATACGAGTTTCTTGATGACTGTGAAATGAACCCAGTAATTGTCAATGGTAGCCTAACTGAAAGTCAACTTTCTGCTTTGTTGCCTATTTTGCGAACTCATAAAAAGGCCATTGGGTATAGCATTGATGATTTACAAGGCATTAGTCCTGACTTTTGTATGCATCATATTCACTTGGAAGAAGGCCACAAGCCTAGTGCACAAGGTCAGAGACGACTAAATCCTCCAATGCAGGAGGTGGTAAGGAAAGAAGTACAGAAATTACTAGATGCTGGCATTATTTTCTCTATATCTGATTCTAAGTGGGTTAGTCCTGTCCAAGTTGTACCTAAGAAGGGAGGTACTACAGTAGTAAAGAATGATAAAAATGAATTAATTGCTATTAGACTTGTTACAGGTTGGAGGATGTGTATTGATTATAGGAAGTTGAACACTGCTACTAAGAAGGACCATTTCCCACTTCCTTATATTGACCAAATGTTAGAGAGATTAGCATGCCATAGTTATTTCTGCTATGTCGATGGCTACTCCGGTTTCTTTCAGATACCCATTCATCCTGACGATCAGGAAAAGACTACTTTCACATGTCCTTATGGTGTATTTGCTTATAGGAGGATGCCCTTTAGTTTATGTAATGCCCCAACTACCTTTCAGCATTGTATGATGGCCATATTTTCTGATTACATAGAGTCTATTATGGAAGTCTTTATGGATGATTTCAGTGTTTATGGTACTGACTTTGATGTTTGCTTGAGAAACTTGACTAAAGTTTTGCAGTGCTGTGAGGAGAGTAATCTTGTGCTTAATTGGGAGAAGTGCCACTTCATGGTTACTGAAGGGGTGGTACTCGGTCATTTGGTGTCAGGTAAAGGTATCCAAGTGGATAAAGCTAAGGTTGAGGTAATTGAGCAACTTCCGTACCCGGTTAATGTTAAAAGTGTGCGTAGTTTTCTTGGTCATGCAGGGTTCTATCGCCGCTTTATTAAGGATTTCTTTAAAATTGCTCAACCTCTAACCCGACTGCTTCATAAAGATACACCTTTTGTTTTTACTGACGAGTGTGTTAAGTCCTTTGAAAGGATTAAATAAGCTCTTATCTCAGCTCCCATAATCCGATCTCCGGATTGGAGTCTTCCTTTTGAGATTATGTGTGACGCCAGTGACTATGCAGTTGGAGCTGCTTTGGGGCAGAGAAAAGATAAGGTGTTACATGCCATTTACTATGCAAGTGAGACTCTTGATGATGCGCAGATCAACTATGCTACTACGGAGAAGGAGCTTCTTGCAGTTGTCTATTCTTTAGACAAATTTAGAGCTTATCTTGTTGGTTCTAAAGTTATTGTTCATACTGACCATGCAACACTTAAGTATATTTTAACTAAACAAGAAGCTAAACCACGACTTAATAGATGGATTTTATTGTTGCAAGAATTTGAATTAGAAATTCGTGATAAGTCCGTGTCTTTGAGAATGTTGTTGCAGATCACTTGTCTAGGTTGATATTTGTAGGAAGAGAGATTTTGCCCATTCATGACTCTTTTCCAGATGACCATCTTCTAGCTGTAGCTGCAAACACTCCATGGTTTGCAGATTATGCCAATTATTTGGTAGGAGGTATGCTTCCTATTGACTTGTCTTATCAGCAGAAGAACAGATTTATGCATGATGTGAAGCGGTATTTTCGGGATGAGCCATACTTGTTCCGGAGTGCGCAGACGGTATCTACCGACGATGTATTCGAGAGGGTGAGGTACATGCCATCCTTTTTAATTGTCACTCTTCTTCTTCTGGTGGTCATCATGGTCCTTCTAGGACATTTGCTAAGAAGATTATCTTTCCACGGTTTGAAGTGCCTCGCGCGGTGATTAGTGATGGAGGAAAGCATTTCAATGAGCGTCATCTTAATTCTTTATTGAATAAATATGGAATTACGCACCGTAGAGGATTGGCTTATCATCCTCAAACCAGTGGACAAGTGGAGATTTCCAACAGAGAATTGAAACAAATCTTGGAGAAGGTAGTGAGCAAGAATAGAAAAGATTGGAGTCGGAAGCTTGATGACACCTTGTGGGCTTACCGTACTGCATACAAGACGCCGATTGGAGAATCACCTTACCGTCTAGTCTATGGAAAATCTTGCCATTTACCTGTGGAGCTTGAGTACAGGGCTGTGTGGGCCATAAAAGAGCTGAATATGGATCCCTCACTAGCGGGTGAGAAAAGACTAAATCAGTTGAATGAGCTTGATGAGTTTCGACTGCATGCCTATGATAGTGCCCAAGTATACAAGGAACGAACGAAGAAGTGGCATGACAAGCATATCTTGCAAAGGGAATTTCATGTTGGTGACAAGGTATTACTATTTAACTCTCGTTTGCGTTTGTTCTCAGGTAAGCTAAGGAGTAGATGGTCTGGACCGTTCACTGTTGTTGAAATGAACAAATTTGGGTCAGTTACACTGCAAACTGACAAAGGTGAGACTTTCAAAGTAAATGGGCAACAACTGAAGATTTACTATGAAGGTGCTCATGTTGGGGTAATAGAGGCCGTTGACCTCTTTGCCATTGATTCCTCTCACTGATGAGGTAATACGGTCGTGCGAGACTGCTTAAACCAGCGCTACCGAGAGGCAGCTCGGAATTTGTAATGTAATACTTTGTAATTAAGGATTTTAATTTAATCATCGTATTTTCAATTAAGCTTTTTCATGAGTTTTGAGAGACGTTAGGATGAGGGAATTTAATGTGTTTCAAGTATTTTGCAGCAAATGAAGGATTTACAAGCCTATATTATCATTTAACGGACAAAGGAGGCTGTGAAATTGGTGCCTCGATCAAGTGCAATCAGACTCGATCGAGGAACCAGCGCACTCGATCGAGTGTCGTCAAGACTCGATCGAGGAACCAACGGAGTAATTAAAAATTTCAAATGTCGAAAGTTGACATGTTCTGAAATTGGTGCCTCGATCGAGTGAGGGTTAGCTCGATCGAGGAACCAACTTTGAACCGCGTTCCCCGTTTTGAACCGGCTGGGTTCTCCTCCTCTTTTCTCATATTATTCCCAATCCTTGTCTAATTTCGTCACTTTATATTGTTCTTTCTCTCATTATTCTTCATACTCCTCTCTCAAATACTCCATATCATCATCAAATCTTCATATAATTTGTGCTATCTTGCTTGCTAAGTGATTTAAGTCCCTCTTTTGTGCTTATTTGTGAATTTCATTGCCTATTATTACTCAAGTAAGTCCCGATTTTTGGTTTCATTGGTCCGAAATTTCTGAATTTTTATGCTTAAATCTTGTCTTTATTGCCTTGAATCTTCCATTACTCATATACAATTGCTATTTCCTTGCTTATTAGCCCTTTATTTGTTGAATTAAATGCCTAATTTGCTAATTTGGGAATTAGGGGTCTTCAAATCCGGGTTCAATTTTTGCATTAAATTGGTTAGAAATTGTGTTCTTATGCTTGAAATCTTCACTAATTGTTATATAATTGCAATTCCCTTGCCTTTTAGATGGTTTATGTGTGATTTTCGGCCTCAAAATTGAATTTTTCGACTCATGTAGTCTAAAAAACGTGGACTGTTTTAGGCAATTAAATTGGTTTGTGATTGTATACTTGTCTTTTTTGCAGGTATGTCAACTAGTTGACAAGGAAATAAAAGGCCACGGGAGAGGCGCGCTCCCGTTCGTCAGCCGGAGGTAGTAGTGTCTTCCGAGGAGGAAGATGATGAGTTACTACCGATAGACGAATTCCCTTTTATTGAGTTTCGGGACAAGGAACAGCGGGACAAATTTGAGGTATTGATGTCCAAGACTATGAATCCTACTCGGTGTGTCGATCGCAAAATTTTGTGAGCTTTAAAGATTGATGATATAATGTTGGGCATGTTTGTTGAGATTGGGTGGCAGGGTCTCTTTCTTTTGCACGAACTATCTTATCGTGCCTTAACTCTTGAGTTTCTGAGTCCTTATGCCTATTTTCCAAGGGACCATTTAATCCGTTTCAGGTTGCTTAATGTTGAACGGTCCTTAACTTTTGATCGTCTTTCTGAGATTTTAGGCATTGATAAGCATACTGATGGTGACTTGTATAATGGGGCTGGGTTGTCTGCTGTCCGATATTTTCCATTGTTTACGGGTTTCGCGGATGCAGATGTGAGTTGCATGTCTTTACTTGACGTTCAACATGTTTGTCTTAGGCTTTTCTTGCGGTATTTGAGTTATCTATTATATGGGAGACATGATAGGAGCAAGGCCTCTTCCTTGGAGGTCTTGATATTGGCTAGCTACCTTAACCCTTTTCAGGAAGCTACTTTCCAGTTTTCTCCCCCGCACTCATTTGCTAGGCCTTTGACCGCATGACTGGGAGATATGCAGATTTAGATTGTGGTGTCCTCATTACTAGAATTGCTAGAGTTTTGTGTGATTTTGAGGGGAATGACCCCTATGAGCCTATGCAGGACTATGAGCCGTTGGTAGATGATTATCATCTACGCTATGACATTTCTTACCTTGACATTCGGGGTGGGAGGGATCACTATTGGAGGGTGCGTGGTCAGTCCTATATGCTTTTGCCTAATGATCAGTTGTCGGCTATTGCACCTCTTAAGGAGAGTGCGGCTAGATTGAGACCTGCCCCTGTCACCTATCTTATTCCCGAGGAGCTTCTAGTTACTCTACCTGGTTCTAGTACTACTACTACTACTACTGGTGGGCGTCGGAGACGTCGTCAGCCTGCCACTCACTTGACTGGTTCTTACCAGCCCCGTCCTCCTCCTCCTCCTCCTCCTCCTACATCCTTTCCCACCTTTGGTTACCACTTTGACCCAGTCCTTGAGAGAGAGGTGAGAGTACATCAGGGTATCAACACCGCTTTGACTGAGCGGCGTTTGTGGGAGTAGATGGAGGCTGTTACTCTTGCTGGGGGGGGGGGCAATACACTGGTGCTTCTACGAGCTACTACACCACACTTGGTGATGACAGTCGTGTTTTCCACCTTTATGGTGTGACCCCTATTGAGTTTAGGCAGTTTAGTATGGAGTATGGTGCCTTGGGTCGCTCCTTCTACACTCCTATTCGTCCTCACCAGCCCACCAGTGTTTTTCCAGAGGATGTGGGTGTTCCTTTGTCGCAGAGAGGGCCATTTGGCCAGTTTGCAGCTTCTACTTTTGCTGCAGCAACTATTCCTGGAGGTGGCCGTGGTAGACGAGCCGGCCGTGCTGGAGGCCGTGTTCATGATCCCGAGTTGTTAGCTATGTATGCGGAGATTGATGACTTTGATGAGGCTAACCTTGATGATGATGATGATGGAGCGCAGTAGTGACAGTTGGTCACTACATCCCTCACTTTCCAGCTGGTTTGGGGGGGAGCTTTTGCTACACAGCTGGTACTATCTTTCTTTGTTTTTGTTTTTATTGTATTTCTTATTTTCCCCTCTTCCCTTTGTTAGTAGTGTCCTTTAGGTTGCTGGATTTTCTCGTGTGATTGCTATCTTTGAGGCGTCACAATGAGGACACTGTGACATTTAGGTTTGGGGAGAGTATTTATTTCGTTGTATGTTTATTTATTATGTGTGTGATAAAAAAATCTATAAAAATTAAAAAAATATTTCAAAATACAAAAACATGTTTTTTATTTATTTTGATTCGAGTCTTGGTGAATTGTTTAGCAATGATGATAATTTGCTTTGTCTTTGCATTTGAGTCCCATTAAGTTATCCATGTACATTGTTTTGACATGTTAGCTATGATAAACAAAGCTCTTTATTCAAGTCTTGACCGTCAAATATGCCTTATGTCGAGTAAATTTGACTATATTTTGTTGGTAAACCACTTTTTCGAGGTCTTTAGAGCTTCCTAGGCCGGGAACATTAATAAAACGGTCTCATTTGTTATTTAGGCTAAAGAGTGTGGTCTCCTTGTGGAATATGTAATATCAAATTGCATAAGTGTGACATTAATTTCTTAGCTTTTTTTGCGCAAACATATGATTGAGTACATGAGGAAAGGCGATTTTTATTGTTCAAATATGCCATACATTACCCAGTTTTGTTAGCCCGTTTGAACCATATAGCCATTTCATATCCTATTTTATAGCTTCATTCTAGAATTTGCCTACCTTTTCGGGGACAAATCAGTGATTGCTTGAGTCTTATGTTGTTATAGCTACTTAGTTTGGGTTGGGACTTTTATGTCATGTGGGTTGTAGCTTTAAGTTTTGGTAGCAATTGTGTTGATCTCCTATGTTGAAAAATAAGAGTATTATGAAGCAAAGAAAAAAGAAAAAAAAAGAAGAAAAAAAAAATTCGGAAATTCTGAAAAAAAGAAGAGAAAAGACAAAAAAAAAAGAAAAAAAAGAATTGCTTCATCAAGTTTTGTTAGGAGATCATAAGTGGTAAATACTAGAGTCTAATGCACTTTTGGAGAGTCTTTTCATTCTCTCATATGTTGTCAAAGTTGAGATAATTTCTCTAGTTGGATGGTTGTACTGTTTATTATTAGATTTGGTTATAAGTTTAGCGCTGCGACTACCGTTTTAGCCTCACATATCCATACGTGCTTTTGCACAAACCACTTCTATACCAATGCCTCTTTACCACCATTTTGTCCTTGATACATGTACTTGGTCTATGTTGTGAGTGCACACTAGTTGGAGAAATTACTATCACATTAGATTGCATGCATGTTTCATAAGTTGAGTGAGTGTCTTTATTCTTTCTATCTTACATATATATCTCACCCCTTATGAGTGCATGAGTGAAACCGCGAGAATCCAACAGAATTGTCTTGCAAGGTTGAAAAGTATTTGGCTGAGTCTCGGTATCATGTCACATCTTGAGTTGAGCTGCGTTAATCTATTATCCGTGCCTTTGAATTTGTTTTATTGGCACAATTTTGGTCTTTACTTTGTAATAGATATGGATAGCTGGGATTTTTATGTGCCTTGACATTTGCTCTGAGTTATTCATTCACCATTTGTGCAGTGTAAACCCTATGGATAAGCAACAATGCACTGGATCTTGCAGGATACTTTAAAAATATCAAAAGACCTTGAAAAATTCTGAAAATTTGTGGTAATTTAATGTGAATAATAACTGAGACTGGGCCAAATTTCATGAATTTTGAAGAACTCTAAGTATTTTTAATGCTACCTGAAACAGCCTGAAATCCTGAGATTACAGACAGACTGATTCAATTGATTATGTGACTTGTATGAGGACTCAGGGATATAGCTATGACCCTAAATTCCCACATATAATTCACAAGAAATTTAAGATTATAAGTTAACAAATTTCAGACTCAAATCCACAAATTAACACAGGATTAAAGTTGAACTTTGCTCAACACAATTAAACTGAACCACAGATAGACACAGGTTCAACTTAATGATGTCACACTGACTTTGATCAATTAACCACAGAGTTCACAGGTTAATTATCAGGCTAGGTTTCCAAACTACAGTTTAACACAAGTTTGAAAGAAAATGAGAGAAGTCTCAAGGCTATTTTTCATTCAAAAACAATCTGCTTCATACAGGTGAGACACAGGCTCTTATATAGGCCTTGTCTTGGCATTACAATTCGAAACCCTAGCATCCAATGGTCCAGAATTAATCTAAGATGAATACAAACAACATAAATTATCTTACATGCTGGTAAGTAAAGTGAACAAGTGAAAAACAAAAGCAATTAGGTAAAACAGACTGAAATAAAGCATGGTTGCAGGCTGTCACTGTCAGTTGTCTTCTTGTGCACAGTTTACGGTTCATTTGGTGGGTAGCCGAAGTCAAGGCTTCTTGTTGTTATCTATGGCAGGCTTTGTGGAAAAAGTTGCAGCAACTCTTTTCAAGGAGCCTCACAATTGCCTCACCAAATAAGGAAATGTTGCTTTATATTTTAACTTCAACATGTGACTGTCTTGCTTTCATTTTGCTGGGATTTCTGATGAATTACATTGCATTTTAGGATGACTGGCAGGATGCTTAGGAAGCTAGCTTGGACTTTCAGTTGAGGCCTATCTCGGCTGGCCATATAGGCAGCTAATAACTGGACCTGGTGAACCTCTTGACTGGCTGAGTTCAGGGTGGTTCAATGGATGTTGCAGGGACTTGGACTGTGGCCTAATCAGAATTGGGAACCCTTGAATCAGCTCCTGCTGCAGCCTCCACTTCTTGAAAAGGGCTTGACCTCAAGCCTGGTCCCTCTTCATCATCAGACTCTCCATAGTAAGGACTCAAGTCTCCTATATTGAATGTGCCATGTACCCCATACTCACCAGGAAGGTCTATCTTGTAAGCATTTGGACCAATTTTCTCAATGACCTCAAAAGGACCCTCTGTCCTAGGCATCAACTTGTTCTTCCTCTTAGTGGGGAACCTCTCCTTCCTTAAGTGGATCCGTACAAGATCACCTGGCATGAATTCTTTCTTCTGCTTAGGACTCTTGGCCTGCTTCTCATACCTGTCATTGGCCTTTTCAATTTGTCTCTTGACAGTTTCATGGAGCTTCATCATTCGTTCCACCCCCTTCTTAGTATCATAGTTCATCTCTTCCTTAGGTACACTTGAAAGATCTAAGGGCATCAGAGGATTGATCCCATAAACCACTTCAAATAGACTGTGACCAGTTGCAGATGCATGAGCTCTATTGAAAGCAAACTCAGCTTGTGGTAGTTTTAAATCCTAGTCCCTCAAAGACTTGCTAACAATGCATCTCAATATTCTTCCCAGGGTTTTGTTAGTGACCTCAGTCTGGCCATCTGTCTGTGGGTGATGTGATGTACTGAACATCAACCTGGTGTTGAGCAGCTTCCACAAGGTCTTCCAGAAATAACTCATGAACTTGACATCTCTGTCTGAGACTCTGGTTTTAGGGACCCCATGTAGCCTGACAATATTAGTGAAATAAAGCTCAGCAACACTCACAGCATCCTCAGTTTTCTTAAAGGCTGTGAAATGAGCCATTTTGCTGAACCTGTCAACTACAACCATTACTGAATCATTCCCCATTGAAGTCCTTGGTAAGGCTATGATAAAATCCATGCTCACATCCTCCCATAATTTGTTTGGTACTGGTAATGATATATAAGGGCCTCCTTGGAAGGAGCTCTTAGCCTGCTGGAAGATGAAGCATTTCCTGAGCATCACATGGACATCTCCCATCATTCTGGGCCAATAGAAATGTTCCTGGAAGATATCCAGAGTCTTTTGGACCCCAAAATGACCTCCTAATCCATTGGAGTGGACTTCCTTGATCAGTAGTTCCCTGTATGAACCTCTTGGAACACAAAACTTGTTCCCATGGAACAAGAAACCCTTCTGAAGCAAGAATTTAGTTCCCTAAACCTTAGTCCCTTCGGTTTGAGCCAACCAATCTTCATAGAAATCAGGATCATCCTTGTATAGCTCTTTCATGAACTCAAACCCAAGAACCTTCTGTTCCATGACTATTAGCAATGAATATCTCCTGGACAATGCATCAGCAACAATGTTTTGCTTTCCCTCCTTATACTTACTTGAGAATGTGAAGGATTGTAAGAACTCAACCCATTTGGCATGCCTGTGATTTAGTTTGTGCTGGCCATTGATGTACTTCAAAGCTTCATGATCTGAATGCAGCACAAAAGGTTTTAGTTTCAGGTAATGGCTCTAATGCATAAGAGCCCTGACAATTGCATAGAACTCTTTGTCATAAGTGGAGTAGCTCAGCTTGGCTCCACTCAGCTTTTCACTAAAGTAAGCCACAGGCTTTCTGTAACACCCCAGTTATTGAGAGTAAGGTTGTCCCACATCCGGGAATTGAGGAGGTTGTGATATGTTTATAAGGGATTCCACCCACCATTTAGTAACAAGGCCTTGTGCTTTTGGGCTTAAGTGAGGACAAGTAATGGGCCCAAAGGTACGTATCCCATCTTATTGGGTTGTGTTACGACCGTGGTGGGTCGGGTTGTTATAAATGGTATCAGAGCGACCCTGCGACCGTGTGGTGAGCCCGTGGTCAGGAGTACCCGGGTCACACACCTAGCGGGGGAGGATTCTGGGCTTGGCTGCGGTCAAGTTGGAGGCACAACGAGGACGTTGTGATCTTTAAGTGGGGGAGATTGTAACACCCCAGTTATTGAGAGTAAGGTTGTCCAACATCCGGGAATTGAGGAGGTTGTGATATGTTTATAAGGGATTCCACCCACCACTTAGTAACAAGGCTTTGTGCTTTTGGGCTTAAGTGAGGACAAGTAATGGGCCCAAAGGTACATATCCCATCTTATTGGGTTGTGTTACGACCGTGGTGGGTCGGGTTGTTATAAATGGTATCGATGTAATACCCCGTAGTTTAGTGAAGTTTATATAACTAATTTACGTAATTCGAATAATTGATTATGACGGTTATAATTAATAATTGTGAATAAGACGGAATGATATAATAAAATAATAGAATAATAGAGTAATGGGTCGGAATGGTAATTGAGTAATAATAATATACGATAATTTATATGGTAATAATGAATGATTATTATGTTATAATAATAATAATAATAGTAATTGTATTTATGATAATAATATTTGTTATGAGACGGTAATTAAATAAATAATATAATAAAGAAAAACGGGATTGGAGTTGGGTCATGTGCTATAGGGCTTGGGTCGACTATATATGTTGCGTAAATGGGTTGATTAATTGTCGGGATCGGATAATTACTAAAAATAATAATAAATATATTTTATATTTCCTAATTGGTTCCTTATAATCTTAACCTACCAATATAAATAGATGGTAAACCTAAGCAATAGTCTTTATTATTCATCAAATCTGAAAATAATTCACAAGAGGGAGATTAAGAAAGTATTGATGACGGAATTAGCAAGCGATAATTAATTAAGGTAAAACTTCTAATCTCGCTTTTTATTTTCTTATTAAGCTGAATATGAAGCAATCTTAAGATGCTTAGAAACTGACCCAAACCTTGACGGAATCAGACCAAACTTTGGGAGGTGGTACGTGGGATTGCAAGGGTTGGATTGGGTATGGTGGTGGTGTCAAGGAAGGCGTAGGGTGGCAGTGGCAGAAGGGTTTTCGAGGGCTGTGGAGGCGGGTTTAAAATAGGGGAGCAGTGGACTTCGACCCAGTTTGGACCCATAAACGGACCTAACTTGACCTGGGCTTGGGTGGGTTGTGACCTAGGCCGTTAGTCGACCACTTTTGGGTGGTCGTTGGTGGTTTTAATCGGGGTTTGTACGACGATGGCCGGAATTTCGCAAAAACAGGGTAATGTTGTTTGTTGTTGTGTTGTCGGTAATGGGTGGTGGTTGTGGTGTTGCAGATGGGCCGAGGGGAGGTGGTACCACCCATGGTGCCACCTTTGGTCAGTGGTAATGGTGGTGGTGGCCAGAGGGGTGTGAAGTTGGTGTTGTTATTGGTGTTGTCATTTGTGTCGGGTAGGGAGTTAAGGCGTGAGATTGTGGAGTGCTGGAGACGGCGTGGCTGGTGGTTAGGGGCTGGTTGGGTGCGTGGTGGTGCAGACCTGATATGGCAGGCTCGAGTGCTGTCGTAGGTGGCTAGTGGTGTTGGTTATAGGCGGGTGAAAGGGGGATGTCAAACACGGTTTTGTCGAGTATTATGGGGGGTGTGGACGTGTAGTACGTGGGTTGTCTTTTAGTTTTTATTTGGGGTGTTGGGTTTAGTTATTTGAGTCGGGTTTTTAAGTTGAGTTTGACTCGGGTTTGTAATTGAATCGGGTTTTAATATCGCAACCCTTTAATAATAATAATAATAAATAATTAATTTGATTAATTAATATAATTTATAAATTAGTAATTAATAATGGAAGGTAATAATTAATAATTGATGGAAAAATTTATAATATTTATGATAGATCGATTCGTGAAGAAATTATATTCGGCTTCAGATTGCTTTAATTATTTGGATTGCTTGAGCTGCTTTATTGGAATCGCTTATCAGGTAGGGATAAATCCTACTCAACTTTTACTGGATAATGTTTGTTGGATGGTTTGTAGTAAAGTGAATTGATCGTATGTGAATTGTGTTGGTTGATATAATCGTAATTGTTGGAAGGGATAATTATATTGTATATGTTGGTTGGATTGGTTATGATGGAGTTACTGTTATTGCATTGGTTATTCAGTTTAATACTGGCAGACATCCCTTCGTGGTGATGTAGATTATTATTGCGGTTATATTGGCAGACGTCATGGTGAGAGCCTTCGGGTGACGTATTTCAGCTTTATTCTGGCAGACGATATTTATCGTATTTACTCGAGGCATGCCCCAGATTGGTCTGCAGGCCATCTGATGGATATTACTCAACTATATGTTGAGGCAGATATTACCTTTTGGTAATGTAGTGTGTGTTTACTCACCTTCGGGTTGAGGCTGCCCCGGCCAAGGATTGGCGGGATGATTAATGTAACGAGTAGAACTTGGCTTAAGTGTGCTAAGTAAAAGGGAGGAGCACGTTGTCAGGGGGTTGTGTAATGTAAAAAGGAAATTAGATTGTTATCGTATGTTTTTGTTGTTAGTATTTATTCCTACTCAACCCCGCGGTTGACTATGTATTCGTGAACACCTGCGGTGAACCGTTTTATGGGGAGCAGATTTGACATGTACTAAAGAATAGCAGACTCGGGAGTATTGGGATGAGAGCTCGACTTGGACCATAGTGGGAGTCTAGATCACATAGAACAATTATATCACTTTATTTATTTCCGCTGCGAGTTGTAATTATTTTATATTAAGTTTTAGTTAGTTAAATTTGTAATAAACATGTAATCGCTAAGTTTTAATTTAAAGTACTTTGGAGTTGTTGTACTTTGTTATTCACTACCTCGGGAAACCGAGATGGTAACAGTTCTATTTATTTGGGAATGTCTAGCTAAAGGCTCCCGAATAAATATGGGTGTTACAAAGTGGTATCAGAGCAAAACGATCCCCGGGCCTAACCAATGAATAATAATGATTTTAGGATGTGTCTAAATAAAATGAACCCCGGGTAGAAACTGTTAGGTGCCCCTCTTAGTGCGGTTAAGAAGGCGCACTTAATTCGTACCATGACCCTCTCAGTTTTGAATCGGGAACCTTGAGAGGATACTTGAGAGTGTGGGGTAATTTAAAAGGAATATTTCTTACTTTGCCTTTGAAGTTTTGTTGCCTTGCTTGCATGTTGTCTTTATTTGCGATTGCGGTTACGGGGACGTAACTTTGTCTTTACAGTGAAGGGATGTGATATAATTTCTTTTATGCATTGTTATGAGCATGTTGATATGGGGAAGTATGTTGGCATGTATGTGGGAGGTGTGGGTATGATTAATATGTGAAGTGTTAAGGAAATTGCTTGAAATTGTGAAGAATGTGATTTTGGTTGATTTCTCGAAACTTTACTCTTGATTGTTTTGGCTGCCATTTACTTTCTGTTTACTATCCTTGTATGAAATTTTTATGTGTAATACCTTTATAAGTGATATTTCATATGCCACTGGTCTCATATTCATATAATATACGGTTTAGGAGAATTAAATATTTTAGTGGACAGTGGTCAGAATATTCCTGTATAGTGATGTTTTCGCGCCATGTTTTTGTAAAAGTTGTCATTTAAAAACTGCTTAATGATTTATTATAATTCTAACTCCACTGTTTAATAGACTCATGTAAGTTTTCAAATTGATAAGCAACGTCACAATTTAAATTTTTGACAATTAATAGTGATTTTTACAATTTGACCTAAGTTTCTGACAATTGTTGTAAAATTTCTGTTTCAACCAAATAATTTGTAAAATGCATTATAAATTGGCCTTATGAGTTTTTGACATGATTCTTTTTTTCATAATTTACTAACTCTCTGTATTTTCTAAAAAGTATAAGTTCTCGAGGAGTAATTAAGTTATTATTTATTTATGATTTTTAGAAGTTATAGCCTGTTTTCCTAGCCTTGAAAAAAAATATAAGTTTGGTTTCTTATCTCTTGCACATTGATATTTTGATCTTGTGAATTCTGTGAAGTAGGATGACATGTCTAGTGATATGCGGAATGTGTTTCCCTAAGCCTATATATATGTTCACTTTAAATGCATCCATGTCTAAGTTAGATATCATTATGAAGAAAAGACTAAACTAAACAATTGTGCGTATTTTGTTATAGATTATTATTTAGTCTGCCAATATATTCGTCGATAGCTAAAGTAATAAGTTGAGTTTTAAATAAAGATTAGTTCGAGTATCTTATATGATTAGTTTTGCTATTTAGAAGTAAATCAAAGATTTTGTTGTTCATTACTTGGAGTTGTGTTGGAAAATAATAGTTGCCTTATGTTACATTGTGTGTTCCTTATTTTATGGCCTTACAACAATGATTTGGTCATCTCTATTGTTTGATATTCCGAACTACGAGGACGAAGTTTATTTTTAAGGGGAAGGAATGTAATACTACGAATATTTTGAGTTATTGTTGTGTTACCTTGTGATGAGATTGGCGTGATTGATAATCGTAAAATGCTTAATTGTGTTGGATGGTGCTTAGTTATGAGGATGTTATAAGTGTTGTGGTAGTAGTTGTGGGCGAACTTCGGGACGAAGTTCATTTTAGGGGGGGGGGGGGATGGGGGGAAGAATTCTTGTCAAATTCCCTGCTTGAAGGAATAAGTATTGCTCCTTCCTTGGTGGATATAATTCTTGTCAAATGGCCATAGTCTACCCAACAGCAGGTGGCAAGCATCCATAGGGACCACATCACACAAGATCTCATCTTTATAAACATTGCCAATTGAAAATGGGACCAGGCATTGTTTATCCACCTTGACTTCTGCTCCCTTGTTTAACCATCTGAGCTTGTAAGGGTTGGGGTGCTCCTGGGTGTTGAGATTGAGTTTATTAACCATGGTGACAGATGTCACATTGGTACAGCTCCCACCATCAATGATTAGATTGCATACCCTTCCCTGAATGGTACATCTACTCCTGAAAATGAGGGATCTTTGATCCTCCTCCAATGGTGCCTGTTGAGAGTGCATTACCCTCCACAAAACAAGACTATGGCCTGTATCAGGGTGAGCCAAGACTTGTTCCTGGTTGGGTTCCTCCTCAAGAGTTGCCTCCTCATTCACTGGCTCCTCCTCATACTCAACTGAAGTGACCATACCCTTGGAAAGCATTTAATCTTTTCTTTGGTCTGAGGTGGGTTTGACTTAGAGAACATGGGTGCCTTCCCCTTGTCTCCTCCAGTTTAGGACACTGGTTTAGGTGTCTCAGTAATCTTAACACCAGTGTAGGGTCTAAAGACAGGTTTGGGTTTAGGTGTGCCAGGTTTAGACTTCCCCATTTTTTCCACTCTGAGTGCCAAGTTTACAAAACCATCATAAGACCAAAGTGGTTGCATTCTAACCTTAGTAGCAATGTTCTTGTCAAGCCCTTCTAAGAACCTAGCAATCCTTTGTCCAAGCTTCTCATTTATTTCACACTGTAAGGTTAGCTGTTCAAACTCTCTCAAATAGGTCTCAAGTGGTCTCTCATCCTGCCTAAGCTTTGACAACTTAATGAACAGATCCTGGGTATAATCCTTGGTAACAAATTTATCCAGCATTTTATTTTTAAGCTTAGACCAAGATCTAATGGGTTCCTTCTTTTTTTTGGTGAAATGTAAGAATATATTAAGAATAAAAAAAGATATACAAGGATTATGTTCCAAGGAACAAAAAAGAGAATGCTAAATTACATTCAAGTTACCAAACAACCCCATTTTCTCAACCAAATACTATCCTGAACACATTTGGACTTGCCTACCTTACTCAGAATTCGAGTCTTAGCTTCTGCGATTATTCTTTTTGCCAATTTGATGGGAGGAGTGACCACTGCATTCACCCTTACACTATTCCTTTCCAACCAGACGTGATAGTGACAGGATGCCCAGAGCTGACAGTGTACCAGATGCTTCAAGCCTTTTATGCTATTGCCAGTTAATGCCAAACCTGCCATAGTAACATCAATACGAAAGCCACACCATTTTTTAACTTCCTGTAGGACTCTTTGACTGTACTCACATTGGAAGAATAGATGAGCTTGAGTTTCATCTGAATTCTCACAAATGCAACAGAGGTGCTCCTGACAATAACCAAAAGATGCAAGTTTAGCACGAGTATTAAGACCATTGTTCATGGACACCCAAGTGATGAAGGAGTGTTTAGGGACATTCCAGGTGTTCCATACAACAGGTGCCCAATTCTGAGGAGCAGCTCTATGCCTTAGCCATTCATAGCAGTTTCTGATAGTGAATCCTTGACTGTCAAGCATCCATTGATCCTCTACATAAGCATTCTTGACCAATTCTTTAACTTTGCAGACATTTTTCCAAGACCAAGCCACATCAGCAGGAGGAAGATAGTCATGCCAATTCCTTCCCTTAATATGGACCTGATTTACCCACCTAATCCAAAGCCTATCAGCTTTACAGTATAATCAGTCTACTAACTTTGCAACAGAAGGAATGTTCCAGGTAGCAGTTCTTTTAATCCCCAATCCACCTTCTTCCTTGGAGAGAGTGACCCTATCCCAACCTACAGATGGTACTCTATGAAAGTCAGCTGCCCCATCCCAAAGATAATTCCTGCAAACTACCTCAATGCGCTTCACAACACATTTTGGAATAAGGAAAATGCCTGACCAGTAGTTATGCAGGGTGTTCAGCACTGAGTTAACCAATACGAGCCTGCCTGCATAAGACAATTTCTTAGCACCCAAACTACAAATTCTGTTAACCATCTTCTCCACCAGTATATTGCACTCAATTTTGGTCAATCTGGTAGCCTGAACAGGCACTCCCAGGTATCTAAATGGCATAGAACCTTCAGTAAACCCTGTGATCTGCCTTATGTCATCTTTAATAGCTTGAGAAACTCCACTATTGTATACCTCAGATTTAGAACTATTCATGGAAAGTCTAGAAGCTTTAGAGAAGGAAGAGAAGGCTCACATCATCAACATTATAGATTGGACATTACCCTTAAAAAACATCAACAAGTCATCAACAAACATAAGGTGATTCAATTTTATATTCTTGCAAAGAGGATGGTACTGGAAAGGCCATCTATCAGTAGCATATTGCAACATTTTGGTTAGATACTCCATACATAAGGCAAAAATAAGAGGTGAAATGGGGTCACCCTGTCTAAGACCTCTCCTTCCTTTAAAGAATCCGAAGCAGCTTCCATTTAAATTCAAAGAGTAGGAAGTGGACTGAATACAGCTTATGACTTTTTGGGAGAAATTATCAGGGAATCCCATACCTTCAAGCAACTGAGCTACAAAATTCCACTCAACTGTATCATAAGCTTTCTGGAGATCAATTTTAAATAAGCATCTTGGTGACACTTCTTGTCTATTATACATCTTAACTAAGTCTTGACAGATTAGGATGTTCTCAATAATGGATCTGCCTTTGATGAAAGCTTATTGATTCTCACTAACAAGGTCTGGCAGCACCATAGACAATCTATTGTATAGCAGTTTGGAAATGACCTTGTATAGGAGATTACAACAAGCTATAGGTCTAAATTGTTTAACAGTTGTAGGCCTCTCACATTTAGGAATAAGTGTGATGGTGGTAGCATTAATTTGCTTAAGAAGCTTACCAGAAGAAAAGAAGTCTTGAATAGCAGAGCAAACATCATTCCCCACAATATCCCAGCTATCCTTGAAAAAGCCATTGGTATAACCATCAGGTCCTGGAGATTTGTCAATAGGCACCTTAAAGAAAGCTTCTTTAATCTCCTCTGTAGTGACTGGTTTATTCAGGATCTCCTTATGAACCTCAGTGCAGCACTTGCCAGTATTAATCACTTGCTGTCTCACCATTTCAGTAGGCTTAGAAGTGCCCAGCAGCTCCTGATAGTAATTTAGAAATGCATCCTGAATACTCTGACTGGTAGTACAAATATTTCCCTGATGATCTTCAATCCGAGTCACCTTATTAATAGAACATCTATTCTTAATGGCCCCATGAAAGTAGGCAGAGTTAGCATCACCATCCTCCAACCATTGAGTTTTAGCCTTTTGTCTGAGGTAGCTTTGCCTTGCATCATTGAGTTCCTTAAAAGATTTCAGAGCTGTGATCTCCTCCTGGATTAGTTCAGCATTTAGGGGGTCATCTATCAAATCACCCTGTATCTTTAACACTGTCTTTTCAGCAAGAATGGCAGCATTATCTACATCTGAGTAGCATTCCTTATTCAAATCCTTAAGTCTCCCCTTCAAAGCTTTCAGCTTCCTAGTGACACAATACATGGGATAGCCTTCATAACTCTTTTGCCACTCCTCTTGGACTATAGTTAGGAAAGAAGAGGCCTTACTCCACATGTTAAAATATTTGAAATTAGTTTTCCTAATGACAGTCAACTGGTTATCACTCACTACACAAGGGCAATGATCAAAGTAACCAGAAGGATGAAAGTGGGCAGTCATATTAGGAAAACGTTGAACCCAGTCCTGGTTAATCAAGAACCTATCCAGTCTACTATATACCCTCGTCTGAGCTTCCTGTTTATTGGTCCATGTATAGAAGGCACCAATAGTGTGAATGTCAATTAGTCCACAAGTTGCAATGCAATCTATAAAATCATCCATATCACTTTGTTTAGTATTACCCCCAAGCCTTTCTAGTGGATTAATGACAGTGTTAAAATCTTCTGCAACCACCCAAGGTCCAGCAACAACACCATGAAGTACTTCCAGTTTCATCCACAAGTCCCTCCTCTCAGTACCATCATTAAAGACATATACCATGGTAATGTAAAATTGTTCCTGAGAGCATCTCTCAGTGACAAGAGCATGCACATATTGAGCATCATACTGTAGGATGAGTACATCATATAAGTCAGCCTTCCACAGAAGCCATACTCTACCTCCTTTGTGATAAGAAGCATTAGTAGTCACACTCCATCCATCAAGCATAGTAGCAGACACACTTTGAGTTTTATTTGAACTAATTTTGGTTTCAAGCAGCCCAAACAGGCCAACTCCTTTATTATGCAAAAACCATTTAACATTATTCTGCTTATTTACACTATTGAGACCTCGCACATTCCAAAATCCTATGCTATGCATTTATTTTGGGAGAATCAGGGTCACCTGTTTGTCCAATACTCACCTTTGGTGTGACTGGACCTTCTGCAACTTCTCTATATGATTTCTCAGGAGTAACTAAAGAAGTACTAGCACTCTCACCATTGTCTGGTTGCTGTGAATTCCTGACCAGAGAACTGATCTTAGTGCTCTTGTCAGAAGTGCTTATATTTCCTGCAACTTTCACAGGTTTCCATACCTACACTGTATGCACTGGTTTTCTCCGTGGCTTCATTTCTTTGCGACAGTTAGTAGCCTCATGCCCTATCCCCTTACATTTAGTACAAATTGAAGGCTTCCACTCATACTCCACAGGGAGGGACACAATGTTACCAGTCTCATCTCTAAATCTGACTTTGGATGGAAACTTGTTGCCCACAGTCAATTCAACCATCACTCTGGCATAACCCAGATGAGCTTTGTCCATTGTAGCCTGATCAGACTTATGATATGTACCTACCAACCCTGCAATGGCTGGTAAGCATTTACCCCAAAACCGTAAAGGCAATTCATGGATACGAATCCATGCAGGTACATCCTTAATGTTTTCTTTAGTTAATTCAACCTCATCAGTCCATGCTCTAACAATAAGAGGTTTGTTATCAAACATGAAGTGCCCTGCATTCAAAACCTCCTCCTTATCCTTAGCCTCCTTAAAACGAACAAAGACTATCCCATTTGGCATGAAGGACACTTTATCAATATTATGTTTAGACCAAATACGTCTAAGGAAGCCATTCAAAATCTCCCATGGAGGGTTTGCTCCTAACACAAAACAATAAATGACATTATTCCAATACTCAACCTCATCCTGTGTGTCCTCTTTGGAAAATTGAAGAAGTCCTTCATCAGTATCCTCTTCATCCTCGTGTATTACTTTTTTCTTTCCACGTTGAGTAATCCACAGGGAGTTCTCCTTTTCTACCTCTTCTTGAGTGACTGCAACTTCTACCACTTCTGGCGTGTCTGTAATATCTGTCACCTCTAAATCATCTTCAAAATTAAGTCTAGGGACACCATTCACTTCCTGCATGCTCTACATTTTCACAACCTCATCATCAGCAGGACCACGTTGTTTTACATTCTGTTGTTGTTTCACCTGTTTTCCAGCAGATTTCAACGCAGGAATCCTCCTTGCATGCATTGATTTTGTTTTATTTGATGAATTACGTGCCATATTGTTGAAATTCAAGCGGAAATTAATGCCCTAGAGGAAGAGTTTAATGTCTGCGTAGGGTTCATCTCTTTCTCTTTCTATCTCTAGGGTTAAGTGTAACTAAAACTATCAGGTTAAAGTGCTTAGCTAGTCTCGTTTAATGGGTTCCTTCCCTTAACCTCTGATGTTTAAGGTTGTCATACCATAGTGATGCATAACCTTTTAACTTTAACACAGCAACTTTACAAGCCTTAGCATCATTGTAATTTTTGAACTCAAATATTTTTTCAACATTGATGCGTGCATTTTATATAGGTATTTTGTACTTCATTTGCACGCATTTCTATGCATTTTGTATAGTGTTTAGTTACAAATGTCCCCCGAATTGTCTACTTTGGTTTCTCTTATCTTATTTGCAGGAATGAACCAAATAGGAGCATAATCAAGCTTAATACCTGTCCCTATGCATGCATTTAGGAGATTAGTTGAGTCGGAGCCTTAAGACTACTATTTTGAGATGCGCAAAGAAGTAATTTAGCTAGGCGAGCAAAGGAAGAACTTCAAATTACTAGTGCCTACTTTGAAGAGTAATATCACGAGTTATACAATATATTTTCAGGTGATTCCAATTGGAGATGAAAGCTTGTTCTCTTAGCTTTCCAACGCCACCGGAAACTCCCTGTTTTCCCAAGTAACGAAGAAATGGCAGCCGTTTGAAGTTCAGTGCGCGAAGCAGGAATTGTGCGCTGGAAAGTACTCGATCGAGTACAATTGTGTTCGATCGACTCCTTTTTCTACTCGATCGAGTAGTGCCTATTTAATAAGTGTTCGATCTAGTACTTAAAGTACTCGATCGAGAGGATTTAGCTTGGATATGCTCGATCGAGTGATATAAAAGTCCTCGATCGAGTATTTAGCTATTATACTCGGGATTTTTATCCCGTGATAGGTTTAGTTTTGTTAATTTTCACTTCCCTATATAAAGGGAGTCGTAACTAGGTTAATAAACACTTATTCTTTTACTTTTAAGACTTCTCTTAATACACTTTACTCTCTTAATCTTTCCCTTAAACTCTCTTAATCTTTCCCTTAAACTTTCTACTGTAACTTTGCCCTTGGATTTCTTTGCTCGGATTTGGGTTGTTCTTTACGCCGGAATTCTTGTGATTGTAATCCCTCTTCTCTTTATTAATCTTAATCTTGTTATTAATTGCTTTAATCCCTTGTTTCTCTTATCATTAATTTTTGCCCTAATTTCATTTATGCAATTTTATTGTTATTTCATCATGCTTTCAATTAGTTCATTCACTGTTATTAATATTAACAACATTAGTAATATGAGTAGCTAATTTCTCTTATGTTAGGACTAGGGAATCCATGGTAGGATTACGACGATGTAGCGAATAGACTAGATGGTTTACTTGTGAGAATCTGTCCCCATAGCAATATAACTGTACATCAATTTAGTTGAATGCATGCTTCTAAATTACATTAATCTGGTTAATTTCGTTCCTGGATCGGAAGATTGGAATGAACAGACCTGCTATGAATAGTAGACTACCCTATTGAGGATAGAAGTTAAGTTAACGTAAATCTAGGATAGAAAGTGGACCGGAAGGACCTTTCCTGTATCCTTCTCACAGTAGATTGTCTAGGCTATTTGCAGCTGAGTCGATAGACTACCATGGTGAACCGAAATCCTGACATACCTCTTTTATCTGATCACTTGTCTACTATTTTTCTGCCTTATTGCTCTTTCCCTATTTCTCTTTCCCTTAAACCTTTAGTAGTTTAGAAAATAAATTACAAAATCCCCATTTGTAACTTAGATAGACGAACTTTCAGATCGATACCTTACCTCCCTGTGGAGATCGACCCTACTTATCACTAGCTTCTGTTAGTATATTTAGGTATTTATTTTTGGTACAGAAACGACCGTATCAAATTTTGGCGCCGTTACCGGGGAGGCGACGCTTTTTTGCTTACTTTATTTTTGTTTGTCTTTAGCCTCAAGGGATTTATTCCTTGAGGCAGTACTTATATTTTTCTTTAGTGCTGTTTTGATAGGTCTACAGGTCTATTAGACAGATTTCAGAGAAAGATTATCGAAGGGAAGGCTTGAGTACCTTTGATTCTTTAGCCAAGATGACGTCCGTCTCCCAACTTATAGCCCGTTTTGAAGCTCCAACCGTCAGAACTGACAATTGGGAGAGGAAAGAGTCTTGGGGTTGTGGAAGTCACCAAAGTTTTGATCCTCCTAAACCGGTGCCACCACAACCGCTGCAACAACAAGGTCTTCAACAACCTTGTTATGCTAACCCACCGCAACACACCCCTTCTGCTGAAAAGAATGATGGGTTCGAGAAATTGTTCCCAATTGCAAATATCTTGGTTTCGAGTGTGGAAAAATCCAAAGCTCAAGACATCCGTCTTGAGAGGTTGCAGGCCCAAGTAAATGGGTTGATCGAAAAAGTTGAGCTTGCTGAACTGAAGTCAATGATAGAGGAATTTGCATTAACGACGCAGAAGTCTTATGCGAAAACTGACATCCGTATAAAGAAGCTACAGATTCATGTTGATCAATTAGTTGCTGGGGAAGAGCAGTATGAGACGGCGTATGAAATCCATACCGAGAGTATTCCATTGCCCGTTGGTGTTGGTACTGTTCACGCAGTTTGTACTGATGCCTGTGCTGACTTGAGCATTAAATTCGATCGTGACATCCCGAGTACTCAATCGAACATTATGGAGGGAATACCATTCGGTCGACCCCCTGCTGACGGTCGATCGAGAAAATGTGTTAAGAAAGCATTCGATCGAGAGAAAAGAAGTGTTCGATTAAACACTATTGCAGAGGAATCGTTCGATCGAAGGCTTGCACATGTTCGAGCGAGAAATGACACTGTTCGATTAGTCCCTGTAGCCTCGGAAACTATTCAATCGTCACCCATGCCTATCCCGAATGACGATATGAAGGAGAATACAGTCAAAACCTATCCTATTCAAGTTCCTTTTCCACGAAGGTTGTTGCCGCACCGCGGATTCCTGGATCTTATATGGGTTCTTAACGTCAGTGAGCATTATAATAAGCTGATGGCCCAGGTACCCTCCTATGCTAAATTTATTAAGCAAACTTTATGTTGTGAGAGGGATGCTAGTGTTATTGAGACTGTAGCTATGACTGAAGAGTGCAACGCACTTCTTCAGACTGGGACCCCTCCTAAATTATCTAACCCAGGTAGTTTTTCCATACCATGTCATATAGGGACCTAATTAATCGACAATGCTTTATGTGACCTTGGTGCTAGTGTCAGTGTGTTACCTTTGTCTCTTGCAAAGAGATTAGGTTTGACTAAGTTTAAGCATACTAGCATTACTGTACAGATGGCCAACCATTCTTTATCATGGCCTAAAGGAGTTCTGGATGATGTACCTGTCAGGATAAGGAAATTCTTTATTCCCGTTGATTTTGTTGTTTTGGATATACCCGAAGACCGTCACACTCCCATTATTTTGGGAAGATCATTTTTGCGCACCGCTGGTGCAATTATAGATGTTGGGGCTAAGACACTTACCTTTCAGGTAGGAGGAGAGGATTTGGTTTTTGCCAAGTCTAATGCATGTAGGGAACCCATGCGAGTCATGCCTTGTGATGCTACCCCTCCTATAGAGTCCGTGGAGATACCATCTGATATTCCTTATGAGTCACATATTGCTGCTGTTATAACACCTCCGCCCCAGTTTGGGAGCAAATTGGAGGAACATTACTTTGTTTCTCTTTTTACAGGTCTTGACAGGCTCGAGGACCCGGGAGGTGAGATAGGTGCTCTCAAGTTAAAGTATGGAACTACCCAGATAGATGACCCTGGAGGAGGTTTTGAGGAAGTTATGATGTCTAGGAAGTTGCTGCGTGACGACGTTAGAGATTGGGATCCCGATGATTGGAGAAGCTGCTGTTCTTCCGTTGCCATGCTGTGGAGGCCGGAAGCAGACTTGACGATTGTTGAATTCTTGCTTCGGTCGAGAGGCCTAGTAGTGGGCGATTGCTTTGTGTTGCTGGTTGACAAAAGAAGGTCGAGCTGGGACCTATCTGAAACTAGCGCTGTCCGGGAGGCAACCCGGAGTTCAAACTATTTAGTTGTTTTTTTTCAAACAATTTAATTTTGTTGTGTGCCTTAATAATTAGCCTACTCGGCTATAGACTGTGAACAATTTAGCCCTCTTTGCTTTGGCAGTACTTTTGTGAAGTTGCTATTTGCGAATTTGCAGGTACTCTTGCATTCTCATTTCGCAACTTAGTCGCTCTCAAGCCGCTTACTGTGACCTCCCATGTTGCTGGCTGGTTTGGGGAGGTCCCTTCTTTGCGTTATCTTGTAAGTTTTTCGCTTCTACACTCTCTCTCCTTTTTAGTTTGCATTTCCTTTCCCTATTTTGGGTACAATGAGGGCATTGTACGGTTTGGTTTGGGGAGGTTGTGCAACCATATCTGTGTCTGCATTTATGTTTTTATTGCATTTCCGTTGTCATGTTTAATTTCTGAATGCATTGTTGTTTATTTTTGAAAATCTCATAAAAATTAGAAAATTCAAAAAATATTCAAAACAATTCACGTTTACTTTTGCATATAGGTTGAGTCGGAACGGTTGATTTCCGTGATGAAATTGCACTTTAACTTGTCATTTTTACTTAAGCCTTGCATCTAATTGATAGTTAGTAGCTGAGTCTTGTGCATATCTACGAGTTTTTTTTTGTTCAAATTTAGCTGACTGTGTAGACTTGACCTGATAAATTGGCAACCTACTTACAATTTCTGAGATTTAGAGCCTTATAACTGGTGACATTCATGACCGGTTTACATAGGAATTGAGAGTAGTACTCCTTGCATAACATGTCCATTACTTTTGCACATTTGTGAAATTCGATTTCTCGTCATTTGCATACATTCGGGTTTGTGGTCGGTGTCACATGCAGGGAGGAGCTTACAAATTCATTTCTTTCATTATTTTTCACCCATTTAGCTCCACTTCAGCCAAATATAGCCTTTTTGACCCATTAGCTGCACCCAAAATTTAGCCTGGCCAGTCAAGCTAGTTTAGTGTGACTTTTGTGGTATATCTGTCACGTTGCGAGTTTGGCTTGCTTTCATTTTTGCGGAGTTGGTAGAAAAATAGAAAAGAAAGAGAAAGAAAAAAAAGAATGAGACGTGTGGAAGAAGAAAAAAAAAAACAAAGAATTGAGGAAACACACGTGAAACTAGAAGAAGAAAAAAGAAAGAAAAATTGAAAAAGTTGAGTTGTTTAATAAAAGAGACTGTATATGCTTATTTTTATCTTGTGACGGTCTCACTCCTTCGTTCTATTCATATATATATTTGAGGAGATAGTGTATTGGATAATGAGAAGTGTGCCAATGAAGGGCACTTGAGATTTATTTTCTATGCAGCTGAGTTTTGGATGGTCTTATATGGTCCTGTTTAGGAGCTAGCTTGACGCTTTACCTCCACATTTCTATAATCTATTTTGCCTTTTCTCACCCGTATCCTCACTTTCCCATACTATTTGTAAGCCCTCGGCTGTGACGGACATTGTTGGTTGGACTGTATGGGTAGTACTTGAATCTTCTATCATTTTTGTTGCATGCATGTTATGTAGGTCGCAGTTTAGGTGAGTGACTGTATTCTCTTTCCCTCTTACACATAATTATTCACCCTTTGCTTCATGAGAGAAGAGTGACCATGAGAGAGTCCGATTTTGTTGGTCTTGCAAAGTCGATAGGTCAGCCTTGTTTATGGACATCTTATAACTCGTTTGCGTATTGACTGCTGTAGCTGTGACTGTTAATTTTTGACTGCATTAATTTGGTTCAAGTAGACAGGTTATAGCTAGCTCTGAGTTTTCATTTCCATTCCATTAGTTGCATTTAACTTGCTTGGGGACAAGAAAAGGTTTGGTTTGGGGAGATTTGATGCGTGCATTTTATATAGGTATTTCGTACTTCATTTGCATGCATTTCTATGCATTTTGTGTAGTGTTTAGTTACAAATGTCCCCCGAATTGTCTACTTTGGTTTTTCTTGTCTTATTTGCAGGAATGAACCAAATAGGAGCATAATCAAGCTTAATACTTGTCCCTATGCATGCATTTAGGAGATTAGTTGAGTCGGAGCCTTAAGACTACTATTTTGAGATGCGCAAAGAAGTAAGTTAGCTAGGCGAGCAAAGGAAGAACTTCAAATTACTAGTGCCTACTTTGAAGAGTAATATCTCTTGTTATACAACATATTTTCAGGTTATTATAATTTTAGATGAAAGCTTGTTCTCTTAGCTTTCCAATGCCACCGGAAACGCCCTGTTTGCCCAAGTAACGAAGAAATGGTAGCCGTTTGAAGTTCAGTGCGCGAAGCAGGAATTGTGCGCTGGAAAGTACTCGATCGAGTACAATTGTGTTCGATCGACTCCTTTTTCTACTCGATCGAGTAGTGCCTATTTAATAAGTGTTCGATCGAGTACTTAAAGTACTCAATCGAGAGGTTTTAGCTTGGATTTGCTCGATCGAGTGATATAAAAGTCCTCGATCGAGTATTTAGCTATTATACTCTGGATTTTTATCCCGTGATAGGTTTAGTTTTGTTAATTTTCACTTTCCTATATAAGGGAGTCGTAACTAGGTTAATAAACACTTCTTCTTTTACCTTTTAAGACTTCTCTTAATACACTTTACTCTCTTAATCTTTCCCTTAAACTCTCTTAATCTTTCCCTTAAACTTTCTACTGTAACTTTGCTCTTGGATTTCTTTGCTCGGATTTGGGTTGTTCTTTACGCCGGAATTCTTGTGATTGTAATCCCTCTTCTCTTTATTAATCTTAATCTTGTTATTAATTGCTTTAATCCCTTGTTTCTCTTATCATTAATTTCTTCCCTAATTTCATTTATGCAATTTTATTGTTATTTCATCATGCTTTCAATTAGTTCATTCACTGTTATTAATATTGACAACATTAGTAATATGAGTAGCTAATTTCTCTTATGTTAGGACTAGGGAATCCATGGTAGGATTACGATGATGTAGCGAATAGACTAGATGGTTTACTTGTGAGAATCTGTCCTCATAGCAATATAACTGTACATCAATTTAGTTGAATGCATGCTTCTAAATTACATTAATCTGGTTAATTTCGTTCCTGGATCGGAAGATTGGAATGAACAGACCTGCTATGAACAGTAGACTACCCTAATGAGGACGGAAGTTAAGTTAGCATAAATGTAGGATAGAAAGTGGACCGGAATGACCTTTCCTGTATCCTTCTCACAGTAGATTGTCTTGGCTATTTGCAGCTGAGTCGATAGACTACCATGGTGAACCGAAATCCTGACATACCTCTTTTATCTGATCACTTGTCTACTATTTTTCTGCCTTATTGCTCTTTCCCTATTTCTCTTTTCCTTAAACCTTTAGTAGTTTAGAAAATCAATTACAAAACCCCCATTTGTGACTTAGATAGACGAACTTTCAGATAGATACCTTGCCTCCTTCTGGAGATCGACCCTACTTATCACTAGCTTATGTTAGTATATTTAGGTATTTATTTTTGGTACAGAAACGACCGTATCAAACATCCGTAATCCCTTCTAGTAACTCATCAGGGTTAAGACTACCAGAAAAATCAGGAATTTCTACCTTTAGATGCTTGTCTGCTTGCTCAAAAGCCTCCTCTTGTGTTCTGATGCTATCCTCAGAATTTGACTCATGACCAGGTGATGGTTGTCCTCTCCTTGCTCCCATAAAGAAGCCTCTGCCTCTGCCTCTTCCTCTTGGAGGTGGTTGTCTCCTGGGATCATGGTTTGGAAACCTCTCCATCACCACATGAACAACATTGAACAGTGTGTCTACATTTCCTGCAAGTGTTTCTATTCTGGTCTCAATACCAGCAAGTCTCTCTTCACTCATGGTTGTTTTTGTGTTTTTAATATAGGTAGGGATAATGATCTCACAGCTTCTCTCAACCCAAGACTAACACAAAGGTGGAATTGTGTTAAACCTGAGCTCTGATAACCAAATTGCAGTGTAAACCCTATGGATAGGCATCAATGCACTGGATCTTGTAGGACACTTTAAAAATATCAAAAGACCTTGAAAAATTCTGAAAATTTGTGGTAATTTAATGTGAATAATAAAATGAGACTCAGCCAAATTTCATGAATTTTGGAGAATTCTAAGTATTTTTAATGCTACCTAAAACAGCCTGAAATCCTGAGATTACAGACAGACTGATTCAATTGATTATGTGACTTGTATGAGGACTCAGGGATATAGCTATGACCCTAAATTCCCACATATAATTCACAGGAAATTTAAGATTATAACTTAACAAATTTCAGACTCAAATCCATAGATTAACACAGGATTAAAGTTGAACTTTGCTCAACACAATTAAACTGAACCACAGATAGACACAGGTTCAACTTAATGATGTCAAACTGACTTTGATCAATTAACCACAGAGTTCACTGGTTAATTATCAGTCCAGGTTTCCAAACTACGGTTTAACACAAGTTTGAAAGAAAATGAGAGAAGTCTCAAGGCTATTTTTCATTCAAAAACAATCTGCTTCATACAGGTGAGACACAGGCTCTTATATAGGCCTTGTCTTGGCATTACAATTCGAAACCCTAGCATCGAATGGTCCATAATTAATCTAAGATGAATACAAACAACATAAATTATCTTACAAGCTGGTAAATAAAGTGAACAAGTGAAAAACAAAAGCAATTGGGTAAAACAGACTGAAATAAATTATGGTTGCAGGCTGTCACTGTCAGTTGCCCTCTTGTGCACAGTTTACGGTTCATTTGGTGGCTAGCCGAAATCAAGGCTTCTTATTGTTATCTATGGCAGGCTTTATGGAAAATGTTGTGAAGACTGGTTCCTCAATCGAGTGCACTGGGGCTCGATCGAGTAATCGTCCTCGATCGAGTGCTGCTAGGCTCGATCGAGGATCCTTGCTGACGGATTAATTTCCGTAATTTCCTAAAACACTTATTTTGTAATATAAATTCTAAACTCGGGGATTATTATTAGGTTACGCTTTATTTTACTTGGGACGGCTGGAAAACTTGTTTAGCTTCAATTCTCGCTCTTAATCTTTCCTTGTTGATTGCTACGGTATTAATCATTCTAGTTTTATGCTTTTAATTAGTTGTTGTTATTTCATATCATTAATTATGTTTTCAATTTCCATTATTGTTGTTGTTAAATTCATTATGAGTAGCTAAATTTCTCATCTAGGATGAAGGGGATCTAGGTAAATTAGAAAGAGGAACATTAATTGATTGCTAGTAATATTGCATAAGTTATCATTTGATTATTGTTCTTATTCTAGTTAATTGATTTAGGCCTGAATTGTTAACTAGTGTAGCGAATTAATACTTTCACCGACAAGGTTAGAATTAATATAGGCTGTGATAATCAAATAGATTGTGTCTAATTATAGCGATTGCATGTTTGAATCGATCTAAAGGACATAAACAGAATTAATCAATCTTGTGACCTTAGATAACTTGATTGACCTAGCAATTGATTAAGAGACCCCGTATAATTGACCCAGTGAACCGAAAATCCTTGACCTTTAATATTATTGTTATACACCTTTAGTTTACTTGTTATTTAGTTGATAGTCAACAAACAAACCAAAACCCCCAAGAAAACGGTTACCTTCAGATAATCTAAATATTAGCAAACTGACTATTACCGCCTCCCTGTGGATTCGATATCTGTCTTACCACTAGATATTCTTGTTAGTACTGAGATAGATTAATTTTGATATTGGTGATACGACTTTAGCCATATCACGGGACACGCCCACAACGTCACTAACACACATTAGGTACTCGGAACACGTCCGTGGTACTGGGCCCGAGTGCGACTTGAGTCCCCTGCTAGACGTCGTGCCTAACCACAAGAGTCCCTCTTTAACCCAAATACTAAATGTGCACACCCCTCTTGGAGTGGGAAGCTCCAAAGTGACTTGAGCGGAAGACGGTTTCCCAACCGCCTTCCGTCTCTAAAATCGAAACCAAAGATCCTCCAATATCCTCCAATGTCCACCAAACCAAGAACCACCAACAAGTCCAAATAACACAACTATGCAACCATAATGATAAGACAAGTATAATCATGCTCAACTCTTCACTAATTCATTTCTCATTATTTCATTGCTCTTTAACATGTTATAATGCAGTGTAATAATCTTTGTGACAAATTACCATTCTCATCTTAACTTAATTACCATTAAGTCATCTCATATGATAAACCCTAATTACCAAAACATGTTATAATTCAACTATCATGAGACAAATGCATTTAGTGATAATAAATGAATAATTAAACACTAATATCATCATAGCTAAGTAGGCAAAACCCTACCTCACGTTTATCTTCACCAATCCACAAGCTACTCACTAGAAATACTCCTCAATGAAACTCTCTACACATATTAATTGCAACAATAAATACCACAACCTATTATAATAACCATACTAATTAAATCCCCCTTAACAACCCCTTTTTAATTCTTACAACCTAACAAGTATAGAGAATTCTACTAACTAAATAAGATTGTTAAGACAAGAATGAAGGAAATAAGAAGTGTAGATCAACTTACAAACAATTGGGAGAACAAGGGAGGCAAGAATCTCCTCAATGGAATTAGGGTTTTAAGAGAGTTTTTTTGTGAGGAATTTAGAGAGATAAAGGGGGAGTTTAGAGAGTTGTGTGAATAGTGTTGGAGAAGGGTTTTGTGTAGGAAATCTGAGATTATATGGTTCTGAAAGCGATATTTTACCAACTATTTCTCGTATAAGCCGCACTCGACCGGCACTCGGTCGAGTGGCCGGTCTACTCGATCGAGGGGTAGCTCCACTCGGTCGAGTGGATGGTCACTCGGTCCAGTGACCGACTTTACAAGCTTCCAGAAAACTGTCCAGTAGTGGCACTCGGTCTAGTGGGGCTCCACTCGGCCGAGTGAATCGTCTACTTGGTCGAGTCGAGTCTGTATAAATGCGGGGTATTATAATCTTTGCCCCTTAAAAAGAACTTCGTCCCCGAACTTCACACCCGATACACTAAGAGTCAAAATTCTAAATCCCATGGAATTCTCAAGGAGGAAAGCGGTGAGTCGGGTATCAAAACTAGTATGCTATGACCAACTAACATTGTATGGCTAAGTAAAAAGATAAGAATTTCATGTTACTAGTACTTGCGTAATACGCCCTACCCCTCTAGAAACATGGTTACGACCTCGTAACCGACTCATACCTGCTCGAAAAGATGAGGGTATCGTTCTTTCATGTTCTCCTCGGCCTCCCAAATGGCCTCCTCAACAAGATGGTTGGACCATAATACCTTCACCAAGATTGTCTCACCATGTCTGGTCTTCCTAACCTTCCGGTATAGGATTTCCTTGGGTGTTTCCACACACGTTAGGGCATCGTCGAGTTCGATCATTTTTGCTTCGAGCACATGAGAGAGGTCACTTATGTACTTACTTAATTGAGATACGTGAAAGACATTGTGAACTCGGTCCAAGGCCGGTAGAAGTGCTAAGCGGTAGGCCACTTCCCCGACTATCTAAAATTTCATAAGGGCCAATGAACTTTTGGCTCAACTTGCCCCTCTTCCCAAATCTCATGACTCCTCTCATGGGTGAGACCTTAAGTAGTACCTTATCTCCTACCGCAAATTCGAGGTCACTTCTCCTCAAGTCGGCGTAAGTCTTTTCCCTATCTTGTGCCGCTCTCATCTTCTCACGGATTGCACAAACTTGATCAATCATGTCTTGGATCATTTGAGGTCCCAATAGCACGGCTTCGGTGCTATCATCCCAACATATAAGGCTTCGGCATTTTCTTCCATATAGAGCTTCAAATGGTGCCATGCCAATGCTCGCAAGGTAGCTATTGTTGTAGGAGAACTCAATCAAATGTAGTCTTTCTTCCCAAGAGCCCCCAAATTACAAGATACAAGCTCTCATTATATCCTCCAATGTTTGGATGGTCCTCTCCGTTTGTCAATCCGTTGCCGGGTGAAAAGCTGTACTCATCTTCAATTGGGTGTCCAATGAGCTTTGAAGTTCTTGCCAAAATCTTGAAATAAACCGTGAATCTCGGTCCGATACTATGTCCTTTGCAAACCCATGGAGTTTAACCACGTATTTGCAATACGCATTGGCCAACTCGACCTTACTCTAAGTGTCCTTTATTGCGATAAAATGAGCCGACTTGATCAATCTATCCACAATGACCCAAATCATGTTGTTCCTCTTTTGTGTTCTTAGTAGTCCAACTATGAAGTCCATGGATATCGACTCCCACTTCCATTCCGGCACATCTAAGGGTTGTACTTTCCCTTGAGGTCTCTTGTGTCCTCCTTTCACTCTTTGGTAAGTCAAGCACCTTGCCACGAACTCTGCCACTTCTCTCTTCATATTAGACCACCAAAAGGTCTTTTTGAGGTCCTTGTACAACTTATCCCCACCCGGATGCACCGAATAAGGGGTGTTGTGGGCTGCATTCATAATCTTCTTCTTAAATTCTTCATCATTCGGTATACACCATCTCCCTTTGAACCTAAGACTTCCATCCTCGTGCAACTCGAATCTCGAGGGTTCTCCCCTTTCTAACATTCCCTTCCATTCCAAAATCTTTGCATCACTTGTTTGCCTTCCCCATATTTCATCATATAACTCGGGCTCTAAGGTCAAAGCTCTCATTATATCCCTCTTTCGTATCACGTGGATACCCATCTTGCTCACTTCTTCCTTCAACCTTAGCATGGACAAGGCGGTACAAAAGGAGTGCACCGACTTCCTACTCAAGGCATCGGCCATCATATTAGCCTTCCCTTCATGATAAACTATCTCCATGTCATAGTCCCCAATAAGCTCGATCCACCTTCTTTGTCTCATGTTCAACTCCTTTTGGGTGTAGATATACTTCAAGCTTTTGTGGTCGTAAAATACTTTAATGGTTGCTAGATACAAGTAGTGCCTCCAAATCTTCAAGGCAAAGACAACGGCTCCCAATTCTAGGTCGTGGGTTGGGTAGTTCTGTTCATGGGTCTTCAATTGTCGCGAAGCATAAGCAATGACTCTACCATTTTGCATAAGCACACATCCTAGACCATTCTTTGAAGCATCGGTGTATACCTCAAAATTTTCACTCCCTTCCGGCAAGGCTAATACGGGGGCCGTGGTTAGGCGCTCCTATAGAGTCAAGAAGGCCGTCTCACAATTTTTGTCCCATTTGAAACGACTCTCTTTTCTCATTAATGATGTCAAGGGTCTAGCAATCTTGGAGAAGTTATTCACAAATTGGTGATAATACCCGGCTAGGCTTAGGAAACTTCGAATTTCCGCCACATTCTTGGGTGCCACCCACCTAGACACGGCCTCAATCTTGGTAGGGTCCACGGCGACTCCTTCCTTTGATATGATATGCCCTAGGAAAGCCACCTTTTCCAACCAAAATTCACACTTACTAAGCTTGGCATAGAGTTGATGCTCCCTCAAGGTGTGCAAAACGATCCTTAGGTGCTCCTCATGCTCCTCCTTGGTCTTGGAATAGACCAAAATGTCGTCTATAAACACCACCCGAACTTGTCCAAGTTTGGACTAAACACTCTATTCATGAGGTCCATGAAAGCGGTCGGTGCATTTGTTAAACCGAATGGCATCAGTACGAACTCGTAATGTCCGTACCTTAATCTCAATGCGGTCTTTGGAATGTCTTCATCCTTGATCTTCAATTGGTGATACCCCGATCTTAGGTCGATCTTTGAAAGTATCCCGACTCCACTAAGTTGGTCAAAAAAATCGTCAATTCTTGGTAGAGGATACTTGTTCTTGATGGTGACATTGTTCAATTTCCGGTAATCTATGCATAGCCTTAGCGTCCCATCCTTCTTCTTTACAAAGAGGACCGATGCTCCCCATGGTGAAACACTTGGCCTTATGTAGCCTTTATCCGTCAACTCCCAAAGTTGTTTCTTCAACTCTTCTAATTCCTTTGGACCCATCCGGTACGGGGCTTAGAGATTGGTCCTGTACCCGGCTTCAAGTCCACCCCAAATTCCACTTCTCTAGGAGGAGGTAATCCGGGCAACTCCTCCGGGAAGACATCCTCGAAATCCCTCACTATCAGTATATCATGCACTTGCGGCCTCTCCACACTAGTGTCCCATACTTGACACAATATCATAGGGTAACCCTTCTTCAAGCACGTCGTCAAGGTCATCACCGTAACTAGCTTTACCTTAGGTTTGACTAAGTAGCCCTTGTTTGACACCCTAGTACACTTGGGTCCCCCTCAAGGCGATCTTCGTATGGTAACAATATATGTTAGCTTTGTATTTGCTTAACCAATCCATCCCCAGGATCACTTCAAACCCCTCTAGAGGGAACTCAAAAAGGTTTACCGGAAAATTGGTCTCATGCACTATAACCGGCATTTCTTTATAGGTTTTTGAACATAAGATTGACTCTCCGGAAGGTAAATATGCGTCAACATTGGCTAGTTATCCCTCCTCCAATCCTATGGTCGACGCATGACTCTTAGACACGAAAGAATGGGTAGCCCCCGAGTCAAATAAAACAAAAGAAGGATGAGAGTTAATAAGAAATGTACCTGAGACGACGTGGACATCCTCCTCGGCACTCTTCCTACCCATGGCAAAGAAGTTGCCACGGAAGAAGTTGCCACTCGAATTGGGTTCGCCCCGAACCATACTCCCCGATTGAGTAGGCCTACTTCCCGAGGCGTTGCCTCCCGCAAAGCTCGTCGCTCGAGATGGAGCTCCCCGGTTTCCCCAGGTGTTGCCGCCATTAAAGTTGGAGTTGGCATTTATGGGGTTTCTCCATGCTCCCGAGCTCCGGTTGTTAGTCCCACTTTGCGAAGGAGTGTAGTAGGAGCCTCCTTGACCGAACCTCCGGTTGGGTCCTCTTTGGGTGCTCGTGAATTCCATCTTCTTGTGGCCAAAGCCACCACAATTATAGCATCGAGGCCCCCCTGCTTCACTCACGGCCCTCCCACCGTAGCCGCCCGACTTCCCATAGCCACTTGTAGGTTGATGCGTGTCTTTTATATGATGTTTTACACCTCATTTTACACGCATTTCAGAGCTCAATTATGTAGTTTAAAGCTACTATTTGCCCTATTTCGTCTACTTTCGTATTTTTATGTAATATTGCAGGCTTATGCGGAAATGATTAGATATAGAGCTAAATCCGTCCCCGAGTATCTTGCATTGCATTTGACGTGAAATATTTACTTAAGGAACGAGCTTGGTGTGCATTTCGAGGCCTGAAAGATAATTTTATAAAGAATTAGAAGCGGACTATCAGCTAAAGCAGTCGATCGACTGGCCTCCATGGTCAATCGACCAACCCACGACTTACAGAAGCTACTGTACACTGCAGACCAGTCGATCGACCGGCTGCTATGGTCGATCGACCATACCATTAATTCTGACGTGAATTAATAGAACGAGATTTCCAAAGCCCATTGTATATTAGGTTTAGGAATAAGTGTTACGCGATATTCTATATAACGTAACCTAGGTTATTCAGAATAATCATCAAGCTTTAATTCAACTTTTATCATTCAGTCTTAGATACAATTCAACATTCGTTAGTTAGACTATTTCCGTCAATAAAGTTTACTATCTGCATTCGGTTTTGATCTTTCCCTCCTATTCTATACGGTATTCTTCTGTTCTTATATTCTGTTTTATTGCTTTCGTTCATAGTATAGAATTGCTAGGTTAGATCTCCCGAAACCAAATTATCGTTTTATGTCAATCGCTTGTTTAGATAATTTAAGTATGAATTCGAATGTTTTAATTGTTAAGTTTATTGTTGTTACTATTTCTAGTATGAGTAGCTAAATACCTTGTGCTAGGATGTTGGGAATCTGTAGAAGTAGGCGGCATTAGAATAGTAGACCCGAATCGCGCCTTGGTCGATCGACTGGCTTACCTGGTCGATCGACCGGCCACGTGAGATCACCTTCGTTTTAATTAATTAAATTGCTATGTTTGACGAATCGAGTGCACGCGACTAGTTAAATGCCTAGGACTTGACCGACCTAATAAAGATCGAAAGATAGGGAAGGGAGATAGCCTACCTAATTAAGACGACTAAATTAATAAGATCGAGAGATAAGTTAATTTAGCCTTTTAAATCACTTCTCAGAACGAAAGTTAGTATTAGTGATATTAGGGACCTGTGGTGAAATCGAAAGATGCTACCTGTAAGAATGGACCGAGAGGACTTCTTATTTTCCCGTCTCACGTGTTTGTTTTAGACCTACCTAATATACTGCCGCCGAAACTATAGTGAACCGACCATCTTTGCATCCTTTTAATATTTGTTTTCATCCGTTTATTTAGTTTACTTTTCTTTTATTGTCTTTAGCTACAGACCAAATCAAATCAAACCCCCACACTTGTTACTTTAAAGACTAAATTCAGCCAACTATTGATTGCATCGCCTCCCTGTGGTTCGACCCTGTTACCACTAGCTTCTGTTAGTTTTAATAGGTATTATAAATATTATCTTTGGTGCACACAACGACATGCATCAAATTTTGGCGCCGTTGTCGGGGAGGCAATTGTTTATAATTTTTAGTTGTTTTTATTTTTAGTCTTTCTATTAGTTTAAGGGACATCTGTTCCTTAAACTATTCTCATATTCTACTTGTAGTTCCTTCTTATGCGCAGGTCACAGGGTGGTGAATTACTGCCGTTCAATCCCGAGATTGATAAGACTTTGCGTGAGTTGAGACGATCATCTAGAGTATTGCCGACAGAGGAAGAGCTGAGTACTCTGTCTAGTTACTACGAGAACGCCTTATTTGAGGAGGATCCACCTTCATCTCCTGTTTCTACTTCATCAACTGAGACCGTCACATCTCCAGACATGGCTGAAGAAGCGAGTATAGCCAGTCACTCTGAGCCGACAGCTGAGAATCTCTATAAGGGATTCGCATTACCAGGGACGGACAAAAATTTCGAGCCGAAACCGTCCTATATCAACTTGGTTGAGAGAAACCAATTCGGGGGAGCTGCAAATAAAGATGCAGCAAAGCATATGGAGACTTTCATTGATTATTGCTGTTCCATACCCCCATCAATCAGTGTGACCCAGGACCAGGTGAAGGAGACCATGTTCATATTCTCTCTTCGTGATGCTGCAAGGGAGTGGTACAGAGACCTGGATCGAGTTGCCAACGGGATCACTGATTGGAAGTCGCTGGCCCTGACATTCTACAAGAAATATTTTTCTGCCTCGAAGACGAATGCCATTAGAGCTCAGATCACGAGCTTTAAACAGGGTCCGGATGAAAATTTTCATGAGGCATGGGTCCGTTTCAAGAAGCTGGTGCGAACTATTCCGCACCATGGGTTTGAGAAATGGAGCCTATGCAATCAATTCTATAATGGGCTTTATGACGATCAGAGGGCTATCATGGATGCGGCAGCAAATGGTAGATTCCAGGAGAATGTTGGAGAGACTAAGGGGTGGAAAATTATTGATGATCTGGCCACTCACAAAGCTGAGTATGGAAATTCCAGGGGAAACCAAAGGAGGAGTGCTGAATCCCCTTCTGTACCTGCATTAGAGGCTCTCACGGCGAGATTTGATAAGTACGAGTTGGGAGGAGCTTCAAAAGGAGGGATCTATCATGTGAATGCTGTTTCAGACGGTCCTTTCGTCTGCAAGAGATGTGGAGGAGAAGGACATGTTTCAGACCATTGTCCTAATCCCTATGAGTATTGTGTTGCCTTTCAACATTATAGGCAGACAAACACTTATTTTGAGCCGAATGTCCATCCGAACTTGAGGTGGAGTAGCCAAAATGTCCTAAATCAAACTCCACCTCCACAGCAGCAGCAGCAGCAGAATTATGTGCCCCCTCATAAGCAGCAGCAGCCATTCCAAAAGCCTCCGTATGTTCCTCAGCAGCAGCAGCAGTCCCAAGGATATGAATTTGCCGAGTTGAAAAATTTGTTGCTAAAAGAGTCTCAAGCTAGAGAGGCCGGGATGAAGATGTTGGAGAGCCAAATTGCTCAATTGGCTAGCAAGAGTGCAACAAGAGCTCCGGGGCATTTACCGTCGTAGACAGATAAAAAGGAGACCCTCAATGCTATTACTTTGAGGAGTGGGTCTACCCTTGATGGGCCCGCTATGGTCGAGGACGTCACTGAAAAAGATGAGGTGGAACCGAGCAAGAAGAAGGCTGTAACGAATAATAGCAAGAAAAAGACGATCAGTAGGTATGTCAGTCGATCGACGGACATACCCAGTCGATCAACCAGTCCGCGAAAAGAAACAACTACTATTCCTGTAGAAGTCAGTCGATCGACTGACATGCACGGTCGATCGACCGACAACGCTGCTGATGGTGAGTCTTTTCGTCCTCCAATGACAAATAACTTGAGAGACCACTTGTTTCGGGGTACGACTACTCCGAAAATATTGAGGCAAGACCTAAATACTGATGGGTCAGTCCCGGTTCCGAAGTATGACTCGATGACGATTAATGGTTCATTTTTGAGACGGTCTGAAGAGGGTTCGAGCTTCAACAAATAGAAGGTAGTGGATTTTCAGCCTAAGTCCACCGATGCCGGCATGAGAGACCTAGAGGAGAGGGCTAAGTTACTTCTTTCAGCCCCCTATCCGGAGAGATTGGTGCCGACGAAGGAACAGGTATCGTTTAATAAATTTGAAAATGTTATTCGTAGCTTAAACGTACAAGTTCCTTTTCTTGAGTTAGTTAATCAAGTGCCTGCTTACATGAAATTTATGAAGCAAGTCTTATCTAAAAAGAAGTCACTTGAAACTGTGCATTCTGTCGCACTAACGGAGGAGTCATGTTCCTATCTGACCCATACTTCACCCCATAAGCTAGAAGACCCAGGTAGTTTTTCAGTCCCATGTAGTATTGGCACCTTTTCTAAAGAGAAGGCCTTATGTGACCTAGGAGCCAGTATTAGTGTCATGCCTTTGAGTCTTGCTAGGAAGTTGAAATTGACTAGGTTTGCAGTCACGAACATGACAGTACAGATGGCTGATCGATCTGCGGTCCAGCCTATAGGAGTCTTAGAGGACATTCCCGTGCAAATAAGAAAGTTCTTTTTCCCTGTTGACTTCGTTGTACTATATATGCCCGAGGATGCCCACATTCCCATCATATTGGGTAGACCATTTCTGCACACTACTAGTGCAGTTATTGATGTTGGTTCAGGGACTTTGACCTTCAACGTAGGAAAGCATTCCATTGTCTTTGCCCAAACAGCTAAGAAGAAAGACCCCATGTGGCCTGTCACTTGTAATACGGTTTCTGAAAAGAAATCCTATTTTATGCTTCCTGATATGCCTACCTCTGTGCCTATTCCTGCTATAACACCTCCGCCCCAGATTGGGAGCAAATTGGAGGAAGATTCTTCTGTTTTGGATGTTGCAGGAGCTGGTTTGGGGAAGGAAGAGCCGCGTGTCGCTCCAGCGGTGAAGGAGCCAATCGTTCAAAGAGGCGGTCTAGGATGTCTTAGCTATGACACTGATGAGGAGCCTGATGAGGAGCCAGTCAAAGTGACGGAGTCCGATTTGGATTCTGATGAGCCGGATGAGGTCATTGATTGGGGAGATGCTGAAGGTGTTGATCCGTTGAGTTCTGCGGATGTTGGCTTTGAGAAGGGCGTAGCTGAGAAGATGAGCACTGTAGAGGCTACCTCTTGTAGCCAGAAGCCGAGCAAGTGGGCCATTTCGTGGCCATTCTTGATCAACTATTAGTTGATCAAGACGTTTACAAAACCATTCATTTTATTGCTTTTCAAGACTATTTATTATTTTTTGTGTGCGCGAGACTTCGCAATTTTAATAAGTTTGCTTAGGATTTTATATGCTTTAGACTATTGTTTTGGGTTTTGCGCAATTTTGGGCGCGTTATTATGTGTATTTGCAGGTTTATAGACCTCGATAGCTCAATTTATTGAGCTAATTCGAAGAAATCAGAACTTACAGCAGGTTTTCCAGTCGATCGACTGGCCTGTGTGGTCGATCGACTGAGCTGCGACTTCCAGGAGCTTCTGTTCCTGTTCACCCTGGTCGATCTACTGGGTGATGTGGTCGATCGACCATGTCCGCTGTTGTACCTGTTTTCGATCATTCCCCTGCTGAGTTTGGTCGATTTGCGTAATTGAGGGAGTCTTTTCTCCACTTTATTCTCCGACTCATTTCTGTTTTCTTCCGTTTCTTTATTTTACACATAATTTTGCGTTTCAATAATTGTTTTCTCGGATTTATGCGTGGTACTTTTGTTTGTCTTTTCAGGTACTTATTGGTAGCACTGCTAGCTACTGAAACCGCCTAGCTCACGCTGGTTTGGGGAGGTTTCCTTTTGTTGCGCTTAAAGTCTTGTGAGTTTCTGAGTTCCTACTTCATGTCTTGTTTTGTTAATTTCACGAAAATTCCCGTTTTCTTTCTACTTCATCACATGATTTTGCACAATGGGGACATTGTGCGATTTGGTTTGGGGAAGGGTTTTGCGTTGCATTTCACTTGCTCGCATTCACATTTACATTTTGTCTTGCATTGTTGTTTATTTTCTTTTATATATACAGAAAATTCAAAAAAAAAAAAATTTCAAAAATTTCAAAAAAATATCACGTTTATTTTAGCATATAGGTCGAGTCGGAACTGTAGTATTTCAATAATGACTTTGCATTTTCAGCTGTTTATGCCTAAGCCTTGCAAATTGACATGTTATTAGTAGAATCATTTGCATAGTCTACGAGTTTTCGTTAAATTTCTTGCTGGACTTGAGATTTGACTTTGATCTTTGGCAAACTACATCATTTTCTGAGGTTTAAAGCTTATAACTGGTGACATCCATGACCAGTTTATCTAAGATGTGAGTAGTTACTCCTTATAAGACATGTTACATAAATATGCATAAATATGAACTTAATCTGCTTAATACCTGTATGTATTCGGTTCGTGGTTTGTTGACACATGTGGAAGAGGTCATCCCTTTATTCATTTTGCCCATAAGCTCCACACTGCCAAAAATAGCCTTTTTGTCCCGTTAACTACATCCTACATTTATCCTGCCCTTGTCAAGCTAGTAGTTTAGTTTTTGGGATTGTTACTTCGTTTTTTGTAGCTAATGCTCATTTTGAGGTGTTGTTGGGAAATTGAAAAAAGAAGGAAAGAAAGAAAAAACAGAATTGGAAAAAAAAAGAGAAGAAAAATGATTCGAAAAAAAAGAAGAAAAAAACGCATGCTGTACTGTATAATTCGGTCGATCGACTGCCCATTTTGGTCGATCGACCGAAGCCCGAGAAAATGAAAATTCGAAAATCACATGGTTGGAGTTTTGATCAGTTGGTGATTTTATTCCCATGCTTTATTATCATCATTTGGGGAATTACAATTATATCGGAGATTGTGAGATTTGTGCTTGCTATTAGCACTCGTTTTATTGGAATTTTGAGCAAGAAGTTGGATGTTGTTATTAATTTGGTTCCCTTAGTTACTAGCTTGGCTTTTAACTCTGTTTTTATCCAAATTTATCTTAGCCTCTTCTTACCCATACCTCACATATCCATATTTACCTCGGCATGTGTCATGGTCATCTGTTTGGTCGGAATGCACATGTACGGTTGTAGAGATTATTTTCATATTAGATTACAGGCATGTTCTTATAGGTCATAGTTAGGTGAGAGTCATTACATTTACTTCATTCTATCTTTACATATATACACCTGTGCTATATTGTGATTTGAACGACCCGTGAGAGTCCATAATGATGAGTCTCTACGATTGATTGGTTTCGTGATTTTTAACGACTACATAACTCGTTTGCATGATTCACATTGCTAATTGATTGTTGGTTATTTCATTAAATTGGTTTAGGCTTTACAATTTGCATTTCGCTCTGAGTTTGAACTCGTTCCATTAGGTTTTAGGATCGAGTCTAGTTCTTGCTTGGGGACAATCAAGGGTTTGGTTTGGGGAAGTTTGATGCGTGTCTTTTATATGATGTTTTACACCTCATTTTACACGCATTTCATAGCTCAATTATGTAGTTTAAAGCTACTATTTGCCCCATTTCGTCTACTTTCGTATTTTTATGTAATATTGCAGGCTTATGCGGAAATGAGTAGATATAGAGCTAAATCCGTCCCCGAGTATCTTGCATTGCATTTGACGTGAAGTATTTACTTAAGGAACGAGCTTGGTGCGCATTTCGAGGCTTGAAAGATAATTTTATGAAGAATTAGAAGCGGACTATCAGCTAAAGCAGTCGATCGATTGGCCTCCATGGTCGATCGACCAACCCACGACTTATAGAAGCTACTGTACACTGCAAACCAGTCGATCGACCGGCTGCTATGGTCGATCGACCATACCGTTAATTCTGACGTGAATTAATAGAACGATATTTCCAAAGCCCATTGTATATTAGGTTTAGGAATAAGTGTTATGCGATATTCTATATAACGTAACCTAGGTTATTCAGAATAATCATCAAGCTTTAATTCAGCTTTTATCATTCAGTCTTAGATACAATTCAACATTCGTTAGTTAGACTATTTCCGTCAATAAAGTTTACTCTCTGCATTCGGTTTTGATCTTTCCCTCCTATTCTATACGGTATTCTTCTGTTCTTATATTTCGTTTTATTGCTTTCGTTCGTAGTATAGAATTGCTAGGTTAGATCTCCCGAAACCAAATTATTGTTTTATGTCAATCGCTTGTTTAGATAATTTAAGTATGAATTCGAATGTTTTAATTGTTAAGTTTATTGCTGTTACTATTTCTAGTATGAGTAGCTAAATACCTTGTGCTAGGATGTAGGGAATCTGTAGAAGTAGGCGGCATTAGAATAGTAGACCCGAATCGCGCCTTGGTCGATCGACTGGCTTACCTGGTCGATCGACCGGCCACGTGAGATCACCTTCATTTTAATTAATTAAATTGCTATGTTTGACGAATCGAGTGCACGCAACTAGTTAAATGTCTAGGACTTGACCGACCCAATAAAGATCGAAAGATAGGGAAGGGAGATAGCCTAGCTAATTAAGACGACTAAATTAATAAGATCGAGAGATGGGTTAATTTAGCCTTTTAAATAACTTCTCAGAACGAAAGTTAGTATTTGTGATATTAGGGATCTGTGGTGAAATCGAAAGATGCTACCTGTAAGAATGGACCGAGAGGACTTCTTATTTTCCCGTCTCACGTGTTTGTTTTAGACCTACCTAATATACTACCGCCGAAACTATAGTGAACCGACCATCTTAGCACCCTTTTAATATTTGTTTTCATCCGTTTATTTAGTTTACTTTTCTTTTATTGTCTTTAGCTATAGACCAAATCAAATCAAAGCCCCACACTTGTTACTTTAAAGACTAAATTCAGCCAACTATTGATTGCATCGCCTCCCTGTGGTTCGACCCTGTTACCACTAGCTTCTGTTAGTTTTAATAGGTATTATAAATATTATCTTTGGTGTACACAATGACAGGCATCATAGGTGCTCCTCCCGAGTAGGATCCAGCTTGGTTGAAATTATTATTCTTGGGTTGGTACCCTCCATTCTCACTTTCGACCTTCCCCTTTTATCCCGACCTCTCCTTAGCCTCCTTGGTCATACCGAGTAGCCTCTCCGTATTTCCGGCCCTCGCATAGACCTCCTTCATACTTGACACATCTCCGGGTTGAAGATTCTCTAGAATCTTGATGGTTAGTCCCCCTTCGAACTTGAGAGCCAAATGGGATTGGCTAAGATGAAGGTCTTCGACATACGTAGCTAGTTCATTGAAATGGATATAGTAGTCTTGAATGGTCATAGCATCGGTCATGGCAAAGCGGTCAAACTCCGCTCGGAGCTTGCATCTTACATGCTCGGGAATGAACTCATTCCTCATCTCTACCTTGAAGTCGGTCCATGGTATTGCGGCTTCACCCGTTTCTTCATAAAACTCTCTCATAGCTTCCCTCTCTTTATACCACCATCCTCCTGCGAGACCCCCTAAGTAGAAGGCGTCTTGCTCCACCTTAAGCTCCTCGGGACATCTTACAACCTCGAACACATTCTCCATCTCCCTTACCCAGGGCGTTGGCTCGAGATAGCGATGCTCACGAAAGAGGCATACATCGCCGCATCTCTCTCTCTAGTGACATTCCTAAGGGCCTCGGTGAGGTCTTCATTTTGAGCTATGAGTCGCTCCATTTCTTCCTCAGACACACGGGGTGGAGGCGAACGAGTCATTGCACGGGTTCTCGGCATTATGTCTCTTCAAATAGCATAACAAACGTTAATACACGCTCCAAAAAGGGAGATAAAAGGCATTGACCACAACACAGGTCCAGTCAATCGAGTGTGGAATCTCACTCGATCGAGTGGTGTCCCACTCGGTCGAGTGACTCGGCTTACATAAAGTTCCTCGGAAATCCCCCAAGTCCACTTGGTCGAGTGGTCCTTCCACTCGGTCGAGTGGCACACACTAGGACGAGTGACTCCTCCACTCGGTCGAGTGTCAAGGCTAACAAGAGGTCTTAAAGGTCTTTAACCATGCCCACTCGGTCGAGTGGTAGGAGCACTCGGTCAAGTGCCTTCTAGTCGGCCGAGTCCCTCTTCTACTTGACCAAGTAAGCACTCTAAGGACCATTTGCCCATCCCAACTCCTACAAGTCAACATACAACCCAATTTGCATGTTCTTAAACGCATGTACGGGAAAAGTAGAGGTATTTATACGGCATACAACTCACACATGACGACAATTAGGATATGTTCACATTAGCGCATCCATCACAATTTTCCTAATCATATCATCATCAACATGTTGTTATGTAGAATATTACCAAGCATGCAAAAAATTCACGACACTAAGCAAGAAATATACAACAACCATATGCATCACACACGCCCCATTGCCCCGCGTAGTGACCGACTCAAGTTAAGAGGACAATGGCACAACTTTGAAACGTCTCCCGAACTTGTTACAACTTATCTATGACTCAAACCGGGTTCATTTTAGATTGACTCACCCTAGTTCATTGGTTCATTGATTTAGGCTTAAAAACCGATACTCTGATACCACTTTGTAACACCCCCATAAGTCGAGCCCCTTTCCTTTAGGCCTTCCCAACACATGGAAGCATCACAATACTTGGTTTTCCAAGTTTTTTAGTGTGAACAAGCGAGTAAAGAAGTTCTAACTCGACATCATGCAATAGATAAGTTATAGTTAAAATGTTTACAAGTCGGGAGATGCAAATACTTTCCGAAATAGTTATACAACCATATCGAAGAATAGGAGTTTACTAGTCAAAAACTAAGATAGACCCAAAAGATGAACACAAGTGAAGACCACTCCCAAGCTCTCGAATGAATCATGCTAACCTGTCAACACTGCTCCCCATATGGGCGAAAATCATCATATGGTTCACCACAGATCATTAAAACCCAAATGTTAGTTAGATGATAAGAATGTTCAATGCATGTGAACTAAGCTTACCTACATATGACAATATAAGGTGAAACCACAAGGCACAATGAGAGATAAGAGATCACCCTCCAATATATCTACACAACCGGTGACCGGGACACGCCCACGACGTCAGTAACACACAGTAGGTACTCGGAACACGTCCGTGGTACTGGGCCTGAGTGCGACTCGAGTCCCAGTCCAGACATCGTGCCTCACCACACGAGTCCCTCCGTAACCCAAGTACTAAATGTGCACATCCCCCTTGGAGTGGGAAGCTCCAAGGGTGAGTTGAGCGAAAGACGGTTTCCCAACCGCCTTCCGTCTCCAAAATCGAAACCAAAGATCCTTCAACATCCTCCAATGTCCACCAAATCATGAACCACCAACAAGTTCAAATAACACAACTATGCAACCATAATGATAAGACAAGTATAATCATGCTCAACTCTTCACTAATTCATTTCTCATCATTTAATTTCTCTTTAACATGTTATAATGCAATGTAATCATCTTTGTGACAAATTACCATTCTCATCTTAATTTAATTACCATCAAGTCATCTCATATGATAAACCCTAATTACCAAAACATGTTATAATATAACTATCATGAGACAAATGCATTTAGTGATAATAAATGAACAATTAAAGACTAATATCATCATAGCTAAGTAGGGAAAACCCTACCTCAAGCTTATCTTCACCAATCAACAAGCTACTCACTAGAAATGCTACTCAATAAAGCTCCCTACACATATTATTTGCTACAATAAAAACCACAACCTATTACAATAACCATACTAATTAAATCCCCCTTAGCAACCCCTTTTGAATTCATACAACCTAACAAGTATAGAGAATTCTACTAAGAAAATAAGATTGTCAAGAAAAGAATAAAAGAAATAAGAAGTGTAGATCAACTTACAAACAATTGGGAGAACAAGGGAGGCAAGAATATCCTCAATGGAATTAGGGGTTTGAGAGAGTTTGTTGTGAGGAATTTAGAGAGATAAAGGGGGAGTTTAGAGAGTGGTGTGAATAATGTTGGAGAAGGGTTTTATGTAGGAAATCTAAGATGATAAGGTTCCGAAAGTGACATTTCACCAAGCATTTCTCGTATAAGTCGCACTCGACCGACACTCGGCCGAGTATCCGGTCCACTTGATTGAGTGGTAGCTCTACTCGGTCAAGTGGATGGTCACTCGGTCGAGTGACCGACTTTACAAGCTTCTAGAAAACTGTCCAATTGCACTCGGTCCTTCACTCGGTCGTGTGGGGCTCCACTCGGCCAAGTGAAATCATCTACTTGGTCGAGTCGAGTCTATATCAATGCGAGGCATTACATATGGATCGACACACGCCACCCAAAAAATAGGTGACAATTACATAGACACACAACACGTCAGTTTCAATAATTACCCATACGACACAACATGAAAGGTAAATATGCAATATGCCAATAATATGAATGATATACAATCAACAACCACCACGGTACCAGGACACTCCCAGACATATCGACAACCACACTGATACCCGGAAACACCCAGACATACCAACTACTAGAAATAGGTACCGGGACACACCTAGATGTACCGGGTCCGAAAGCCAACCGAATCCCCTGCCAGACGTCGTGTCTCAATCATACGAGTCCCTCCGTAACTCAAGCCATTAATGTGCACATCCCTCTTGGAGTTGGAAGCTCCAAGAGGCGACTCAAGCGTAAGGCAGTCTCGCAACCGTCTTACTTCTCCTCAATGACCAAGTAACACCACCAATGATCTCCAACAAAACACAACAATGACCATACATGGAAAAAGTAATACAACACCAATTATATGACTCATCATGAACTCAATCCCAACATATCATGGATAAAACTTCCTCAAATACCAACATGTTATCCCAATCGACTCATACATAAAAATGATGATGCAAGACACACAATTATGTACAAAATATTGAAACCGAGTAGGGTAAACCTACCTTTTAGCATTCTTCACAAGCAATCCAATTAATAAGCAACATCCGTCTCATAAGACCGTTTCATCCTACAATAACATATAATAAATATCACAAATCATCCTACACTATAACATAGTACAAAACCCCTTATTATTACCCACTAACTACCCATATTACACATACTAATTACTAATTAATTACCCAAATCAAAATCTCCAAAAGTTAGGGTTTACTACAAGATAAGAAAGGTTATATCTTGACTTACATGGTGGAAAGGATGAGGAAGAAAGTGAACAATCCCCTAAAGCAAACTTAAATCCCCTAAAATGGTGTTTGTGAGGGTTTTAGAGAGAAGGGAGAGAGTTTGGAGAGATAAGGAAGAAGATAGAATGAATGAGGATAAGTGGATAAGATTTTCTTATATCGTGTTCTGATTAAGCGCCACTTAATCAAGTGACAAGTCCACTCGGTCGAGTGTCGCTCACTCGATCGAGTACCGAGTGCACTCGGTCGAGTGACTTTCACTAGGTCGAGTGCAACGCAGTTCTCAGCAATAACCAGTTATCGTAAAATAGTCATATATCACTTGTTTTTTAGTCATTTTGGGGTGTGTGACTTACCGTTGGAATCGTTAGAACAAAATATCACCTTGATGAGTGTCTATTTTGTACCACTTTCCCCCTACGTCCCTTTGCATTTTGTCCCTAATCTAGACGGTTTTGACCTCTTTACCTTGAATTTTATAACCTTAGTCCCATTCTACAAGTTTTATGTCTCTCCTTGCAGGTTTTGTGCCCGAAAGGACTAAAGGAGCTAGCAAAAGACCTCACGAAGCAAGCGTGGGGAAGAAGAATGAAGGAAGGCGAAAAAGGACTCTCGGCCGGTTAGCCGGCAGCTGGTCCATCCGCTGAGAACCCTTCCACGAGCCGGTCCATAGCCGGCGGCCGGTCAACCGGCCCAATGTAGCTGCAATTTAATTTTGGAGTAAAAAAAATACAGGAACTTTCCAGCTGGTCCTGGACCGGCGGCCGGTTGACCTGCCCAGACTCCTATTTTTGCACTTTCAATTTCTTGTAATTTCTGACCTAAATTGTTAAATACCCCTCTCCTATTTTCATTCGACACATTACCCTAGATTTAGATTTTTCTCTAGTTTTATGCAAGATTCCTAAGCAAAGTATTAATCTTTCCTTAATTAAACCTTAATTATATACTTAATTAATATAGATCTACTTAGTTTTATTAGTTTACTCTTGAGTATTTGGGTTGTAATTGAAGAAGTTTGAAATATTTCTTCCACTATTAATACAAGACTCAACATTTCTCCTTTGTTGGTACAATTTGTTCTCTTGTTAAGTTTGTTTATCAATTGTTTAAATAGTTTATATTTCTTATTACATCTTTCTTATTGTTATAATTTATATTATGTTTTCCACCATGCTTGCTTGTGTTTGACCAATTGTTTAGATTTGCTTGAGTATGATGTGTGAGAAGTGACCCCCTAGGGTTTAGGGGGATCCTAAGTGGAAATTAATGGCATAACTTGGGTAATCAATAATTGTGTTAAGGGTAGAATTATTGGCTTACTTATTCATGCACACAAGGTGTTTATGGAATTGTGTGAGTGAAAGCTCTCACCTTTCTTCATTGTTTGATTAAGTGCTCTATAAATAAAAGTTGTAGGGTGTTTTGATAGCTTGATTAAGTTAAGATTTGATACTTGATGAAAGTTATGTGTCTATCTTTAGGGAGGCCAAGATATTGGACCTCTTACCTAAGTTAACTTCTACCCTTACCCGGTTATTTACCCCTTGTTTACCTTTACCAACTTATGGGAACCCGAATACCCTAGCTTTAATATAAATCGTCTACACCTTAGTTTTGTCATTGCTTAGTTGCTTTAATTAGTTATTTAGACTTCAAATCCTCTCTTGTTCGACTAAAATATACCTTGATCAAATTGAATAGAAACCCCCACCATCCTCGTGTTCGATACCCGATAGATACTACATTTTTATCGGAGTTTTATAAATTATTTTGATAGTTGGAAAAGACGACTAAATTCTTACTCATCAAATGGCGCCATTGCTGGGGATGACATTATGTTATGTTTAGTTTGTTAAAGGTTCTAGCTTTCGTCTTTACTTGTTTGTTTGCTTTAGTAGTTGTGTGCTTCATTGTAGAGTGTGTAATTTTTGTATTTCCTTAGTGTGTAAAAGCACTAGGAGACTAACGGTTTATTGAGTGCATGCCTAGGAGGAACATAAAGCTTTACTCTTTAACTCCGACCCCGAGAGGCTATTTCGAACCTTAAGGACAAGGACCATTGGAAGGGTTAGGAATTCTCCTAAAGCAACCATAGACCAAGAAAACTCACCCACACAACCAATCATTGAAACCACAACCTAACTATAACTAAACAACACAATTGTGCCTCCAATAGAAAATCCTTTTCACGACTTCCAAATTTCAACTCCACCTCAATCACCACCCCTCATATAAAAAACCCACAACCAACAATGGCTTTACGTGACCATAACCACCCCGACCATAATGATGCTTGTAACCCAATTAACTTTGGTCCCTTGGCTCCGAACAATTTCGAAATGCGCCCCGCCCAAGTTGGCTAGATAGAAAAGGATTGTTTTAGTGAGAATATCGATGAGGATGCTCATGCCCATATTAGGAAATTCAAGAACAAAGTGTGCATGATGAAACAAAATGGAGTGTCCGAGGAGACTTTGAGGTTGATGTTGTTCCCATTGTCTCTAACGCGCAAGGCGGATTGTTGGTTGAATGTTCACCCACCAGACACATTTACCATGTGGGATGCTTTAGTCAAGGCATTCCTAGCAAAGTATTACCCGACATCTAAGACCGCCATGCTCCGAAATGAGATTCAAACTTTCTAGCAAGAAGAAGGAGAGTCCTTGGGTGAGGCATGGGCGAGATACCAAGATCTCATTGCTAGTGTCCTCACCACGGGATTCCGGCTTGGTACATTACTCAAACCTTCTTTCAAACTTTACTACCTAGAACCAAGGACATGGTGAATGCCACCACGGGAAGGGGATTCGACCATTTGGGTGATAATGAGGGCACGACTCTCATTAAAAAGATGGTAGACTCGGAAGCCAACTATGGTATAAGAGAAAATGTGCTAAGAAGGAATGGCCGGTATCCAAAGGAGAACTCTCCTAATTCGAATACCGAAACTAATGCTAAGCTTGACCTACTCACCAAGCAACTTGAGCAATTGAATAGGAATCAAGTTCATCAAGCTACCACCTCCCATGGTCCACCCATGGAGGAGGTAGGCCTGTTAGTATTTTCGATCATGTAAGACTCATCTTATGATGATAAAATTACTTACTAATTTTATGTGACGGTCTAAAATCTATATGCATGCAAAGATTTTAAGACGGAAAATTCCTTACATCGGGTATAAGGCGAAATGGAAACCACAAAGATCGCCTATCTTTATAGTTCTTGAGCTATGTAAATGTGGATGATCCTCCTCTTACACCAAACCACCAAAATAGATGGTCTCCTTTGTTGTGCACCCAAGAGTAGCCCAAAACTTACTACAAATAATATTAACTAGATATTATTTGAGTATTATGTATGTATATTTGACATACTAACTAATGTTATTAACTTGATAATATTATTAGTTAACTTTTATATGTGTTTTAATGTAAAAGGATGAACAAAATAAGATGGAAAAGTTGGTCTTTTGATGGTGTATAAAACAAACAACCAAAGACCAATTTTTCCTTCAAATTTTCAACCTAAGAAATGTTGGAAGGACTTGGGTATATATAGGCATGCAAATGTATACAATTCACATACAAATGCTAGTGGGCGTGGCCTACTTTTTCCACTCACAATGAGTGTATTAGTAGGTGTAAAAACCAGTCCATATGGGCTCCTACAGGTCCATTTCAGTTTTCGACATTTGCCCCACAAATGCTTATAAATCTTATATTTAATTATCTGACATAATTAAATATTAATTTGATTATTTAACAATTAAATAATACAAATTAACTATTAATGACCACTTAACTATTAAGTATTCATTAGTCCATTTTATCAACATAAAATGTGTCATTGGAACCCTTATTAGCTAATTTACAACCTCTTGTAAATTTAAATAGCTAATTATCTCCACCTCACAACATACACACATATCGTATAAAACTAATTAATTAACAATTAATTACTAAATTCTAATTTATATTTATTAATTAATTATCACATAATTAAATAATAAATCCTCTTGGCCCGAGTTCGTAACCCGTTATCAAATAATACATTCACACGACTTATTAAAAGTCAACTAATACAAGGAATTAATTATATCGTATCTCATACAAATAATTAATTTATCCAATTTAGGCGTCATCCTATAGGTGTGACCTAAAGGGATCAGGTGATCACCGCCGTCACACGACAAGATAATGTCAAACTCTAGTCACCAATCATTACCGATTAACGATGACCGGTGACAAATAAATAATATAAATCCCCGATATTCCTTTTACGAGATTTAATATGTAAACGCACTTATTGTGGAGAACACTACTCCAACAATCTCCCACTTGTCCGACACAAGTGTGCGCTACCAATTCTCTTGTCAAATAATATCTCTCACTCAATGCAAGATGTCTTTCAGGTCGTTCTTGCACGTGATCATATCATAACGTGGTTTCCTCGATCCGGAGAATGACTGTCTAACCGAATAATCTACTATAAATCTCATCCGAGCGTGGCCACACATTTCAGTCACCCCTGCTCGAGTGGCCTTGAGATAAACTATGACATAAATGGACAATCCCATTGACCTATTTTCTTCGTTCGATACAGATCACAATGACCTAGTAAATGCTCATTGGCCTCCTTTTACGGCGCGACCTAGAACAAAAACCTAAGCCACCGGAAAACCGCACCAACTCAGACAAATAGTCACCAGTCTAAAGAATTGACTCGAAGGAATAAATAGAAATCCTCGCCAAGACCTAGCAACTAAGGACTATATAAATGGTCACTGTCCGACAAATCGTCTCACAATCTGCCTATGTAATCGACCAGCCATCTCAATAGCCATATGACAGTCGAACTTGTCATCTATCGCCTTACAATCTAGTCACTCCGAGACGTCACCTCATTAAGTAACTAGGGACAAAAATACAATGTTAATCCAGTTCACTTTAATAGGGTTCGACGTTGTCACTACAACCTATTTGGACAAAACAAAGTATTTAAATTCAGATATAAAAATGAATACAACGATAAATGTAATTATCAAATATGAAATAATAAATACAATATCTTAATTATTACATATCGTATAATTTACAACAGTTCTGGCATTCGTCTCAATCCCCATAGAAACTACATGACTATCATGTTTAGCTTGAGACAATGACTTGGTTAAAGGATCAGCGATGTTGTCAGCTGTCCTAACCTTATAGACTGTAATTTCTTTCCTTTCAATCAAATCTCTAATTATATGAAATTTCCTGAGTACGTGTCTAGACTTCTTACCAGACTTGGGCTCTTTTGCTTGAAAAATTGCCCCACTGTTATCACAATACAAAGTGATAGGATCCTCGGCGGTCGGAACTACTTTCAGTCCCTCTAAGAATTGCCTAATCCAAATAGCTTCTTTTGCAGCTTCAGAGGCTGCAATGTACTCAGCTTCCGTTATAGAATCAGCAGTCACAAACTTCTTAAAACTTCTCCAGCAAACCGCCCCTCCGTTCAACTAAAAGACAAAACCAGCTTGGGATTTCAAATCATCCCTATCGTTTTGGAAACTAGCATCCGTATAACCTCTTATACGTAATTCAGATTCTCCTCCAAACACTAAGAATGAATCCTTAGTCCTTCTCAAGTACTTCAGAATATTCTTGACGGCTATCCAGTGACTCTCACCTGGCGTTTTCTGATAACAAATCGTCATACTCAAAGCATACGAGATGTCAGGACGAGAACACATCATAGCATACATGATCGATCCAACAGTGGAAGCATAGGGAATCGATTTCATGCGTTCAATATCCTTAGGCTTAGCGGGACACTGTGACTTACTCAAAGTAATCCCACTACATATAGGTAGAAAATCTCTCTTGGAGTTTTTCATATTGAATCGGTCAAGAATCTTATCGATATAGGCTTCTTGACTCAAAGCTAATATCCTTTTGGATCTATCCCTATAGATCCGGATACCCAAGATGCGCTGAGCTTCTCCCAAATCTTTCATTTAGAAGTGATTTCCTAACCACTTCTTGACAGAAGCAAGCATATCTACATCATTCCCAATGAGTAATATGTCGTCCACATAAAGAAGTAAGAAAACAACTTTACTCCCACTAAACTTCATATATAAACATGGTTCCACAACACTTCGAGAAAAAGCATTCTTTTTAATAACATGATTAAAACGATGATTCCAACTCCTTGACGCTTGCTTAAGACCATAAATGGATCTCTTATGTTTGCATACTTTGTTAGGATTTTTAGGATCAACAAAACCTTCAGGTTGTGTCATAAACACTTCTTCTTCCAGAAACCCGTTCAGGAAGGCGGTTTTGACAACCATTTGCCATATCTCATAATCATGAAATGCAGCAATCGCTAACATTATCCGAACCGATCTAAGCATAGCAACTGATGCAAAAGTTTCATCATAGTGTAAACCATGAACTTGGGTGAAACATTTTGCCACCAATCTAGCTTTGTAGACATCTTTATGTCCATCCATGCCGATTTTAATCTTAAATATCCACTTACACTGAAGAGGTCGAACATCTTTAGGTAAGTCAACCAGTTCCCATACCTGATTTTCGTACATGGAATCCATCTCGTATTGCATGGCCTCGAGCCATAGCTTAGAGTCAGAACTAGTAATAGCTGCTTTGTAGGTCTTAGGTTCATCACTTTCAAAAAGTAAAACCTCATAGTCACCATCTTCCTCGATAACACCAAGGTATCTATCAGGCTGGCGACTAACCCTCTCTGACCTCCTAGGTTCAGAAAGAAGGATAACTGATTCAGACGTAGAAGGAACATCTTTCTGTACTGTCACATCAGTTTGTGGCTCTTGAACTTCATCAAGTTCCAATTTTCTCCCACTCTGTCTTCTAGAAATAAACACTTTTTCTAGAAAGACAACTTCACGAGCAACAAACACTTTGTTCTCGCTACTATTGTAGAAGTAATATCCACAAGTTTCCTTAGGGTAGCCTACAAAAATACATTTTTTAGAACAAGGTGCAAGCTTATCGTCAGACTTGCTCTTGACATAAGCATCACTACCCCATACTTTCATGTATCGCAAATTCGGGACTTTCCCTTTACATATCTCATATGGAGTTTTGTCTGTTGCTTTAGTGGGACATTGATTAAGTGAGCGTATAGCATATGAAATGGCAAAACACCAAAATGACTTAGGCAACTCAGTTTGACTCATCATTGATCGGACCATATCAAATAAAGTTCGATTCCTCCTTTCAGCCACACCATTTATGATGCGTGTGTTTTATATAAGGTTTTTACCTCCTTTTTACACGCATTTCTGTACTATTTTATGTGGCATCTAGCTACAAATACCCCCGATTAGTCTACTTTGGTTCGTTTTGTGTAAATTGCAGGTATGGACCGAAAAGAAGATAAATTAAGCCCAAACTCGTCCCATTTGCATACATTTATGGAGAACAAGGAATCGGAGCTTATAATCTGTGACTTTGAAGACGCGTGAGCTGGTTTCGGAAGGTGTCCTAGTGCCTAAACGTGCCAAAATAGCTCGATCGACTACTTTTCCAGCCGATCGAATGCTTTATATAATGAAGATTACTCGATCGAGAATTCCTAGTACTCAATCGAGAAGGCATTACAAGGGGTTACTCGATCGAGCGGTTTATTTCCACTCGATCGAAGGGTTTGTCGCCAAGTTACTCGATCGAGCGGTTTTATTCCACTCGATCGAGTGGTTTTCCCTGTAATTGAGTTTTTCCGCCTATTTTCGTATGGGCTTTTGTAAATAGGCCTTTGGATTAGGTTTAGAATTGATTTTTCGTATGCTACTTAGGCAGTAGACTGCATAATTCACTGCACTTCATCTTTTTCCACTGCTTCCTTCACTTTGCTCTTCTTTTACTCTTTGATACTCGGATTCGGATTTGTAATCGGTATTATTATTCCTTTTAATTTCTTAATCATAATTGTTATCTTGTTTCTATCTTTCTCTTATTGCTTTCATTATTACTCTATTCAATCTTTATTAGCTTTATTATGTTCAATTCCCATTACCTATATATTATTGTTGTTGATTGGATAGTAATGTGTAGCTAATTCCCTTTTGCTAAGACTAGGGAATCCATGATTATGAAGGGAGAGTGATTGAATTATTAGGTTAATGTTTGTGTAGTCCTTGTTGTTAATCGCTGCACTTATATCTGTCTAATTGAGTTGACGCAATTACACATTTAAATTATAGTAAACCTTGAACTGGACCGGAAGGTTGGAAGGGGTGAGACTCGTAACGAACATTAGGGCACCGTAGTGAGGGCGGAAGCTAAGCTATTTGTGCTTTAGGGCGAATTGAGACCGGAAGGAGATATTCACCGCCCCTTTGACCATACTTGCATTGACTGACCCCTAGATTGCTTGATGAATGATCATGGTGAACCGACTGTCTTATTTGCTTTTTCCTTGTCTGCTTAATCTTTATTCTTCTGCCTTTTTCTCTTTCTCATTCTCATTAGTTTAGAACAACCCAATTAAAACCCCCCCAATTTGGTTACCGTGACGAATTAGACAAAGTTGTCATTTTCCCATCTCCCTGTGGAGATCGACCCAACTTCCCTAGCTATATTAGTTAGAGCCAGTTGGTTATTTTTTATAGGTATACGACTGCCCTGTCAAATTTTGGCGTTGTTGCCAGGGAGGTGGCGCAATTTTGTTGCTTTATTTAAGTTTGTCTTTCGTCTCAGGAATTTATTCCTTGAGACTGATCTCATTTTTGCAAAGTTTTTGATCAGTTGCCGGATATCTGTTCTAGAAAGAGAACATTGTCATACCTGCTCCAGTTTGTAAATTCTATCTGCCAGAATACCAAATATAGCCAGCCATTCCGAGTCTAATGTGGATTCCCTTCCAAAAGGTTTCTTACTACCCACTACTGAGTCGGGAACTTTTGGAATCCACCCATCCTACATACAGCTGGTTGAGAGAAATCTTTTCAGGGGGGTACCTGAAGAAGATCCGTGCAGGCATATAGAGCTATTTATGGAGTATTGCTCTACCTTCCCTCTTGCTGCTGGGGTGACACAGGACAAAGTGAAGGAAGTTCTCTTTCTCTTCTCTTTAGCTGATGATGCCCGGGAATGGTTGAGGGATTTAGATAGGGAAGCAGCCGGTGTAACCGACTGGAGTTCTCTTGCTTTGGCCTTTTACAGGCTATATTTTCCACCACGGCGCACTAATGCGTTGAGAGCTCAGATTATTTCATTTGAGCAATTCCCCACCGAAGACTTGGATGGGGCTTGGACTAGGTTCAAGAAGCTTGTCTATTCTGTGCCTCATCACGGTTTCAAACGTTGGTTCTTATGTACCCAATTTTACAACGGGTTATATCAAAACCAGAGAGCTATCCTTGATAGTGTAGCTAAGGGGAGATTCATGAAAAATGTTGAAGATGACCAAGGGTGGCGTCTTATTGAGGAGATGGCCATCCATGTTGCCGAATATGGAAATTCCCGAGGAAGTGGGAAAGTTAGCGAGTTGGTAGCAGCTGAAGTGGAGAGTCCTAACAAAAGTCTAGGTAATGTGGAGATTACGGAAGTTATGGGTAAGAGCGCACAAATTTGTGCAATTACTGAACATGTGGAGATATGCGGTAGGTGCGGCATGGAGGGGCACGATGCCGTCGATTGTATGGTGAGGATAGAACGAGTCCTTGCTTACCAGAAATACAAGCAATGAGTTCCTTTTTCTCAATTATATGAAGAAATGACAAATGTTTCTATTCCTTCTACGCCAGTGCCGCAACCAGACCCTCCTTCTAAAAACGAGGAAATTGCTGAACTAAAGTCCTTGATGTTGAACTTAACACGGTAGTTTGGGGAGAAATGCAACAAGAATGAAACTGTCATCGTGGAGTTAAGAGAACAAGTCGCGCAGTTAACACTCGCGAAAGACCAAGCTAATCATCCACCGACATGCGATCCAGTTAACGCCATCAATCTCCGAAGTGGCCTTGCTTATGAGGGGCCAAAAATGCCAAAAGATGGGGTTGTGACAGCTGATAATGCCCCGGAAGAAGAGCTAGACGAGTTCGTGGATGATATCCCAGCTGTATATTATCTCGTCACTCAATCGAGTGAAAATTGTACTCGATCGAGTGAAATTACCTATCAAGATAGTCGATCGAGTAAAAATACTACTCGATCGAGTAGTGCTCAATTTGAAGAACTCGATCGAGTAATTTATTCTTCTCGATCGAATAGTTTAGCTGATGAAGTTACTCAATCGAGTGAAAATTGTACTCGATCGAGTAAGCCAGAAAACCAAGAGCTCGGTCGATTGGTTCAAACAACTCGATCGAGTAATTTTCAAGATGAAACCACTCGATCGAGTGGAAAAAGTGGTCGATCGAGTGCTAGAGCCAGCGGAGATCCTATTTTGACATCCAATTCCGCTACCGTGTCATCTTCCCCTGCTGTGAAGACGTCACGAGTCGATAAAGGTAAAGAGAAAGTCGCGGGTCCACTCATTGGTACCAGAGTACCCTTCCCAAGTCGTCTGAAAGACGCGAAGGTCGAGCAACAATACAGTTAGAAAGCCTGTGGCTTACTTTAGTGAAAAGCTGAGTGGAGCCAAGCTGAGCTACTCCACTTATGACAAAGAGTTCTATGCAATTGTCAGGGCTCTTATGCATTAGAGCCATTACCTGAAACTAAAACCTTTTGTGCTGCATTCAGATCATGAAGCTTTGAAGTACATCAATGGCCAGCACAAACTAAATCACAGGCATGCCAAATGGGTTGAGTTCTTACAATCCTTCACATTCTCAAGTAAGTATAAGGAGGGAAAGCAAAACATTGTTGCTGATGCATTGTCCAGGAGATATTCATTGCTAATAGTCATGGAACAGAAGGTTCTTGGGTTTGAGTTCATGAAAGAGCTATACAAGGATGATCCTGATTTCTATGAAGATTGGTTGGCTCAAACCGAAGGGACTAAGGTTTAGGGAACTAAATTCTTGCTTCAGAAGGGTTTCTTGTTCCATGGGAACAAGTTTTGTGTTCCAAGAGGTTCATACAGGGAACTACTGATCAAGGAAGTCCACTCCAATGGATTAGGAGGTCATTTTGGGGTCCAAAAGACTCTGGATATCTTCCAGGAACATTTCTATTGGCCCAGAATGATGGGAGATGTCCAGGTGATGCTCAGGAAATGCTTCATCTTCCAGCAGGCTAAGAGCTCCTTCCAAGGAGGCCCTTATATATCATTACCAGTACCAAACAAATTATGGGAGGATGTGAGCATGGATTTTATCATAGCCTTACCAAGGACTTCAATGGGGAATGATTCAGTAATGGTTGTAGTTGACAGGTTCAGCAAAATGGCTCATTTCACAGCCTTTAAGAAAACTGAGGATGCTGTGAGTGTTGCTGAGCTTTATTTCACTAATATTGTCAGGCTACATGGGGTCCCTAAAACCAGAGTCTCAGACAGAGATGTCAAGTTCATGAGTTATTTCTGGAAGACCTTGTGGAAGCTGCTCAACACCAGGTTGATGTTCAGTACATCACATCACCCACAGACAGATGGCCAGACTGAGGTCACTAACAAAACCCTGGGAAGAATATTGAGATGCATTGTTAGCAAGTCTTTGAGGGACTGGGATTTAAAACTACCACAAGCTGAGTTTGCTTTCAATAGAGCTCATGCATCTGCAACTGGTCACAGTCCATTTGAAGTGGTTTATGGGATCAATCCTCTGATGCCCTTAGATCTTTCAAGTGTACCTAAGGAAGAGATGAACTATGATACTAAGAAGGGGGTGGAACGAATGATGAAGCTCCATGAAACTGTCAAGAGACAAATTGAAAAGGCCAATGACAGGTATGAGAAGCAGGCCAAGAGTCCTAAGCAGAAGAAAGAATTCATGCCAGGTGATCTTGTACGGATCCACTTAAGGAAGGAGAGGTTCCCCACTAAGAGGAAGAACAAGTTGATGCCTAGGACAGAGGGTCCTTTTGAGGTCATTGAGAAAATTGGTCCAAATGCTTACAAGATAGACCTTCCTGGTGAGTATGGGGTGCATGGCACATTCAATATAGGAGACTTGAGTCCTTACTATGGAGAGTCTGATGATGAAGAGGGACCAGGCTTGAGGTCAAGCCCTTTTCAAGAAGGGGAGGCTGCAGCAGGAGCTGATTCAAGGGTTCCCAATTCTGATTAGGCCACAGTCCAAGTCCCTGCAACATCCATTGAACCACCCTGAACTCAGCCAGTCAAGAGGTTCACCAGGTCCAGTTATTAGCTGCCTATATGGCCAGCCGAGATAGGCCTCAACTGAAAGTCCAAGCTAGCTTCCTAAGCATCCTGCCAGTCATCCTAAAATGCAATGTAATTCATCAGAAATCCCAGCAAAATGAAAGCAAGACAGTCACATGTTGAAGTTAAAATATAAAGCAACATTTCCTTATTTGGTGAGGCAATTGTGAGGCTCCTTGAAAAGAGTTGCTGCAACTTTTTCCACAAAGCCTGCCATAGATAACAACAAGAAGCCTTGACTTCGGCTACCCACCAAATGAACCGTAAACTGTGCACAAGAAGACAACTGACAGTGACAGCCTGCAACCATGCTTTATTTCAGTCTGTTTTACCTAATTGCTTTTGTTTTTCACTTGTTCACTTTACTTACCAGCATGTAAGATAATTTATGTTGTTTGTATTCATCTTAGATTAATTCTGGACCATTGGATGCTAGGGTTTCGAATTGTAATGCCAAGACAAGGCCTATATAAGAGCCTGTGTCTCACCTGTATGAAGCAGATTGTTTTTGAATGAAAAATAGCCTTGAGACTTCTCTCATTTTCTTTCAAACTTGTGTTAAACTGTAGTTTGGAAACCTAGCCTGATAATTAACCTGTGAACTCTGTGGTTAATTGATCAAAGTCAGTGTGACATCATTAAGTTGAACCTGTGTCTATCTGTGGTTCAGTTTAATTGTGTTGAGCAAAGTTCAACTTTAATCCTGTGTTAATTTGTGGATTTGAGTCTGAAATTTGTTAACTTATAATCTTAAATTTCTTGTGAATTATATGTGGGAATTTAGGGTCATAGCTATATCCCTGAGTCCTCATACAAGTCACATAATCAATTGAATCAGTCTGTCTGTAATCTCAGGATTTCAGGCTGTTTCAGGTAGCATTAAAAATACTTAGAGTTCTTCAAAATTCATGAAATTTGGCCCAGTCTCAGTTTATTATTCACATTAAATTACCACAAATTTTCAGAATTTTTCAAGGTCTTTTGATATTTTTAAAGTATCCTGCAAGATCCAGTGCATTGTTGCTTATCCATAGGGTTTACACTGCACAAATGGTGAATGAATAACTCAGAGCAAATGTCAAGGCACATAAAAATCCCAGCTATCCATATCTATTACAAAGTAAAGACCAAAATTGTGCCAATAAAACAAATTCAAAGGCACGGATAATAGATTAACGCAGCTCAACTCAAGATGTGACATGATACCGAGACTCAGCCAAATACTTTTCAACCTTGCAAGACAATTCTGTTGGATTCTCGCGGTTTCACTCATGCACTCATAAGGGGTGAGATATATATGTAAGATAGAAAGAATAAAGACACTCACTCAACTTATGAAACATGCATGCAATCTAATGTGATAGTAATTTCTCCAACTAGTGTGCACTCACAACATAGACCAAGTACATGTATCAAGGACAAAATGGTGGTAAAGAGGCATTGGTATAGAAGTGGTTTGTGCAAAAGCACGTATGGATATGTGAGGCTAAAACGGTAGTCGCAGCGCTAAACTTATAACCAAATCTAATAATAAACAGTACAACCATCCAACTAGAGAAATTATCTCAACTTTGACAACATATGAGAGAATGAAAAGACTCTCCAAAAGTGCATTAGACTCTAGTATTTACCACTTATGATCTCCTAACAAAACTTGATGAAGCAATTCTTTTTTTTCTTTTTTTTTTGTCTTTTCTCTTCTTTTTTTCAGAATTTCCGAATTTTTTTTTTCTTCTTTTTTTTTCTTTTTTCTTTGCTTCATAATACTCTTATTTTTCAACATAGGAGATCAACACAATTGCTACCAAAACTTAAAGCTACAACCCACATGATATAAAAGTCCCAACCCAAACTAAGTAGCTATAACAACATAAGACTCAAGCAACTGCGACTGTCCCGAAAAGGTAGGCAAATTCTAGAATGAAGCTATAAAATAGGATATGAAATGGCTATATGGTTCAAACGGGCTAACAAAACTGGGTAATGTATGGCATATTTGAACAATAAAAATCGCCTTTCCTCATGTACTCAATCATATGTTTGCGCAAAAAAAAGCTAAGAAATTAATGTCACACTTATGCAGTTTGATATTACATATTCCACAAGGAGACCACACTCTTTAGCCTAAATAACAAATGAGACCGTTTTATTAATGTTCCCGGCCTAGGAAGCTCTAAAGACCTCAGAAAAGTGGTTTACCAACAAAATATAGTCAAATTTACTCGACATAAGGCATATTTGACGGTCAAGACTTGAATAAAGAGCTTTGTTTATCATAGCTAACATGTCAAAACAATGTACATGGATAACTTAATGGGACTCAAATGCAAAGACAAAGCAAATTATCATCATTGCTAAACAATTCACCAAGACTCGAATCAAAATAAATAAAAAACATGTTTTTGTATTTTGAAATATTTTTTTAATTTTTATAGATTTTTTTTATCACACACAATAATAAATAAACATACAACAGAAATAAATACTCTCCCCCAAACCTAAATGTCACAGTGTCCTCATTGTGACGCCTACAGCATAGCAATCACACAGAAAATCCAGCAACCTAAAGGACACTACTAACAAAGGGAAGAGGGGAAAATAAGAAATACAATAAAAACAAAAACAAAGAAAGATAGTACCAGCTGTGTAGCAAAAGCTCCCCCCAAACCAGCTGGAAAGTGAGGGATGTAGTGACCAACTGTCACTACTGCGCTCCATCATCATCATCATCAAGGTTAGCCTCATCAAAGTCATCAATCTCCGCATACATAGCTAACAACTCGGGATCATGAACACGGCCTCCAGCACGGCCGGCTCGTCTACCACGGCCACCTCCAGGAATAGTTGCTGCAGCAAAAGTAGAAGCTGCAAACTGGCCAAATGGCCCTCTCTGCGACAAAGGAACACCCACATCCTCTGGAAAAACACTGGTGGGCTGGTGAGGACGAATAGGAGTGTAGAAGGAGCGACCCAAGGCACCATACTCCATACTAAACTGCCTAAACTCAATAGGGGTCACACCATAAAGGTGGAAAACACGACTGTCATCACCAAGTGTGGTGTAGTAGCTCGTAGAAGCACCAGTGTATTGCCCCCCCCCAGCAAGAGTAACAGCCTCCATCTACTCCCACAAACGCCGCTCAGTCAAAGCGGTGTTGATACCCTGATGTACTCTCACCTCTCTCTCAAGGACTGGGTCAAAGTGGTAACCAAAGGTGGGAAAGGATGTAGGAGGAGGAGGAGGAGGAGGAGGAGGACGGGGCTGGTAAGAACCAGGCAAGTGAGTGGCAGGCTGACGACGTCTCCGACGCCCACCAGTAGTAGTAGTAGTAGTACTAGAACCAGGTAGAGTAACTAGAAGCTCCTCAGGAATAAGATAGGTGACAGGGGCAGGTCTCAATCTAGCCGCACTCTCCTTAAGAGGTGCAATAGCCGACAACTGATCATTAGGCAAAAGCATATAGGACTGACCACGCACCCTCCAATAGTGATCCCTCCCACCCCGAATGTCAAGGTAAGAAATGTCATAGCGTAGATGATAATCATCTACCAACGGCTCATAGTCCTGCATAGGCTCATAGGGGTCATTCCCCTCAAAATCACACAAAACTCTAGCAATCCTAGTAATGAGGACACCACAATCTAAATCTGCATATCTCCCAGTCATGCGGTCAAAGGCCTAGCAAATGAGTGCGGGGGAGAAAACTGGAAAGTAGCTTCCTGAAAAGGGTTAAGGTAGCTAGCCAATATCAAGACCTCCAAGGAAGAGGCCTTGCTCCTATCATGTCTCCCATATAATAGATAACTCAAATACCGCAAGAAAAGCCTAAGACAAACATGTTGAACGTCAAGTAAAGACATGCAACTCACATCTGCATCCGCGAAACCCGTAAACAATGGAAAATATCGGACAGCAGACAACCCAGCCCCATTATACAAGTCACCATCAGTATGCTTATCAATGCCTAAAATCTCAGAAAGACGATCAAAAGTTAAGGACCGTTCAACATTAAGCAACCTGAAACGGATTAAATGGTCCCTTGGAAAATAGGCATAAGGACTCAGAAACTCAAGAGTTAAGGCACGATAAGATAGTTCGTGCAAAAGAAAGAGACCCTGCAACCCAATCTCAACAAACATGCCCAACATTATATCATCAATCTTTAAAGCTCACAAAATTTTGCGATCGACACACCGAGTAGGATTCATAGTCTTGGACATCAATACCTCAAATTTGTCCCGCTGTTCCTTGTCCCGAAACTCAATAAAAGGGAATTCGTCTATCGGTAGTAACTCATCATCTTCCTCCTCGGAAGACACTACTACCTCCGGCTGACGAACGGGAGCGCGCCTCTCCCGTGGCCTTTTATTTCCTTGTCAACTAGTTGACATACCTGCAAAAAAGACAAGTATACAATCACAAACCAATTTAATTGCCTAAAACAGTCCACGTTTTTTAGACTACATGAGTCGAAAAATTCAATTTTGAGGCCGAAAATCACACATAAACCATCTAAAAGGCAAGGGAATTGCAATTATATAACAATTAGTGAAGATTTCAAGCATAAGAACACAATTTCTAACCAATTTAATGCAAAAATTGAACCCGGATTTGAAGACCCCTAATTCCCAAATTAGCAAATTAGGCATTTAATTCAACAAATAAAGGGCTAATAAGCAAGGAAATAGCAATTGTATATGAGTAATCGAAGATTCAAGGCAATAAAGACAAGATTTAAGCATAAAAATTCAGAAATTTCGGACCAATGAAACCAAAAATCGGGACTTACTTGAGTAATAATAGGCAATGAAATTCACAAATAAGCACAAAGGAGGGACTTAAATCACTTAGCAAGCAAGATAGCACAAATTATATGAAGATTTGATGATGATATGGAGTATTTGAGAGAGGAGTATAAAGAATAATGAGAGAAAGAACAATATAAAGTGACGAAATTAGACAAGGATTGGGAATAATATGAGAAAGAGAGAGGAGAACCCAGTAGGTTCAAAACGGGGAACGCGGTTCAAAGTTGGTTCCTCGATCGAGCTAACCCTCACTCGATCGAGGCACCAATTTCAGAACATGTCAACTTTCGACATTTGAAATTTTTAATTACTCCGTTGGTTCCTCGATCGAGTCTTGACGACACTCGATCGAGTGCGCTGGTTCCTCGATCGAGTCTGATTGCACTTGATCGAGGCACCAATTTCACAGCCTCCTTTGTCCGTTAAATGATAATATAGGCTTGTAAATCCTTCATTTGCTGCAAAATACTTGAAACACATTAAATTCCCTCATCCTAACGTCTCTCAAAACTCATGAAAAAGCTTAATTGAAAATACGATGATTAAATTAAAATCCTAAATTACAAAGTATTACATTACAAATTCCGAGCTGCCTCTCGGTAGCGCTGGTTTAAGCAGTCTCGCACGACCGTATTACCTCATCAGTGAGAGGAATCAATGGCAAAGAGGTCAACGGCCTCTATTACCCCAACATGAGCACCTTCATAGTAAATCTTCAGTTGTTGCCCATTTACTTTGAAAGTCTCACCTTTGTCAGTTTGCAGTGTAACTGACCCAAATTTGTTCATTTCAACAACAGTGAACGGTCCAGACCATCTACTCCTTAGCTTACCTGAGAACAAACGCAAACGAGAGTTAAATAGTAATACCTTGTCACCAACATGAAATTCCCTTTGCAAGATATGCTTGTCATGCCACTTCTTCGTTCGTTCCTTGTATACTTGGGCACTATCATAGGCATGCAGTCGAAACTCATCAAGCTCATTCAACTGATTTAGTCTTTTCTCACCCGCTAGTGAGGGATCCATATTCAGCTCTTTTATGGCCCACACAGCCCTGTACTCAAGCTCCACAGGTAAATGGCAAGATTTTCCATAGACTAGACGGTAAGGTGATTCTCCAATCGGCGTCTTGTATGCAGTACGGTAAGCCCACAAGGTGTCATCAAGCTTCCGACTCCAATCTTTTCTATTCTTGCTCACTACCTTCTCCAAGATTTGTTTCAATTCTCTGTTGGAAATCTCCACTTGTCCACTGGTTTGAGGATGATAAGCCAATCCTCTACGGTGCGTAATTCCATATTTATTCAATAAAGAATTAAGATGACTCTCATTGAAATGCTTTCCTCCATCACTAATCACCGCGCGAGGCACTTCAAACCGTGGAAAGATAATCTTCTTAGCAAATGTCCTAGAAGGACCATGATGACCACCAGAAGAAGAAGAGTGACAATTAAAAAGGATGGCATGTACCTCACCCTCTCGAATACATCGTCGGTAGATACCGTCTGCGCACTCCCGGAACAAGTATGGCTCATCCCAGAAATACCGCTTCACATCATGCATAAATCTGTTCTTCTGCTGATAAGACAAGTCAATAGGAAGCATACCTCCTACCAAATAATTGGCATAATCTGCAAACCATGGAGTGTTTGCAGCTACAGCTAGAAGATGGTCATCTGGAAAAGAGTCATGAATGGGCAAAATCTCTCTTCCTACAAATATCAACCTAGACAAGTGATCTGCAACAACATTCTCAGCACCAGACTTATCACGAATTTCTAATTCAAATTCTTGCAACAATAAAATCCATCTATTAAGTCGTGGTTTAGCTTCTTGTTTAGTTAAAATATACTTAAGTGTTGCATGGTCAGTATGAACAATAACTTTAGAACCAACAAGATAAGCTCTAAATTTGTCTAAAGAATAGACAACTGCAAGAAGCTCCTTCTCCGTAGTAGCATAGTTGATCTGCGCATCATCAAGAGTCTCACTTGCATAGTAAATGGCATGTAACACCTTATCTTTTCTCTGCCCCAAAGCAGCTCCAACTGCATAGTCACTGGCGTCACACATAATCTCAAAAGGAAGACTCCAATCCGGAGATCGGATTATGGGAGCTGAGATAAGAGCTTATTTAATCCTTTCAAAGGACTTAACACACTCGTCAGTAAAAACAAAAGGTGTATCTTTATGAAGCAGTCGGGTTAGAGGTTGAGCAATTTTAGAGAAATCCTTAATAAAGCGGCGATAGAACCCTGCATGACCAAGAAAACTACGCACACTTTTAACATTAACCGGGTACGGAAGTTGCTCAATTACCTCAACCTTAGCTTTATCCACTTGGATACCTTTACCTGACACCAAATGACCGAGTACCACCCCTTCAGTAACCATGAAGTGGCACTTCTCCCAATTAAGCACAAGATTACTCTCCTCACAGCACTGCAAAACTTTAGTCAAGTTTCTCAAGCAAACATCAAAGTCAGTACCATAAACACTGAAATCATCCATAAAGACTTCCATAATAGACTCTATGTAATCAGAAAATATGGCCATCATACAATGCTGAAAGGTAGTTGGGGCATTAATAAACTAAAGGGCATCCTCCTATAAGCAAATACACCATAAGGACATGTGAAAGTAGTCTTTTCCTGATCGTCAGGATGAATGGGTATCTGAAAGAAACCGGAGTAGCCATCGACGTAGCATAAATAACTATGGCATGCTAATCTCTCTAACATTTGGTCAATATAAGGAAGTGGGAAATGGTCCTTCTTAGTAGCAGTGTTCAACTTCCTATAATCAATACACATCCTCCAACCTGTAACAAGTCTAATAGCAATTAATTCATTTTTATCATTCTTTACTACTGTAGTACCTCCCTTCTTAGGTACAACTTGGACAGGACTAACCCACTTAGAATCAGATATAGAGAAAATAATGCCAGCATCTAGTAATTTCTGTACTTCTTTCCTTACCACCTCCTGCATTGGAGGATTTAGTCGTCTCTGACCTTGTGCACTAGGCTTGTGGCCTTCTTCCAAGTGAATATGATGCATACAAAAGTCAGGACTAATGCCTTGTAAATCATCAATGCTATACCCAATGGCCTTTTTATGAGTTCGCAAAATAGGCAACAAAGCAGAAAGTTGACTTTCAGTTAGGCTACCATTGACAATTACTGGGTTCATTTCACAGTCATCAAGAAACTCGTATTTAAGATGAGAGGGAAGGGGTTTTAGTTCAGGTTTCTTTACCCCAGTTACCTTAGGTGCGATACCCAAACTGTATACCTTTTGGTGGGGGCATTCCTCTCCAGTTAGCAGCCTCTCGATCTCATGAACTTCTGGACTCCATGAACCAGTCTGAGCAACTGAATCAGAAACCAGGGCAATCTCCAGAGGATCCCTGTCCAAACATATAGAAAGACATTCATCAATAGTAAAATCAACAACATCTATACTATGACAATTTTCTTCTATCATGGGATGTTTTAACGCTTTTTCTAAGTTAAAAACAATAGTATCATCCCCCATAGCTAAAGTCAATCTCCCTTACCTAACATCTATAACCGCCCCCGCCGTGTGAAGGAATGGTCTACCTAAGATGATAGGGATTTGGTTGTCCTCTGCCATGTCTAAGACAACAAAATCTACGGGAATGAAGAATTTCCCAATTCGTATGGGAACATCCTCTAACACCCCCAGTGGGTGTTTAACAGATCTATCAGCCATCTGCAAAGTCATATTAATAACTGTCAACTGACCCATATTTAATTTCTTGCAAATAGAATAAGGCATGACACTAACGCTAGCTCCTAAATCACAAAGAGCTTTACTAATAGCAAGATGACCAATATGACAAGGGATAGAAAAACTTCCTGGGTCCTTTAACTTAGGTGGTGAATTAACTTGCAGCATGGCGCTGCACTTCTGAGTGTAAACAATAGTTTCCACCGCATCAAAGGATCGTTTCCTCGTCAAAATCTCCTTCATAAACTTTGCATAAGCCCGCACTTGAGTAATTAACTCAGTAAAAGGAACACTTACATGTAAGTTCTTCACTACCTCCATAAACTTGCCAAACTGCTCGTCCAGCTTAGATTTTTGTTGACGGTGAGGAAAAGGTAGTGCAATAGTAATGGGCTCGGCTTGCTTGGCTTTAGAATCACTTTTTGAAACACCGTTGTCTGCTAGAGAGGATCCTCGATCGAGCCCTAGTATCACTCGATCGAGCAAAGAAGTTCCTCGATCGAGCCTGCCTGCACTCGATCGAGGAACCTTAGAAGGTTCGTCTTTTTAATTTTTTTCGCTTTTATTCTCAGCTCGTGTTTCAACTTTTTCTGCTTCTTTTTCATCATCACTCAGCTCCAAATTACCCAATCCCTTAGGATGCATATAAGGTACCTCATTATCATTAGTGGGCAATTCTTCATCATGGCTTGGCAACTCCGGATTTGCATAAGTGGTACTGCTCCTCAATTGAATGACATTAGCTTGCTCGTGAGCTTGCTTACCTTGAGGGGGAAGACCTCCGGGATGTTTTGATGGATTTTGAATTGCCATCTGAGCCACCTGAGTATCTAGCATCTTATTATAGGCAATCAGCTCAGAAATTTGAGCCGTCTGCTTCTGCTGCATTGACAAAGTCTGTTGCAAAAGATTGCGCAACTCTGCCATCTCATTGTTGGGAGCTTGTTGAGGATTTTGTTGAGGAGGTTAGTGATATTAATTGTTAAACTGCTGACCTCCTTGATTTTGCCTTTGATATCCTCCTTGTGGCTGATTACCACGATTGTTGGGAGGGGTATAAGTGTTCTTTTGTGGTTGTTGCGGCTGCGGGTTTTGCACATTCTGACTTGTGTACCTTGTCAGTTGGAGAAAGGTGTGCCTTCTGTACCTTGTCTGTAAGACTGAAAAGCATTAACCTGCTCCAATGTGCTCAAACACTCAGCTGCATTGTGACCGTCTAAACCACATCTAGCACATGACTCCTCTTGTTGTTGACTCATAGCATGAACTCTCTCTTTATTACCCAATGATTGGGTAGTCTTCATCTCAGCAAGTTGGCCATTAATAGCCTCTAATTGTGCCGCAAGAGCACTATCTCCACCATTTCCTCGCATGCTTCCCCTAAGATTTCCATACTTAGCAGTGTGGGTGGCAATCTGATCAATTAACTTCCACGCGGTAGCATCATTGGTGTTATCCTGAAACCTCCCATTAGCTGAGGAATCCAATAAGGCACGATGATCGTCATACAACCCGTTGTAAAACTGGTTGCAAAGAAACCACTTTTGGAAACCGCGATGGGGAACAGATTGGACCAAACGTTTGAAGCGAGTCCATGCTTCATTCAGATCTTCAGTAGCTCCTTGCTTGAAACTAGTAATTTGACTTCTCAGCGCATTAGTTTTCTGAGGTGGGAAGTACCTCTAGTAGAAAGCAAGAGCTAAAGTATTCCAGTCAGTAATTCCTTCATCCGCCATATCTAAATCTCTCAACCATTCTGCAGCTCCATCCTTCAGAGAAAAAAGGAAAAAGCACCTGCTTTATCTAATCTTGTGTCACTCTAGCTGTTAAAGGGATAGAACAGCAATAAGTGACAAATTTCTCCATATGTGTCGCAGGATCCTCAGCAGCTGTCCCACCAAATAAATTCCGCTCCACCAAATTGATGTAAGATGGACGAATTTCAAAAGTGCCATTATCAATAGTGGGCAGCTTAAATCCTTGTGGGATAGAAGCCAAGGTAGGCTCGGAGTGACTGGCTAGAGTAGGCATGATGGTAATCTCAGGAACGTGAATTTCAACTGGAATTTCAAGGTCGGGAATTTAGTCCTCTTCGTATGACTGATCGTCCGAATTTATTGAATGCCCCGTCTTAATGTCAAGTATACTCAAGTCTTCTACTTGACCCACTTCTTTCTAAAATTTACGTCTGTAGCGAAAAGTCTTCTCTGGCTCGGGATCTATTGGAAGAATCTCGGACCTAGTTGACCTGGGCATACACGAAACTAACAAGAAAAGTGTGAGAACGATCTCAAGGAACTAGGTTCCCTGAGACAAAAAGATAAAATAGACAGAAACAGACAAGACAATTGTTCCCTCCCTGGCAACGACGCCAAATTTGATATGGCTAAAGTCATATCACCAATATCAAAATAAATCTATCTCAGTACTAACAAGAATAACTAGTGGTAAGACAGGTATCGAATCCACAGGGAGGCGGTAATAGTCAGTTTGCTAATATTTAGATCATCTGAAGGTAACTGTTTTCTTGGGGGTTTTGGTTTGTTTGTTGACTATCAACTAAATAACAAGTAAACTAAAGGTGTATAACAATAATATTAAAGGTCTGGGATTTCCGGTTCACTAGGTCAATTATACGGGGTCTCTTAATCAATTGCTAGGTCAATCAAGTTATCTAAGGTCACAAGATTGATTAATTCTGTTTATGTCCTTTAGATCGATTCTAAAATGCAATCGCTATAATTAGACACAATCTATTTGATTATCGCAACCTATATTAATTCTAACTCTGTCGTTGAAAGTATTAATTCGCTACACTAGTTAACAATTCAGGCCTAAATCAATTAACTAAAATAAGAACAATAATCAAACGATAACTTATGCGATATTACTAGCAATCAATTAATGTTCCCCTTTCTAATTTACCTAGATCCCCTTCATCCTAGATGAGGAATTTAGCTACTCATAATGAATTTAACAACAATAATAATGGTAATTGAAAACATGATTAATGATATGAAATAACAACAACTAATTAAAAGCATAAAAATAGAATGATTAATTAATGAAGAATGATTAATACCGTAGCAATCAACAAGGAAAGATTAAGAGCGAGAATTGAAGCTAAACAAGTTTTCCAGGCGGCCTAAGTAAAATAAAGCGTAACCTAATAATAATCCCCGAGTTTAGAATTTATATTACAAAATAAGTGTTTTAGGAAAATACGGAAATTAATCCATTAGCAAGGATCCTCGATCGAGCCTAGCAGCACTCGATCAAGGACGATTACTCGATCGAGCCCCAGTGCACTCGATCGAGGAACCGATCTTCATGACTTGTTCTTCGTCTTATCTTCACTTCTCATCTTCAAGTCCCCTCGTTTCTTGTGCCATGCTCCGTGTATTCCACTATGCCATATCCGCAATGCTCATCTTAGCTCGATTACCCTTGTAATGCGTCATTTCTGCATTAAAATATAAAATAGCGGCAGTATCGACAATTCACCATAAAAGGCACATAAATGACATAAAAGGCACAGAAACGGTATATAAAACATCATGAAAGGAGTTATAAAAGTGTATATAAAAGTGATACATCATCCCGGTCATCGGTTGTGTGGATATGTTGGAGGGTGATCTCTTATCTCTCATTGTGCCTTGTGGTTTCACCTTGCATTGTCATATGTAGGTAAGCTTGGTTCACATGCATTGAACATTCTTATCATCTAGCTAACACTTGGGTTTTAATGATCTGTGGTGAACTATATGGTGATTTCCGCCCATATGGGGAGCAGTGTTGACATGTTAGCATGATTCATTCGAGGGCTTAGGAGCGGTCTTCACTTGTCGTCATCACTTGGGTCTATCTTAGTTTTTGATTATTAAAACTCCTACTCTTCGATATGGTTGTATAAGTATTTGGGATGGTATTTGCATCCCCCGACTTGTAAACATTTTAACTATAACTTATCTATTACATGATGTTGAGTTAGAACTTCTACATTCGCTTGATCGCACTACAAAACTTGGGAGACCAAGTCTTGTGATGCCTCCATGTGTTGGGAAGGCCTAACGGAAAGGGGCCGACTTATGGGGGTGTTACACCATATGATATTTCCGATCATATGGGGAGCAGGTTAAGTACAGGTTGTTTTGATGTCACGTGGGAGACGGGACGAGCCTTGGACTTGGAGCCGGGTGTCATTTCATTAGAAGAGTATAGTAGTCAAGAGTTGTATCATTTATTTCATTTAATCCATTATGGTTATGTAATCCATCTAAATACTTTATTTATATTAAATGTTTCTTGATTGTAACTCTAATTATCGCCTCGGAAAACCGAGATGGTAACATCTCCCATTTTTCTTGGCCGGGAAAGAAGGGGGTGTTACATATCATATGGATCGACAGAGGCCACCCCAAAAATAAGTGACAATTACATAGACACACAAACGTCAGTTTCAATAAATAAATAAAGTGTGACACGACTCAAAGTGTGTGAGTATGCAACATAACTATAACATGAGTGAACCGCTATCAAACAACCACCACTACGGTACGGGGACTGATGAGTCATAATTATATGCATATTTATGCCTCCCCTTAACTGCTTTTGATACGGTTTTCGTGCTAGTTTATATCATTTACAAGCCTTTTAAGTTAGAATGTCGATACTTTCGCTTTTTGATGTCTAATGCAGGATTGATGCATTTGAGGAGCAAAGGAATGAAATGGGCATCGCAGAGTAGGAATGAAGGGATACACGAAGCATGGCACGAGAATCTATAAGAATGAAGGAAGAGAAGTTAAGAAGAAAACACGAAGAAAAGAGCTTCTTATTACTAGTGCCTACTTTGAAGAGACATATCTCGAGTTCTATAATTGATTTTCAAGTGATTCCAATTTGAGTGAAAGCTTCTCCTCTTAGCTTTCCAACGCCGTGAAAATCGCTTGTTTCTGACAAGTAACGAAGAAATGGCGGCAGTTTGAAGTTCAGCGCGCAAAGCAGGAAATTGATGCCTCGATCGAATACACCTTAGGCTCGATCGAGGAACCTCATCCTCGATCGAGTGCACCTAGGGCTCGATCGAGGAACCTCCAAAAATAATTAAATTCGCAATGTCGAGAGTTGGGGGTTCTTGAACTTTGGTGCCTCGATCGAGTCCACTTAGGCTCGATCGAGGAACCTTCCAGTTTTATAATTCCCGCAACTTTCCTTAAGTCGTTTATGTATTGCTATAAATACGAAAACTCGTACCCTAGGTTATTTATGCTTTATTTTCGGTAGGTTTAGTATAGCTACCTTCAAAAACTCTCTCAAATACTTAGTTTAGTTTAATTATTGTTCGGATCTATTGTCTTTAATTACGGTATTGTTCTAATCTTTCTTCAGTTATTATTTCAATTACTTGTTCATCGTTATTATTGTTCATCATATTTTTCATTACTATTATTGTTGTTCTTACCTTTAATATGAGTAGCTAAGCCTTTAATCTAGGGTGAAAGGGGTTCTAGGTTGTTAGAAAAGGGATTATTATGAATTGATTGTTAAATTGCTCTTAATTGTTGTTTGATTATCGTATTACTTCTAATTAATTAATTACTTATCAGAATTGATTAATTAGTCTTGCATAAACTAGGATTATCACCGACCGGGTTAAGACTAGCATAGGCCACGATAATTGATTAGAGATAATTTAATGATAGCGATCGCATGTTAAATTAGATCTAAAAGAAATATTGAATCGACTGATCATATGACTTTCAATAATATAAATTGCTCAATCAATGAATTAAATTCTACCCTTTGATGACGACCTAGTGAACCCGAGCCCTAGACTCTTTAATATTATTGTTATTCGTCCTTATTTATTTACAATTAGTTGATTAGCATACAAACAATCAAAGCCCCACAATTGGTTACTTTAAGACAGATTTAAATATAAACAAACTAGATAATCACCGCCTCCTTGTGGATTCGACCCTGACTTACCACTAGCTATTTTGTTAGTACTAAGCTAGGATTTATTTTGATTAAGGCAAACGACTGAAAATAACCTTATCAAATTTGGCGCCGTTGTCGGGGAGGCAACAATTTTTCTGTTTATTTTTGTTTAGTTTGTCTTTTATCCCAGGGAACATCAGTTCCTTGAGACCGTTCTAATGTTTTCCATCGAGTTTTTACAGGGTGAAGATGAGAAATTCCATGATTACATGCATAGATGGAATGATTGGATTCGTTCCCATAATTACGAGGCCAAAATTCCACGGCTTACTATGTGCCTTACCATCATAAAAGGTATGAACAGACAAACCCAAGCCTACATTGACTCCATAGGTATGGGAGATTTTGGTTGTAAGAATATTGAAGATGTCCTTTCTTTATTTGAATGGCTTGCTATTGAATGCATTAAACCCACTTTTTCATTTCAGCCATACATGGATGAGGGTGTGGGCGAGACCATAGAAATCGTTTTACAGAATGAAAAGGATATTGAGGGAAACATAGAGGATGAGACCATATGCTCAGTTGATAACCCCTTCTTTGACAACAATCTAGAACCCCTCTATGACGATTTTACAGACAGTGAGTCACATGAGAAAGACTTGATAGACCCTTTAGATTACCCCTTTTGTGATGAGTCTTGGGATCAGGAGAGTGAGGATGCACGATTCGAAGACCTTGAAGTTAAATGGGACTCATGTGACGAAATGCTGACTCTTTCTTTGGATACTTCCCCTTCAGTTGTTGAATTTGATTCTAATTTTGAGTCTAGTGAGGTTCTTTTATTACACCTGTGCAGAATGCATATTTTGATGTTTCTGATGTTGAAGATTATATTGATGAATACTCTGCACAAGGGCCCCCTACTCAGAACCCTTTAGATGCTTTGATATTTTTTGAGACATGTACAGGTGAATTACCCTTTTGGAAATCTGAGTTGGATGCTTTAGAGGCTGAAATATATGGGATAGAGCCTGTCAACAAAGGGTACGTGGAGGTATACGAGTCAGTGAATACTCCTAACACGGTAGAAGTAATATATTCTTTTGCCACTGATTCTGTCATTAGGAGTGGTAGACCTCCTGACCAAGAGGTAATTGCTGACGATAACTTCATAAGGATTACTGGTGTTGTGAGTGATAAATTACCTCGTATGACTTCTACTTTGTGTTTTGATATTCCATACTCTTTTAGTTGGACGAATAATTTGATGCGGTTTTGTTATAATTGTCATCAAAAATTTGATATGCTGAGACGGTCTTTAACATTGATTTTATATGCTTCTGTTATATCTTGGTGCTACTTATGCTTTTGTGTAGCACATGCGCAGATTTATGATCGACTATTAAGAGCTTTGAGCTGTTTTGATTGTGCCCAATTGCGGGTAATCGATATATAAAGAAAGGAAGAGGACGGCAACAGGTGCCTCGATCGAGTGGCATGGGGCTCGATTGAGTCACCACGTTTTTGAATTTATTCATAGCCAGACGATGATAGGAATTGCGCGGTTGATTGTTTTCCCCTATTTTTGCAGCTGGTTTGGGAGAATTTCTCAGCTCTTACCCGGTATTCTCTTTCCTTGTACCTTCTTTTATTGTATTATCTATTTCTTTTCCATTCCTTTTGTTAGCTGTTGTCCTCTAGATTGCTGGATTTGTGTGTGATTGTTATGCTATAGGCGTCACAATGAGGACACTGTGACATTTAGGTTTGGGGGAGGAGTTTATTTATGTTGTGTGATTTACTTATTGTTGTGTGCATTTATATAAAAATCCATAAAAAAAAATTCAAAACACAAAAACATGTTTTTCCTTTGTTTTAGGTCGAGTCTTGGTGAATTAAATAACAATGACGTTAAAATTGCATTGTTTTTGCATTTGAATCCCGTTTAGTTGTTCATGTACATTGTTTTGACTCGTTAGCCATGAAAACAAAGCTCATAATTCAAGTCTTAGCCGTATTGACATGCCTTATATTGATTAGATTTGACACAATTATGTTGGTAAACTACTTAAATTATGAGGTCTATAGAGCTGAACATCAATAAACTGGTCTCATTTGTCAATTAGGCTTGAGTGTGGTTTCTCCTTGTGGAATATGTAATATCAAACTGCATAAGTGTGACATTGGTTTCTTGATACTTTTATTGTTTTCATTTGACTAAGTACATGTGGATAGACGGTTCTTACCGTTCAAATAAGCCTTACATTACCTTTTGTTAGCCCGTTTGAACTCTTGTAGTCAATCTTAAATTACATCATATGAGCTACAATTCAAGAATTTGCCTATCTTTTTGGGACAGTCGCAGTTGCTTGTTTATCATGTTTATTTTGCTATTATAGTTGGGTTGGGACTTATTGCTGTCATGTGGGTATAGCAAGATCATTATTTAGCAATTGTGTTGTATCCTTGTGTTGGAAAAGAAAAATATGAAGCAAAAGAAAGAAAAAAAAAAAGAAAAAGAAAAAAAACAGAGAAAAAACTTGAAAAAAAATGAAAAAGAGAAAAGAAAAGAAAAGAGATTGCTTCATTTAGTTTTGTCAAGGATCAAAAGGATGGTTGTTAGAGTCTAATGCATAATTGGAGAGTAATTTATTAGCTCTCATACGTTGTAAAGTTGAGATCATATCTCTAAGTTGGGTTCATTTATTATCAAAGATTTGGTTTTTGTTTTGGTTAGCGCTGCGACTACCGTCTTAGCTCCACATATTCATAACGTGCTTTGGCACAAACCATTTCTATCCCTTTAACCTATTTTCCACCCTTATTGTCCTTGATACATGTACTTTTGTCTACATATGATGATTGCATATTAGTTGGGGAAATCCTTATCACGTTAGATTGCATGCATGTTTCATAAGTTGAGTGAGTGTTTCTACTTCTCTCTATCTTCACATATAACTCACCCTTACAATACTTATGAGTGCGTGAGTGAATTCGCGAGAATCCGACTAATTTGTCTTGCAAGATCGAAAGGTATTTGACATTTGTCTATAGTATGGTGACTTGGGACTTGAGCTACGTTTTCTATTTCCCGTACCTTTGAATTTGTTTTATTGGTACACATTTGGTCATTGCTTTGTTACAAGATATGTATAGCTTGGGATTTGTATGTGCATCAACATTAGCTCTGAGTTGTTTATTCGTCATTTGTATGTTTGTCTTTTGTAATTGTGTGTTGCTTTGCTTGAGGACAAGCAAAAATATGGTTTGGGGGAGTTTGATGAGTCATAATTATATGCATATTTATGCCTCCCCTTAATTGCTTTTAATACGGTTTTCGTGCTAGTTTATATTATTTACATACCTTTTAAGTTAGAATGTCGATACTTTTGCTTTTTGATGTCTAATGCAGGAATGATGTATTTGAGGAGCAAAGGAATAAAATGGGCATCGCGGAGTGGGCATGAAGGGATACACGAAGCATGGCACGAGAACCTATAAGAATGAAGGAAGAGAAGTTAAAAAGAAAACAAGAAGAAAAGAGCTTCTTATAACTAGTGCCTACTTTGAAGAGCCATATCTCGAGTTTTATAACTTATTTTCAAGTGATTATACTTTGAGATGAAAGCTTATCCTCTTAGCTTTCCAACGCCGTGAAAATCGTTTATTTCTGACAAGTAACGAAGAAATGGCGGCCGTTTGAAGTTCAGCGTGCAAAGCAGGAAATTGATGCCTCAATCGAGTACACCTTGGGCTCGATCGAGGAACCTCATCCTCGATCGAGTGCACCTAGGGCTCAATCGAGGAACCTCCATAAACAATTAAATTCGCAATGTCGAGAGTTGGGGGTTCTTGAACTTTGGTGCCTCGATCGAGTCCACTTAGGCTCGATCGAGGAGCCTTCCAGTTTTATAATTCCCGCAACTTTCCTTAAGTCGGTTATGTATTGCTATAAATACCAAAACTCGTACCCTAGGTTATTTATGCTTTATTTTCGGTAGGTTTAGTATAGCTACCTTAGAAAACTCTCTCAAATACTTAGTTTAGTTTAATTATTGTTCGGATCTATTGCCTTTAATTACGGTATTGTTCTAATCTTTCTTCAATTATTATTTCAATTACTTGTTCATCGTTATTATTGTTCATCATGTTTTTCATTACTATTATTGTTGTTCTTACCTTTAATATGAGTAGCTAAGCCTTTAATCTAGGGTGAAAGGGGTTCTAGGTTGTTAGAAAAGGGATTATTATGAATTGTTTGTTAAATGGCTCTTAATTGTTGTTTGATTATCGTATTACTTCTAATTAGTTAATTACTGATCAGACTTGATTAATTAGTCTTGCATAAACTAGGATTATCACCGACCGGGTTAAGACTAGTATAGGCCACGATAATTGAATAGAGATAATTTAATGATAGCGATCGCATGTTAAATTAGATCTAGAAGAAATACTGAATCGACTGATCATATGACTTTCAACAATATAAATTGCTCAATCAATGAATTAAATTCTACCCTTTGATGACGACCTAGTGAACCCGATCCCTAGACTCTTTAATATTATTGTTATTCGTCCTTATTTATTTACAATTAGTTGATTAGCATACAAACAATCAAAGGCCCCACAATTGGTTACTTTAAGACAGATTTAAATATAAACAAACTAGATAATCACCGCCAACCTGTGGATTTGACCCTGACTTATCGCTAGCTATTTTTTTAGTACTAAGCTAAGATTTATTTTGATGAAGGCAAACGACTGAAAATAACTTTATCAGAGACACGCCCAAACGTACCCACAACCACCACGGTACCGGGACACGCCCATACATACCCACAATCACAAATACGTACCTGGACACGCCTAGGCGTACCGGGTCTAGAAGCCAACCAGATCCCATGCCAGACGTCGTGTCTTAACCACACGAGTCCCTCCAAACTCAAGTCATTAATGTGCACATCCCTCTTGGAGTGGGAAGCTCCAAGAGGCGACCCGAAAGTGAGACGGTCTCCCAACCGCCTCACGTCTCCTCAACAACAAGTAACCAACATATACCGCCACATCCTCCAATACACATAACAACAAAATAAATGCAAGATACCACACAACATGCCAATTACCGACTCATCAAGTCATCTTAACCAATATCATGTTATAATGCATCTCCCGTAACATATGAATACAACAACATGTTAAATGCAATAACCACTAAAACACGACTCACATGACCATACAAATATATTAAAACTGAGTAAGATTAACCTACCATTTAGCAAATCTCCATAAGCAATCCAGCTAATAATAATCTTACACAAAAACCGTCACCTAAATATAATAATTAAATATATTTAATTACTAATTAAATTAAATACGTAACTAATTAATTAAATAAAATCTGTCTTAAAACTACTCAAATCCCGCTCGAACAACCTATACAAACACTCCCATTTAAACCACTATTAACCACGACTAACCACCACCATACACCACCAACGTGGACCCCACCTCACCATGCTCAGCCACGATGGGGCAGCAACCCAAGGCAGCCACCAAGCGTCACCAAAACAGTGGCAACAACCAACAATGACAGCAACTTAACAACAACCACCTACGCCCTCAACTTATCCATCAAACCCGACCACAGTAGCCCCCACCATGGGCCACCACCACCACGGTGGTCATGGGCTTGACCAGGCGCCCATGTTGCCACCAAACACGAGCCCCCAGCCCTGCACACGATCCCAACATCACAACCAACAACAACAACACGATACCACGATATCAACAACAACCAACTTATACAATCCCTTTTTAATTACCACCTATTTCCGCTACCTACAACCACCCAAGACCACCACCTTGATCTCCTCACAACCCCCAACAACCATCGTCCAAAGCCAAGGGTAAAAAACTTGTCTTAAGACGGTTTCACAATCAACTACAAAACTTAGATCTACTCGGTCCAACCCGATTATGGGTGGTCCACGGTGGTCAAATGACGGTCAAATACGGTCAGAGGTGAGACGAGGTCACGACGGGTCAACGGTATAATTTAAATAATATATAAACTAGTGTAAGACGGTAGTACCTTACGATCTCGAGGCGGAGTGACAGAATCCTCCCTTTTCTCTCTTCTTCTCATATCATAGAATGTGTGGTGGATTTTGTTGAGATTTTGTGAGTGGATAAGGGTGGGTGGATAAGGGATAAGGTGGGTATATATATACGAATCGTGTTACGTATATATATATGTATATCTTCTATTATTATTGTTGGAATATGTGTCCTCCGACAATAATACGATCACGACTGTTGATCATGATGATCACATGTTTAAGTCTCATTATAAAGAATACAATTGGGAAGTAATATTTACTGTCAACTGATCAACATATATCGGTAATGATTGGCTGACTAGAGTTTGACATTAGTGTCGTGCGACGATGGTGATCAGTTGATCCCCTAGGTCATACCTATAGGGCAACACTCTTAATTAATTAATTAATTGATCATATAACATTATGGGTTAATTAATTTATTTAAAATTGACGGACGATTTTGGAAGTAATATTTACGTATTTCATTATAATATGATTAAATGAGATACGGTCTGAGTAATCGAATTGTATTATTACTCAGATGAAATTATTGTTTAAAGAAACAATTGAAATTGAATGAATTATTATAAATACAATTTATTGTGATTTATAATTGGTAAAATATTTTGGTACAAGTAATTATGAATTACTAAGTCGGTTTTTGTATATGACGTATTTTCATTAATACGTTGATTTTTAATATGTTAAAAATACATAGCAATTTTATGTGACATGTGACATGTGACATATTGACAAATTGACAAAAATAATATGGAATCCATATTAACTATATGTACCGAAAATTAGAGGAAGATTAAGCTAATATTATGTTGATTATATTAGTGGAGGGCATGATGATTACCTACTATTCTAGCCTTGCATACCTATTGCTCATTGTGAAGAACAACTAGAGCATGCATTGGCTCCCTCCCATGCCCCCCTTCCACCCGGTCTTGAGAGAGAGGAAAACCGCTTGGTTTTTCCTCTTATTTTTACCAAATATACACAAAATGTTTTTGGGGCATTATTCATTCATTCATCTCATAAAATATTTTTAGAGAGATAAAAATATTTTTTCCTTCCTTCCTCTTTCTCCTACCCGGTTTTAGGAGACAAAAACCAAATTTATTTTGGGTCAATTTTTCTTACAAAATTAATATTGTACTAGTATTTATAATATTGATTTTAATTAAGAGTGTGTTTTGGGTATAAATCCTTGGGAGAGATCCTACACTTGGGTCTTTGTTCATCCAAAAGGAAAGCTCAAGAACAAGAGAGAAGGAGATCTCTCTTGTGCCCTAAAACCGAAAATCCAATGTAAGGATGGTTGTGTCTTCTTTATTTTGTTTGTATGTTTGCATGCATAAGATCATTTATTAATTTTATGACAAATTAAATTAAAACATATATGAGTATGTTAAGTATATAGATTTACTTTTCCTTCAATTATTATTCCGTCTCATAGCGTACTCGTAAAAATACAATATAATATTATTTTATAAAATATAAATACGGGGTATTACACTGAGGATTTAAGGACTGTATCCACGTCTACCAGGGTGTTCTTCTTGTTGTCCCGTCCTTTGTCGCGTTCCAGGAACATTCTCCAGGGTTTGACATAAGTTTGTTCCCTTCCTCTACTCATATGAGGCTGATCTCGAGGCTTTTGAAGATGCCAACTGGTCGCTAAATTTGTTCATAGCGATTTCCAACTGTCCACTCCCTTGGTCGGTGACAGTCTAACCTGTTGTTATGAGCGTGGCCTGGATATAGGAGAGCCGAGATGCGTCAAGATACGTGTTCTTGCTCTTGGCATTCACACAGGTTGCGACTCGAGAAATACATGTTTTGGGGTTTTGTGATGTTTTTTGTGAGACTTTTGTTTCTCTCCCCCACTTGGGTCTATGAGTTGTGCTCGTAGCTTGCCGTAATCTCGATTAGGGATTTTGGGACACCCCTATGAATTTCGAGCACTTTAGGCTTTGTGGGTTGATTATTAGTGCTCCATCACAAATAATTATAAAAATAAAGAATAACTATATTTGTAATTAAAATGAAAGAATATATAAACATTTGTAAAATGCATTAAAATTATCTGTTTACAATTCTAATCGGACCTGAAACCCATATAAACACGACTATACAAACCCAAAATAAACCACTCTATATTACCAAACGCAAAATAACCGAACCCTGTGAATTTGACGGATTTTGACGGATTTTACACCTCGCCTACCCGTTAACCCTTGCTAACACCTCGCCTACCCGTTAAACCTGTCTCCCCCAACCCCCACCAACAAAAAAAAAAAAAAAAATCAAACAAAATAACAACTCAGTTTGTACAACACCCAGCTCAAAAATAAGGGGAGAGAGAATAAGATGAGAAAAGTCGGGAAAAATTGAATATCCATCTCTTCAACTCTAACGACTCCAAAGCAGTCAAAACCCACTCATCCCTCCTTTTTTGACTCCCAAATTCAACATCTATTCCTTCATTTCTTCCCCCAAGTACTCTTTTTTTGGTAATAATAATAATACTAATACTGTGTAAAAATGATGATATCTCGGGGGTTATTCGGGTGGTCACCACCACACATACAACCTCTGACGCCGGTGTCTGAAGTGTCTGAGCCACCTGAATCACCTTCTCCATACATGGACATGAACCCTGACGGCACCGTTACTGGTTTGCCTATTGATACCGAGGAGGAAATGGAGGACGATGGTGACGACGAGATCGACCCTCCCCCTGCTGCTGTTCCCTTTTCAAGGCTCTTTGCTTGTGCTGACCGCCTCGATTGGTTTCTTATGGCACTTGGATCACTCGCTGCTGCTGCTCATGGCACTGCTCTTGTCGTTTACTTGCATTACTTTGCTAAGATTCTCAACTTGTTGGCTCATCAACCCCAGGATGATGACCACCACTTGTATACTAGCTTCTTCCAGGTACTTTTCTTTTTTCTCTAATTCAAATCAACTGCTTCTCAAACACTTGTCTTTTCATTTATTTTACCTGAATTCATTATTAAAAGCTGTTATTTTCGGTTTGTTGATTTGCCTTTACTTAGTACTAGTACTAGTTAGTATATGCCAAATATTTGGGCTTTTTTTTGGGGAGTAAAAGGGGAAATCTAGGGTATCTACTCGTATTTTTATTTTTACTAAATTGAGTTTTTAGCGTTGGAGTTGCTGAACTCGATTTGTTTTTGTGAGCGTTTTTTGCAACGAGAATGTATGAATTTAGCATTTGAATTTAGTACAGTTCAAGTGAATTCTGTGATGTGGAGGGTGGTGGGATTTGGAGGGGAGGGAAATCGGCCCCCTCCATTCTCCTCCTACAAGCCAAATATTACGGGAGTCATAGACCTTGAAACAAGAAGAAATAGGAGGAGAATGGTGGTTAATGGTGGTTGTGGAGGGTGGAAACAGGAGGTGACGGAGGAATCATTACCTTTATTTGGGGGTAGGAGAGCAACTAGTACTCCTTTAACGGGGCAACAATTACACCTTCTTCATTTCTGTCTTCGACTACCATCACTTCCCTCCATTCTCTAGTTCATTTTATTATCCATTATCCCCTTAATAGCTATCTCCATTCCAAGTAGGCCTTAACAAAGGAAAGGGATTTAGAGGGAAAACACTTCCATACCCCTTCCCTTTTCCTCTCCTCTTTCTCTCTCCCCTCCCTTTCCCTCCATTTCTTGTATTAAAACAAAGTTTTGTCTTCCCTTACCTCTTTCTCTATATCCAAACACTAAGAGCCCGTTTGAATGGAGTTTTTTCGAGCGAAAGGGAGGGGAGGGGAATGGAGGCATACAAAATCTCTTGTTCGGATAATATTTGGGATAAGAGGGAAATGGAGGGGGAAGGGTTTGGAGGGATTTGTTTTCCCTCCTCTAAGGCAAATTAAAATCTCTCCAAAATATTTGGAGGGAAATTGTATCTGAACACCTATCCTCCATTTCTCTCCCTCTCCCCTTCTCTCCTTTCCTCCTATCCCCTTTCCCTCCCTTGCCCTATTCTAAGTGTGTCTTTGGATTGGGGGATTTAGAGGGAAATGGAAAGAGGTGAATCCTTGTTTGGTTAGCAAAATGGAGGTGGAGGGATTTGGAGGGGAGTGGAAAATAGATCCCTTCATTTCCCTCATTAAAATCTCTCCAATAAAGAAAAACTTGGAGGGAATCTTCTCCTCCCTTTCCTTCCCTATTATTTTCTAGTGTTTAATGTATTGTTTTTAGTTGGTAATTGAGTAGTAAATTTTCCCTCCGAATTTTGCTTATGTGGGAGGGATTATAATTTGCTTTGAAGGAGGCAAAATGGATCCCACCATTTCCCTCCACAGCTAATTTCTAACCAAACAAGGGAAATTGTATCCCTCCCCTCCTCCTCTGACTTCCCTCCAAATATGTCCATCCAAACAAGCTTTAAATGTACTGACATATGGAAATCAATGAAGGAACCAAAGTACTTTATGGCTCCAAAATAGCTCATTCTCAATCTAAAATTTGCACTTTTTTTTTCTCGAGTTCTCCAATCAAACATACCGCCAAATGTCCTTATTAATTCTAAGGTGTAAAATAAATTCTTCAAAGAAAAAAGAAGATAATTCTAATAAAGTTCTATCCTAGAACTTAAATAAAATAAAGTTTTTTTTGTTAATAACCCCCTTATATGTTCCTCTTTTTACAAATAACCCCCTTATATGTCCATTTCTTTTGGTAATAACCACCTTAATTCCTTCTTAATTCAAAAATTAACACCCGAACTGAATTACGATGACGATTTTTATAAAACCCGATCTAATTACAACATTCCGACTTTAACTTAACTAAACTACCTTTACTAATTACACTCACCCAACTCACACCCTCCTACTTCACTCCTTCAAATTGTCCATTCATTCATCTCCAAATTAATTGTTCATCCTTCATCCATCAACAACAAATCTGACTCACATATGCAGTCTCACCTTATCATTTTGCTTTTTTATGTGAGTCATATTTGCTGTTGATAGACGAAAGATGAACAATTGATTTGGGGATGAATGAATGAACGATTTGAATGAGTGAAGTAGGAGGGTATGGGTTGGGTGACTGTAATTAGTAAAGGTAGTTTAGTTAAGTTAAAGTCAAAATGTCGTCATTAGATCGGGTTTTATAAAAATCGTCATCGTAATTCAGTTTGGGTGTTAATTTTTGAATTAAGAAGGAATTAAGGTGGTTATTACAAAATAATGGACATATAAGGGGGTTATTTACAAAAGAACACATAAAATAATGAATTGTTGGCCGTTCCAGTAGCGTCCTTATGTGTAGACAAACTACTATTTCGCTTTGTCAAGGACTTCTACTACATGCCCGATTTCCTTGATCCACCACTGACACATCGCTGCTACTACTGCTGTCACTAAAACATTGCTGCTACTGCTAACTCATTTCTGGCATATCAATTATCATGCATGTCCTACCTTCAGTCTCGAGCACCCATACTCATCAATTTAGCCAATTTTACATATCAATGTCCTAGCACCTGACTGCCCACGAGGCATCACACTACGTAGACACACACACATCACTTCTAATCCCATGCCTCAATACCCTAGCATCTGACTGTCCATGACATATCACACTGCCCGCTCGTGACGGATTACTTCTAGTCCTCCCATGCATCTCCTCAGGTGTATCATTCCTAATCTGCATAGCTTATGATGACACCTGATCGAGCATTGCTCCTTGTGCATGCCGATGACACTAGCCTACTCGTTTTATGCGCAAATAGGTCTCGCATATTCCCAAGCAATTCTCTAACTTTGGCCGACTTGAGTTTGGATCACTCAGTTTTTTAGCTTTCAATTCAGTTGGAGATTGGAAATAATTCTCTTTTGCACAAAAAGCACAATTTAATAAGATTTTTAATTTAAAATGCTGGTAATTTTTGTCAAAACATTGGTGAAAAATAATTTTAGCACCTAGTTACATGATTGCGAGCTTCTTTTTCGCCATCATAGTATATTGGGATTAGAGTTAAAGGCTGTATCTTGGCAGTACTTCATTACGTTTATGAACAGATGTGTTGTTAAAGAGTTTTTAAATGCCTCAAGATAAGTTTGATTATCAATAAGACATATCTTCGAGTCTAAATTTAAGATCTTGTGTTATTTTTGCCATTATTCTTAATTTACGTGTTAATCTGGATGTTTCTCTTGCAGCTTGCTCTAAGAATTGTTTACATAGCTGCAGGTGTTTTTGTTGCTGGGTGGATTGGTAAGTTCAAAACTGTGAATTACTTTATGTTGATTTATATCGTTCTCATTGTAGCCAGCTAAGTTTTTTATGATTGACAGAGGTCTCTTGTTGGATTTTAACTGGAGAACGGCAGACTGCAGTCATCAGATCAAAATATGTGCAAGTGCTACTAAATCAGGATATGAGTTTCTTTGACACCTATGGAAATAATGGAGACATAGTTAGCCAAGTCTTGAGTGATGTACTACTTATTCAATCAGCATTAAGTGAGAAGGTACGCAAAAACTCTTGTCTTCCATATATAAGAACAAAGTCTCATTCATTACCTTCATCTATTTAAATAAGTGTACCACTTGTGGCAGGTTGGTAATTACATTCACAACATGGCAACATTTTTTAGTGGCCTAGTAGTTGGATTTATCAATTGCTGGCAAATTGCCCTGATAACTTTAGCAACTGGGCCATTCATTGTTGCTGCTGGAGGCATTTCAAATATATTTCTTCACAGACTTGCCGAGAATATCCAGGATGCTTATGCAGAAGCAGCGAGCATTGCTGAACAGGTTCTTTTCTTTGCCATTATCATGATCCAAACGATTGCTAGTTGTGGAAATAGTATTAGTAGGATAATCTATGGTAAATTGGAAATAGTGGAACCTGAAGTAGACTCTTTTATTAATACAATGGCACTTGTCCGAAAGCTCAGTTGGATATTCTGTTTACCTGTTTATTTTACATGTGTTGGTTGGTTATTTTTTGGATCTTCTACTATTATTTTGGGTTATTTAATAGGCATAATCCATACTATTGCTCATCTTCTCAAAATAACCTGAATTACTTTGTAACCTAAAATAAACCCGACTTTAAATGCTTTCTTCTCAAAATAGACTCGCTCTATTTTTAACCTGTTATACCAGGTTAAAGATGATTTGACGATGGTGTGGCACTAAAAATAATAATGATCATAAAAAAACCATTAATCACACCACCATCATAGACCCATTAAAAAACCTGACTACATTTTTTTACAATCATAGACTCACCACCATCATAGAACCACCCGTCTACATTACCACACCTCTTCGCCAAACACACAATCACCATCCAACATCACCTCCCAACTATGACCACCAAGCTAACCACCAGCACCCTCCTATCCTTCTCAAGACCACCACATTCACATATTCGACTCCGCCATGCAACCAGCACAGCGCAATTTCTGCAGCCCCTTCCGCCTCCCAATCTTGCCATCTATAACCACCAAACAATCATCAATGTCATACCCATCATCTCCTCCATCAAAACCCCATGTTTATCCAAGGTTAAACTCATAACTTTCAGACCCAATTAACTGACCGAAATCCCAATTTTAAGATTCTTGAGTTATATTCTTTTATATAGGGTCCAGGTTAGATTTCCTATATTGATGGATATGGGTTTAGGTAACTGACTTTATAGTGGTGGTACATCATGGTTGGATGGGCCGATGGGGATCTATGGATGTGGTCGTCGTAGTATATGGTCAGGTTGGTCGGTGGTAGTGGATTGGCCGATGGGAGGTGCATAGCTGGCATGACTTCTGGGAATGTGAGCAGTGGGTTTTGTATGAAGGTAAGACTGTCAGTGATGGGGTGGCGTAGTTTGGTAGTGGTGGTGGTGGTGCGGCAGGGTGGTTCAGTGGTAGGGTGAGGCTGATGGGGTATTTCCTCGGGATCGGTGGTTGGTGATGGAGTGGTAAATTGGTAGTAAAGGGGTAGTTAGTGGTATAATTGGTATCATTATCTTATAAGTTTATTTTGTAAAAAAAGTGACCTGATTAACAGGTCGACAGTTACCTTAGTGCATTGTGAGAAGAGAAGGTAATTGTTGTGGCTTATTTTGAGATTTAAGGTAGTTGTGAAGATTATTATGAGATGATCACCTATAGTTCAAATTATTCTTGTTAAATAACCCTATTTTTGCCTTGTGGCTGTTTGACTTTGTTACAAACTCTCATATTCTATGGGGTTTTTGTTTCAAGGTACCTAATATTTTGGTCATCTGCAAATATGGTACCTAAAGCTTTTATTTTTATTTTTATTTTTTGTTGTTGTTGTTGTTGAAAGGTATCTATAATTTACATATTTTTGTCTAAAGTTACCAACTAGTGTTTTCTGTGAAAAAAAAGTCAAGATCCGGTCTTGTCTCAGAAGACACGATTTTGTTTTGGTAAGAATTAAAAATGATAATTAAGCTCTTAGTCCATAGTTATAACTATCATTCAACCAAAATCCTAACTATTCCCTCATCACCTCCCCTCTTCCCATCCTCCTCCGCCACCGCCAAATCGTAACCCTCCCCTCATCCTCTCTTCTCTCCCATCCTCCTTAGCCATCACCTTCAACAACTCTTCTCTGGCTACCAATATTAGTCACCATTCTCGCCACCACTTAAATTCAGATTATCCAACAAAGGGGATAAAAACCAAAATAAGAAAGAGAAGAAGAGACACTTAAAGTGGTTAAAGTTAGGTTGGAGAGGAGAGAGAAATGTGCATTGTTAGTGGGATGAGGTGAGAATGGAGTAGTTAGGTAAGGTTTTAATGGTGAAGTTGTGGGATGATAGTAGCGGCCAGTTGATTGATGGTGTAAAAGTGGTGGTGAGAGTGCAGATGCCTGGAGTGCAAAAGGAAATGATTGTGGTCGAGATGAAGGAGACATGCTGGGTGAGGTGTGGGAGGACATAACTTGTGGGTTGGAGAAGGGAATGAAGAGAGACAAGATGGCTAAAGTGAGGTAGGGTGGTAAACAATATCTTGACTTTTTTTTGATGGAAAACGTTAGTTGGTACCTTTCCACAAAAATATGTAAATTGTAGGAGCCTTTGAACAAAAAAAAGTAAACTTTAGGTACCATATTTTGTAGATGGCCTAAATTTAGGTACTTTTTGACAGAAAATCCCATTCTATTACTTGTTATATTGTTTTTTTCTATAAATATTATCTGAACTAAGAAGTTCAGGATGACGGTAGTTGAGAAACATCTTAAACATTGTCAAAATATATGCATCCAACTAAAAAAGTTCAGAATGAGTGAATGACCAAGTGTCCTTTTACGCATAAGTGTTGGCTACGGACTATCACACGTTCTTGATGTGGCTGGCTACAGGCAATTAGATCAGTCTTTGCTTCTGCCTTAATCATGATTGTTATACATTCTACTCTACCAAAGTTGCATCAGGCAACTGCGAGGCTCAGTAAGGCATGAATGATATGGGCAGAGGGACTCTAGTAATGATGGAATTGACATGTCCTATCATTGTCTTCTGGAGGCAAAACTGCTTAAATTTTCTAAATATCCTAAACTATTTCGGGATTCAGATGTGTAGTTTTGATAACGATGGCTTTCTTATTCATTATGGGTATATTTCACTCTCTTGCCATGAGCTCCATCTATCATCAATGACTTATCTATCTTATATCGAGACTAAAATTTCTTGAATTGATATGTTTTCTTCTGCTAATCTGTATGCTCCGACTGGTGCAATTCAATTGCGTGATCGGGTCATGCCAACATCACGTACTCAAATTGGATGTATGGATCAATTTGACTATTCATGCATGATATTGTGTTGTGAATGATCTTTTCTTGAATGTTCTTACGATTTTCAGATTACTTTTTGCAGGCTGTGTCATACATCAGAACATTATATGCATTCACGAATGAGACATTGGCCAAGTATTCTTATGCAACCTCGCTTCAGGCAACCCTGAGATATGGAATATTAATTAGTCTTGTACAAGGGTTGGGCCTTGGCTTTACATATGGATTGGCAATATGTTCTTGCGCACTGCAACTTTGGGTAGGAAGATTTTTGGTAACTAGCGACAAGGCTCATGGAGGAGAAATTATAGCTGCCCTCTTTGCTGTCATTCTAAGTGGCCTGTATGCATCTTCATTTTCCAATTTCTCTAACCAGTATGAATAACTTTTAACTATTTAGTGGCCATGTGACTTACCTTTTGTTTGCTGTGTTGTTGCAGTGGGCTGAATCAAGCAGCAACAAATTTTTATTCTTTTGAGCAAGGGCGAATTGCTGCTTATAGACTTTTTGAAATGATCAGCCGTTCTTCTTCTACTACGAGTCATGATGGTGTTACCTTAGTTACCGTTCAGGGCAACATTGAGTTTCGGAATGTGTATTTCAGCTATTTATCTCGTCCTGAGATACCTATTTTAAGTGGGTTTTATCTCACTGTTCCAGCTAAAAAGGCTGTTGCTCTTGTTGGAAGAAATGGGTCTGGAAAAAGCAGTATTATTCCACTTATGGAGCGTTTTTATGATCCTACCTTAGGTATTTAAGTTCAAATTATTTCATAACTGGAAACTGCTTACTAAAAATTTGATTTGAAGCTAGCTTTAATATTCAACACTGCTTAATCTTACCACCATTGTTCTTTACTGGTGCAGGAGAAGTCCTACTTGATGGTGAAAATATAAAAAACCTACAGCTGCAGTGGCTTAGAAGTCAAATCGGCCTAGTTACTCAGGAACCGGCTTTACTAAGTTTAAGTATCAATGAGAATATCGCTTATGGAAGGTCTGCTACGCCAGATCAAATCGAAGAAGCTGCTAAGATTGCTCATGCTCACACATTCATTAGTTCTCTTGATAAAGGATATGATACACAGGTATGCTTTGAGATTTACGTTAACTTATGTAGAATTCCTGTCTGTATGAGTGTAAACCTTATTTTCTTTTCTAAATAAAGTATTTGTTAGGTATCTGTCTCCTGTGACCTCGCCAGTTCATTTTCTAACCTTGGAGACGGAGTTTAATTTAGCGACTCACACTTCGTATACATTACAGGTTGGCCGGGCTGGTTTAGCATTGACTGAAGAGCAAAAAATTAAACTCTCAATAGCAAGGGCAGTGCTTTCTAGTCCGTCAATTCTTCTTCTTGATGAGGTCACTGGTGCACTAGATTTTGAAGCTGAAAGAGCTGTTCAAGAGGCATTGGATCTTCTTATGCTAGGTCGTTCAACGATAATAATAGCTAGACGTCTTAGTCTAATAAGAAATGCTGATTACATTGCTGTTATGGAGGAAGGACATCTTGTGGAAATGGGTACACATGATGAATTGCTTAATTTGGGGGGTCTCTATGCTGAGCTTCTCAAATGTGAAGAGGCAGCCAAACTACCAAGGAGGTGAGGCATGATTTGAGTAGATCCTAAATCTAAAGTTCAATAACTTTTTTTTTTCATTGCTCGTAACTCTTTACTGCCTGATCTTGCACAATAAACGGCATGTTTTAATTGCTGGTTGATCTAGAGTTCTATGGTATAATTTATTTTCATTACATTTATTGTTTTATAGGATGCCAGTCAGGAAATACAAAATGGATTCCACTTTCCAGATTGAGACTGATTTGTCAGCGAGCCAAAGTTTTCAGGAGTCATCATCTCCTAAAATGGCAAAGTCACCTTCTCTTCAGAGAATCTCAGGCGGTCATGGATTTCGGACTTCAGATGCTGCTTTTAGCTCTTTAGAGTCACCAAAAGATCGAAGCCCACCAGCTGAGCCGTCGCGAGAAAATGGCAATGGCGCATCAGTAGACGCATCAGAGAAACAGCCATCTATGACAAGGCAAGACAGTTTTGAAATGAGATTGCCTGAGCTACCAAAGATTGATGTTCAAGCTGCACGAAGACAAACCTCCAATGCCTCCGATCCCGAATCCCCTGTTTCACCTCTGCTAACATCTGATCCCAAAAATGAACGTTCTCATTCACAGACTTTTAGTCGCCCTAATAGTGAAGTTGACGACATGCCAATGACATTGAAGGAAAAGAAGGATTCAAGTAGTCGCAAGCCTCCATCATTTTGGAGGCTAGTTGAACTTAGCCTAGCTGAGTGGCTCTATGCAGTCTTAGGGAGCATTGGTGCTGCTATATTTGGATCCTTCAACCCTCTTCTAGCCTACGTCATTGCATTGATAGTGACTAATTACTACAGATTTGCCGAAGGTCATCACTTACGACACGAGGTTGACAAATGGTGCTTGATCATAGCTTGCATGGGCATTGTGACAGTAGTTGCCAACTTTCTGCAGCACTTTTACTTTGGCATCATGGGGGAGAAAATGACTGAAAGAGTCCGTAGGATGATGTTTTCAGGTAGTTGGTCACTCTTTTCAGCTCTACACAAGATTTTACCTCTTTTGATTCAATCTGCTTACTGTGGACCATGGATTGCACTAGTTGAAACGTTGTCCTTTTGTTTAACTGCTGTTGCAGCTATGCTGAGAAATGAAGTAGGATGGTTTGATGATGAGGAAAACAGTGCGGACACATTATCAATGCGATTGGCAAATGATGCAACGTTTGTTCGTGCAGCATTTAGCAACCGCCTTTCTATTTTCATACAAGACAGTGCAGCAGTAATAGTGGCTGTTCTTATTGGAATGTTGCTACAATGGCGGTTAGCTCTTGTAGCTCTAGCAACACTCCCCGTTCTCACCATTTCTGCAGTTGCACAGGTTTGACTTCGTCATTTACTTTATATTGATTCATTTCAAGCATGTCGAGGATGTTTTCCTGTTTCCATGATTATGAAATTTTGGGAGATCGTGTCTTCTTTGAAATTGTAATTTAGTTATATTATTGGGTAAATCTTTTCTTTCCATTGACTCACGATTATGAAAAAAATTGCCGCAGCATCAGCCTACATCTCCCTACTCCTTCCATGTTTCATATTTCACATATATCTGTTGATTGTTATTTCCATTCCTAACTTTCGTAGTTGTTTATCTACCTTTACGAGTGTCTCTCTCAGCTTAAGCACTACGATAGTAAGTCTTTGTTTTTGTTTTTGTTTTTAAGTCACCTGCAGAATCCTAGTTGTGACTACTTTTGCACGGCCTTGCAATTTGATTTTCTAGTTGTCAAATTTCCATAACTTGTTTAACTTGCAGCATGTTTGAGATAATGAGACTTTTCTGGAATATAGTATTAAATTCAAGTTCGTGAATTAGCTCTATACTTCCTCCCATTTAGTGGAAACGTACCATTTCATTTTGGCACAAACATTAACACAATTGGATACCAAAATACACATCAATGACAACCGCACAAATGCACAGCCCCATCTTATCTTTATCTCGTGCCCCACTACAACCCCACCCTCTAGCCGAGCCCACCCACAACCCCACGACCCTGACTCCTATCCCTGGAAACCCAACCCGTACACCGATGAACTCCCTTCCCACCACTGACGTTGACGGCTCTCCCGTACCGCCTAAAACCCACTTCGAGCTATGTCCTCTGCCCCGTGGTGAGGGGGGTTTCGTGGGTAGGGATAAGTTTCTTGTAGTTGGTGGTTCATGCTAGGGTTTGTTCGGGGCGGTGGTGGATTGTAGGAATGTTGTGATGGTGGTGGTTGTGCTTTGAGGGTGGTGGTAGTGGGGCGCAAAGGTAGGTAAATAGAGTGGGTGGGTGTGTTAATGTTGGATGTAGGGCCGGAGCCTGTGGTGGGTGTGTAGTCGTGGAGCAATTTGTAGGCGGTGGCTTTAATGTGATGGTAGTCGTCGAAATGTAGGGCGGGAAATAAGCTAGATTTGGTGGGCTGGTAAGTCTTGTGGTAGGATGGTTGCCAACATGGAGGACGACAAAGGTGGTGATGGAGGGTGAGGGTGATGGAGTTTGGTGGTGGGTTTGGGACTTAGGGGAAGATCAGAGATAGATGAGTAAGGGGGAATTTGGTTAGCAGAAGGGAAAGAGAAGGGGAATTGGGAAGGGGAAAAGAATGGGCTTCCCTTTGATATTACTATGGTAATTTGGTTTGAAATGGGTAAGGGAATGAAGAAAAAGGAAAACCCAAAATAACCCCAACCCAAACCACGACCACCACTGTCGCTGAACTAGTTAGTGCCCTCTTCAGCCAATCGCCGATGTCCTTACTCCACCCCTGGCAACCTAACCCAGTTTAGAGGGTTTAGGGTTAATCTCCCTTTTTGTAAGGGTGGTACTCATTCATGGACGGGTTTTACTCTTTCATGGACGGAAATGACCATTTTACCCCTTTTAATTCAACTCCCAAATTTTCATTTCTCTCTCTCCCTCTCTCTCTCTATATATATATATTCAGTTCTCCCCTTGAATTCCACCGCCTCCCTCTCCCCGTGTTAGTCTTAGATCCACCCAGACCTCTGTTCAATGTAGTACTTTCTATTTAGTATTTTTTTGGTATATGGTCATTTTTTCCCGTATTCGCCCGACATTGCCAGTTTTGCTTGTTTGAAAGTCAACATTTGATGATGATTTGGAAGTTCCGCCGTTTTTGGGTTTGGCTGTCCTCCACTTTTCTAATTGCCAAATTACTTGCAATCTTACATTGTTTTAGTAAAGTACCTTTCGATTATTAAAAGAGTCTGAATGACGAAAGACTAAAAGAATCAGCATGAGTTACTCGCCCCGACTGCAGACCAAAAAGGGACACCTCTCTCTACCCCATCCCTCACCCCCAACGCCGGCGAGGGTTTAAACAAACCCTAATTTAATTAGTGTAAATCAATTCTTTTATTTTATATAATATAATTAATAAAATTAAGAATTAGAATTATTACTTGATCGATACGAGAATTAACATTCATAATTGTGTAATTTGACGGATTTGATTAATTTTGTGAGGGAGAGTGATACGAGTAGCGGAAGCTTAACGAATTTTAACAAACTTGAAACTTGTCACGTGACAAGCGCGACAATCTAACAGAAAATAACGAACACAAAAGGGGGTATTTGCTCGGATTGGACCTATAATCCGAACAGTGGTGAATTATAGTCAAGACCTATCGTCTATAACCCATGTTAAAGCTTGAAAACACGTCAAACTATAACAATGGCGGAACGAAAACGCGTCGAACCTGTGCTTACAATTGTAAACGTGCAAACTTCCTTTTTATTTATCACTCGAATACCTAATTGAGATACAGGCAGATGATATTTATAACTATTTATGATATTTATAACTAATTAAAACTGACTCCTAATTGACGTATAAAACTCCTGCTGCTAAAAAACGTCCTACTTAGGACTCCTAACCAACCTAATCAACAATTAAAATAATTAACTTTAATAGCTAAGATTAATCTAACAGCTAATTAATTCTAATCCTAGGATTAATTTTATTTGACTAAAGTACTAAATAATTAACCGGGCAGTTAGTTTAGTTAGTCTACTTAGTCCTGAGTTCGAGCCTTGCCCCCAGCAACCATGTCCTTCTTTATCACACTTGTACCATCCCCTCCGTCTTGAGAAGGAATTGTCCTCAATTCTTGAAAACTCATCCCACCGGGATCATAGACTAATATAATCAGCAAATACGCAAACACTACCAACGAACTCGCATACAAGAACAAGTCACCCTTGATGCCAAGCCACACCTCGTTCCTTTTTCTCGATTTCAGAATCCTTTTGTGCCATATCAACTTGTGCCTTCTACCCCTCCTCCCTCCGTGCACAAGCTTAGGTAAGATATCACGAACCTTATTATCGAACAACCAGAACAAGCACGAGGATCTACCGTAGCTGCTGTCCAAACGAACCAGGATGAGCACGGGGATTCTTGAACCTCCTTAGGATTAACCATGTACTCATAATCAGACCCAAGTAGACCAAACCCAATACCAATAGCTGGTGCATAACACGGTATCTCAGAATCAGCAACTACCGCTTCCTCATCACCATAATCGTCAAACAAAGGTGGACGATTGAAATCAAGCGAAAAGTCATATTGCTGTCCAGTAATTCCTCCTTATCCGGTTCAAATTCACGCCCCTCTACCATAGCCAACATTGTGAGACTCGAATTCTTCTTACGACCAGCACGCATAGCAAGTGTTGCCTCAGATGACATCGGCTTTAAGTCGATCCTCTTCTCTTTGTCCAGCAACTCATACTCGTTGCTCCTTCCTCTATGCACCACATCTCGATCATACTGCAAAGGACGCCTCAAAAGAATGTGACAAGCATCTATGGGCACCACATCACATAAGACTTTGTCTTCATAAGAACCCATCGTAAAGCATACACGGACCTGCTTTGAAACTTGCACCTTCTTACCATCGTTTAACCAATGCAATGCATAAGGCTCGGGATGAGCCGTGGTTGGCAACGCTAGCTTCGCAACCATCTCACTAGGAGCTGCATTTGTACAACTTCCACCATCAATGATCACACTACACCATTTATCCGCTACCTTACACTTAGTATGAAACAACTGATCACGCTGCTCCAAAACAACTGGAACTGAATTAGCTTGCAATGAACGAATAACCAAAGTGTCATAAACAGGTGCAACGTAAACCTCCTCGGTCTGCTCCTCTTCCTCGGCCCCATTGATGTTAAATACACCTCCCAAAGTCGCGTCTTCCTCAATCAGTAACTCATCTCGAACAGCCACCGCTGCCTTCAGAGTTATATTCCGTTTGTTTGGACATGCATTCTGATAATGCCCAAACCCTTGGCATTTAAAACATCGAACCTTCATTACACTTTGTTCCTTTGGAGTAGCAGCGGGTTTAGAAGAACTAGGGGCCGCTACTGGCGTGATAATAGGTGTAGAACTTGAGCCACTGGTTTCTAGGATGTCGGATCTAGACCATGTAACCGGTTTATTCGCACTCGAGCCATATTTAGACTTCCCTTGAGCTTCAACTTTCAAACACAGCCCACATAACGTATCAAAATCAGAATATAGTTGCAATTCTACGGTATGAGCTATGTTTCAATTTAACCCTCTCAAAAATCGAGCCATCTTTTGTTCTTTATTCTCCTCGACCTCTCCCATTAAAGCCAATTTCTCAAACTCATCGATGTATTCACTAACACCCATCTTATCTTGCATTAAATCAGAAATCTTTCTATACAAAGTAAGCTTATAAGTCGATGGTACATACCTCTTTCGTAGTTTACGTTTCAAAGATTCCCAAGATACGATCTTTGCCTTTCCTGCTCGAGCCCTTTGTGATTTCAGACTTTCAAACCAAAGGGATGCTCCTCGACTTAGCTTTAGTATAGCATACTTATAGCGTTTCTCGTCATCCAAGTCCTTGAAATCAAACATCCGATCTATCTTACGCTCCCATTCCGAGTAATCCTCCGGATCAGATCCACCAACAAACTCGGGAAGTTTTGTCAATTTAAATAAATTCATCCACCTGTCGTGGTGGTTCCCCTCTCCTTGGCTGCCACCGTGGGTTAGTTTCATGAAGATTTTTTAAAGCCTCTCTTAGGCTATTCAAAAACTCAGGACTATCATAATCCATAACACCAAAGGATCAAGAGCCGAAGCTCAACGAATTTTAACAAACTTGAAACTTGTCACGTGACAAGCGTGACAATGTAACAGAAAATAACGAACACAAAAGTGGGTATTCGCTCGGATTAGACCTATAATCCGAACAGTGGTGAATTATAGTCAAGACCTATTGACTATAACCCGTGTTAAGGCTTGAAAACGCGTCAAACTATAACAATGGCGGAACGAAAACGCGTCGAACCTGTGCTTACAATTGTAAACGTGCAAACTACCTTTTTATTTATCACTCGAATGCCTGATTGAGATATAGGCAGATTATATTTATAACTAATTAAAACTGACTCCTAATTGACGTATAAAACTCCTACTGCTAAAAAACGTCCTACTTAGGACTTCTAACCAACCTAATCAACAATTAAAATAACTAACTTCAATAGCTAAGATTAATCTAACAGCTAATTAATTCTAATCCTAGGATTAGTTTTATTTGACTAAAGTACTAAATAATTAACCGGGAAGTTAGTTTACTTAGTCCCGAGTTCGAGCCTTGCCCCCAGCAACCATGTCCTTCTTTATCACACTTGTATCAGAGAGAATTTGACAAAGGGCATACTATGGAAAAATAATGAAAAAAATGTCCATGAAAGAGTAAAACCCGTCCATGAATGAGGGAAGGTTGACAAAAAAGTGACTAGACGAACAACAAAGGGAATGAAAAAGATTCATTCCCTTCCCTTTCCTAAAGACTCCCGACCAAACGCTCCCTAAGGGTAATCATATGGGTCATTTGGTGGGTTTATTTTTGCCGTTTAAGGAAATAGTATGAATTCGGTAAATGAGCCGAAAAAGGAAAGTTGTATGGATGGAGGGAATGAGAGGGAGTACATTCCATCCTTAGGGTCGTGCATCTATTTAAGATTAGTTCTAGAAATTCATGTACTTAGAACTTAGATAATTCATACATGCATAATAAAATGTAAAAGGTTGCTTGTTTATCTATACCATGTACTCCTAACACATTTTTTTAAATCAATAAAAAAAGGAAGGGATTTTCTCATATGTACCCCTATATTATCGACTTTTCTCACTTGTACCCCTCTTTTTTGTTAAACTCATTTATACCCCTGTATTCTCTCATTACTCTTAAGCATAACCTTATAGCACATTCCGTTTGCTAGCTCCGTTAATTAGTTATGTTAATCAGATACTTCCATGTCATCAACACTCTTATCAACAAATCAATCAATAATGTATTAATCTTAAAAGTCTAATTTGCAATCAGTAACGTAGTCTTCCACCAACTTCATCTCCCTCACTCTCTTATAACCCCATTATTGCATATACCACCTCGAGAAAAGCATCACAATGCGAAACCATTTTGTAGCTTCTTCGCTCACCTCCTCCATTCATATAGTGAAACAACCCAGTTGCGGAATAAATGTTTGTTTGCAAAAATAAACTTCACGTTAATTGACCCTTTCAAGCTCCAAATGTTCAGCGGACAGCGGTGGTGTAGATTCGGTGGCGTTGTGGTGGTGATAAGGGAGACTCTAATGGTGGCTGGCGTTTTCGAGGGACACAAATCATACTCCCTCATCATTTATTAAGGAAACAAACCAAAACGCCTACATCAATCCCACTAATCACGTTAATTGAGAGTATGGCTCCATGATTCTAGCAATCATGTAGTATGTACCTTACTAACTTAGCTTATATTTTACATTTATGTTTATATTTTACAATCATGTAAGCTGTACATTCAAGCAATAAGAATTCTTCATTACAGGTAGGAGGTCGTAGGTGGTGGTTGATAATAAGGTTGTAGGCGATAGGTGGGTAAATCAGGGTTACCTAATTCGCTAACATAGGGTGCGTATTGAGAATTTATACGCGCGTATCAATTCGCAATACGTTTTCGAATTAATTCGCACTAATTCGCGAATTATATATCAAAATCAACGAATTTTACAAGTTCAATTTGTGTATTAAAAACTAAAAATTCAATATAATATGATCAACTTCAAAGATCATCAAAGGTAAAGGAGAAAATGTATCAGGAGACTAGCAACTTAATCTTATTTTGGTGTTTTGTCTGGTTTCGTGACTTTGTGACTTTGTGTTTACTTAAGAAACCAGAAAAATATGATGAGTAGACTTATTTTGGTGGTTCCGTTACTTTGTAATGCTGATCTTTATGCAATGAACCTTTTGTTTTTTTGTTATTATCATTAAGTAAATGAAGCGTATTAGTAATTATGAATTCGCGAATTGTTTTTTTTTTTTTTTGTAATACTTTGCGTATTCAATTCCCTATTTTGAGCGAATTGCGAATTCGAATTCCAATTATGTGTATTATGAATTCGGCACCACTGGGGTAAATTATGTATGTGGGAGGAGAGATTAATGAGAGGAAGCTAAGTGATTATGGCAGGTGAGAGATTGTGAGTGAACCAACAAAAGAAGCTTAAGTAACCAATTAACATAAACTATAACCTTTTGAAAGAGTAAGGTCACGGTAGGAGCAAATAAGGGAACACAGGGCTATAATTGGGGATATAAAAAATGGAGGGGTACAAGTGAGAAAAGTCAAAAATACAGGGATACAAATGAGAAAATTCCAAAAAGGAAAATTACAACTTACCAAATGGCCAAAATACCCTTGTCATATTCCTTAACCTTCCTCACACCCTAAGCTTACAAAGTAACACCCATCCCCTCATCACATCTGCACCAATAAACAACCACCACCCTCCCTCCCACCACGATGTCCCACCCAACACCATGGACCACCACTGAAAACGGCGTATTCAATCCAGACTTGGAAATTGTTTCTTATTCTCCCTCTGCTTTGAAAATCCCTATACTACAATTGAAGCAAAAAAAAAAAAAAGATTTCCCTTAACATATTCAATCCCAAATCAAACATCACATCCCCAAATCATAAACCCTAAATCCCCAAATTTCCGTTAAATCAACATACCACATGATAGACTGCAAATTAACAGTATAAAATCATAACCATGGAGCACCAGAGAGGGAAAACATATGTTACTCGCATTATTCACCACGTACTCATCTAAATCCTCTTATTCCCCTCAATAATCTACGGATTAATCGCGTCATCCGTCATCGTACTCCACATTCTACGTCATTACCTCTGGCGCCATGTCACCTAAATGTGGACCTTAATCTTCGTGGGGATATCGTTGAAGCTTGTTTGGGGGTGCGATTGGTTTATTGGTTTGAGTGCTCAAGATTATCTGCTTCTTACTCAAGATGGTTCTCACCTTGTTTAATTCATAAGCTTTATGTATTTAGGTTTTTTGATGGTGGCCTGATTTCCGACGTCATTGTGCAATTAGCAGTGAAATATGAGGTGGTGGGTGGCGGGGTAAGGGTGGTTTTCATCGATGGTGGCCAGATTTATGGATGGTTTGTTATGGGTGTGTACAAACTGTACGGTGTTTGTGGGTGATCGAGCCGTCGAGGTGGTTGGAGGAATGGGAGGAAATAAGTAGTGGCATATAATTGGTGGTTGGAGATGTGGTGAGGTGGTGGTGGTTACTTTGTGAGGTTGGGGGAATATACGAAGGGTACTCTAGTCATATTATTGTTTATTTACTCAATGAGTCGGGAATTGAGTTAAATGAGAATCGGGAATGAAATACAGTGGGTGATGGGATATATACAATGGAATGTAGGTGGTTAGTTGTAAAGTATGGTAAATACTAGGTGGTAAGTTGTAATTTTTCATGAAAAAAAATTAACCTCTCCATCCTAAGATATGTCCTATCAAAACTATTTCTCTCCACGCTTATAAACCGTCCCAAAATCCAACACAAGCAAAATAGTTAGATGTGCAACGACAAAGTACTAAAGACTATTTGCTCTAATATTTTAACTAATCTCTTTTCAACATCATGTTTCGTAGATATTCTCATACGCCTTATTTAACCGAATTTAAGACTTGATGAATCTCATTTTCTGATGCTTTCCTAAGAACCGAATCTTTTTGTAATTATCGTTTTTTTAATACAATGAATCTTACAAATTTATGTTTTGTGATGAATCTAATATTCTAATGGTCGAAGTTTTTTAACTTTCTCAAAGTGTTTTCTTTCTTACTTAAAGTTAAAATCATTTATTTCTGCAAGTGACTTATGTGTCTTTTATTTCTATTTCTGCAAGTGACTTCTGTGTCTTTTATTTCTATTTCTGCAAGTGACTTCTGTGTCTTTTATTTCTGCATTAGAGACTAGTGCGTAATACCACATGTTTTTTTGTCAGCTCTAGCAAGTAGCAACTAATGAAATCTGGAGCATTTGTTTCTGCAGAAATTGTGGCTTGCTGGATTTTCAAGAGGAATTCAAGAGATGCATAGGAAAGCATCGTTGGTCCTTGAAGACGCGGTAAGAAACATCTATACTGTTGTGGCTTTTTGTGCTGGTAACAAGGTGATGGAGCTTTATAGAATGCAACTGAAGAAAATACTTAGGAAGAGCTTTCTTCATGGGATGGCAATTGGGTTTGGTTTTGGTTTCTCTCAATTTCTCCTTTTCGCCTGTAATGCTCTTCTTCTCTGGTACACAGCATACTCTGTCAAGAATCACTACATGGATCTATCTACAGCTCTCAAAGAATACATGGTTTTCTCCTTTGCCACTTTTGCTCTCGTGGAGCCCTTTGGTTTAGCTCCTTACATTCTTAAACGTCGGAAGTCCCTTATTTCCGTATTTGAAATCATTGATCGAATTCCTAAGATAGACCCGGATGATTCATCTGCCCTTAAACCACCTAATGTCTATGGGAGCATCGAGTTCAAGGGTATCGATTTCTGTTACCCTAGTCGTCCTGAACTTTTGGTGCTGAGCAATTTCAGTTTGAAAGTCGGCGGTGGTCAAACTGTCGCTGTCGTGGGAGTTTCGGGGTCGGGAAAGAGCACTATAATATCTCTTATACAAAGGTTTTATGACCCAGTTGCCGGTCAAGTTTTCCTGGATGGAAGAGATCTAAAGCAATTCAACTTGAGATGGCTTAGAAGCCATCTCGGGTTAGTTCAGCAGGAACCAGTGATCTTCTCAACTACAATAAGAGAAAATATCATATATGCAAGGCACAATGCTAGTGAAGCTGAAATGAAAGAGGCGGCTAGGATTGCAAATGCTCATCACTTCATCAGCAGCTTACCTCATGGCTATGACACTCATGTTGGTATGAGGGGTGTAGATTTGACACCTGGACAAAAACAGCGAATTGCTATAGCTAGAGTGGTATTAAAAAATGCACCCATTTTGTTGTTAGATGAGGCAAGCTCAGCCATAGAATCAGAATCTAGTAGAGTGGTTCAGGAAGCTCTGGATACATTAATAATGGGAAATAAAACAACAATTCTCATAGCCCACAGAGCCGCGATGATGAGACACGTAGACAATATTGTCGTACTTAATGGGGGTAGGATAGTCGAGGAAGGAACCCATGACACTTTGGCCGCCAAAAACGGATTGTATGTTAGGTTGATGCAGCCTCATTTTGCAAAGGGTTTACGTCAGCATCGGCTGATTTGAGTAGAACTTTGTTATCGGGTTTTTGTTGATTGCCCTTTGTGCCATATGAATTATATTGATTATCTTAACCCGGAAGCTCATGTTGATCGCTTAGGCGTCTGCTGGACAATTGGCAGTGGTGAATACGAGATCATATTATGCTGATTTAATGTCTGCTAGCCTTTGGAGCGTGCTCTCGACCAGCACAGTTTTTAGGACGCAGCAAAGGTGACGGTATATCTGGGTTGATGTCTCCGTTAAAAGATTAATTGACATTGATCAATTTGAGTTGGGGGAAACTGTAATATTCTTGGGTGGGTTTACTGCCAACTATTTTTTAAATATTGGGTTTAAGAATTTGTTTGATGTAGAAACTGTTGCATAGAAATTTTCGGTAGGGAGAGTAATGGAGAAGTAGCTGTAATTTTAATGTAAATAAGGTGTACATGATACGGAGTATTTTTTTCAAACTTTAGTGAGGTTTTGAGTGCCAAATCCCAGTGTCCTTTATGGTTGATTATGTTGTGTTTTGTTATGCGCGGTGGCGAGTTTCACAAGACAGCAACAAATTATAAGAGTTTCTTATGGACGAATTTTACATTTTCACCCATTTTTTCATTAACTTTCCCTATTCACCCTTTTACTAAGACCTAATAAAATTAACTTTTATACATACCTTTCCCTAAAATTAAATCTAAATTGCTCTAAAAATCTGATAATTGATCATAAGTTTTCAATTAGTGTTGTAATTTAATGGTTTAGCAATTATTATGTTTTGTTGAAATTGTTAGGGTGCAAATTCATGTTTTACATCGGTAGTGTAAAGGCGAAAGATTATCTTTATAAGTGTTTAAAAAATATAATAGTAACAGGCCTTTTAGGAAGGAGTCTAAGAGTAAATCCGTGAGGGCTTAGACCCAAAATAAACAATATCGTACTGTTATGAATAGTGGACACCGACGCAACAGAGGCCTAACATGAGATATTCATGCTTCCGCACAACAAGTGGTACTAGAGCCCATGGTCAGCTTGGGCTAGACACAAGAAGAAGCATGGAGTCAAGACCACTGTAAGGCATGGAACTCCTAACTCGGGGTGAGTCCTTGAGCAAGCTTGGCCCAGGGCTAAATGGATGAAAGGCGTCATAGGTCTTGTGGGAGAAAGACCATTTGTGTACTAGAACTGTTGATCAGGTGGACCCTTATCAGGGGTCCTTTTCAGGTTGGATGTCGGAGACCGTTTGTGTTCTAGGACTTCTGAAGTGACGACCCGGTCCAGGGTATATTGGATGCAGAGGATGTTCGATATGCTTGTGTAGCAAATTCCCAAGAAGGGCACACGGACATGCAAGTTCAGGAGCATGTGAGGGCACTCACTTGACCAAGCGGTGACATGTTGATACGATATTGGTTGATGAAGAAGTTAACTTAGACTTAGAGCAGCTAAATGAAACAGCCCCAAGACTGTTCAATTGCATCAGCTATTTGGTGCCAGGTCCGAGTCAGGTAAAGGAGTCGTGTGTTTACTTGGGTGCCAAGTATAGTCTTACCTTAGACGCCAAGCAACAAAGACCGAGTATGGAGAAGCAAGGAAACGTGCATAGGCAAGCACAAAGTCGGTTGCCATATCTTTCCTTATTCAAGTTTTCCTAATTAGTAGTCCATCCGGTTTTAGGAAAGTTTCCAATTTTCTTAAAATCTGGTTTAGTTAATTATTTCATTGTTGTTATTTCCTTTAATTAATTTCCCTAAAAGTATTAGGATTACAATAAGGAAAATTAGCTATAGCTTAAGTCGTATAAGCGTAGGGAAGTCGATTGTTTCCTTATTTCCTTCTAGGAGTCGGTCTAGCTTAGTATAAATAGGGACCTATTGTATCCTTATTTCACATCCAAGAATTATCAATAAACTTTCAAAGTTTTCATTTACATTCTGTAAGTATCAAGGTTTAACGAGTTTCGTTCCGAGTTTCGTTCTGAATTTCGTTATTGTTTGACGCGTTTTCGAACATTAACACGAGCTATAATCAATAGGTCTTGATTATAATTCACCATTGGTTGAGCTATAGGTCTAGCTCAAGCAAATATCCTTTTATTTATTTGTTTCGTTGATATCATAAAAATCACATAAAAATTACTAAGTTCACGTTCTGATTCAGACAGTTCACTAAACCGTTCAAATCATATAAATCCGACAATCCGACAGTCTTCAACACTGTCAGGTTTCGTTAATTCCGCTGTAACTCTAATGAATCTTATTCTTTCGAGTAATTTTCGTATCATTTGGCATCAGAGGCATGTTTGTTGATCCAAGACGGTGATAATGGATTTTAATGATCCAAATTTCCTTCAAAATTTCAAGAGGCTTTAAAGAACATGAACGTTTCCACAGGACATCGTATGCAACCACGTAGAGAACCGGTCATGTACATGGACGAGTTCAAAATCAACGAACTTTCGGAGTTTATTGGTGGCACGAATCCCGTGGAATATTTTGAATGGGAAAGACAGATGGAGAGGATGTTCGACTTCAAGGATATTGATGATGAAAAGCGTTGCAAATATGCGATGTTCATAAGCTTGATTATGCATATATAGCAATAATTGAGTCAAGTAGTCTTTACCTACCACAACATTTGCGCCACTTAGTGTGAATTCTTGGTAGGCGATTGGATAAGGTGGAGTCACAATAGAGGAGGAGGAGGGCTTGTCATGCGATTCCCTATGTTGCTTCATAATCATCTCGGCTTCATCGGAGACGGGGAGTAGGTAGCTTGGACTTCGGATATTGATGCGGCATATCTTGCTTGGCAAGATAAAGGACTTGGCTTCTTTAGTGAGCCACTCAAATTTGTTGTCAAGATTATCATTCTTGAGCCAATGGAACTTGTTGATCATAGTGGCCAAATCAAGAAGGTTGCCACCCTTAACCGGTTTGTATGTCTTGTCTTTGTTAAAATCCGGGTTAAAGTGTTTGGCTAACCATGTTACTAAGCCTCCGTTGACAATAAAAGCCGCCCCATCTCTACCATTATCAACTTCAAGCCACCAATCAATTAAGAGTTGAAGTATGTTGTATTCCTTGGTGAACTTTCTGTTGATATTCATGGTGGATTCTAGGTAGACAAAGTCGAGCTCGGTGAAGTGATTGGTGCCTTTTCTTGCGACTAAAGTGTTGCCCACAAACTTATGCCACATTCTTATGCCCGGATGGTGGACATAAAGAACATGACACTCATGGAAGGATTCAAATTTTCTCCCGGTGATTTCTTTCCATAGAGCTTTTTCTCATAATGAGAGTGTTCTACAAGACCAAATACTTTGCCAAACTCTTCCAAAGTCATCTCCTTACTCTTGTTTTCTAGACGGAATTCAACAATTTTTTGACCCAATACCTTAGTCACCTTCAAAGAGCTTACAAACTCCATGGTAAGGGAAGGGTAAGTCAACTTTTGCATTTCAAAGAAGGTAAGCAATTTCATAGACTCGAAAAAAAACTTAGTCCTTTCAAGCACACCCAACTTGTCTAAGGCATCATGGTATATGAATTTGGTAGGCAAAATAGTCTTTCTAGTAAGGGATACAAATGCTTTCCTATGAGAATCGTTTATGAAAATTACCTCCGGATAATCTGGCAATTGTTCAATGACCGGAGTAGAAGTAGCTTCCACCATAGGAGTAGCAATTTCATGACTTTCCACCCTTGGTTGATGCACTACCATAGCCTTTGAGGCTAAAAGAGCTTGTTGCCTTTTGGATAGATTGGAGGTTGTGGGTGCCTTGCTTCCGCCTTTTGTTCTTGCCATGTTCTTCTCCTTGTCAAGATTGTATCAACAAACCAAAGTTTTGCTTGAATGCTTCTAGTCTCCTTAAGCTTCAATTAATCCCTAATCGATTTTGGGGTTTTCGAAATTGCCTTGAAACCCTAGAAAATCGATTTAATTTTTGAGGATTTTGATGTTTGGATGGTGTTTTGTTGATGAAGGAGTAGTTTGATTGTGATTTGAGGAAGTTTAGGTTTGATTTTGTTGAATTTGGTTGAGAGATTTGTGTTTTGTTGATGAGGGGATTGCGGGTTTTGAGGGAAAAAGGGTGTGTGTTTGTGTTTGTATAAGATAGAAATGAATTGGGGAAGGAGGGTTTGAATCCCGTGTTATAGTCATTCAGCAGCAGGAGACGAGCGTCTTGGGCTGGGGATGCTCGGATCCTCAGTCAGTGAGCTCAGGAATTTCTAACCCGTGCTGAGACGCGCGGATTCTTCAGGAGACGGGCGGATTTTGCTGAGGACGCTCGTCTTCACCTGGGGACGCTCGGATTTTTAAACAGAAAGGAATGATAATTTTCACAGTAGCCAAGACGCGCAGATTTAGCTTGAGACGAGCGGATTAAGGACTGGGACGAGCGTCTTCTGTGTAATCTGCTCAGATTTTAAAACAGACCAAACCTTTCAATTTCAGCACTCCCAAGACGAGCTTCTTAGAGCCAGGATGCTCGGATCACAGCCAGCACGAGCGGATTCCTCTTGGGACGCTCGGATCTTCTCCTGAACCCATGAGTTCAGGTCCACCCTTGGGGATCTTCATTTCCCATATCATTCTTTCTTCATTCCTTTGGTCAACATTGTGGGTGCACTTTCGAAGGCTCGGTTAGCCTAGACAATTGCTATCCCCACACAATATCAAACACTACACATCGAAACACATTAAAATCCCTCCCTCACTTTCTCTCATAATGAAAATCTTGATCAAAGTATGAAATTGCAAATCCAAAATTGACAAAAATGCAATATAAGAAGTAAAATGCAAGTTAAGGGTTAGAATATTTACAAATGGTGGTTTAGGGAGGACTCCACCAAACTCTCACTCTTGAATGAGATGTCAAGGGGGCATAGCCAAGGTGTTGTTGATGTTGCTGAACACCTTGTAGAAGTAGTCGAAGGCTTGTTCATTTTCATTGTAAATATCTTGCATAGATCTTTCCACATTGTGTTCGATGGTGACCTATGTCAAAGTGATGACAAGGATAAATAAAGCCTTGGTCTAAGGTCATAGCATTGCCAATGTAGGGATTGACCAATCCTTCAAATTCGTCATCCCATAGACCACACACTTCACTAGCTTGCTCCCCAATGGTATCATGAGTGGATGAAAACTCCTCTTTCTTGTTGTCATGGCCAATGAGGCCTTATTCTTTGCTTGTCATGAGTGGTGGTTAGCTATTCAAGCTCTCATTGTTGAGGAAATTTCTTTGCTCTCCGGATAGAGCATCTTGAAGGTTATCCACTTTCTTCTTCCATATGGGTGGTGATTCTTTACCCATAGCTTGATCTTTGCTTTGAGATGCCAACTTCTTCCTATCACTTTCTCAGCTATAATGATCATTCTTGAAACATGGCTCATGTAATCGGGGAGCTCTCATTTTCTTGTCAAGATTAAAAGTGATTGTCTCATCTCCCACTTCAAGTGTGAGCTCTCCATATTTCACATCAATCACCGCTCCCGGGGTATGCAAGAAAGGTCTTCCTAAAATGATAGGAATGTTGGAATCCTCCTCCATGTCTACAATGACAAAGTCTACCGGGATGAAGAATTTGCCAATTCTCACGGGCACATCCTCCCATATCCCTAGAGGTATCTTTGTTGATCGATCCGCCATTTGAAGCGTAATGTTGGTGCATTTGAATTCTCCCATTCCTAGCCTCTTGCACACTGAGTATGGCATGACACTTACACTTGCTCCAAGGTCACATAATGCTTTGTTGATTGTAGTGTCGCCAATGGTGCATGGAATAGAGAAATTCCTGGATCTTTGAGTTTTGGAGGGGAACTTCCTTGTAGAATAACACTACTCACTTTGGTAAAGGCAATAATCTCTGGCTTTCGGATGGACTACTTCTTGGTAAGAATTTCTTTCGTGTATATTGCATAGGCCGGAACATGATTGATCAATTCCGTGAATGGGATTGAGACTTCTAAATGGGCGTTTGGTTGGGGGGAATAAGGAAAGGGAAAGAGAATAAAAATGGTTGATTCCTTTTGTTGTTGTTTGTTTTACACTAAGAAAGGGTAACTCATACCCCCTCTTTGTAATACCCCGTATTTTTATATAACCAATTAAACGGATATTATTATATATTAATTATCATACATATTATATTACTAATTAAGTCGAGTTAATATTGAGTCGATAATTTCGTTAAGTTATTTTACTTAACCCGCGTTGTATCGATATAAGTTAATTGTGACGGGTTTATAAGAATTCGAATTATGAGCTAACCCATCTGAGTTGGCCCATTAACTTTTCAGCCCATTTAACCCTAAGCCCAACTAAACCCTAAACCTAAACCCTAACCCTAACCCTAACCCTAATAATACCCTAACCAACCCGCCTCCCTCATTCCTTACTCCCTCAACCCGCCTCCTTTCTTCACCAACACCAAACACCAGCTTTCACGCAAAACGAGAGAGAGAGAGTGAGCTTGGGGTGTTGGCGGCGCAGCAAGGAAGAGCTAGGGGCATTTGTCGACGACCGTGGGTGGCCATGGTGGCTGTGTGGTGGCGGAAAAAGGTAAGAGTTCAACCTTCCCTCTGTTTTTGTTTTTCTGTCGGGTTGTTGGTGGTTGTTGCGTGTCTTAGGGAGGGGATAAGGGTGGTTGGTGTCTGGGTATTGGTAATGGGTGGTTAGAGACGCCCCTGTTGGTGGCGGTTAGGGTGATTATAGGCGGTGGAAATGGCGGCTGGAGGCTTTGTCGACAGAGACAATCAAAACGGGTTTGAGTGCGGGTTTCAGGTAGGTTAGACGGATAGGTTTGGGGTGGCGCCACCGTGGACTAGGGGGAGGTCGAAACGGTGGTGCTATGGTGTCTGTGTGCGTGGGTTGGCGGCGAGCATAATGGTGGTGATAGAATAGTGTACTGTTGATATCAGTGGCGGCTGTGGGGTTGCAAAGGTGGGCTGTTGGTGGCGGCAACCCCTGCTAAGGCGGCTTTGGCAGCTCTGGTTCGACTCGCCGGCGACAGTCGACCAGGCTGGTGGTGGTTGTTGGTGGTGGGGTCGAAGTGGGCAGCATGCCTGGTGGTTGTCGCGGTGGTTCAGGCGGCGCGTGAGGAGTTTAGGCGAGTGAGAAGTCACGGGTTGTGGAGTCGGGTTTTTCGAGTTGTTTTTATGTTTGATTCGGGTTTTCTTAATCGTTTAAATTCGTTAATCTTTTATTTATAATATTCAGTTAATTAATTTAATTCCCGAGTTATTCAAAATGTTTAGAGACGGTTTTGAGTCGGGATTATTAGAATTGTTCAAATGCTTGATTCGTTTCATCGTATAATTCGTTTAAATCCTCTAATTATCGTTTTGGTTTAAGTTCCGTGTTATTTAAAATAAAATAATAATTAATAATAATTAATTAATTAGAGACGGGTTTAATAGAAAAGTTACTATATCGGGAAAGTTTCCATTTTAAGAAATTCTACCTTAGTAACTTCCTATGTTGGGAAGTTGGGTCAAATACTAATCGGGTTATTTTAGTTATCAGTTGGGCATAAGTTTGGTGTCGGGATTGTATTTCGGGAAAGCTTCTATTTTGGGAGATTTCTATATTTAGTAGTTAGTAATTATAAATATTATAATTGTTTTAGGTGACGGATTCGTGAAGGATCGATAATCAGATTCGTTGCTTTATTTTTGGATCGCTTGAATCGCTTAATTGGATTTCTTTGGCACTTTGAGGTAGGGAAATACACTTGACTTATTATCGTTGTTGTTGAATTGTGTTGACTTGTTGTGTTTCATATGACCAAGCTGTGAACGGTGACTTGATTCGTGGTTGTTGATTTACGTTATGATTCATATCTTTGGAAGGTGATTGATTGAATTGATCGTATTGAGTATGTTATCACAATATCCGTAAGGCATGATTTTATGATTTATCAGTTCAATGATATATATATTGTGTTGCATTAATTTCTTTTGAGCATTCATATGCATTGGAGATGGAGGATGTTGTGGTGAGGTGGTGTGGTGAAGATGATGTTGTGATAAGGCCCAGGCGGGTTCTGCAAGACTTGCCCTGGTGTCCTCAGTTGGTGGCGGATCGGCTACGGTCGATATATATAGTCTACCGGGATCGGTATGGTGGGCGTTCGGGTTATGAGTTATGAGATATGAGATATGAGTTGAGATGGAGATGGAAGTGACGGAGGAGCATGCATATCATATTTTGTTGTTTTATTGTTTTCCCTACTCAACCTCGTGGTTGACCCTGTGTATTCGTGAAACACCGTGATGACCCAAATATTGGCGGCGGACTTGACGGGTTAAGAGATAGAACGGGAGCTGGATGGGCGTGAGACGATTTGGATCGACGACTTAGTAGCTAGATCATCATCTAGAAGACTTTCACTTTTATTTATGTTAGTTCTTGTAATTTGACGTAAAGAGGTTTTGTAATAATTAAGTTAAAAATAATTACATAAATTGCCTTGGAGTTTAATTTGTTATTCACTACCTCGGGAAACCGAGATGGTAACAGTCCGGTTTATTAGGGAATGTCTTGACGAAGGCTTCTTTTATAAACCGGGGTGTTACAAAGTGGTATCTGTTAGGAGCACACTAAGGTAAGGTATGAGTTAGGGGCCCCCTCACACCGAACCAGCGGCCCTCTCAGTTTGACCCGGAAACCCTGAGTGCATATGAGAGAAAGGGTAGAAAAGTTGCTTGAGGTTGCGCATGAAATTCAAATATCGTTGCCTAAATATTAACTGATTGATATATTGATTATTGCATAATCGAGTTGATGTATACCTTGAGACCCATATATTCTAACCATTCTGCAGGACAACGCTACGGTAAGTATTTTGTATGAATGATGACGTGATCATATGATGTTGTGGAGATGAGAAATAAATTTTCGGGTTCAGGTTAATAATCAATGAAGTGTTGTGGTAGTCGTGAGCATGAAAATAATTGCGAGCCGATGATAGTTACCTAGGTGGATGTTGAATGATATGCTGATAGTACTATTATGTCTAGTAATATGCGGTTATGTGATCCCAAAGCCATGCTAGTATAGTCTTGTGATAGTAATTAGAAACACTATTGAATTGCATGTTTATAGTCATAGCAATCGTGATTTAGATGTACAGAGTAGATCGAGATGCGAAGGGATTCTATGGGATGGATGTTTACGTAAGTACAGTGTGAGATTTAAGTTAGGATGAGTTAGTATCGATAGTATGGTTGTAAGAGTTTGAAACATAGAAAATGAACGACTTAGTGCTGAAACTCGTTTTGTTTGATTTTACTCTTTAATTGACCTTACTGCCATTTCTTTTCTGTTTATTGCCTATGGATGAAAAATTTTATGAGAGATAGTCTTGGGAGTTAGTGATCGTTTGGCGTTGGTTTCATGCTTATAGGATATACAGACTAGGAGTAATGAATATTTTAGTGAGCTGTGGTTAGGAAATTCCTGTGCAGTGATGTTCGACCAACGATTTTGTGAAAATCCTCATTTAAATTGTATTAATAATTTTTACATAATTCCAACTCCATCGATCAAAATATTCGCATATGTTTTCAAATTGATAAACCACGAAAATTCTTGGTGTCTCTATATTAAACGGTAAGTTTTGCAAACTGACCCAAGTTTTGGACCAATTGCTGTCACATGTTTGTTTGGACCAACTGAGTTGTAAAATTCTTTAAAAATGAAATTCTTGTGCTTTAGACCTAATTCTTTTTCCCTGTGTTTTTAACTCTCCGTGTTTTATAAAAACAATATGAATCAAGTTTTAATCGAACGGTTATTTATTCGTGATATTTGAAAGTTACAACGTGAAACATGACTTGTAAAATGTGTGTTCTAGGTTGAGTTTCATACAGTTGTTTGATTAATTCATGAGCCTTAGTAATGTGAACTTATAATGCTTTATATGACGATAGTAGCACGCATGTTCAGTAGTTATGTATCTTAACAAGTGATAAAATTAAAATTTAGCTGATAACATTGTTGGCATGATAGCATGAGTAAAATTGGATAGCTTAATTTGATTTTTAATCGAGGGTGAAATGTTTATACGAGTCCAGTTGTTTGCATACTTTATATACATTTGGCACGTTGTAGTGTCTCTGGTGTGTGCATCATATTTGCATAGTGGTCGGATATATATAAATATAAAACTATATTGTCATATCTTGGTAAGTTGATGGCGTTAAAAGTTAATTGATTGTTCTAATATACACGCATGAATAATTATAATAATTATGTCTAAATGTTTACACATGGATGGTAGTAATGAGTATGTCTAAATGTTCACACATGTAGGATGCATCTGAGTTCTAATGTCTTTCATATGAGTTGTGTGCCCATAGTTATATTTATTACCTTCATCGCATTAAATTATTTGATTGGACCTACACCTATAACATGATAATAAAACAAAGTGTTGTTATTCCTTATTGAATATGTTCGTTATTACAATGTCATAAGATGCTAAAGTGATTCTTGCAGTTGTATGGGTGTGATATAAAGGAAACTGTTTGATATAACACGACAATTGGCATATCTATATTCTCGAGTCGTTACTATCAATTATATTATAATAAAGATTGTTATGATAACTATGTTGACAATTATAATAGGATAACCCTTTGATGATTCACATGATATGCATTGGTTTAAATGATAGTCGTTATAGTTACGTCTAATTAAGCCTACGAGTTGCCTAATTATTCAAACCGTACAAATCAGAGAAGCTGTTCAAGTTGTTAATCTTTTATCATAGCTAGTGTTCTATAAAGTATATGATGGCAAATGTATATGTCTAAGTTATTTATACGATATCTTTTGTTTTGCTGAAAATGAGTATACTAAGTTGCTAGACACAATTGAAAGATATGATTGCTAAAATGTGAAACATATGTGGGATATGAAAGTGATGTTGTTGTTGTCATAGATCATATGTAGTTACTTTTATTGGGAAATATGTTTTCAGAATGGATATCGTGCAAACAATTTTTATAATTTAAAATATGAATTATGAGTATGTTGTTGATTGCTTAAATTCATCGACCCAATTCGTGACCTAAACCAGTGAGTGAGTAAATGGTTGTAAGGACATGTCAATAAGATCCTGTGAGTGTGATGGATGGTAGTGGTAGATCTATTTTCTGTGATATGTTTGCAATGTGAGAAGTTCTTAAATTGTTTTGTTGATTTTGCTCTCGCTCGTTCATAGTCTATAATTGATCATCAAATTTGTTTAGTGGTGAAACCGTGTAAACCTTGGTTCCTTTCTTATTGTTCTTTAGTTTGATGTTGTGTTTTTAAGTTAAGCATGAGCTAGTAATAAATGTTACTTGTTGACAATCAGTTAATTCCTTAATAAAACCTTGTTTCGACCTTAAGGTGAATGCGCAATCTCTTATCATGTGTTCTTTCCTGTCACATGTGGTTGATAATGATTTTGTTGCATAGGTATATGAAAATTGAAAAGAGGTTACGAGGACGTAACCATGTTTCTAGCCGGGTAGGATTGTAAAATCTTAAGGTTTATGTTGCACTTGTTTGTAGATCGTAGTTTTGATCAAGTTGATATTTCGTTGTGGGGTACCTATGCAAATGAGTTATATATGTTTTGTTCCTACTTCTGTTAGTTGGTTGATGTGTAAAATGAGAGTGTAGTTAAACTACGGGTATTGAGTTATGAGTTGTGGGGCCTCTGTGCCGAGTTACGTTACGGTCTAGTGAGACCATGGTTATTGAGTTAATTGAGTTTGATGTCGGAATTTAGATGGAAGATGACGGTGTTCTCAGGTGATTATTTAGTTGTTTTATATTGGCGTTCTCAGGTAGTTATTAGTCGTAGTTAGTTGGGTTGAATAAAGACGAGTTAAACTTCGGGACGAAGTTTATTTTTTTCTAGGAGGGCAGAATGTAACATTTCGTGTTTGTTATGTTTAATTGATGTGTCAAAAGTGTGTGTTAACCGTGTTAGAAATGCGTGACGTCCGTATGTACGATATAAAATACCCTTCTGATGTTTGAGTACGGGAGCGAACTTCGGGACGAAGTTCATTTTAAGGAGGGAAGACTGTAATACCCCGTATTTTTATATAACCAATTAAACGGATATTATTATATATTAATTATTATACATATTATATTACTAATTAAGTCGAGTTAATATTGAGTCGATAATTTCGTTAAGTTATTTTACTTAACCCGCGTTGTATCGATATAAGTTAATTGTGACGGGTTTATAAGAATTCGAATTATGAGCTAACCCATCTGAGTTGGCCCATTAACTGTTCAACCCATTTAACCCTAAGCCCAACTAAACCCTAACACTAAACCCTAACCCTAACCCTAATAATACCCTAACCAACCCGCCTCCCTCATTCCTTACTCCCTCAACCCGCCTCCTTTCTTCACCAACACCAAACACCAGCTTTCACGCAAAACGAGAGAGAGAGAGTGAGCTTGGGGTGTTGGCGGCGCAGCAAGGAAGAGCTAGGGGCATTTGTCGACGACCGTGGGTGGCCATGGTGGCTGTGTGGTGGCGGAAAAAGGTAAGAGTTCAACCTTCCCTCTGTTTTTGTTTTTCTGTCGGGTTGTTGGTGGTTGTTGCGTGTCTTAGGGAGGGGATAAGGGTGGTTGGTGTCTGGGTATTGGTAATGGGTGGTTAGAGACGCCCCTGTTGGTGGCGGTTAGGGTGATTATAGGCGGTGGAAATGGCGGCTGGAGGCTTTGTCGACAGAGACAATCAAAATGGGTTTGAGTGCGGGTTTCAGGTAGGTTAGACGGATAGGTTTGGGGTGGCGCCAGCGTGGACTAGGGGGAGGTCGAAATGGTGGTGCTATGGTGTCTGTGTGCGTGGGTTGGCGGCGAGCATAATGGTGGTGATAGAATAGTGTACTGTTGATATTAGTGGCGGCTGTGGGGTTGCAAAGGTGGGCTGTTGGTGGCGGCAACCCCTGCTAAGGCGGCTTTGGCAGCTCTGGTTCGACTCGCCGGCGGTAGTCGACCAGGCTGGTGGTGGTTGTTGGTGGTGGGGTCGAAGTGGGCAGCATGCCTGGTGGTTGTCGCGGTGGTTCAGGCGGCGCGTGAGGAGTTTAGGCGAGTGAGAAGTCACGGGTTGTGGAGTCGGGTTTTTCGAGTTGTTTTTATGTTTGATTCGGGTTTTCTTAATCGTTTAAATTCGTTAATCTTTTATTTATCATATTCAGTTAATTAATTTAATTCCCGAGTTATTCAAAATGTTTAGAGACGGTTTTGAGTCGGGATTGTTAGAATTGTTCAAATGCTTGATTCGTTTCATCGTATAATTCGTTTAAATCCTCTAATCACTACTACAGATACAGGCTATAACAACGGTCAAAAACCGTTGTTATATAAAAAAGCGGACGTTGTTAAAGCGTCCGTTGTAGAAGGTTTTAACAACGGTTAGTTTTCTTAAGGAAACCGTTGTTAAAACTATTAACAACGGTTTTATGTATAAAAACCCGTTGTGGAAAGTGTGACTCAATTTTGGGGGGAAAGTTATAACAACGGGTTTTAATATACAAAACCGTTGTTATAACTAAAGACAACGGGTTGTTTTAAAATAACCGTTGTTGTTTGTTCTTAAAAAATAAAAAAAAATTAAATTAAATATTACTAGATGCATGCATAATTACGGCCTGTTAGAATTCCGATGCATGCATTATTACTGACATCACTGTACATATGAACGGATAATATGGAATGAGAAGGGTTAGTAATAAGATTTGAAGCATCATTATTGAGAGATATGATGATGATTATGGCACAACTTCCTAACATATATATTAATTAAAAAGCAACTCAACCCACACATTGCTTAGTATAAATACATTGCATATCTCAACTAACATTTCCATTATCTCAATATATTCATCTCCAAACCCTAACTGCTAAAACAAACTCTACTTAATCTTTCAAAACAAACTCAAAAAACTCCAACAAAATGAATGATTTCATCCTTAAGACTCTTACCATGATCGAGAACAACACTAACTTCATCCGCCGGTTCCTCCATATTGAGGAAAGTTTCAGGAGCTACCTTGCGGATGCTCGATCCGCACTGAAGCACGCCAAAGAAGATGGCTTGATGGAGAGCAAGCGATTGCGGCTATATGACGATATAGCAATGGCCGAACGGAACCTCCAAATAGCCAAGGAGGAGAGGACGGATACGATAGAGCAGAATAAGATCCTCTATGAAAATATAAGAATTGCATTTTTACATATGTAATTTTTTTTTAATTTATGTATTTATAAATATATATATATATATATATTAATTATGTTTATCTTACTTCTTCATCTTGCTTCTTCATTGTTTTACTAACTAATTATGCGAACAATACTTAAACAAATAACATAATGGTCGATAAAAACACATACATGCAAAAGAAATAAATAGAAAAAGAAAATAATGACGATGAAACTAACAGTGACGGCGAGATTTACCTGATAAATACAGAACGTAATAGACGATGAAATCACAGTGACGGCGAGAAGATAAAGCGACGATGAGAAAGAGAGAAAGAGAGAAAGAGAGAAAGAGAGTGTGTATGTGTTTTGTGTTTGTTTGTCTGCTGTGTTTGTGTTTGTGTATTAAGGGTTGTGTTTTGTGGCTGCAGCAGACTTGTGTTGTGTGGTTTATAGTATGGAAGGTATTGACAACGGTTATTAAACAACAACCATTGTGAAATATGTTTTAACAACGGTTGTAAAAAACACCCGTTGTTAAATAAGTTTTAACAACGGGTTTCAAAAATAACCGTTGTTATTACTTTTCACTAACTTTGCGCCAATTTTGCGCCAAATTATTAACAACGGTTGTGCATGTGTGACCCGTTGTTAAAACTAATAACAACGGTTTTTATAACCATACCCGTTGTAATTTATTTTAGTAAAATTCGCGCCATACATTCTACAACGTCTATTGTGATTTTCGTGAATAATCGTTGTTAAAGGGGCGTTGTAGTTGCCTGGATTTGTAGTAGTGAATTATCGTTTTGGTTTAAGTTCCGAGTTATTTAAAATAAAATAATAATTAATAATAATTAATTAATTAGAGACGGGTTTAATAGAAAAGTTACTATATCGGGAAAGTTTCCATTTTAAGAAATTCTACCTTAGTAACTTCCTATGTTGGGAAGTTGGGTCAAATACTAATCGGGTTATTTTAGTTATCAGTTGGGCATAAGTTTGGTGTCGGGATTGTATTTCGGGAAAGCTTCTATTTTGGGAGATTTCTATATTTAGTAGTTAGTAATTATAAATATTATAATTGTTTTAGGTGACGGATTCGTGAAGGATCGATAATCAGATTCGTTGCTTTATTTTCTGGACTGCTTGAACTGCTTAATTGGATTTGATGGCACTTTGAGGTAGGGAAATACACTTGACTTATTATCGTTGTTGTTGAATTGTGTTGACTTGTTGTGTTTCATATGACCAAGCTGTGAACGTTGACTTGATTCGTGGTTGTTGATTTACGTTATGATTCATATACTGGAAGGTGATTGACTGAATTGATCGTATTGAGTATGTTATCACAATATCTGGTAACCGGCATGATTTTATGATTTATCAGTTCAATGATATATATATTGTGTTGCATTAATTTCTTTTGAGCATTCATATGCATTGGAGATGGAGGATGTTGTGGTGAGGTGGTGTGGTGAAGATGATGTTGTGATAAGGCCCAGGCGGGTTGCGCAGACTTGCCCTGGTGTCCTCAACATGCGAGTGGCAGATCGGCTACGGTCGATATATATAGTCTACCGGGGATCGGTATGGCTGGGCGTTCCGGGTTATGAGTTATGAGATATGAGATATGAGTTGAGATGGAGATGGAAGTGACGGAGGAGCATGCATATCATATTTTGTTGTTTTATTGTTTTCCCTACTCAACCTCGTGGTTGACCCTGTGTATTCGTGAACACCTGTGATGACCCAAATATTGGCGAGCAGACTTGACAGGTTAAGAGATAGAACGGGAGCTGGATGGACGTGAGACGCTGGATCAGACGACTTAGTAGCTAGATCATCATCTAGAAGACTTTCACTTTTATTTATGTTAGTTCTTGTAATTTGACGTAAAGAGGTTTTGTAATAATTAAGTTAAAAATAATTACATAAATTGCCTTGGAGTTTAATTTGTTATTCACTACCTCGGGAAACCGAGATGGTAACAGTCCGGTTTATTAGGGAATGTCTTGACGAAGGCTTCTTTTATAAACCGGGGTGTTACACCCTTACCCCCAAAACCATTCTCATCCCCCCCCCCCCCCCCCCACGGGTAAGCCCATAACCCCTTCTTCCTCCTACTCCCTATTTCCACCACTCCCACCAACACCCACCACACCATCCCACACCGTCAACCACTGCCCCCTACACCCACCACACCGACACAACCACCACCAGTGACGCCGACACAACCACCACCAGCGACGTCGCCTGTCCACGCTACCCCATATCCTCAACCACTAAACACCTTCAATAACTCTCCCGCCCCACCAACCACCACCAACACCTTTCTCGGCCACACCACTGCAACCGCCCGACGCCGGCCACACCAGATCTGGTGTTTTAAGGGGTGGGGGAGGGGTTTTCGAAGGGTTGTGGTGGATTTTTTAGAATGAATAAGGTATTTGGGGTCGGGATTGTGGTGTTTGTTGAGGCGTGAGGCGCGGTGATTAGGTTCGCCGTGGGGTACCGTGAGGAAGATCGTCGGCGCCGCTACTTGTGGTGGTGCCGGTGTAGCTAATGGTGGCAGGTGGTGGGTAATGGTGGTGGAGGTGGTGGATGTTGGCTTTTAATTCCATTTCCCTTTAATTGTCAACCAAACACCAAAGTATAATATGGGTGATCCCATTCATTTCCCTCTCTTACCCTTTCTTGATTTCATTCTCTTACCCTTTCCCGTACCAAACGCCCCCTGGTTCTTCACAATTTCCATGAACTTTCCAAGTTGCTCATCAAACTTAGGCTTAGCTTGATGTCTTGGGAATGGAAGTCTAATCACAATAGGCTCTTTCTCCTTAGCCTTTTCTTCTTTCTTCTTCTTTAAAACTTCATTGGTGGTGGGTTCTTCTTCTTTAGAGTTCTCAACTCTTTGCTTGTCACTAGCATCCACAACATCTTCATCAATTGGCCTCCTTGGCCCTTCATATCTTGTACCACTCCTCAAATGGATGTCATTCACCGTTTCATGTCTTGGGGGATTACCTTGAGGTGGTAATTGCCTCTTTTGTCTTTGAGAGTTAGAAGATGCTAATTGGGTCATTGAGTTTCTAGCATCTTTGTGTGGGCTAGTATGTTGTTGATGGTGATGTCTTTTGCTTGGCTATCTTTTTGCATTTGGGTGAAAAATTCTTGTTGATTATTTTGCATTTGGATGACCGCTTTTTGAACATCAAAGCCTTGGTCATTTGTTTGATTGTATGAAGGTTGATTTTGATAACTTTGGCTTTGATTGTAAAAGGGTCTTTGAGCTTGATTTCTCATTGGAGGTGGGGTGTATGTTGGTTGGGGGTTTTGAACATTTTGGCTCTTGTATGAAAGATTGGGATGGAATTTGGTATTCTCATTATAGTAGTTGGAATAAGGGGTACCACTCTTGTATGTTTGGAAAGCATTCACTTGTTCACTTCTTCCCCTATATTCACTTTGCTCATGTCACAAAGTTTCACAACTCTCACATACTCCACTTGGAATTGAGGATGATGCCACCATAGCATTAACATGTTGCTTGGGTGATTTGGAAGCTTCATCAAGCTTAGCCATGACCTTCTCAAACTTCAAATTGATGGTGTCAATGTGAGCACTTAGTTGAGCACCCAATTGAGTGATGGAATCTACCTCATGCTTTCCTCCTCTAATAGCCTTTTGAGGTCTACTATATTGTGAATTATGAACCGCCATCTCTTCGATTTTGGCCCATGTTTGATTGTCATCAACTTTGGTAAACATCCCATTTGATCCCATGTTGAGGATATTACGGGAATCTTCATATAGACCGTTCCAAAATTGTTGCACAAGGAACCACTCACTAAGTCAATGATGTGGACAAGAACGACAAGTGTCCTTAAATCTCTCCCATGCCTCATACAATGATTCTTCATCTCTTTGCTTGAACCCGGTGATTTGGGCTCTCAACATATTGGTCTTCTCCGGAGGATAGAATTTCTTGTAGAAAGCAAGTGCTAGCTTCTTCCATGAATCAATACCAAGGGTAGCCTTGTCTAGGCTCTTCAACCATTGCTTTGCGGTACCAATCAAAGAAAAAGGAAATAATACCCATCGTATTTGGTCTTAAGTAACTCCGGTTTGAGAAATCGCATCACAATAGTCACAAAAAGTCTCCATATGTGAATGAGGGTCTTTACTAGGCATCCCTCCAAATTTAATTCTCTCAACTAATTGTATGAATGCGGATTTGGCAATGAAATTACCGGTTAGATGTTGTGGTGTAGTAGTACCATTTGGTAAGTTCTCCTCGCTTGGTACGAAATGTGATGAAAATTTAGGAATTGTGGGTTGATTTTGTGGTGGGTTTTGTATTTGGTTATCCTCTCCTTCTCTTGCAAAAGGGTTGGTGAACTCAATGTTATTTTGTTGAATGTCCACAATCTCACTAATACCTATTACTCTTGAAGTACCTCTAGCAACTCTTCTATTGTTGGTTAAGGTCCTTTCAATTTCAAAATCAATAGGCAATAGATTACCTTGTGATCTCCTAGTCACGCAAAATATCAAACAACTTGAAAACAATTAGAACAACCTTGAGGAGTTTTACTTCCCCAAGGTAAAAAAAGACACAACTAAAAACAATTAATGAAAATCAAATCAATTTAACACCGTCCCCGGCAACGACGCCATTTTTTGGCTCGGTTTAAACTCGTCGTCAAAAGCTACCAACCAAAAAAATATTTATAACTTTACAAACTACTCTTAGCAAAGAGGCAAGTAAAGGTCGGATCCCAAGGGACGGGTATTGATGTAGGATTCTCAATTGCAAATGGTTGTGTCTTAGGGTGTCACAATTTGGGTTGAGGTAGGAGATACACTAAACTAATCAACAAGATGAAAGCAAAGTAATGAAAACAAGCAAGGTAATAAAAAGAGGTTGTAAACAATTGATTATAGGCACTAGGGTGTCATGGATTCATAGGGGATTCATTGGAGTTAATCATACAAACATGTTCTCAATTATATGCAAGCACTTATTGTTGTGATGGGATCGAGTTGGTGTATAAGCTTACAATCCCTAAGAAGGTTTGGGTCCCAGAGCCGAATCGATTAGAATGTACAACACCTACAAGTCGACTTAATCCTTCCTATTCAACTATATGCATGGTCTAATGAGGCTCGAGTTAGTTTATATGCTTACAAGCCTTATTGAAAAGATAGGTGATGGATAAAAAAATGCAAGGATTCATAGGCTCGCATTTCATCAAACATAACATGTGCATAAGTTGAAATCACAACAAGCAAGCAAATTAATTATGAAAACATATTAGATTAAACATGAATCATTCCCCATGTTTGTTTCCCCTGATTCCCCATTAACCCTAGCTAGAAGTCTACTCACTCATTATCAAATTCAACATGCTAATAAGATTGTCAATCAAACTAACAAAGCTAAATATGATGAATAAATGAAAGTAATTAACAATAATTAAACAAGGGTAAAGAGCATTATACCTATGAAGATGATTCTAAATAATAATGCAAAGAATAATAGAAGGATTTGATGATTGATGGAAGGTTGTCAATCTCCCAAATAAACCCAAATAATCTTCTAATTACCCAAAATAAATGAAGAACAAAAGAGAAATTAAGGAAAGATTAATATTGATAAATTGTATTACAACTAAATTAGGACTAATTTGAGAGTATTAAGAAGTAATTAAGAAATGATTAAGGATGGATTAAGATATGATTAAGGATTGATGCTAATCTAAGTAGTACAAAGGGGTATTTATACTAAAGATTAGGTACAAAGATTAGGGTTACTAAGGGCTTAAATGACTATTAAGACCCTAAGAAAAGTTGAGGAAATGCTCCTCTCGAAGGAAATGAGCGGATCCCCTTGCTAGTCTTGCCACGATCCGCCCGTCCTATGCTGTGGCACGGGCTCTTCTGTCTTGTGTCCCTGAAGACGTTCCATCATTTCACTCCTATTTTTCACTACATTTCACACTTAGATGTTTCTTTTTTTCATTTTTTTAGGGGGTAGCCCTCCCTACTGTCCGGTCATTTTTGCTCATTTCTGGGCAGTTTTGCACATTTTTGATCATTTTTGTCATTTCTAGACATTTTTGTCATTTTTGCTCGTTTTCAGGTACTTTTTTTTTTTTTTCATTTTGCGCCAGTTTAGGCCACCTATATGCTATATGTTACACGTGTAAATTCTATGAAAATTTCGGCAGCATGACGGCGTAAACCGTCACCTACCAAACCTGTTTTCAAGCTAACCTGCAGGAACGACAGACAACCAGCAGCAAAGGCACTCAAGCCGCTATATACACAACTAAAGAATGAGTGTCTACATCAAACTGGGGGCTTCCGCCCAAAACAGAGTCCGAAAAAGTCCAAATGTACAAAATATACAAGGCAACAAGAAGAAGAAGGAAAGGCAGCTAGTCCTGGTGGCTCTCATCTCAGCTACGGTCGCCTCAAAGGAAGCGATCTCAGCATCTCTGACCTTGAACCCCTCAACAGACGAGCCGTCTCCTCCCGAGACTATGCCAGCTCGCGCTCGCGCTCTCCCTGCATACAAATGAAGAAATGCCTCATTTCAATCATTTTCAACAAAATAAAGCAACATTTTCATTGCAATCAAATTCAATAAAATGAAATAATAAAGGGAATGAGAGGTTCATACCTGTCGTCCCCGAGCACCTAAAAGTGCCTCGATGGCCGTAGCTCACAGCCGGTTGGCCATTCTCCACAGCGCCACACACCGAGACGGTGCTACCTGCATTCAAATAACAAAGAAGGTTCAAAAGGAATGAACGCATTCTTATGCAATAAAACTAAAATACAGCCAAAGCTGGGGGCTTACCCTCCTCACCAGGTGCTGCCACTCCTCCAAACCCGTGTCCGTCACCTCCTCGCCGAAGTCGCGGATCTTCGAGATCGTCGTCAAACCCGCCGCATCAGTGTACTCAAGTGTCTCTGGGTAAGCTGGGGGCTCGACGCCTGCCACCTCGATCTCCTACAAGGTCCAAATGACTCTTTACTTTACGATCGTTCGTCATTTGTCAGATTAAATCAAAAATAAGAAAAGGTAAAATGCTTACCACGATCGGCCAATACGCCAACCACTGGTGAACAAACTCGGAGTACTCCTCACCAGACAGAAGGAGGGCGTCACCACTCGCGTCAGCCAAGCCAGCCTCTCTCTCAGGGTCAAAAGGCTCCCTAAACATCGTCCGTGGAGGATTTATGGGGACCGTTAAGGTGTCACGAGAGCACTGCCTAGTCAAACGCTCGCCCAGGGGCATCCTCAGCAACAGCCGACTAGAGCTCCTAGGACGAAGGACCTCAGCTACGAATGCGGGAGTCTCAGGGTAGTCCCCCCAAGGTCTAGGCACCCACTAAAATAAGCAAATGAAGGGTCATTCCTATGATCGACTCTAAACGGGAGAGGGGTCATTCCTATGATCACTTCTAAATAAATAAAAAAAGAAGAAATAAGTAATCAAATGACGATAAAAAACACTTACGATATCCAACGTCAGGGCATTCACACCCCGTCAACAAACGTCGTAAGAAGAGCGCTGGCTCTTCCTACGGCACACCACCCAGTCCCTCACGACTGGGTACGCCCTCGGCTCGGGCTCCGTCCTCTTGGGCGCGAAACTGGGAAAGTAGGAGTACACCCACGCCCGTAGACAAAATATTCATTTATTTTCTACAATAATGATCTTTCATAAATTCAATAGAAATAAATAAATGAAGAAATAACTAGTTTTGTGACCCGTGAGAATCACGGGCTTGATTGTTTTTGTTCTTTTATTTTTGCGGTATCGTTCATGAATGCGTTATTTGGCTTATTTGTCTTCTTGCTTATTATCTTGGAGATATGTTGGTAGGGTACCTAAGCAAGGCAATAAAGAGGATCATGTCATAATTCATGAGGCTAAGATATATTATAGCACCAAAACCCATGAATCCCTCATTTTAAAGAACAACGAATGTCCATTATCTGATTTCGAAAACTGGTATTGCATATAAATTAAATGGGAAATTGTATTGCCTTGTGTTTCATTAGAGCACTTTAAACAACTTATTCTCAAAGCCTATAAGCAAAGTCAACACAAATTATCGGAAACGTAAAATTGCATTCAAACAGTGGAATATTAACTTTGAAAACTACTCTTATTTTGCTACGGTCCTCATTGTCTTTGTCCTTTTTTTTGAATGTTGTCTTGTTGTGTTAATTACTGTTAGTCCCTTTCTGTTTTTGTTCTGTGCTTTTCTTGTTATGGTGTTTAGATTGTCTCTGGATTTCGAGGGCGCTTGGCTTTGTCATGGTGGTTATTCAGTTCACTCAACATTGACGGCTTTTGGCATTCTAGTACTTGATAAATTTTTTTTAGTGTTGTCTTGGTGCGTTCAGAGAACCTTGGTTCTATTTTTATCCGACAAAGAAACAAAATGTTGGACACTTGGACATCTAATTCTATTCTTTATTACCTAAGGTATTCTAATGAAAAAAGAAATGTAAAATAAAGTAAATATGTAAAATATATAAATGAATGGATGGTAATGATTTTTATAACTGAATTTTACATATTGCCTTTAGTCAATTAGAGACGATACGAATAATGCACAGAAAACGCTATGTTAAAATACAAGTTATGTTTATCTTACTAATTAGGCTAAAATTACAAGTTTATTTTCTTAAATGCAATGGAGTTTGTTAAACTTTTAACAAATAATACATTTACAATTCTTGTCGGCTCGTCGGTCTTGCAACATCGTCCATGTAAATTCAATTGATTTCCAACGTATTGGGAAAAATATTATTGAAATGATTTTTATATAACGAAATACCTAAGTGATATATAATTTTAAAATATTCGTAACAATTGATTATGAGAAAACAAAAATATATACAAGCAAAAAAAGTAAATATTTTTCGAAGAAATATTGAGAGTGCTAGAAGAAAATATTTGATGGAAAACAAAAAATGATTTAAAGGCTTGAAAATTTGAAAGCATTCAAAATGGAACAATGGATTGGAAAATTATCATTGGATTTCAATCAAAAACCATGCAAAATATTTACCTTGATCCGCATTAAAAGATCCGATTTATATCCTTGGAGCATATAACTTCAACACTTCCATTAAGACATTTTATTTATAATCTGTTTGTCGACTAATATATTTGATTTATAACCTGATTGACAAAATACAAGTTGAAGAGTACACGGAAGTGCACGAAAGGGTATAAGACAATTTAGTACAATTTACAAAATTTGTCAATTAATATTCTAAGGGTTGGAATATATAATGTAACATGTTACCAATAATTAGAGATTCATAGTACAATTTGATATTGTGCATACATAATAATAATAATAATAATAAAAAAGGAAACTCCAATGAAACTGAAAAATTATTCAAGTCAAAAGATAATTGCAAAGAAGTTTCATAACCATTATTTCCAGATTTCATGCAATGTTTTTGATATGTGAGTATGTCATCCTCCTACAATTTTAATACAAATACAAAAATAATAATTAAATAAGATTCTAACTATTAATTAATTTAAAACATAATAAGAATAAAAAAGTTAAATAATTCAATTGTTTGTATATGCATATTTTACCTAGCAACTTTTTGGATAAAAATGAAAAATAGGATTGTTGTAATATTTATATAAGATTCAAACTATTAATTAATTCAAAACATAATAAGAATAAAAAAGTTAAATAATTCAATTGGTTATATATGCAGGGGCGGACCCACCTAGTAGCAAGGGGTGGCGTCCGCTACCCCAAACGTAAAAAAAATGGTTTACAAGACGATTTTTGCTACCCCAATTATTGTTAAACAGTAGATAAGTAGATATTATTCTAGTAAATCTCCAATAAACATGTTCTGGTTCAGTGGTAAAGGCTTTGGTTTTTCACCAGTTGACCAAGGTTCGAATATCCTTACATGCATATAAAGAGTAATTTTTTTTTTGCTATCCCATATATTAAATCCTGGGTCCGCCCCTGTTAATATATGCATACATTACCTACCAACTTTTTGGATAAAAATGAAAAATAGGATTGTTATAATATTTATATAAGGAAATTTTTGTAATTAATTTCAATAATTTATTTGAGAGAAGAAGAATGTTGTGTGAACTAAGGGGGAGATAAAAAATGGTGAAATAAATACAAAGTATAATAATTGTGAGGAAAAACCAAAAGCCCATCTATTAAAAAAAAGAAAAAAAAAAGGTTAAATGAATAGGTAGATTAATACCAAATTTATGAGAGGAAAATAAAGAGTTTGTATTAATTTGTTTTTTGTGTTTAGCACTAATATTTTTTTATTTTTTGTATTTTATAAGCATGTAACACATGATATTTAGAGATTACTTTTAGTTAGATAATTACTTACTTTTAGTTAGATAATTAAGTAATTAATATAATTGAATTATTAGTAACCAATAGAAAAATTACACGTGGATTAAAATTAAATGCAAAGAAAAATAACATAAAATGTGGCACTAAAAATTGCTTAACATGACACACGTCAAATAATAAACTACTCATCTTGTTTTTTTATTATGTTGTATAGATACTAATAATTAAGTCATTTATCATACAAAATTTTGAAAAAACAATTAATTTGGAATAAATTTTAAAGGATAATTAAACAATAAAAGTGGAATGGAGAAGGTCTCATTTAAATTATAATTTACGTGATATAATTTCATGAACTAAATACATGGTATTACTACCCTTTTAAAATTCTATTATTAGTGTTTAATTTACTTATGTATTTACAGAATTTGTTTATAAATTATTTAAATTAAATAAATATTTTCTTTTCCATATATTTTATATTTTCCAAAACCTTATCCTTTATGTGAAATAATTTCATGAACTAAATACACGGTATTGCTTCCCTTTTAGAATTTTAACTATTAATTAATTCAAAACATAATAAGAATTAAAAAGTTAAATAATTCAATTGGTTATATATGCATACTTTACCTACCAATTTTTTGGATAAAAATGAAAAATAGGATTGTTATAATATTTATATAAGGAAATTTTTGTAATTAATTTCAATAATTTATTTGAGAGAAGAAGAATGTTGTGTGAACTAAGGGGGAGATAGAAAATGGTGAAATAAATACAAAGTATAATAATTGTGAGGAAAAACCAAAAGACCATCTATTAAAAAAAAAGAAAAAAAAAGTTAAATGAATAGGTAGATTAATACCAAATTTATGAGAGGAAAATAAAGAGTTTTATTAATTTGTTTTTTGTGTTTGTCACTAATATTTTTTTATTTTGTTTGTATTTTATAAGCATGTAACACATGATATTTAGAGATTACTTTTAGTTGGATACTTACTTAATTTTAGTTAAATAATTAAGTAATTAATATAATTGAGTTATTAGTAACCAATAGAAAAATTACACGTGGATTAAAATTAAATGCAAAGAAAAATAACATAAAATGTGGCACTTAAAATTGCTTGACATGACACACGTCAAATAATAAACTACGCATCTTGTCTTCTTATTATATTGTATAGATACTAATATTTAAGTCATTTATCATACTAAATTTTGAAAAAAATAATTAATTTGGAATAAATTTTAACAGATAATTAAACAATAAAAGTGGAATGGAGAAGGTCTCATTTAAATTATCACTTAAGTGACATAATTTCATGAAAAAAATACATGGTATTACTACCCTTTTAAAATTCTATTATTAGTGTTTAATTTACTTATGTATTTACAGAATTTGTTTGTAAATTATTTAAATTAAATAAATATTTTCTTTTCCATATATTTTATATTTTCCAAAACCTTATCCTTTACGTGAAATAATTTCATGAACTAAATATACGGTATTACTCCCCTTTTAGAATTTTATTATTAGTGTTTAATTTCATTTAAGTATTTACTGACTTTGTTTGTAAATTACTTAAATTAAATAAATATTTTTTTTCCATATATTTTATATTTTCCTAAGAAAATATTTTATATGATATTTAATACTCAATTGTTGATTAATTAGTTCTATAAAACATCTTCTATATACAACAAAGTTATAATAACAACAATAGTGAATTGGTGCCTTTAAAAAAAAAAAGTAGTGAATTAGTGACAAATCTGACAATACAAAAAAAATTGTTTTCAACTTCATTTATTCTTCTTCGTTCTTAATTTCTTATGTATTCAGTTTTTTTATTTCGAATACATATAATACTAATCCATATGAAATTTCTTGAAATTATTAACTTATAGTTAATGTGTATTTTCTTATTGTAAGTTTTTTTTGAGTTAATTAATTTTAAAGCTAATGAAATATGGATGAATTTTTAAAGAAAATAAGTGAATTAAATTAATGCAATATAGGAATAAATTGATAATCCATGTCATATTAGTTTGCCAAGTCACATTGTTATTGTATACGTGGCTTTTTTTCATCCCATGTGGCATTGTCTACGTGGCATTTTTATGCTAGCCTTTTAATAGTATTTATAAATGATGTTTCATAATGCAAATAAAGGAAGGTTCATACCTCCAACAAGAGTGTCCAGGACCAACAGTAGTAGGAGAAGTCCCCTTCTCCATCAGCTCCGGACGTACCATGACCCTCATGTAGCGAGTGAGGACCGCAAAGCCAGGAGTAACCCAGTCCCACCGACCCAGACTACTCAAGTCAGAGAGAAAGGGAAGAAGCTTCGTCGATAACCTCTCCCCCTTGTCTCCGAGGTAAATCGAAGACAAGAACCACCACAACCACAATCGGGCCCTCTGCTCCGCAGTACAAGCAGGAGGAGCCACCTTCCTCCCATCCATCATCACCGCCGCTAGGGTCCTACCCGCGAAGTAGTCCCTGACGTAATAACTCGACCCTAACCCGGGAACACTGGCAGCACCTACCGCCAGGTTCCAACCGATCAACCTCCTTCCCTCGGCTGAGTCCACCCTCATGTTCGTCAACGGCCACACCAAAGCCTCCTCTCAACACGGCAGACCCGAGATCATGCCGTAGTCCTCCAAAGTGATCCCGACCTCTCCAAAAGGCATATGGAAAGTCGAGGTTGTGTCCCAGTAACGATCAAGGAAAGCTCGAATCAGGCAAAGGTTAGCCCGAATCTTCCTTTCCCTGATCGCCCTCCAAGCTCCCACCAAGGCTCCGAAGGGTCCCAACTCAATGATGGCCTTTTCGTCCTCCGACAGTCTCTCGAAGGCGTCCATCATCATCGTGTAACCGGAAAAGGACCTCACGTTCCCGGCCTCCTGCATCAATGCAAAACAAAGCTATCTTTAGTTTAAAACAAATGAAAAATGAAATGATAAGCAAATAGGAAAGGTAATAGGAAACGACAGGTTCGAAGCTTATCAGACTCCTCGCCATCCTGTAAGATAGGTGGCTCTCTGCTACCCAAATGAGAAGTCTACCATCCCATTTCTCGGCCCACTCGGGTGCACCCACTAGCTGGCGACCCCTTCGTCCCACGTTGGCCCTCCTCGGGACCTCTCCAGCCTCCTCCTCAACCACCTCCTCTCTCTCACCCCCTATAAGAGCAAGAGAAGGGTCGAAGTCTACGTCCATGGAAGCCCTCCCCGATGTAGAAGGAATATCACCTGCAAAATTAAGGTAAATCAGGCCATGTCAAACCACGACAAGCCTCGATGAAGTCATTTCAAGCATTTTTGAGCCCTAAAAGGGGTTTTATCGCCATCTTTGGCCATTTATTTTGAAACCCGACCACTCATGTGGTAGGTTGGGGTAAGTCAAGTCTAAGTTCAAGCCTAGTTGCGGGTTTGAGTCAAAAATTCGGCAGCATTTCGCTATAATAACGATTATGCCCTAGAAAAGTGTCCTGAAAGAGTTGTCACAAATCAAAAATCCGACATGATAGGAAGTTTACCCATTATACAAGAGTTCTAGAAAACCAAATTTCATCAAAAATGGACAATCCTAAGGTCATTTTCGAAGAGATTTTCGAAACAGCTGAGAAACCGTCTCATTTTCGCTCAAAATGCTCAATACTTGACGAAAATTCAAAAAGAATACATGGTTATATTCCTAACATTGCCAATTATCCATTTATAATATCAATTTTATCAAACAAATCCATTAGAGGCAAACCCCCAATTTTTCGAAATAAAGGGAGAAGGAACCCTAATTTTCGGCTCTAAAATTAGTCAAAAACAAGAATTAAAAGCAAGAATGTGATACATACCTCGATTAGTCATGATTAATGGAACGAATTGATCAAATTTTAACGGATTTTGGTTAGAATTTAAGAGATTTTAGAAAGAAATTGTGTTTTATAAATTGTGAAATAAACACGGTTTAGTCGGGTTTTTACCCAGACAGGGCGAACCCTGGAAGTAACGCAGCAACTACTGCGCCCTTTCCAAATGCCGCAGCTCTTGCTGCGCCTATTCCCCAGCATCCTTTCAGCTCAATTTTCGAAATTTCGTTATAAGTTTGTTATTCGTGGGCCCATCATTGGTGCGCCTCTTCTCCGACACCTTATATCATATATTTGGTACTTTTGGGCATTCTTTTTTGTCCGGACCCATATAAACAGACTGCAAAGCCATCACGGTGTTTTATCACTCAGCAAGGATTTTTGCTGAGCTGAACTTCACAAGCTTATCCATCTACTTATCGGGATTTCGCTTGCAACAACGAGCGGATTTCCAGCGGTGCTTAGGACGCGCCACCACCAGTCAAGCCTCTTTATTTTCCTCGACGGTGTTTCAGACACACCTTTATCGACATTTATTATCCAGCGAGAGTTCATGACAGCCAATTGCACTTCTCAAGAGACGGAGTTTGTTTGAAAGCAGATACAAGCAGATTTCCCGAAAATGATTCAGTCCAGACAGAATCATCAATATATTCCCCAAAGAGAGTTCGCTTGAGACCGATGCAAGCAGATTTTCCCCAGCAGTTTCTACCAACATCCTGCTGTCGTCAATATTATTGTTTCCTCCCGGAGCTCGGCAAGGGTGTCGTTCTCCAGATTCCCATACCAACCGTTCCTTTAGGTTCTCAAAACTACCCAGGTTCATACACCTAGCTTTTTAGGGTCCCACACCCTAGCACAATCCTTACATAGCTTTTAGGTCTTACCCTTAGCTCCTACGCAACTCCGGTTAGGTCTTAACCTTAGATCCTACGCAACTCTGGAAACATCTCGATAAAGAAGTCTTAGGTATGGTTTCTGATACCGTCGTTTAGTATCAAAAATAAAATTTATAATCCAAACTACTACTATAGATAGTGGCAGTCAGGGTCGAACCACGAGGAGGCAAGCAATTTAAAGCTGTCTAATTTAAGTCTAAAGTAACAGTTTTGGGGGGGGGGGGGGGGTTGATTTGAATGATTCTATAACTAAAGGCAATAAAATCAAAACTAAACTAAAGTAAATAAATGAGCAATTAAAGAAAATAGATGAAATCAAATATTAAAAGGATGCTAAGATGGTCGGTTCACTGTAGTTTCGACGGCAGTATCCTAGGTAAGTCTGAAATAATCACGTAAGACGGGAAAATAAGAAGTCCTCTCGGTCTATTCTTAACAGGTAGCATCTTTCGATCTAGCTACGGGTCCCTAAGTATCACTAGTACTGACTCTCGCCCTGAAAAGTGATTCTTAAAAGCCTAAATTTTACCTATCTTTCGATCTCAGTATAATTTAGTCCTTTCAATTGGTAGTCTAATTCCCTCCCCTATCTTTCGATCTAATGGGTCGGTCGATTACTAAGTATTCAACTAGTCGCGTGCACTCGATTTGTCAAATTAAGCAATTTAATCAACTAAAACGGAGCTCATCTTACGTGAAGCGGTCGATCGACTATTGACCTCAATCGATCGACCAAGACCCGAATCAGGTCTACGAAATCTACGCCGCCTACACTACAGGTATAACAACCCGACCCACCACGGTCGTAACACAACCCAATAAGATGGGATATGTACCTTTGGGCCCATTACTTGTCCTCACTCAAACCCAAAAGCACAAGGCCTTGTTACTAAGTGGTGGGTGGAATCCCATATAAACATATCACAACCTCCTCAATTCCCCGATGTGGGACAACCTTACTCTCAATAACTTGGGGTGTTACAATCTCCCCCACTTAAAGAACACAACGTCCTCGTTGTGCCTCCAACTTAACCGCAGCCAAGCCCAGAATCCTCCCCCGCTAGGTGTGTGACCCGGGTACTCCCGACCAGGGCTCACCACACGGTCGCAGGGTCGCTCTGATACCATTTATAACAACCCGACCCACCACGGTCGTAACACAACCCAATTATATGGGATATGTACCTTTGGGCCCATTACTTGTCCTCACTTAAACCAAAAAGCACAAGGCCTTGTTACTAAGTGGTGGGTGGAATCCCATATAAACATATCACAACCTCCTCAATTCCCCGATGTGGGACAACCTTACTCTCAATAACTTGGGGTGTTACAACAGGTCCCCTACATCTTAGCACGAAGGGTTTAGCTACTCATGATAAAATTTATAATAGCAACGAAATTAACAATTAACGGAATTGGATGCATGATTAAATAAATTAAGCAAATAAGATGCATAAACGAAATGAGGCCTTGGGTAACTACTCTATGCAATCCTAATCTATGAATGAATAAAAGCAAACTGAAATCAAGGAATCAGAATTACCGAATGAAAGCAGGAAGAAGAATCCGTAAGCACTAACTTTATTGATGAAAATAAAGTTAATTGTGTTGAATGTTTATTAACTAAATTCTAATCTATGAAATCTGAAGCTAAAAACTCGATATTGAATGCTAAAAAAATTCCATGCTTGTTCTAAAACATAGGTTCACGTTATATTGGAGTATAGCGTGACTCTTATTCTAAAAACCTAATTACAATTGGGCTTCTAACTCTCGTCTTTAATTTGCATCAGAGTCGCTGTGTGGTCGATCGACCACTAGGACCAGTCGATCGACCAAGCTTCGCTGAACAGTAGCTTCTGATTTGATTTAGGAATCATGCTCTGGTCGATCGACTGCTTCAACAGGTACTTTGCTCCAAAAGCCTTGTAAATTTGTCTTTCAGGCCTCAATACACACACCAAGTTCGCTTCCCGAGTCTTTGCTTCACGTCAGGTCCTATGCCTAGTACTCAGGGACGGATTTAGCTTATTTTTCGCTGCATTCTTCCCATTTCTGCAATATTACTCAAAAACACGAAAGTAGACGGAAATAGGGAAAATAGTAGTATAAACTACAAAATTGAGCTCTGAAATGCGTGTAAAATAGGGTGTAAAACATCATATTTAGGACACGCATCAAACTTCCCCAAACCAAACCCTTGCTTGTCCCCAAGCAAGAACTAGACTCGATCTTAAAACCTAATGCAACGCGTTCATTCTCAGAGCTAAATGCAAACTGCAAAGCCTAAACCAGTTTAATGCTAAAAATCAACAATCAATTAGTAATATGAATCATGCAAACGAGTTATGTAGTCGTTAAAAATTGCTGAACTTTAAACTATAGAGACTTATCATATTGGACTCACGGGTCGCTCAAATCACTCAATAAATACAGGGGAATATATGTAAAGATAGAAAGAAGTAATTTGAAAATAACATGCCTGCAGTCTAATATGAAAATAATCTCTACAACCGTACATATGCATTCCAACCATTAAAGACCATTGACACATGCCGAGGATACAATTTGGATATGTGAGGCTATGGGTAAGAAGGGGCTAAGACGAATTTGGTAAAAACAGAGTTATAAGCCAAGCTAGTAACTAAGGGAACCAAATTAATAAATCATTCCAACTTCTTGCTCAAGATTAAACGATGAAGCGGTGCTAATAGTAAGCACAAATCTCACATTCTCCATACAAACTTAATTCCCCAAATGATATTAATCGCAACATGGGAATATAAAATCACCAACTAATGAAGATTCGATCATGTGATTTTTTCTTTTTTTTCGAATTGGTCGCGCCCTAGTCGATCGACCAAGATGTTCGGTCGATCGACCGGTCTTCGACAGTACGAGTTTTTTTTTTCCTTTTCTCTTTCTTTCAACTTTTCCTTTCTCATCTTTCCAATATCATCTCAATAAGAGCATATGCAACCAAAAATGAAGTAACAATCCCAAAAACTAAAACTACTAGCTTGACAAAGGCAGGCTAAATATAGGATGTAGTTAAAAGGACAAAAAGGCTATTTCTGGCAGTGTGAGGCTTATGGGAAAAATGAATAAAGGGGTGACCTCTTCCACATGTGTCAACATACCACAAACCGAATGCATACAGGTATTAAGCAGATTAAGTTCATATTTATGCATATTGATATAACATGTCTCATAAGGAGTACTACTCACATTCCTAAATAAACCGGTCATGAATGTCACCAGTTATAAGACTCTAAAACTCAGAATATAATGTTGTTTGTCAAAAATCTAAGTCAAGTCTCAAGATTCAGCGAATAAATTAACGAAAACTCGTAGATATGCAATAAGACTCTACTAATAACATGTTAAGGAGCACGGCTTAGGCGTAAACAGATGAAATTGCAATGTCATCATTGAACTACTACCGTTCCGACTCGACCTACATGCTAAAATAAACGTGCAATTTTTTTTTTGAATTTTTGAATTTTTTCAATTTTTTTGGATTTTCTGTATATAAGAGGAAAATAAACAACAACGCAAGACAAAAATGTAAACGTGAATGCAAAACAGAATGAATGCAACGCAAAACCCTTCCCCAAACCAAATCACACAATGCCCTCATTGTGCGAAATCGTATGAGAAAATAATCAAGGGAAATGGAGTTTGCGATAATATTAACTAAAAAGACATGAAGGAGACATGGGGAAACTCACAAGACTTTAAGCGCAGCAAAAGGAAACCTCCCCAAACCAGCGTGAGCTAGGAGGTTTAAGTAGCCAGCAGTGCTACCATAAGGTACCTAAAAACACAGAAATACCGCGCATAATTCTGAGAAAACAACTAAGGAACGAGAAATATGTGCAAAAGAATAAAAATAGAAGAAAAGGGAATTAGCACGGGAGGTGGTCGATTGACCAAAGGTATCAGTCGATCGACTAGAGCACCTGGGAACAGCAGTGCCTCCGGAGTCCCTCGCATCGTCGATCGACCAGGTCCGATCGATCGACTGGCATACCTGACGATTCTGCCTCTTTTCTTTGAATTAACTCAATGAATTGAGTTAAGTTGGTCTAATAACCTGCAATTGTAAATAAATAAAGCGCTCCAAAATTGCGCTACCCAAATGAAAAGTCTATATTCTAATAAAATCCTAAGCAAACCAATTAAAGCGAAGTTTCGCGCACACCAAATCAATAAATAGTCTAACAAAAAATAGTAAATAAATTGTTTTAAAAGGATTTGATGAACTAATAGTTGATCAAGAATGGTCACGGAATGGCCCACTTGCTCGGCTTCTAGCTACAAGAAGTAGCCTCTACAGTGGTCATCCTCTCAGCTGCACTCCTAACAACTCCAATATCCACAGAACTCAATGGATCAACATCTCTAACATCTTCCCAATCACTGACCTCGTCTGGCTCATAAAAATCCAAATCGGACTCCGTTACTTTGACTGGCTCCTCATCCGGCTCCTCATCAGTTGCATAACTCAGACACCCTAGACCGCCTCTCTGCACAATGGGCTCTCTCACAACTGGAGCAACATGCGGCTCTAAATTCCACAAACCAGCTCCTGCAGCAGTCAAAACAGAAGGATCTTCCTCCAATTTGCTCCCAATCTGGGGCGGAGGTGTTATAGCAGAAATAGGCATAGGGGCAGGCATATCAGGCAACATAACATAAGATTTAACTACATTGCAAGTTACTGGGTACATAGCATCCTTCTTCTTATAAGTCTGGGCAAAAACAATGGACTGTTTTCCTACCTTAAAGGTCAATGTCCCTGAGCCAACATCTATAACTGCACCAGCAGTGTGCAGAAATGGTCTACCCAAAATGATTGGAATGTGAGCATCCTCGAGTATATCTAGCACAATGAAGTCAACTAGGAAAAATAACTTTTCTATTTGCACAGGAATGTCCTCTAAGACTCCTATAGGCTGGACCGTAGAACGATCAGCCATCTGCACTGTCATGTTTGTAACTGCAAACCTAGTCAATCTCAATTTCTTAGCAAGACTCAAAGGCATAACACTAATACTGGCCCCTAGATCACACAATGCCTTCTCAATAGAAAAGGTGTCAATATTACATGGGACTGAAAAACTACCTGGGTCTTCTAGCTTATGAGGTGCAGTATGAGTCAAATAGGAAGATGACTCCTCAGTTAATGCGACAGATTGCACAATATCAAGTGACTTCTTTTTAGACAACAGCTGCTTCATAAATTTCATATAGGCAGGCACTTGATTAACTAATTCTAGGAAAGGAACTTGCACATTTAAACTACGAATAACATCTTCAAACTTGTTAAATGATACCTATTCCTTTGTCGGCACCAATCTCTCTGGATAAGGGGCTTTAAGAAGCAATTTAGCCCTCTCCTCTAGGTCTCTCATACCGGCATCAGTGGACTTAGGCTGAAAATCCACAACTTTGTCCTTGTTGTAGCTCGAACCTTCTTCAGACCGTCTCAGGAATGAACCATTAACCGTCGTAGAGTCATACTTTGGAACCGGAACTGGCCCATCAGCATTTGGATCTTGCCTCAATAATTTCGGAGTCGTCGTACCCCGAAATAAGTAGTCCCTCAAGTTATCTGGCATTGGAGGACGAAAAGGTTCAGAATCAGACGTATCTTCAGTCGATCGACCAGAGTGATCAGTCGATCGACCAACTGCATTGTTGCTCAAAGTTTCTGTTTTGTTACAGACTCGCCTCTGTTCACCAGATGTGGTCGATCGACCAGGTATGTCAGTCGATCGACTGATGCACCTGCTAATCATCTTTTTCTTGCTACTGTTCATTCCAGCCTTTTTCTTACTCGGTTCCGCCTCATCTTTTTCAGTAACATCTTCGACCATAGTGGGCCTGTAATACTACGGATTTTCTTTGGTGACTACTCGATCGAGTAGTGCTGTTGATATGATATTTTTTGATTCTGCCGAGGAATACTCGGCCGAGTATAGTGAATACTCGACCGAGTAGAGGATACTCGGCCGAGTATACACTTTACTCGACCGAGTATCCGGTCTGGCGAAGTGTATTTTGACGGTTTGATTAGGGAATGTTTAGGGTTATTTTTATATCCCGCGTCAGTTTCTAAAACCTTATTTCAAACTTCATCATTTTACGATTACCCTAATCACTTCCTAATCACTACCTAATCATTCCCTAGCATCGTTGTGTGTGTAATCTTCGTGGTTCTTGCGTATAATTCCTCATTCTACTGTTGGTAAGTTCTACTTCTATGTTAATTGTATTCTTTGGGGTTACTGTATACATATATGAAATTGGGAATATGGGGGATTGTGCAATGTGTAATTGTGTTATGTGATTATTGTATAGGAGAAGACTTCGTAGAGGAGCCTTTTTGATTGTCCGAGTTTCGTGCTACTGTTGATTTCTAAGGTAGGGTTTTCCCTACTCAGTTTACTGTTCATTGTTTAAGACATGATTGTTTTGTATTATATGTTATCTGCTGATCATCGGAGTATGGGCGTTGTTGTGGCGGTGTTGATGTGGAGATGTGGTGACAGTTGTGATACTGTGTGGTTGTGATTGTGGTGGAGTCACTTGCGGGAGTGGCTTCACACCCTAGTTCGCCCTCTGTGGAACCCGCCACGGGAGGGGATGTGCACATTAAGAGACAGGGATTGTTAGTCGCTCATTGATGAGCTGGACTAGGTGGGATCGGCTGCGGTCACCCACTGGCGGCGAGGATTACCTGTTGCGATGGCTAATCTGGCAGGGCTACACACTTCGGTGTGTAGTCGGTTACTGTGTGAGATCAGGAGACTGGGGTTGGAGGATGATCAGCCGGTTATCTCGTTGTTTGTCTTTTGTTGATTGAGTAATACTGACCCCGTTGTTGTTTGTGGAATCTGCGGTGATCCATTCGGGGATGGTGAGCAGACTTGACAGGTTTTGCTTGGTGAGCTTGGGCAGTCGTGGGAGAGTTGTCATCACCAGTCGTAGCATCACCGTCCGAGTCTTAGTTTTGGACTATTAGTTGTCAGACACTTGGTTTATTTTATTGTAATAGTTTGGGATTTGGACGATGTAAACTTTTATACTTTATGGTACTTTAATAAATGTGCTCAGTTAAGACGCTTTTGATATGTACTAACCTCGGGCAACCGAGATGGTAACACACTTTCATGGTAGGGTGGTCCTGGTAAGGCACCTTGGTATGAGGGGGTGTTACAAAGTGGTATCAGAGCCGAAGATTCCGGCACCTAAAAAAATGAGTCTAATGAACTTAGGGAGTCTAAATAAAATGAACCCGGGGAGAGTTGTTTGGAGCTACCGCAAAGACTCGGGAGACGTCCCGAAGTCGCAATTTGGCCCTCATTAACTCGAGCCGGTCACATGGGGAAGTGTGTTGAGATATGTGTCTTGCATGTGCATGTACGTGAAGATTAATGTTGATAATAATGGATGGTTGAAAATGTATATGTGGAAATTCGTAAGTTTGGTGGTTGGAGAAATAGTAGAGGGGACGGGTTTGTGAACTTATGGTGTATCGGATTTAGCATGTGCATGATTTGTATGATTATATGTTTATAACGTGGCATTAAGTTCTTGTTGTTATATGTTTGATGAGGGAATAGAAAGCATGATAGGGGACTTCTACTGTTTTAACCCGTCTTTAGTATGGCTCGGCCGAACAGGGCAGGTACTCGACCGAGTAGGGAGTTCTCGGCCGAGTAACCAAGCACTCGACCGAGTATTGATTGACGGTGAGTAGCAATGGCTACTGTACGTGTTTACTCGATCGAGTAAGTAATTGTACTCGACCGAGTAGTGACCACTCGGCCGAGTATTGTTTTTACTCGACCGAGTATGCTTTCTGGGTTTTTGATGTTGGCTACTGGAGTCGATTACTCGACCGAGTATCTGGGATACTCGACCGAGTAGTCGTTACTCGACCGAGTATGGTAGTATACTCGGCCGAGTGTCCCTTTGGCGGAAGATTGTTACATTTTGAGCCGTAGGCTTTTGTGCTTACGTTTCTTTATTTCTTATCAGCTCAAAATGCCACCCAAAAGGACCCCCGCACAGATCCAAGCTTCCGAGATGACTCTTGATGAGGTTGCTCGCATGATTGAGCAACAAGAGGCTCTCCTTGAAGCTCTCAGAAATGTTGGAAAGGGGAATGAGAAGCCGATGGATGCTACTCAGCTCAGCATCATCATTGCTCGCTTCAACCCTCCCACATATGAAGGGGTAGGTGAACCAAAGCTGCTCGAGAAGTGGCACCGTGAGATTAAAGCTCTCATGGAAATGGTTAAGTGCCCCGAAGAAATGATCGTTGAGCAGGTAGTATACTACCTAAGAGGTGAATCTGCAGTTTGGTGGCAAAATGTCAAGGAAGACGCTAGAGCTTATTACCAGGCCGAGGGTCTGAGAGCTATTCCTTGGTCCGAGTTGAAGAGCGCTATGAGAGAGCAGTTTGTGCCGGAGCATATCCAACACAAGATGAGATCCAAATTTGATTCCTTCACCATGACTGAGGAGATGACAGTCACTGACTACTATCATTGGTTCCTGGAGCTATCTCGTTATGTTGAGGACATGCAGCTAGGACAGAGGGGTTTGGCTCTTCGTTTGAGAGGGGTTTATCTACCAAGATCGTGAGTCGTATGCCAGCTGGGGTTGCTACTGACCTCAAGGAAGTGTACTTGAGAGTGGGCCAAGCTGAGAGAATGGTAGATCTCTCAAGAGAGATCGATGAGAGGACTGCTGCTGAAAAGAGGAAGGCTGATAGTGGAAGCAACAGTCAGTCGGCCAACAAGAAAGGGAACTTCAACCATGCAAAGGCTTTTTCTGGTGGAGCTGGTTTCTCGGGAGGATCTCGTGGCTGGGGAAAGAATGGAGGTCGGAGTGTGAGTGACAAATCTAACCTTACATGCTTCAACCGTGGTGGTGTAGGCCACAGGAGACGGGAATGCACGAGTTACAGGCCCGGCACTGGATCAGGAGCTCGGCAAGGGAATTTCTCTCAGGGGCTAACTCAGAGTTTTGCTAGTAACCGACCGGGAGGTTCATGGGGCAACAGAGGTGGACAGGGCAACCAGGGCAATTACAACCGCAGTGGTGGTGGATCATATCAGCGCCAGAACAACAACACCACCCAATATTCCACAGCCAAGCCAAGTACCTCCAATGCTTCAGTTCAGGGTGGAGGACAGAAAAACAGTGGGAAGCTTTTCATGATGGACACACAGGAAGCACATGATGATGCTCATGTAGTTACCGGTACCTTTCTTGTTCATAATGTACCATCCTTTATTTTGTTTGATTCAGGGGCTACACACTCTTTTGTGTCTAAGAGTCATGCCTTGTCTATGGGTTTGGGAAAGTTTGAGGTTGTAAAAGATGATATGTTCATACCTTCAGGGGAGTCTGTGTCGTGTCTCAAATTGTATAAGAGAGTGTCTATGGTGGTTGGAGGGGTAGATTTACCGGTAGACCTGTTAGAGTTTTCTATAGATGGGTTTGAGGTGATTGTCGGGATGGATTGGCTGGGTAAGTATGATGCCAAGATAGATTGTCGGCAAAAGAGAGTGTCCTTAAAGGGTCCTAAGGGTGTTAGGGTGTCTTATAGAGGGTTTGTGGTAAAACCTATGTGTAAGTTCATAGCTGTGATGACTTTAAAGTCATGTTTGAGGAAGAAGTGCCCCTTGATTCTCTGTCATGTGAGAGATCACCGAGTAGAGCCGCAGACAGCTTCTGAGATACCTGTGGTGGGAGAGTTTGAAGATGTTTTTCCTGAGGAGATACCGAGTCCGCCTCCCAAGAGGGATGTTGATTACAGCGTGGAGCTTAAACTAGGAACAGGTCCGATATCCAAAGCACCTTACCGTGTGGCACCTAAAGAGTTAGCAGAGTTGAAAAAGCAGATACATGAGTTGCTAAGCAGGGGTTATATCAGGCATAGTGTGTCACCGTGGAGAGCCCCAGTTCTTTTTGTAAAGAAGAAAGATAGGAGTATGAGACTGTGCATTGATTACCGAGAGCTGAATCGTGTCACAGTGAAGAACAAGTATCCTTTGCCTAGGATTGATGACATGTTTGATCAGCTAAGTGGAGCAGGTGTGTTTTCCAAGATTGACCTGAGGTCGGGCTATCACCAGCTGAGGATAGCAGATGAGGATATTCCTAAGACAGCGTTCCGATCTCGATATGGTCACTATGAGTACGTGGTGATGCCTTTTGGGTTGACCAATGCACCGGCAAATTTCATGGATTTGATGAACCGGATCTTTACACCTTTCTTGGACAGGTTTGTGGTTGTCTTCATCGACGACATCTTAGTCTATTCTAAGACTAAGGAAGAACATGAGGAGCACTTGAGGATAGTCTTGCAGACTCTGAGAGAGAATCAACTTTATGCCAAGCTATCTAAGTGCGAGTTCTGGTTGGAGGAGGTGGCTTTTCTGGGCCATGTGATATCTAAGAAGGGGGTATCTGTGGATCCTAGTAAGATTGAGGCCGTAACCAAGTGGGAATCACCGAAGAATGTTGCTGAGATTAGGAGTTTCTTAAGCCTTGCTGGCTACTACAGGAGATTTGTGAAAGATTTCTATACCATAGCACGGCCTATGACATCTTTGATGAGGAAAGAGACCTGATTTATTTGGGAAGAGAGTTGTGAGACGGCGTTTCAGACCTTAAAGGAATGCTTGACCACAGCTCCTATCCTAGCTTTGCCAGAGGGATGTGAGAACTTTGAGGTATATACCGATGCTTCAAAGAATGGTCTTGGTTGTGTTTTGATGCAGGCAGGGAAAGTCATAGCTTATGCTTCGAAGCAGGTGAAGCCATATGAGGAGAACTACCCTACTCATAATCTGGAGCTCGGTGCAGTTGTTTTCACTCTTAAGATTTGGAGACATTACCTTTATGGAGCGACCTTTAAGGTGTTTTCTGATCATAAGAGCTTAAAATATATCTACACTCAGAAGGAGCTTAACATGCGACAGAGATGGTGGATGGAGCTTATCGGAGATTATGATATGGAGATCATTTATCACGAGGGTAAGGCTAATGTTGTTGCAGATGCTCTGAGTAAGAAGAGCGTTCATTCGCTATGTACGACTATGTCCTTGCTGAAGCTGAGGGATGAGGTGTCTAGGATGGGAATCCTTATGTTAAGGAAGGGAGATACTATCGGGGATTAGACGATCGAGCCAGAGTTGTATGAGAACATCAAGAGTAAACAGGAGCTTGATCCAAAGATTCAGGAGTGGAAGTCAAGAGTAGAGAGTGGGACGGTTTCCAGGTTTTCTATCCATATAGATGGGAGTGTCCGTTTTGATGGGAGATGGTGTGTTCCTGAGAATGCAAAGTTGAGGAGAGTGATCTTGATGGAGGCTCATTGCACTCCTTATTCAGTTCACCCGGGTGGTGACAAGCTTTACAAAGATCTTAAGAAGACTTTCTTGTGGCCAAACATGAAGAAAGATGTAGCTGAGTTTGTGGCCAGATGTTTGACATGTCAAAGGGTCAAGGGTGAACAAAGGAGACCACAAGGTAAGATACAATCTTTGGAAGTACCTGAGTGGAAGTGGGAGTCAATCTCTATGGACTTCATTGTGGGGTTGCCTAGGTCACAACAAGGTAATAACATGATCTGGGTGATTGTTGATCGGTTAACCAAGTCAGCTCACTTTGTTCCTATGAAAGATACTTGGTCTAAGATGCAGCTGGCACTGGGTTACAGGAGGCATGTGGTTCGGTTACATGGTATACCTAAATATATCGTTTCTGATCGTGATGCGAGGTTCATATCCAAGTTTTGGCAAGAACTGCAGGAGTTGATGGGTACAACCTTGAAGATGAGTACAACCTTTCATCCGGCAACCGATGGTCAGACAGAACGAACCATCAAGACCTTGGAGGATATGTTGAGGGCATGTGTCATGGAGTTTGGGGGCAGCTGGGACGACAGGCTTGATCTGATTAAGTTTTCATACAATAACAGCTATCATACGAGTATCGGGATGGCACCTTTTGAGGCTTTGTATGGCCGGAAGTGCCGAAGTCTAGTTTGTTAGGATGATAGTTCTGAGACAGTGGTTTTAGGGCCACAGCTGGTATAGGATATGGTTGAGCAAGTCCAGTTAATTCGGCAAAAGATGAGAGCAGCTCAAGATCGTCAGAAGAGCTATGCCGATTTACACCGGAGGGACATTGAGTTCGCAGTAGATGACAAGGTCCTTTTGAAAGTGTCACCTATGCGAGGTGTGATGAGATTTGGGAAGAGGGGTAAGCTAAGTCAAAAGTTTATAGGTCCTTATGAGATTTTGGACCGTATAGGCGAGGTAGCCTACAGATTAGCTTTGCCACCAGCTTTGGATAGAGTCTACAATGTTTTCCATGTTTCTCAGCTTCGGAAGTATGTGAGTGATCCATCGCATATCCTTGAGATGGAGAACATCGAGCTTGATGAATCCTTGTCCTACGCCTAGATTCCTAAAGAGATTCTTGATCGCAAGGTTCGTAAGACAAGGAATGGTGAGACGGTCTTACTCAAGGTCCTTTGGTCTAATCATAATGTGGAGGAAGCCACATGGGAACCCGAGGAAGCTATGCGAGAACGTTTTCCTAACCTTTTTGATCAGGTATGTTTGGTTACGGGGACGTAACCGTTGTCTTTTTAGGGGGGTATGAGATGGCCGCGGTTGTGTTTTGTACTATTTTTGAGTCGGGTTAGTGAGTCTTGTGGTGTCTTGTGTGGTTCTTTGGCGTTGATAAATGTTTGTTAGTGTAGTCTTTTTGCGTTGTGTAGTGTCTTGTTTAAGGGTAGAGTGTGAACTTCGGGACGAAGTTCTTTTTAAGGGGGGAAGACTGTAATACTATGGATTTTCTTTGGTGACTACTCGACCGAGTAGAGCCTACTCGGCCGAGTAGTGCTGTTGATATGATCTGTTTTGATTCTGCCGAGGAATACTCGGCCGAGTATAGTGAATACTCGACGGAGTAGAGGATACTCGGCCGAGTATACACTTTACTCGACCGAGTATCCGGTCTGGCGAAGTGTATTTTGACGGTTTGATTAGGGAATGTTTAGGGTTATTTTTATATCCCGCGTCAGTTTCTAAAACCTCATTTCAAACTTCATCATTTTACGATTACCCTAATCACTTCCTAATCACTACCTAATCATTCCCTAACATCGTTGTGTGTGTAATCTTCGTGGTTCTTGCTTATAATTCCTCATTCTACTGTTGGTAAGTTCTACTTATATGTTAATTGTATTCTTTGGGGTTACTGTATACATATATGGAATTGGGAATATGGGGGAATGTGCAATGTGTAATTGTGTTATGTGATTATTGTATAGGAGAAGACTTCGTAGAGGAGCCTTTTTGATTGTCCGAGTTTCGTGCTACTGTTGATTACTAAGGTAGGGTTTTCCCTACTCAGTTTACTGTTCATTATTTAAGACATGATTGTTTTGTATTATATGTTATCTGCTGATCATCGGAGTATGGGCGTTGTTGTGGCGGTGTTGATGTGGAGATGTGGTGACAGTTGTGATACTGTGTGGTTGTGATTGTGGTGGAGTCACTTGCGGGAGTGGCTTCACACCCTAGTTCGCCCTCCGTGGAACCCGCCACGAGAGGGGATGTGCACATTAAGGGACATGGATTATTAGTCGCTCGTTGATGAGCTGGACTAGGTGGGATCGGCTGCGGTCACCCACTGGTGACGAGGATTACATGTTGCGATGGGTAATCTGGCAGGGCTACACGCTTCGGTGTGTAGTCGGTTACTGTGTGAGATCGGGAGACTGGGGTTGGAGCATGATCAGCTGGTTATCTCGTTGTTTGTCTTATATTGATTGAGTAATACTGACCCCGTTGTTGTTTGTGGAATCTGCGGTGATCCATTCGGGGATGGTGAGCAGACTTGATAGGTTTTTCTTGGTGAGCTTGGGCAGTCGTGGGAGAGTTGTCATCACCAGTTGTAGCATCACCGTCCGAGTCTTAGTTTTGGACTTCTAGTTGTCAGACACTTGGTTTATTTTATTGTAATAGTTTGGGATTTGGACGATGTAAACTTTTATACTTTATGGTACATTAATAAATGTGCTCAGTTCAGACGCTTTTGATATGTACTAACCTCGGGCAACCGAGATGGTAACACACTTTCATGGTAGGGTGGTCCTGGTAAGGCACCTTGGTATGAGGGGGTGTTACAGGGCCCATCAAGGGTAGACCCACTCCTCAAAGTCATCGCATTTAGAGTCTCTTTTTGATCCGGATGCGACGGTAATTGCCCCGGAGCTCTAGTTGCACTTTTGCTTGCCAATTGGGAAATTTGGCTCTCCAACATTTTTGTAGAAGTCTCTTTAGCTAGAGACTTCTTTTGCAGCAAACCCGACAAATTCTGAACCATGTTTTTCAATTCGGAAATATCAGAACTTTGAAATTGCTGCTGCTGAGGCACATAGGGAGGCTTTTGATACTGTTGCTGCTTATAAGGGGGCACATAGTTTTGCTGCCGCTGCTGCAGTGCTAGACCCGGATTAAGAACATTCTGGTTAGTCCACCTCAAATTGGGGTTGACATTAAAGGGATCGGGATAAGCACCAGTCTGCCTAAAATGTTGAAAGGCAGCACATGTTTCATTCGAACTAGTACAGAACTCCGAAACATGTCCCTCTCCTCCACATCTTTTGAATGTAAAGGGACCGTCTGAAACTGCATTAACTTTATATATCCCACCTTTTTGGGATCCCCCAAAATCTAACTTTTCGAATCTCGCAGTAAGGGCCTCTATTGCAGCTGTAGTAGGAGATTCAGCTGCTCTTCTCTGATTCCCTCTAGAATTCCCATGCTCAGCTTTATGGGTGGCCATATCTTCAATAATCTTCCACCCCTTAGTCTCTCCACTATTCTCCTGGAATCTGCCATTAGCTGCAGCATCCAGGATAGCCCTCTGATAAAGCCCATTATAGAATTGATTACACATAAACCATTGCTCGAATCTATGGTGCGGAATAGATCGCACCAGTCTCTTGAAACGGACCCATGCCTCATGAAAATCCTCATCAGAACCCTGTCTAAAGCTTGTGATCTGAGCTCTAATCGCATTGGTCTTTGATGCAGAGAAATATTTTTTATAAAATGCTAGGGCCAGCGAATTCCAATCAGTAATCCCATTAGCAGCTCGATCCAGGTCTCGGTACCACTCTAGCAGCATCATGAAGCGAGAATATGAACATCGTCTCTTTTATCTGGTCCTGAGTCACACCTTCTGGTGGGGGTATGGAACAATAGTAGTCAATGAGTATCTCCATATGTTTAGCTGCATCTTCATTTGCAGCTCCCCCAAATTGGTTTCTCTCAACCAAGTTAATGTAGGACAGTTTCGCTTTGAATTTTCTATCCGTCCCAGCTGGCAACGCGAATCCCTTATAGAGATTCTCAGCTTTTGGCTCGGAGTGACTGGCTATACTTGCTTCTTCAGCCATATCTGGAGATGTAACGGTCTCAGCTGAAGAAGTAGAAATAGGAGATGAAGGTGGATCCTCCTCAAATAACTCGTTCTCGTAATAACTGGACAGAGTACTCAGCTCTTCCTCTGTTGGAAATACTCTAGATGATCGTCTTAACTCACGCAAAGTCTTCTCGATCTCAGGATCCAACGGTAGTAATTCACCACCCTGTGACCTGCGCATAAGAGGAAGCTACAAGTCGAATATGAGAACAGTTTAAGGAACAAATGTCCCTTAAGCTAAGAAAAAGACTAAAATAAAAACAACTAAAAAATAAACAATTGCCTCCCCGGCAACGGCGCCAAAATTTGATACCGTCGTTTAGTATCAAAAATAAAATTTATAATCCAAACTACTCCTATAGATAGTGGCAGTCAGGGTCGAACCATGAGGAGCAAGCAATTTAAAGTTGTCTAATTTAAGTCTAAAGTAACAGTTTTTTTTTTTTGATTTGAATGATTCTATAACTAAAGACAATAAAATCAAAACTAAACTAAAGCAAATAAATGAGCAATTAAAGAAAATAGATGAAATCAAATATTAAAAGGATGCTAAGATGGTCGGTTCACTGTACTTTCGACGGCAGTATCCTAGGTAAGTCTGAAATAATCACGTAAGACGGGAAAATAAGAAGTCCTCTCGGTCCATTCTTAACAGGTAGCATCTTTCGATCTAGCTACGGGTCCCTAATTAAGTATCACTAGTACTGACTCTCGCCCTGAAAAGTGATTCTTAAAAGCCTAAATTTTACCTATCTTTCGATCTCAGTATAATTTAGTCGTTGCAATTGGTAGTCTAATTCCCTCCCCTATCTTTCGACCTAACGGGTCGGTCGATTACTAAGTATTCAACTAGTCACGTGCACTCGATTTGTCAAATTAAGCAATTTAATCAACTAAAATGGAGCTGATCTTACGTGAAGCGGTCGATCAACCAACGGGCTCAGGCGGTCGATCAACCAACAGGTCTACGAAATCTACGCCGCCTACACTACAGGTCTCCTACATCTTAGCACGAAGGGTTTAACTACAAATGATAGAATTTATAATAGCAACGAAATTAACAATTAACGGAATTGGATGCATGATTAAATAAACTAAGTAAGATGCATAAATGAAATGAGGCCTTGGGTAACTACTCTATGCAATCCTAATCTATGAATGAATAAAAGTAAACTGAAATCAAGGAATCAGAATTACCGAATGAAAGCAGGAAGAAGAATCCGAAAGCACGAACATTATTGACGAAAATAAAGTTAATTGTGTTGAATGTTTATTAACTAAATTCTAATCTATGAAATCTGATGCTAAAAACTCGATGTTGAATGCTAAAAAAATTCCATGCTTGTTCTGAAACATAGGTTCACGTTATATAGGAGTATAGCGTGACTCTTATTCCTAAAAACCTAATTACAATTGGGCTTCTAACTCTCGTCTTTAATTTGCGTCAGAGTCGCTGTGTGGTCGATCGACCACTAGAAGCAGTTGATCGACCAAGCTTCGCTGAACAGTAGCTTCTGATCTGATTTAGGAATCGTGCTCTGGTCGATCGACTAAGGGCATTAGTCGATCGACTGCTTCAACAGGTACTTTGCTCCAAAAGCCTCGTAAATTTGTCTTTCAGGCCTCGATACGCGCACCAAGTTCACTTCCCGAGTCTTTACTTCACGTCATGTTCTATGCCTAGTACTCGAGGACGGATTCAGCTCATTTTTCGCTGCATTCTTCCCATTTCTACAATATTAGACAAAAACACGAAAGTAGACGGAAATAGGGAAAATAGTACCATAAACTACATAATTGAGCTCTGAAATGCGTGCAAAATAGGGTGTAAAACATCATATTTAGGACACGCATCAGTTTCTTATTATGGCTGGCGAGCTTCCTTACGTAGTCTAATGGACTTTAAACGACCCTCTCCAACAGTCGACAGACTCTAAAATGTTCCCGATGACAGGTCCTTGGCTCATACCCCTTGAGCCGCCTCGCGTCGCCATAGTCGTCAGGTTGTAATCTTCGATTGACCTGATGGCTATACTTTGACTTTCGCCTTGTCCAAGCCTCAGTCAAAGTGGAGGCTTTGTAGATACCACATTTCTACACCTTCCGCCAACCACCCAGTGATGATTGGGCCGCATGTTTGGTACACGGAACGATTTATGACAGTTCATAATTTTATTGTCAAATGATAGCTCAAATACTTGTGTCTACCCGTTGGTCATCATCTACGCATCGATACGGTCGTTTTGACAGCAATTAGAATTCATTTGGAGTCCGGGTCAAAAACCGCTTCATTTTCTAGAAAACCGTTTAAAATGCCGAGTCGGAATGTTCTAGAATATTCCGGATATTTATTCTATAATTTAATTGTATATCTTTTGGCAAAATATCCTCCATAAATCATATTTTACGGAATAAGGAAGTATAGATCTACCGCAATTCCATAAAAGAAACGCGTAAATCTTTCTTCCGCAGGAGGAAACCTCTGGGGAAATGACGTAGGAGGTACCGTGCCTCTTGGAAGGATCGCAGCTGCTGCGCCTCTTCTCCAGCTTATTTTCGCTGTTTTCAGATTTTTTCCGTGATTTGTTTCCAAAGTTTGGGTCATTCCATAACTCTCCACATATTTTAGTATAAATAGAAGCCGTCGGCTTCACATATTTTTCACTCGAGTGTCCGTCCTTCTCTTTTCTCTTTGCATTCTAGACCGTGCTCTAAGCTTTCAACACCTACGTGCTTGATTAATCGACCATGTAAGCTCAGATCATTCTGATTTCCAGTCACGTTGCATGACCGACCCACTTGACCACTACACATCAATCAATTAATTAATCTAAATCCTCCAACGAGTGCACTTTCTACATACATTCGAGTCGAGCAATCACTAAAACGTTAACTTAGTTAATCTCGTTTCGTCAAACATGTAAGTCTGAGGGTGTAAATCCCATCTTTTTTATTCCATTTTATTTTTGTACCAATTATTGTAAGATTCACGTCAAAAACACATTCAAAACCGACTTTAAAAAACCTTATTCAAAACTGTTTTTACGAAACACCAGCTACCAGACGTCGAGAAGAAACGCAGCTCCAGCTGCGCCTCTTCCAAAGGCTGCCGCTGCTCCTGCTCTTCTTCATCCTCGGGTTTCTACGGTTTTACTCCTTTTCTCTTGTTTTCTTATTTCCTTCCTTTCTTTTGTACATTAAACCATGTTTTGATTTATTATTTCAATTATCATGTTTGTTTTCGACTTAAATCCCTTATAATCAATATTTGTGGGTTTTCGTCATTAAATCAAACCCGATTTTTAGAGGCTCAATTTGCACATATCAAGTCTCTGGAATTCGTCCTTTCTACATACTTTCATTGTTTATTTTTAGTTTGTCAGTTTCATTCAAAGTTCTTTCCGTTTTCGTAATTAAACCTAATTCGTTTTTAATTCGTTCTAATTCGTTTCTAACCCATTTTAATTCGTTTTAAATTATGTTTATCGCTTTTATGACGGTTCCATGTGTAATAAATATGATAAATCACTTTCACTTGAGTTAAATATTGATAATCAATCGTAAAATATACCAACGAACCACTACTACAAATCCATGCAACTACAACGCCCCTTTAACAACGATTATTCACGAAAATCACAATAGACGTTGTAGAATGTATGGCGCGAATTTTACTAAAATCAATTACAACGGGTATGGTTATAAAAACCGTTGTTATTAGTTTTAACAACGGGTCACACATGCACAACCGTTGTTAATAATTTGGCGCAAAATTGGCGCAAAGTTAGTGAAAAGTAATCACAACGGTTATTTTTGAAACCCGTTGTTAAAACTTATTTAACAACGGGTGTTTTTTTACAACCGTTGTTAAAACATATTTCACAACGGTTGTTGTTTAATAACCGTTGTCAATACCTTCCATACTATAAACCACACAAACAGAAGTCTGCTGCAGCCACAAAACACAACCCTTAATATACAAACACAAACACAGCAGACAAACAAACACAAAACACACACTCTCTTTCTCTCTTTCTCGCTTTCTCACTTTCTCATCGTCGCTTTATCTTCTCGCCATCCTTTGTTGATTTCATCGTCTATTACGTTCTGTATTTATCAGGTAAATCTCGCCGTCCACCGTTAGTTTCATCGTCATTATTTTCCTTTTCTATTTATTTCTTTTGCATGTATGTGTTTTTATCGACCATTATGTTATTTGTTTAAGTATTGTTCGCATAATTAGTTAGTAAAACAATGAAGAAGCAAGATGAAGAAGCAAGATAAACATAATTATATATATATATATATATATATATATATATATATATATATATATATATATATATATTTATAAATACATAAATTAAAAAAAAAAATTACATATATAAAAATGCAATTCTTATATTTTCATAGAGGATCTTATTCTGCTCTATCGTATCCGTCCTCTCCTCCTTGGCTATTTGGAGGTTCCGTTCAGCAGTTGCTATATCGTCATATAGCCGCAATCGTCCGCTCCGTCAAGCCATCTTCTTTGGCGTGCTTTAGTGCGGATCGAGCATCCGCAAGGTAGCTCCTGAAACTTTCCTCAATATGGAGGAACCGGCGGATGAAGTTGTTGTTGTTCTCGATCATGGTAAGAGTCTTAAGGATGAAATCATTCATTTTGTTGGAGTTTTTGGAGTTTGTTTTGAAAGATTAAGTAGAGTTTGTTTTAGCAGTTAGGGTTTGGAGATGAATATATTGAGATAATGGAAATGTTAGTTGAGATAATGCAATGTATATATAATAAGCAATGTGTGGGTTGAGTTGCTTTTTAATTAATATATATGTTAGGAAGTTGTGCCATAATTAATCATCATCATATCTCTCAATAATGCTGCTTCAAATCTTATTACTAACCCTTCTCATTCCATATTATCCGTTCATATGTACAGTGATGTCAGTAATAATGCATGCATCGGTATTCTAACGGGCCGTAATTATGCATGCATCTAGTAATATTTAATTTAATTTTTTTTTATTTTTTAAGAACAAACAACAACGGTTATTTATAAACAACCCGTTGTCTTTAGTTATAACAACGGTTTTGTATATTAAAACCCGTTGTTATAACTTTCCCCCCAAAATTGAGTCAAACTTTCCACAACGGGTTTTTATACTTAAAACCGTTGTTAATATTTTTAACAACGGTTTCCTTAAGAAAACCAACCGTTGTTATAACCTTTTACAACGGACGCTTTAACAACGTCCGCTTTTTTATATAACAACGGTTTTTGACCGTTGTTATAGCCTGTATCTGTAGTAGTGAACATTAACTGCCCGCAGTTCTGACTTCACAGCCAGAGCTCAACTCAAGAACAGATGCAGGAACTGCTGTGCCTCTTCTAAGGTACGCAGCAGATGCTGCGCCTGTTCTAAGCTGAATTCTGTCCCTGAACTTCCGTTCTCCCTTGACCTAGTCTTTGATTACGTGTTTAATCAACTATTAACCGTGATATCACTCTAAATCTGTCTTATTTCACTACTTTTATTTTTCACGTTTTTTATTTTATTTTCTTTTCTTCAAATTTCCGTCTTGAGTGTATTTTTGACGTAAATCAATATCCATTGTAATTCATTGTAATTTTAACTACCGTTATTTTATTGTATTTATTTATGTATGATTTATTTACTTGTTTCACATGTAATTAATTCTGAATACCCTAATTCGACATTAATTGCTTGCCTAATTAATTGTTCACCGACATGGTATAGTTCACATGCTAGGGTTAATCTATTGTTTGTTGCATTATATGCATATAATCGATAACATATCGACTATGAATAACTTCCCTAATCATTAGTAGAGGCCTCCATCGAGGCGGGCGGGATTAGGTGTTTGATTAAAGAGCTTTCTAATACGTACCCTCAGCCCTTACTCCAGATCTCTGTGAACATCCGTGTTCATTGACATCCAAGAGAGTCATTCTAGACATAGAATACTAAGGGTAACGAGTTCTTAGTGTTCATGTCACTACTTTGTGTCTTGCCATGGCACGAGGTATTCGAACGGTTCCAATTTCCCATAAAAATTGGTGGCGACTCCATAAATGCACGCTTATTTCAAGCGCTTCCGCCCCGCGCCGCGGGTGGCCCATGTCCATAGGATTACACTCAAGATCTCTTTATTAAACTGTCCAAACTTAGGCAAGATCAGAGACCAGTTGAGACCTACCCGAGGGAGTTTGAGCAGTTACCCTTGCAATGTGAGATTAATGAAAAACCTGAGCAAAGGATTGCTAGGTTTCTAGAGGGTCTTGATAAGAATATTGCTACCAAGGTTAGGATGCAACCCCTGTGGTATTATGATGATGTAGTTAACCTATCTTTGAGAGTTGAAAAAATGGGAAAGGCTAAGCCTGCAGTGTCTATAACTACCACTAGACCTGCATTCAGGCCTTTTACCGGTGTCAGGATTAGTAGTACACCTAAACTAGCTGCATCACCTACACTAGATAAAGGGAAAGCCCCCATGAACCAGAAAACCAACCCACCTGTGACTGAGGGAAAGATCAAGTGCTTTCAATGTCAGGGATATGGCCACTTCAGGAAGGTTTGTCCTTCTAAGAGGGCACTGCCGGCTATAGAAGTAGAAGAGTGGGAAAGGGAAAGATTGGTTGAGTATGAGGAGGACGAGAACCTAATGTTAGAAGAAATGGAAGCGAAGGAGGAATCAGGCCAAGATCAGGTTGTAGCTCACCCTGGCACAGGGCACAACTTGGTCTTATGGATAGTCATGCATTCAAAACAGGCACCCTTAGAAGCTGACCAAAGATCCCTTTTCTTCAGGAGTAGATGCACAATTCAGGGAAGGGTTTGTAAATTGATTGATGTGACCATAATTAGCGCATATTTAGCCCCCGAATTAGCCTTGTTCCCAAGCTTTTTAGTGCATTTTTGGGTCATTTATTATCTTTAGTTCTTTGTTTTGCATATTCTTTGAGATTTTGATCCCTTGGTAGGAAAGGAGTAAGAATCTTGCATTTTCATGGCAAAACAAGACTAAATTGATCGAATTCAATGACCAAGCATCAAGGAGAGACAAGACTAGAAGGCCTTTGTACATATGGTAGTAGATGAGCAATGTTGAGAAAGGATCCTTGAGTCCCCAAGGAAATCCCCAAGGAATTTATGAAGAAAAGAAGAAGAAGCCTTGCTGAGGCACAATCCGCGCGGGTTGTCTACAATCCGGCCGTCCTTCACCCGCACAATCCGTGCGGTTTTCCACCAAGACGCCCGGGTTCCATCACCACAATCCGCCCGGATTCTCTTGAATCCGCTCGGATTCTATCGCGTAATCCGCCCGTCCCGACCCTAATCCGCCCGGATTCCTCTCTGCCGCGATTTCCTCTTCTCCAAGCTACGAAGAAAGAAGCCCTTCCTTCGGAAAATACCGGCTCCTCCCTGCTCAATCTAAAAAGTGTAATTACTAGTTTAGCCCTTAGTTAACCCTAATGCATCCCCCTAATTTCCACTATAAATACCCCATTAGTCTAATTAGAAGAGCATGTTCTTCTTATCAACAATTAGAGTAGTTAATATCAATCAAATCTCTCTTTAGTTTTGTAATCAACAATTAATCAAGTTCTAATACAAGTTTTATTTCCTTAATCTCTCTTTTGTTCATCCTTTATTTTGGGTAATTGAAGATTATTTGGGTTATTATTGGGAGATTGACAACCTCTCAATCAAGCATTCAAGTACTTCTTTTATCTTTGTTTTATTATTGGAATCATTAGTAGGTATAATTCTCTTAATCTCTTTTTAATTATTGTTAATTACTTTCATTTATTCATCATGTTTCATTTTGTTGGTATGATTGACAACCTTGCTAGCATGATCAACATGATAATGAGTGAGTAGTCTCTTAGCTAAGGTTAATGGGTGATTAGGGGAAACCAACATGGGGAATGATTCATGCTTAAATTAATATGCTTTCATGTTTTATTTGCTTGCTTGTTTTGATCTCAACTCATGCACATGTTATATTTGATGAAATGCTAAGCCTATGAATCCTTGCATTTACTACCATCTCCTATCTTTTCAATGAGACTTGTAAGACATAACCCAACTCGAGTCTCATTAGACCATGCATGTTGTCGAGTAGGGAAGATTAAGTCGACTTGTAGGTGTTGTACAATCTAATCGATTCGGCTCCGGGACCCAAACTTTCCTAGGATCGTAAGATATAACCCAACTCAATCCATCACAACAATAATTGCTTACTTATAATTTGAGAACATGTTTGTATGATCAATTCCCATGATTCCCCTATGATCCCATGACACCCTAGTGCTTTTTAATCAATTGTTTACACCCCTTTTAATTCATCTTGCTAGTTTATTTTCATTGCTATTTTAGTTAGTGACCTTCTACATCAACCCAATTTGTGACACCCCCATGACACCACTAGTTCCAATAGAAATCTCATTTCAATACCCGTCCCTTGGGATCCGACCTTTACTTGCCTCTTTACTAATTGTAGAGTTGTTTGTGAAGCTATAAATTGTGTTTTGATTCGGACGTAACCCAACGTCCACACCTTTAATTGTGAACACGAAACGAACCGATAAAAAATGGCGCCGTTGCCGGGGACGGTGTTTGTTTGATTTAGATTTCCTTTTTATTGTTATTAGTTGTGTCTTTCTTCGCCTTGGGGAAGTAAAACTCCTCAAGGTTTGTTCTAATTGTTTTCAAGTTGTTCGATATTTTGCGAGATGGATCTTATAGATTGTTTTGTAGAGGACCACTTAAGTATACCTTTCTTCAAATATCCCATGCAAGCATTGGAAGCCTTGGAAGCAAGTGAGGCTAAAAATATATATTGGGAATTGGAGGTGGATTTTTTTAGGCCGCTCTAGCTAACAAAGAACTTACTCATGCACAATCCGTATTGGTGCATAACATCCTTGTGGAAGCATGTCAACCCATAGAAGATGAGCAATCCATACTAGAAGATATTTTACAAGCTCAAGAGCAAGAGGAACCCATCATGGAATTTGAATATGATGAGGTTGATGAAAATGAAGTTGAGTATGCTATGAGAATGGAATGTCTAATGGAGATGGAGCAAATTCTCAATGAAACTCCAAAGGAGGAAAGTAAGGTACAAACCCCCACTTTAAAACCCCTTCCCCCAAATTTGAAATATGCTTACCTTGATGAATAAAATGCCAAACCCGTGATTGTTAATGATAGACTTGATGGTGACCAATTGGGAAAATTGCTTGATGTGTTGAAACAACATGAGAAGGCTATAGGTTATAGTCTAGATGACCTTAAGGGGATAAGTCCCAACTTTTGCATGCATAGAATTCATCTAGAGGAAGACCATAGACCTACCATTCAACCCCAAAGAAGATTGAACCCCCACATGCAAGAAGTTGTCAAAGGAGAAGTCATGGAATTACTTGATGCGGGAATCATATATCCCATATCGGATTCTTTGTGGGTTAGCCCCGTCCAAGTGGTACCTAAGAAAGGAGGTACTACGGTAGTGACAAATGAAAAGAATGAACTAATACCCATAAGAATGATCACCGGTTGGCGTATGTGCATTGACTACCGGAAATTAAACTCCGCAACAAGAAAGGATCACTTCCCCTTACCATTCATTGACCAAATGCTTGAGAGGTTAGCCTGCAACAAATTCTTTTGTTACCTTGACGGGTATTCGGGATTCTTCCAAATCCCTATACACCCGGATGACCAACATAAGACCACTTTCACATGCCCTTATGGCACTTTTGCATATAGGAGGATGCTTTTTGGTTTATGTAATGCCCCCGCCACTTTCCAAAGATGCATGATGAGTGTCTTCTCCGATTACCTAGAGACCATAATGGAAGTTTTTATGGATGATTTTAGTGTTTATGGAAAGGACTTTGACTCATGTTTGCATAATCTTTCTCTTGTGTTGCAAAAGTGTGAAGATGTTAGTCTTGTTTTAAATTGGGAAAAGTGTCACTTCATGGTTAATGAAGGAATTGTCTTGGGTCATTTGATTTCGGAAAAAGGCATCGAGGTCGATAAAGCTAAAGTTGAGGTGATAGAGAAACTCCCACCTCCCGTGAATGTTAGAGGGGTGAGAAGTTTTCTCAGTCACGCGGGTTTTTATCGTCGTTTCATAAAGGATTTTTCAAAAATAGCGAAACCCCTCACTCAACTTTTGCTTAAAGATGCCCAATTCCTCTTCACTGATGAGTGTGTTGAAGCTTTTAATAGAATCAAAGAAGCACTAATCTCGGCACCAATTATCCAACCCCCGAATTGGGAGTTACCCTTCGAGATTATGTGCGACGCTAGCAACTACGCCGTTGGAGCGGTTCTTGGCCAACAGGTAGGGAGAGCTCTTCACGCCATCTATTACATAAGCAAGACCCTCGATCCCTCCCAAGTGAATTATGACACAACCGAAAAGGAGCTTCTTGCCATTGTATATGCTTTGGATAAATTCCGTTCCTACTTGCTTGGATCCAAGGTGATTGTATTTTCGGATCATCGCGCTCTCCGACATCTCTTGATAAAGAAGGAGGCAAAGCCAAGATTGTTGAGATGGATTTTGCTTCTTCAAGAATTTGACTTGGAAATAAGAGACAAGAAAGGAGTCGAGAATGTAGTGGCGGATCACTTGTCAAGGATCCGGTTTCATGATGAAAATGGAGAAACCCCGATCAATGACTCATTCCCCGACGATATTTTGATGGCCATTCAAACACAACTTGAAAGGCACATCACCCCATGGTTTGCCGATTATGCCAATTATATTGTTGGAAAGGTACTCCCTCCAAACTTGAATCACAACCAAAGGAAGAGATTCCTATTCGAAGTGAAGAGGTACTTTTGGGATGACCCAAACCTCTACAAGGAGTGTAGTGATGGGCTCTACCGGAGATGCATCCCTCAATGGGAAACCCAAGGAATCTTGGAAGGATGTCATTAATCACCCTACGGTGGGCACCATGGAGCAAGGAGAACCGTTGCAAAAATTCTCCAATCGAGCTTCTATTGGCCTACAATGTTTCAAGATATAAGAGAATTCATCATTCATTGCGACGCTTGTCAAAGAACGGGAAATATCTCGTGGAGGAACGAAATGCCACAAAGGGGCATTCTAGAGGTGGAGATCTTCGATGTTTGGGGAATCGACTACCAAGGGCCCTTTGTGACATCCAATGGGAATAAGTACATCCTTGTGGTCGTAGATTATGTCTCAAAGTGGGTGGAGGCAATTGCCACCCCAAATGATGATGCAAAAACGGTCACCAAGCTTTTCAAAAAGATAATTTTCCCAAGATTTGGAGTTCCTAGAGAAATCATTAGTGACGGAGGAACGCATTTCCAAGAGAAGAAGCTTGCATCCCTTTTGACCAAATATGGTGTCCAACATAGAACCGGCTTGGGATATCATCCTTAAACAAGTGGTCAAGTCGAGATTTCAAATAGAGAGATCAAGCAAATCCTTGAGAAAGTTGTGAACAAGACTCGGAAAGATTGGAGCACAAAGCTTGATGATGCTCTTTGGGCTTATAGGACGACCTATAAGACTCCCATAGGAGCCTCCCCTTACAAGCTTGTCTATGGAAAAGCATGCCATTTGCCAATCGAATTGGAGTACAAAGCTTATTGGGCAATCCGAGCACTTAATCTTGATCTCAAATTGAGCGGTCAAAAGAGGATGATTCAAATACAAGAGTTGGAGGAGTTCCGACTACAATCCTATGAGAATGCAAAGATTTACAAAGAAAGAACGAAATTGCTTCATGATAAGAGAATTAGACAAAAGGCCTTGCACAAGGGAGACAAAGTCCTTCTATTCAATTCTCGCTACCGACTCTTTCCGGGAAAATTGAACTCTAGATGGATGGGTCCCTATGTGATAACCGAAGTTGGAAAATATGGAGATTTCGAACTCAAGGCGGAAGATGGAAGCAAGTTCAAGGTAAATGGTCAAAGGTTGAAGCCATACTATGAAGGAGCATTTGTTGGAGAGGTCGAGGTCACCTACCTCGGGCCTCCTCACCCTTGAAAGGACCATCTAAGGGAGAGTTTGGTGGAGTCCTCCCTAAACCACCACTTGTAAATATACTAACCCTCTAACTTGTATTTATTGTTTTATTGCATTTGTTTTAATAAATAGCATGAACTCTTTTCATGAGCGTAAGTGAGGGAGGGTTACTAATGAATTTTGAATTAAGGAAGGAACGAATTCTCGAGTATGGGGACGCATCTAAGAGAGGAGAAAAAGTCAAGGGAAGAAATTCACAGCCCAAATCCGTCCGAATTCCCTCAAATCCGGTAGTATTGCTGGAATCCGGACGTTCAGAGGAGAAACCGTCCGTCCAGCTACGCTGAGGATTTGAAGATTTTTTTTGACTGAGGTCGAATCCGAGCGTCCTAGGAAGAAAAACGCCCGTCTTGCAGAATCCGGCCGGATTTGAAGAAAGACGCCCGTCTTTCTACCTGTGCATTTCAAGGAAAATCTCGGTAGAAGAATCCGTCCGTCTTCAAAAGGAGACGCCCGTCTCGGTGAGAAAGAATCCGAGCGTCTTAAGCTCGGGACGCCCATCTTTGAGGCGTCAAAATTTTGGGAATTATTCGCTGTGACAGAATCCGGGCGTATTGCCCAGAATCCGCCCGTCCCGAAGAGCACGAATCCGAGCGTCTTCAGTACGAATCCGCTCGTCCCCCCCACGCTGTTTTGACCCGACTTTTCCCTAATTAAATTACACCCCACCACACATATAGTGACACATCACTACTCCTTCCACTTGCACTATAAAACCCACCTCCTTATGACTCCCATACATACCCAAATCATTCTCTTAACCCACAAGATCAAAAAGCCCCAATTTTCTAGGGTTTCAAAAAGGGCAACACTCAATCAACAAGGAACATCCTTACCCTTTCACAAATCAAAAGAATCCAACAAAAGAATCAAGAATGGCACCAAGGAGATCCTCTTTTAGGAGTGCAAGAAGACCAAGGATGATGGCAAGTTCTTCTACCTCCCATCTCAACACTTTAAGAAGGGAACATGAAGAGATTGTAGATCTTACAAGGCTTGATGACTTCTCAAATGTGGAATTCCTCAATGATGTGCAAAGATTAGTCTTCCACCGGCTTCTAAGTAAGAATATTCTTCCCACTAAGTTTTTATGTCATGCTACATTGAAGAAACTTGGGATTTATCACCAAGTGGAAGCTCTCTTTGAGGTTTTCGGTCTTTCAACCCTTTTTCGCATGTATGAACCAACCTATCGGTCTCTTATGCTTGAATTTTTGAGCTTTTTGAAGATTACGACCTTGAACAAAGTGATATGCATAGAGTTTAGGTTGGAGAATGTTTCTAGGATGATGACCCTTGTAGAATTCGCAAATGTGTTTGGACTTGATGTTTCGCCTACCCGAACATCGAAACCCAAAAAGTATAGTGTTGCACCTTTGTGGAGGGCCATGACGGGCCGGGATTTCATTCACACCAAGGAATGTCTTGCTTTTCATATCCAAAACCCGATCTTGAGGCTTACATATCGATTTCTCTCGGGCACTCTACTTGCCCGCCGAGATCCGCCATCGTGAACCAATTAGACCTTGTGTTTATGGAATCCTACCTCAACATTCAAGGGAGAAATGGGTATCACTTCAATGCACCTCTAGTTTTGCTAGAGAAATGGGCAAAGTTTAGAAATGGGGATGATGATGGAATGAAGCACATAGTGAATGGAGGACTCATTACTAGACTTGCAAAGCACTTCAACCCAAGGTTCAATGAGAACAATGAGTACACTCCACTTACGGGAAACTCGAGAATTAATGAAGATCTCCTTCTCGTCCATCACCATTGGATAACCCTTGAGGGGGTCGATAAGCGGATAAAGTGGTTGACAAAAGGAAGCGATCCGATTTATCTTCCAATGGCCGATCTACCACGGATCTCCCCAAGAAGAGGAAACTTGTCCCCAATGCCATCCTACCTCATCCCAAGTCAAACAAGGCAAGCACCACCACCACCAAATCCACCACCACAACAACAAGAACAACAAACTCAAAATGAGAAGATAAAAGTGCCTCCCTACCCTTTCCCCTACCAACCGTATAACCATCCAAACCCCTTCATCCTCCCCCGTGACGACTTTGTCACGGGAATCTTACAAGATCTACACTACCGTCAATACTAGACCTCCGTGGACACTTACTATGCCCTCTATCCTCAATATCACGAGATGGTTTGAAGAGGACGGATTAGTGAGGAAGGAGCTTTCCCGTCATGGGCTCAAATGGATTTGCTCTTCCCCAACTCGAAGAGAGCTAATGAAGGGGCGAATGGTAGACAAGAGGAGGAGAGTGGCAATTCTTGTGGAGGTGACACGGCGGAACTTGAGAGTGAGGAAGACGAATTCATGGACCCAAGTTTGAGTGATGCTTCAAAGGATATTTGGGATAGCGATATAGAGGGAGATGATGCCGATGTCTAGAAGACTACTTCATCACTAGGTGGAGCAGGCGAGAGGCACCCACCTAAGTTTAAGTGAAGTTTTCTCATCTCTCCTCTTTATCTTTCAAAGTTTCATGAAAAGAAGTTTGTGTCTTGTTACCTTGTATTTTCATTAATTTTGATCATTGTTGGAGTAGTCCTAGCACCATAGAGGACTCACACCTCGGTACCATTGAGGTGTTCTCATTTTATTGTTCCCATTTTCAAAATCCAAAATGACAAATTAGTTTCATGCATTGCATAGTGTGTGCATGAACTACACCCATCCTTGGACATTAGCAATAGTGTCTAACCCGGTTTGGGGAAGTTAATGCATACACAACGGGAGGTAATCTAAATTATCCTCTCCGTCATAACAAAAACCATGCATCATGTAGTGTAGCTTAGTATAGATTGCATTTAGTATAGAAACCATGCATCATCTTTGCATAATTTCCATCATTTTGGCCATTGAGGACAATGCCCATATTAGTGTGGGGATGGGAATTCTAACATTTAACTCTTATTCAAAAAAATCCAAAAAAAAAAAAAAAATTGAAAAAGTTCGAAAATCATAAAAATTTGAAATTTGAAAAACCCAAAAACATGTTTATTTCCCTTTGTAGTCTTGTGTATATATTGTTTTGTATATATTGTGTTTGTTCTATCCTTGTTCACATTGATTGACTACGCCACATCCGAGACATGAGGATAATGAAGACCGCATGGTATGATCTTTCCAATCTCCTTTTTCCTCTTTATGTTAATGATTATGTGGCTTTATTTTGATTGATGCGGTATAACAATGTGAATTTAGGACTTGCATGTAGTTTATACGTCATATTAGTTGATAGAATCACTTGTATTAGGATGTTTATATTAGTTGCATCATGGCATGTAGTTGCATGTTAGAAATGTTTTGAAAAATGCCTAATTAGGAACTTTGACAAGAGCAACTAAGCCATTACAAATACTTGTTCAACTTAAGACTTTGCCTACTAGAATGGTTGTAAAACACCCTAGATAGTGTCATACTAGTGTCTTTTGACCCATGACCCAAGGCCTAGTCAAGGGTTTGCATGTGAGTCACCTATCCAACCCCGTGATGCGATGTGGACTTGGTCAACTTGTCTAGGTGACCTTGATTGACCTTGTGGTAAGGCAACCCAAAAATATTTTCTATCAATAAGCTTGAAGTGCTCATTTCAAAGAATTTTGTCATGTGGAAGTAATTTAATGCCAAGGAAACCTCAAATGTTATGAATTGTTGAATGTTGAGAAATTTAAGTTGTTTTGATGGAGGCGTACCACTTCGATGTGCTTTGGTGCGGGATCCATTGAATTGGGCCCCCACACGGTTGTGAATTCGGCCGCCCAGAGACAGAGTGACTATCACCCCGAAAAGCTATTGTCTAGAGGTTAACCGGTTGCCTAATAAGCGATTGGCGAAACCAAAGGACACTAGCCCGGAAGGGACAAACCCCATCTTAAATTTTTGAAATGTGAAAGTGAAATGAGGACAATTTTGAATACTAGTCATATCCACCCATTGTGTATAAAGATTTGAGCATTTCATTCCCAAAAAGCCTTTTTGTCAAGCCACTTGGTCGAGCTTGGGACGATCCTTGACCTTTACTTTTGTAGAGAATTCGAGACTTGTCATGTCATATGCTACTAGCATCATAGGGATCATCATTCCACCACCATCCGATCGCTCTTGACGAAAGCATTTGGAAATTGAGGACGAAAGTAGTCTAGTTTAACACCATTTGGAGGTGATTTAGTGCCATCCTCTTAGCCTTAGTAATTTGTTGAACTAGTATTTGTGAAGGATTACATGCTCTTAAATTTGTTCCTCTTTAGTGCCTCCGCTACTTGATGAGGAAGTGGCTATTCTTTTGTAGATGCATCCATTATGTGATTTTCTGTGCTTAATGTTTGGATGTGTCGCCATTTTGGCAAGACCCACCTTGCCTTGCAAGAAGGCATCCTACCTCATGGTTGTCTTGTTGTGAGTTGAAGGGGCGGAGTGAGACCCGCTAATTGTCTCATATCGGATATGCTATTAGGTTAGTTTAAATAATGGTCCTAGTCTTTGTCACCTCTTTACTCGGGACGAGCAAAGGTTCGGTTTGGAGATATTTGATGTGACCATAATTAGCGCATATTTAGCCCCCGAATTAGCCTTGTTCCCATGCTTTTTAGTGCATTTTTGGGCCATTTATTATCTTTAGTTCTTTGTTTTGCATATTCTTTGAGATTTTGATCCCTTGGTAGGAAAGGAGTAAGAATCTTGCATTTTCATGGCAAAACAAGACTAAATTGATCGAATTCAATGACCAAGCATCAAGGAGAGACAAGATTAGAAGGCCTTTGTACATATGGTAGTAGATGAGCAATGTTGAGAAAGGATCCTTGAGTCCCCAAGGAAATCCCCAAGGAATTTATGAAGAAAAGAAGAAGAAGCCTTGCTGAGGCACAATCCGTGCGGGTTGTCTACAATCCGGCCGTCCTTCACCCGCACAATCCGTGCGGTTTTCCACCAAGACGCCCGGGTTCCATCACCACAATCCGCCCGGATTCTCTTGAATCCGCTCGGATTCTATCGCGTAATCCGCCCGTCCCGACCCTAATCCGCCCGGATTCCTCTCAGCCGCGATTTCCTCTTCTCCAAGCTACGAAGAAAGAAGCCCTTCCTTCGGAAAATACCGGCTCCTCCCTGCTCAATCTAAAAAGTGTAATTACTAGTTTAGCCCTTAGTTAACCCTAATGCATCCCCCTAATTTCCACTATAAATACCCCATTAGTCTAATTAGAAGAGCATGTTCTTCTTATCAACAATTAGAGTAGTTAATATCAATCAAATCTCTCTTTAGTTTTGTAATCAACAATTAATCAAGTTCTAATACAAGTTTTATTTCCTTAATCTCTCTTTTGTTCATCCTTTATTTTGGGTAATTGAAGATTATTTGGGTTATTATTGGGAGATTGACAACCTCTCAATCAAGCATTCAAGTACTTCTTTTATCTTTGCTTTATTATTGGAATCATTAGTAGGTATAATTCTCTTAATCCCTTTTTAATTATTGTTAATTACTTTCATTTTTTCATCATGTTTCATTTTGTTGGTATGATTGACAACCTTGCTAGCATGATCAACATGATAATGAGTGAGTAGTCTCTTAGCTAAGGTTAATGGGTGATTAGGGGAAACCAACATGGGGAATGATTCATGCTTAAATTAATATGCTTTCATGTTTTATTTGCTTGCTTGTTTTGATCTCAACTCATGCACATGTTATATTTGATGAAATGCTAAGACTATGAATCCTTGCATTTACTACCATCTCCTATCTTTTCAATGAGACTTGTAAGACATAACCCAACTCGAGTCTCATTAGACCATGCATGTTGTTGAGTAGGGAAGATTAAGTCGACTTGTAGGTGTTGTACAATCTAATCGATTCGGCTCCGGGACCCAAACTTTCCTAGGATCGTAAGATATAACCCAACTCAATCCATCACAACAATAATTGCTTGCTTATAATTTGAGAACATGTTTGTATGATCAATTCCCATGATTCCCCTATGATCCCATGACACCCTAGTGCTTTTTAATCAATTGTTTACACCCCTTTTAATTCATCTTGCTAGTTTATTTTCATTGCTATTTTAGTTAGTGACCTTCTACATCAACCCAATTTGTGACACCCCCAAGACACCACTAGTTCCAATAGAAATCTCATTTCAATACCCATCCCTTGGGATCCGACCTTTACTTGCCTCTTTACTAATTGTAGAGTTGTTTGTGAAGCTATAAATTGTGTTTTGATTCGGACGTAACCTAACGACCACACCTTTAATTGTGAACACGAAACGGACCGATCATTGATCATAGATGGAGGGAGCTATACCAATGCGGCTTCCATCACCAAGGTCAACAAGCTGAATCTGGTGACTCAGGATCACCCAAATCCTTACAAAATCAGATGGTTAAACAAGGGAACAGAGGTTAAGGTTGACAAACAATGTCTAGTTCCATTCTCTAGTGGGGAAGTGTACAAGGATGAGGTACTGTGTGATGTTATACCCATGGATGCTTGCCACCTACTGTTAGGGAGGCCGTGGGAGTTTGACAGGAATACAACTCATCAGGGGAAAGAGAATGTTTACAGCTTCAAACATGAAGGTAAGAAGGTTCACATGACTTCCTTGGCAGCTTCAGACGCTACAATGTACTCAGCCTCCGTTGTAGAATCCGCAATGACCGACTCTTTGAAGCTCCTCCAGCTAACCGCCCCACAATTAATCATGAAAACAAAGCCATCCTGGGATTTCAAATCATCCTTATCAGTTTGAAAGCTCGAGTCAGTGTAACCCTTCACACTTAGCTTAGAATCTCGTCCAAACACCAAAAATGAATCCTTAGTTCTTCTCATGTACTTTAGGATATTCTTGACGGCTATCCAGTGACTCTCACCTGGTTTGGCTTGAAATCTAATTGTCATGCTTAAAGCATACGATACATCGGGACGAGTTCATACATGATTGATCCTACGTCGGAAGCATAAGGGATCAATTTCATGCGTTCAACATCTTCAGGTTCTATGGGTGACGGAGACTTGCTCAATGTAACCCCACTACCCATTGGGATAAAACCCCTCTTGGAGTTGTCCATGTTGAAACGTCGAAGAACCTTATCAATATCAGACTCTTGACTTAGTGCCAATATCCTCTATCTCTATAGATCCGGATACATCCAATATGCATTGTGTCTCTCTTAAATCTTTTATTCGGAACTGATTCCCTAGCCACCCCTTAACAGAGGTAAGCATTGGTATATCATTGCCAATGAGAAGTATGTCGTCTACATACAAGATTAGAAAGATGACTTTGCTCCCACTAAACTTCATGTATAAACATGGTTCTTCGACACTTCGAGTGAAACCATTCTCTTTTATGACATGATCAAAATGATGATTCCAACTTCTTGATGCTTGCTTAAGACCATAGATGGATCTCTTAAGTTTACATACCATGATAGGATTTTTAGGATGTACAAAACCCTCAGGCTGTGTCATATAAACTTCCTCCTCTAATTACCCATTTAGGAAGGCGGTTTTGACATCCACTTGCCATATTTCATAATCATGAAATGCGGCAATTGCTAACATAATCCGAATTGATCTAAGCATGGCTACGAGGGAAAAGGTTACGTTATAGTGTAAACCATGAATTTGAGTGAAACCTTTCGCAACTAGCCTTGCTTTGTAGACATCATCATGCCCTTCTATACCATTCTTTACCTTAAAGATCCATTTTCATTGAAGAGGACTCACACCTTTAGGCAAATCAGCCAAGTCCCATAATTGGTTCTCATGCATAGATTTTATTTCGGATTGCATGGCCTCTTGCTATAAAGTTGAATTTGGACTAGAAATTGCAGCTTTGTAGGTTGCGGGTTCGTCACTTTCCAAAAGTAAGACGTCCAATTCGTCATCCAACTCGATGATGCCCACGTATTAATCGGGTTGGTGACTAACCCTACCTGACCTCTTAGGTTCGGAAGGAACAACAACTTGATTAGACGGTGAAGTAACATCTTCTTGCACCTCTTTTCCAGTTTGTGGTTCTTGAACTTCGTCAAGTTCAAAATTTCTCCCACTCCGTCTCTTAGAAATAAACTCATTCTCTAAGAAAACAGTTTCACGAGCCATAAACACTTTGTTTTCGTGACGGATGTAGAAGTAAAAACCATGTGCTTCTTTTGGATAACCTACAAAGATGCACTTTTGGGATCTTGGGGCTAGCTTATTGCAAGTCTTTATTTTGACAAAAGCATTACAACCCCAAATATTTATATAAGACAAATTGGGGACCTTCCCTTTCCACATCTCATATGTAGTCTTCTCAGTGGCTTTAGTCGGGCTACGATTGAGTGAGTGAACGGCCGTTTGAAGGGCAAATTCCCAAAAGGAATCTGGTAAATCAGTTAGACTCATCATTGATCGAACCATATCTAGTAGGGTTCGATTTCTCTTTTCGGCAACACCATTGAGTTGAGCTGTGCCCGGTGGAGTGAGTTGTGATACAATACCACAATCCTTTAAGTGAGAATCAAATTCATTGCTAAGATATTCCCCACCACGATCGGATTGTAATGCTTTATTCTTCTTGTTCAATTGGTTCTCTACTTCGTTTTGAAATTCTTTGAATTTATCAAAAGCTTCACTTTTATGTTTGATTAAGTAGACATACCCATATCTACTTAAATCATCGATAAAGGTGACGAAGTAGTCATAATTTCCTCTAGTGGTGATAGTCATTGGACCACATACATCGGTATGTATTAGTCCTAACAAATCACTTGCTCGTGTTCCTTTACCATTAAAAGGATTGCGAGTCATTTTTCCTAGAAGACATGATTCTCATATACCAAATGATTGAAAATCAAATGATTTAATAATACCAGTCGACACTAGTCTTTTAATGCGTTTTTCGTTTATGTGACCTAATCGACATTGCCAAATGTACAATTCATTTTGGTCACTTGTTTTGAGCCTTTTTGATTGTATGTTATAAATATCTTTACTTGAGTTAGAAGTTTCAATAACATAAATGCCATTAACTGAAGTGCCTTGGCCTATGGCCAAGTCATTTCTAGAAATTATACAACAATTGTTTTTAATAGCAAAAGAAAATCCTTCCATGTCTAACATGGCAATGAAAACGATGTTCTTAGATAAAGACGGTACAAAATAACAATTATGCAAGTACAACTCAAAGCCATTAGCCAAAAAAAGTACATAAGTCCCTTTTGAAGTGGCGGCTACCCTAGCTCCATTTCCTTGTCGGAGATCTACATCACCCTTGTTTAGCTTTTCCACATTTCTAAACCCCTGTAAATGATTACAAAGGTGAGAACCACAACCGGTATCCAATACCCATGTTGAGGTGGAAGTATAATTTATATCAACAACAAAGATTTCGGAAGAAATATTACCAAGTGGAATGTGAGATCCATCATTGATATCTCCCAAAAAGATGTGGAAATTCCTCACCCAATATCCCAAGCCATGACAATAAAGGCATACATTGGTAGTCCCACTAGCCAGTAAATCCCTATGGTTTGAATTAGACCTCCTACTTCTCTTCCTCTTCATGAACATTCTATTCTTGATGGAAAGTCCTTTGCAAAAACTCTCACTAGCTTTCTCATTTCTCCTTGCTTCCAAAGACAAGGATCTCATGGTGTTAGTGAGATTGTCTTCACAAGTAGTTATTTGGTGAATTAACTCTTCAATTGATTCTACTTTAGAACTCTCGGTCGATGTTTTTCATAAAACTCAACTCTAGCCCCGGAACATAAGACTAGTCATAATATCCCGTTGAGACCAACCAAATTTCGCGTGTAATAACGTTTTATTACCCCACTTACCCAATGATAAATGAAGGCACCTCGGGAAAACCGAACCTACCCCAAATGTCATGGGGATTCATGGGTCCTACTATTTGGTAAGGCTAATCTCAATTTTAAAATCAGTGAGAGGTCATGTCAATTTATTATCTATCAATTTAAGTGAGCTAAAAGGTCGAATTATCGATAATTTTAATTGACACGGTCGAAAACTCGATATGATATGCATGTGTTGTTGTGGCGATTTGGCACTGCATGCAACATATTAAAAGAAATGCAAAGCAAATAATAAATTCCTAGTATGACCATCTAAAATAGAAAATCAAATAATCTATTACAAATTCGGAAACCAACTCCTTTGGTCCCTTGAATCTTCAAGTGGCACGCCTCCCTAGAACACCGTCTTCGTCGGAACGCTTTTCCGAATGGCACCGTCTTGAAGGAACTTCGGAATTACAAATAATAATAAAATACATAGCTATTCGTATTATACATTTGTAACATGAAAAAATAGTAAAAATAAAAGTGATACGAGATCACATTAAATTACAACCGAATCAATATCCCCTTACATTACGGGTAATATCGATTAAAACTAAGGCAATACTAAGATAAAATTACATAATTCAAAATTACATAAATAAAATATGACATTCAACAATGAAATATGCAGCATTATATTATGTGTCTATCATGCCAAATTATGTGCCAAATCACCCTATTTAACTTATATCGATCATATAACCCGGTTTTATGGAAATTCACGACTTTTAACTTATTAAAATCGTAAATTAATACTAAAATATAATTTTAGTCCAAGTTAATTATCCTAACACTCTTAGGTCTCAAAAATTAGTCATTACTCAATTTTTGACAATAATTCAACTTAATATAATTTTATGCTCATTTTGACCCCAAAATCATAACATTTATGAAATAAATCCAAATTTAATTACAATAATTTCAAATTTCAAATTTTAAATTTTTGAACATTCTGGAATATATCCATGACACTCATAATGTCAAAAATCATGGTTAAAATTTTTGAATTTATTTTGAGAAAAATGTAGTTGCTATTTATCAGTTTTATCAAATAAAACATCTAAAGTATACAAAAATTAATCTAATCAATTTTACAACTTTAGATATGCTAAGTGGGATATAAATCCAACCTAAAATAATTTTCTCATGCCATGTAATTTGTTCTAGCTATTTATGCTAAAATAGTCACTATGTATGTTATTTTTACACTAAAAATTCATAAATCATGCAAAATGAATCAAGTTCATATTAAATTTTACACACAGTGAGTAAAATATGCATGTGACAACATATTAAAATTTCATGGCCTTTTTCGAAGTTTAACTATATTTAACCATTTTACCTCCATTTAATTCATTTTTATCTCATAAAAATCATATATCATGCAAAATAAATCAAATTTATACGAAATTTTACATAAAATGACCAAAATATGCATGTGATTTCATATAAAATTTCAAGGTCAGAGACTATGTTTAACTATTTTAATCATTTTAACTACCATTTTAATCATAAAAATGTAATAAAATTACTAAAAATCATTAAAATGAGCAATAAAATACCATAAATCATAAAAATGACCTAAATACATTTTAGGACCATAATATACAACATGCATTAAGATTTCATGGCTATATCTAATAAATCAATAATTTTTAGTTTTAATTAAGTTACTAATAACTCGAAAAAACTATAAATCGATTATGCATGCAACATCCTATGCTCTGATACCAATTGTTAGGTTCATATACCTATTAGTAGACTTTTCTATTGGTGAACAAACTAAAATTTTAATATGAGTTCTAAAGATGTAGTGGATGCATAACAAAAGAAATAAGGAGAAAACAATATTCCTTACTTTGAATATGGTCCGAAATTTAGGGCACAAACAAGGACACCTTCCTTGTTTGTTCTTGAGCTTAAGTATTATGGATGATCCTCCAAAATCCCAAGTATTGAGATCCTCCTCTTGTTGCACCCAAAACAAATCCTTTAAAACTAATATATGAATTAACTAGATTTATATATTACTATCCTTAAATGATTCTAATAATATGTATTACTACACTATAGTAATAATATTTATGATAATATTAGAACATTTGATGGAACAATTTTAGAGTTTCTAAAACTATTTTAGAGAGATAAAAATTGAGAAGGTGAATGAATATTGCATGAATAAAAAATGGAGAACAAATTCTCTATAAGAGGAAGGGGGAACCGGTTGTAGGGTGGTGGAAGGCCAATGCATGGCCTTCACCCTTTAGCTTTTTCTCTTATCTAAAATATAGGTGTGCATGGCTAGTTAGCGTAGGAATCATGATGTCTATTTTATCATTTAAAATAAATCATCCACTAACTCCTTCCACCCCCCAATTTTCGGCCACTTTAGATAAAATGGACTTCCATTTTATTTTGTCAATTTGTCATTTGTCACACAATATGTCACATGTAGTATGTAGCATGTAATTAATTAATTCAATGCCTATTTATCAAATAAATATCATTATATATATATTAATTAAATTACATATAACAAATTGTCTAGTAATTCAAAATTACATGGTATAAAATGGGTCATGTTAATATGATTCACAACATTTTGTAATTACTATTAACCATTCATTCATATCTCAATTGTTTCATAAACAATAATGAATTTTAGTAATAAAATCTTTTAATTTCTAAAATAAATCTTATTTAATCAAATTACAATAAGATATAAATATTTTCACTCACAAATGAATTGTTCAAATTTAAAGAATTGATTAACTTGTATCGATATACAATTAATCAACTAGTCTATTAAGGGAATCGTCCTATAGGTGTGACCTTAAGGGATCAACTGATCACCACCGTCAAACGACAGTAATGTCAAACTCTAGTTAGCCAATCATTACTGATTAATGTTGATCAGTTGACTATATAAATGAATCATCCCTTACGTATTCTTATTTTGAGATTTAAACATGTGATCGCACTATTGTTTAGGACACATCCACCAACAGATTAACGATGAATTATGACTAAAACAAAGTAAACTAAGACAAATAGGTAAATGGAAAGATGTAACTCAATGAATTAGGAAACTACGGTATTTGGTTTCACTAGTGTAGGATATGGTTGACTTATGGTTATAACTAGGGTAACCTAAGAGTAAGGTCAAGGAAGGTCTCCACCTCTCGGTGCAACACGGTCCTCTTAAACTAGGTCGGGTCAAACTCTCGCTCTAACCCTCCCTAACATGCTATTATCACACACAAACTCGACACAAGCCTAAATTCTCACCTAAGCATGCAAAAGAAGATGAAGGAACTCAAATTCTCATTCAAGCCTTCCAACAAACACTTGGTGTGCACAACAACAAAGCTTTTAATCAAAGACTCCCCCTTGTATCAAAACCAACAATCAAACCACAATTAACCCACATAAGATCCCCCATCTACCTTAGTAATACACTACTCACACATGTTAATGAAAATGGAGGCAAAAGAAGGAAACTTTATTATGAAAATAATAAGAACAAACATAATATAAAGACAAGTAATTAAACTACAATAAATATGTAAACAATTGAGAGGAAGAGTAATTAGGATGAGAATTTTACCCGTAATTAAAGGAGCAACCTTGGATTGAAATAATAAGAAATGAATCTCTTCTTCCTTCAAATTACAACCCACTAATATAAATGTAAACTATTGAGAATTGTAGAACTTGAATAAACTAAAGATGAATTACATTAATTTAGAAGAAAGATTACAACTTAGATTAAGGAGAGATAGAGAGGAAAATAATTTAAGGTTCTTGTCTTACAAAATGAGAGATTGATTATTCTAATCTAATTGGGTAGAATTAAGCTAAGGTAGTGTATCGTCTAATTGGGTGGTGTGAGGTGTGTCTCTAATAATAATAATAATAATAATAATAATAATAGTAGTAATAATAATAATAATAATAATAATAATAATAATAATAATAATAATAATAATAATAATAATAATAATAATAATAATAATAATAATAATAATAATAATAATAATAATAATAATAATAATAATAATAATAATAATAATAATAATAATAATAATAATAATAATAAATTTCTGAGAGGAGAGAGGAGAGGGAAGTGCGACTCAACGATCGTGAACCCTACTGCCCTTCGCTGCTGCCTCTACCGCCTACTGCTGCCACCATCAGCACCTTGATCAGCCCCTTCACACCGTCGGCGTTTGATCATCGGTGCTGGGTTGTCGGTTGGGGTGTTGGTTTCGCGAATTAGGGCAGAAAGGTTCTGCGATTTAGGGCTTCTTTTTCCGGTGAGTTCCCGCCGTTGGCTACCAATATCCACCCCACGTCGACCTTTAAACCTTACGTCGTCGGTCAGGGGAAGGTTTTGTTGGTCATTTTCCGGCGAGGGTCTCCTGTTAGGAGGGTGTTGCAGTAAGTCGTCTTTCTCAGGGAGCCTTGTCGTCTGTCTGCAACCGGTAAACCTGCACCACCACTGCTGGGCCATTAGACCTCACGTCGCCGGTCCTTGTCGTGGTGGCCGACGACTGCCTGCGACTTCCTATCACCGGTGAGTTTTCCATCTGTTTTTACCGTGAGTTCTTTTATGCGTTTTTCTTTATTTTTTCCCGTACTGCTGGTTGCTGTTGCTCCTTGTCCTCCGTTGTCCGGCCACCTCTGCCGCTACTGTAGGGTTGTTGTGTGGGTGTTACGGGCTAAGGCTGCTGTGGGGTGTGGGTTTCTTCTGAGCCGCCTTTGTGGCCGTTTTGGTTTTTGTTACGTTGATTATTGATCACCACCGGAGTGGGTGGTGCGTTGGTGGTCAGCTGGGCTTCCCTTTTGGTTGCTAGTAGCGGGTACATTTTGAGCTCCTAGCTGCTTGTGCGTGGTGGTTTCCGCTCAGGTGGTGTTTGTTGGTGGCTCTATAGTTTTCTGTGCAGGTTGGTGGTGTGTTCCTTCATGCCCGAGCTTGTGCGGTACCATTGTCCTTTTTCGAGTCTTCATACTTGTCGGGATGGTTTTGGTAAGGGCCTTACTAAGGCAGCTTGACATAAACATTTACAGGACCGACACTACTAGGATGGTGCGTTGGAACTTACGCGTCAGACTCTTACTGATAGTTTGACTGTTTATTCCAATGCCAAGAGTTCTTTGAGACGGATGGGCCTCTTGTTGTGTGGGGTGTGTTTTAAAACCCGTACTATTAGAGCAAGATGTTGGCATAGTCGGGGTGATATTGTGATGCATCCTGAGTGTGTTGATGGCCTCTACACCTTCCATATTCATGGTATTCCGAGACCTTTTGCTCCTTCTACTTTGGTTTCTTCTGATGATAGTGTAGAGATTGTTTAGTGGTCTATATCTTCGCTGGATCGTTTATTGTCTTTAGGCCTTCGCACCGTGAAATCTATTCCTCCTAAGTGCCGTCTTGGGTTTGCTCGGGCTTTCAAAGGGCCCTTGGATGAGGTGTTTGATTCCCCTAGTGATTTCTCCCGCTGGGTTCGTTTGCTTGTTCTACCACTTTGTTTGCTTAGGACGTTCGCTCCTCGGAGTAATCATGAGTGTCAGACTGCTATTCGGCGTCAGCATCAGGAGGAGAGTATTGCCAGGGCTATCCTTGCTTGGGGTGCACCGGGGGGGGGGGGGGGGGTTGCAGTTGTTGCAGGAGTGTTTTGATGAGGGTCCTTCTTCATTTACTGTGGATGAGGAACTGGAGTTGAGTGAGCTTAACCTCCGCCAATGTCGGCGGAAGATTTCTGATGACCATTATACTGCTGCTGTCCGGGTGTTTTCTTCCTCTAGGGTCGCCCCTACTCCGATGCCACTCTTGTGGCCCAGCGTGAGAAGCATCCTGTCGCCCCGCCTCCTTCATTGCCTCCTCTGTCTAGGGATCATCATCCTCTGGTCGCTTCTTCGGCTGTGGTCTTGGATATGATTCGGAGCTTCCCACGTGGTACTTCCTGTGGGAGGGATGGTTTTCGTGCCCAACACCTTATGGATTGTTTGAGTGGCGCTGCTGTGGCTATCTCCGATGATTTGATCACTTATATGACTAGGGTGGTTAATCTTTTTCTTGAGGGCCGGTGTCCTCTTCCTCTAGGTGAGTACATTGCCAGCCCCCCTCTCACGCCACTCGTTAAACCGGGTGGTGGGGTTCGTCCTATTGCTGTTGGTACGGTCTGGAGATGGATTGTCTCTAAGGTTGGTGCTTCTATGGTTGGTCCGTCTTTATCTTCTTATTTTGATGGGCTTCAGTTCGGGGTGAGTGTGTCTGGTGGAGGAGAGGCTATCTTGCATGCCTTGAATTGGCTCATTGAGGCTCGGGGGGCTCAGGTGGGGCTTTCTATGTTGCTGGTTGATTTTCAGAATGCGTTTGAACCTTGTTGATCGTTCGACCATGCTTCAAGAGGTCCGCCGTCGTTGCCCGGCTCTCTCCTGTTGGGTGGAGTTTTGTTATTCCAGCCCGACCTGCCTTTTTTATGGGGAGCACTGCTTATGGTCTTGTCAGGGTGTTCAGCAGGGTGATCTGTTGGGCCCTTTGCTTTTCGCGTTGGTTTTGCATCCATTAGTTTGCAAGATCCGGGACATTTTTGACCTCACTTTGCAAGCGATGTACTTAGATGATGGCACCATCGTGGGTGATACTTTGGAGGTGGGGAAGGTCTTGGATTTGATTATGGTGGATGGCCCTCGTTTTGGATTGCATCTTAATGTTTCCAAGACGGAGGTCTTTTGGCCTGTTGAGGATCCTCGGAGTCGGCTTCCTGGGGTTTCCCCCCCTTCTATTTCTCGGCCATTGCATGGTGTTACAGTTTTAGGTGGACCTGTCAGTGCTTGTTCTGATTTTAGCAGTGGGATTGTGGCGAAGAGAGTAACCAAGACCATTGAGCTAATGGATTTGGTTGCGAGGATTGAGGACTTGCAATGTGAGTTGCTTCTTCTTCGAGCTTGTACTGGTATTTCCAAGCTCTACTTCTCACTTCGTACTTGCTCCCCTAGTGTTTTTGGGCCTGTCCATCTTCCTTTTTATGCCGCTCTTCGTTCTAGCTTGGAACGTATTGTCACCGCGTCAGGGTCGGGTTTTGGGGATTGGCAGTGGCGCCTTGCTACATTCCCTTTTCAGCTCGGTGGTCTTGGTGTCTATGCGGCGGGAGATATTTTATTTTATGTTTTTATTGCGTCCCGTTTGCAGTCTGCTGGTTTGCAGGCTAAGCTCCTCGGCCCTTCTGGTATTGTAGCTGCTGGCCCTGCTTTTGATGATGCCGCGCAGGTGTTTACTGCAACTACAAGATCTGGTATTTTAGGTAACCCTAGTGAAATTGCTGCCCCCAAACTTATGAAGAAATTGGCCGATATTTATTTCGCGACGGTTCTTCTTGCCTCGTAGTCTGTTTTCTCTTTGACACCACGCCAGCTTGCTTTATGGCAGTCTCAGCAGGGTTCTCACTCCTCTGATTGGTTACGTGCGGTTCCTATCTCGGGGTTGGGTCAGACTATGAACGGGAGGACTTACCGTAGTGTGTTGGGGTATCGTCTGGGTGTTCCGCTTTTCACGGTATCTAGGCCCTGTCCGGCTTGCTCTCGGGTTTTTGCTGAGGATGTTTTTGGGGACCACGCTGTTTCTTGTACTGGTACTGTGGGTGTTAAACATCGGCATAAACTTGTCCGGGACACTCTTTTCGACATCTGCTATAGATCTGGTATTACTGCGGGAAAGGAGGTTGATATCGGTTTGGTTGATGGACATGGTGGCTCTCTTCGTCCTGCGGATTTATTGCTTTAATCTTGGGACAGGGGGCGTGATGTGTGCGTTGACTTGACAAGTTCTTGTTCTTTGACTCAGACTGGGAAGGCGGATTTTGTGACTGACCGGGTTGTCGCTGATGCTGCTCAGCGGAAGTGTGCTAAGTATGAGGATTTGTGCGCGGTAGCGGGTTATGGTTTCCTTCCTTTCTCTTTCTCTTCACTTGGGGAGCTGGGTTCGGATGCTGTTGCCTTGCTCAAGCGGATCCAGAAATTCTCGGTATCTCAGGATGCGGGGGCTCGGGTGGCCGCTTACATTTTTACTAGACTTAGCTTTGCTATTGCTAAGGGTGTGGGAGCCCAGATTGTCTCTCGGCTCCCCACCGATTTCATGTAAACTTTTATTTTTCTTTTAATGAAAGCTGCGCGCATCCTTCCATAATAAAAAAATAATAATAATAATAATAGTCATCATCATCATCATCATAAATGGGGAAGGGGATTAAACGTATCCCACAAAAGAAAAAGGGAAAACGAGATTTAAATGGAACACATCGATCTGGGAGCCGGTCCACCGTCCGCCTGTGATAGCACCGGCTGGGAAGTTTCTGGAAAACAAAGAGAGTTTTCTGTGTTGTGGGAGCCGGTAATGGGGGCGGCAGCCCGTGGACCGTCTGGGAATGCAAGAGTTGTTGCGAGCCGGTTGGGAGGCTGACAGGTAGCCGGCTGCGGATGCACTTGTTGGTTGTTCAATTGAAGGTGCGAGTTTGCTGCCACGGTGTCAGTTGCAATTGCAGGTGATGATCATGTTGTCATTGGTTGTTGTCGAGTTGGTGGTCCGTTGGTGTTGTTGCTGATGTCGGTGATGGTGAATGACGAAGCAGCAGTTCATGCGAGATGAGCACGACGGTTGTGGTTGTTAATGGAGATGATGGTGGTGGTGAAAGCGATGTCGTATGATGATGATGAGCACGAAAATGGTGATGATGATGAATGTCGTGATGGGGATGATGGTTGTTGATGCAGGTGACGAACGTATATGGTGGTGATGATATGCAGGGGACGGGTGATGAACATAGACGATGCAGGTGATGGGTTATTGTGATTGAAGGGAAGACGAGGTGGATGGTTGATGATGGTGGTGGGGATCAATTGGTGATGTCGGAGTTGAGTTGGTGGTGGTACGAAATGGTGAAGGAGGAAGGAGATGGAGGAGGTGTGGATAAAATGGTGGTGTTGGGTTGTGGGTGGACAAGAAAATGGTGATTGAAGAATTGCGATGGTGGAGTAGGACGAAAATATAGAGGAGAAGGCGGGTTGAAAAAGTGATGATGGTGAGTTGATGGTGCACACGTGTAGAAACCAAATACACCACACCAGTACACATTCAAACTAAATCTAAGTCGAATTGACTTCGCCACATTTGATTAATGCAAGACTTTGTATTGACCCGTCTCATCTCCGTCTTTATTATCTCAATCTCCATCTCACTTATTTTGGTACCTTTGATTAATGCATTGACCCACCACTTTAACTCGTCTTGACTCTCAATTTCCGCCTTGCTTTTCCGTCTCACCTACACATAATAGTATTAATAAATAAGTAATAATAATACTAATGTAATATAAAAATCGACTATTTATTAAATTTAACGAAAACGACTAATTATTATAAATTAGTTATTAAATGAGCTATTTAAAAATTTAAGTACACAAAATCGAGTTAAAGTAAGAGAATAAGACGGGGCTAAATTGTCCTAAATTAGGACGATATCAAGGGCAAAACCCTAAAAGACAAATATAATCAAAAGACACAATACCAGTTACTTACCGACGAAACTGATGCGAAAGAGATAAACGAAAGACTCACGAACGATCAATTGCCTTGAGAGTGATTAAGGGTGATTAGAGGAGTGAAGAACGTAGTTAGGTTTTGGTAACAATGAATAGAAACTGTTACACGCGATTTATATAATCTTTAATCACCCTTAATCAAATCGCGGAAATTAATCCCCTCAGACCGGTTACTCGGTCGAGTACCTGGAGTACTCAGCCGAGTACGCCCTACTCGACCGAGTATCTCACTACTCGGCCGAGTGTTCCTGGACAGTAAACTGACTAGACAACAAAAGACATACTACTCGGCTGAGTTAGCCCTATTCGGCAGGTAAACTAGACTCAGAAAATCGTGGTATTAGAGTCTTCTCTCCTTAAAAAGAATTTCGTCCTCGAAGTTCACACCCATCCTATATAGCATACTCACAAACCTATCCACTAACTAATACCACCCAACTCTCATCCTTCAACCTTGACACTAACTCACCCAACAACGCTTGCCTCAACAACGCAGTTCGCAACATAGCATTCACCATAAAATAACCCTCCTAACTTCATAGTATTATCGAATACCAACAACACCAGCGCCGCCAACTTTGTCTTACTTCCATACCACTTACTAGCAAATCCAATACCAACACAATCCACCAAACGAGTTGTTACATTCTACCACCCTTAAAATGAACTTCATCATCAAAGTTTACTCACATTCATAAGCGTCACCACCCAAAACTGTCAACACTATCGTAACCATACTTACCTGCAAACTTACTCCATAATCACACATAAAATACATTCTACTACAAGCATAACCTTTACCTTTCATAATACCTACCACAAGTCCATCCTTTATTCCTCATCAAGACTCAACACTTCCAAATATGCCACCGTACGCATAACCATCAAACTCTCTTTGTCGCTTCCTACTCCTCTTAAGATAAACATTAGGTCCTCGTAACCTAACTAGTACTATATCCTTAGCTATTTCTGCCCAATTATCACCATCTCATGTCACCGATGACTTATTATAGCCTCAACTCTAACAACCATTCCTATATCAAAGGCTCTCTTTCTCTAACAGGGCCATACTTCTAAACACCCCGTACACCACCCATCATATGCCACAAAATCGTCAGCATAACCACCACTTCAACTATTCCACATTACCGCACAACCACATACTTCCGTATTCTCGCACCTGTTCCCACAACATCACATACGATCCATAAATTATTACACACTCGCTAGGTCCTTAAATTCCCCTTTTTATTGTCATCAAACTCGTCCAAAACTTATCATGAAACTAATTCCCAAACACTCCGTACTTACTGCTCTGATAAAAGACTATGTACCAACCGCAGCTTCCAACTCAGTACCCACATGTTCCGCTAATTGTTGGAGCTTGTGTCCTCCACAAATTAGTGTGATAACATTTTTAAATCTCTTACTGGTTCACAAGGGTATACTTCGTATTTTAATCAGTTGATTAACGATTACCTAATAACGGTTGGCTTGCTAGAAAGTTTGACGTTATTATCATACAGATGGCGGTGATCAACTGGTCCCTAAAAGTCACACCTAAAGGATGTGTTTGAGAGATGTGGTTATGGAAATGTAATCACATTGATGCCTTCTATGACTAAACAGTTAGTCAATGTGTTGATGACACGATTATTTAATGCCGATTAAATAGTATTAGCGGAGACGAATTAACTGTGAATTCGTCAATTGAATATAATAAGTTATATTTAATTAATGTATATAATGTTAAGCTTAGACGAAATAATATGTTAATTCGTAATTAAATGTAATCGGCTATATTTAATCAACAAGATGAATGTGTCATAGTGGTAATAGTAAGGGTACTCAAACCAAGAGGTTATGGGATCGATCCTCACTAGATGACAATTTATATTTAACACATTTTATACATTTTTCGAATAACCGAAAATAAGGAAATTATACTCCTTATTATTTCGGTATTTGGGCCATCTTCCCTCATACACGGTTTAAGAGATAGAGAGGAGTGAATTTTCTAACCTTATTTTTTCAACTCATTCTTGCCACTCATCTCAACTAAACACAAAACCCTAATTTTACAGAAAATTTGAGGGATCGATTCTAGCAAAAGAACAAGGACATATCTCATATCGTCTTGGGTGCAACTGATAGGCGAATATCAACTTTGATATTGTTCTTAGGCCGTTTTTGCTAGGACCAAAGGTTATTTCTTAATCCTTTATGCTTTTGTTTATGCAATTTAGTTTTATGACTCGTAATCATCACTTTATAATTCGTTATAATCCTTAAATTAAAGGGATGCATACAGATAAATCCCACAAGTGGTATCAGAGCCAAGGCCACGAATTTTTATTTTGATGATTCTCATAAAATTGTTTGTAAACAATAATTAGGGTTTCCGAAAAAAAATATACTCGGTTGAAATTTTTTTTTGAGCCGTGAAGATTTTTTTTTTACAGCCGATTGTTGCGTCTTTTTGTTGTTGTTTTATTTCCATTTGATTTTCATATTATTGTTTTAATCAGTTAAGATAATAATTATGATAATTTGTAGATGTTTCGATTTTATAAATCGAGATGTAAATGAAAATCGTTTTTCTTTTCGGATTGATGAATTGTTTTTGCTGTTTTTGGCATATAACTTAATTTAACAAAAGTTCAAATCAATTATGATAATCGGTTATATCATGATTTAGATATTCTTTTAACATGTTAAATTTGAATAATCTAGTTTGAATATGTATATAAATTATAAGTTGTATATGCAAATCTTTTTAATAGCAACTTTAAACAATTGTTCGTTTTTCCGATCGATGAGTGCGGCTGTTTTTCAAAAGAAAATTTTGTTTTTTTTTGTTTAGTTTTTTTTTTCAGCCGCAAAGAAAAAAAAGAAAGAATAAGGGCTATTTTTTTTAGGCCGAGACAATTAAAAAATAGGGTTTCTATTTTTGTTTCGGTTTTTCAGCCAAGAAAAGAAAAAAAAAATTTCGTTTATGTTACTGTTCACGACTGCGCAGAATAAAAAAAAAATTTCTGTTTTTTTTGTTTTGACGAGACAATTAAAAAAAAGGGGTTTTTACAAGATTAATCCTCAAGAAATAACAGTTCTTACAAGATAGACATTAAGGGTAAAACTCACTATCCTCAAACCATAAGTAACAATGCTTCACTAGACCTCAAACCTACTTAACTTCCGTCACATTTCTCCAAGAAAGAGTCAGTTTAACCAATGAATCTCAAGAGAATAGATGCCAATGTGGAGGAATCACAAAGAAGGATTAATTCATCAGAATAGGAGATGAAAATTTATAATAAGGACATAGGAAGCAGCTAAGGCTGAAAAAGTAAAGGAAGAAGAAAGATGATCATGGACTAACAAGGTCTGAGACCAGAGAAGGAATTTTTAAGGTGTAGAGTTGCAAGAGGGCTCACTAGGTCGCTCCATCTTCTGGTAGAGAAATAAACACACGAGTCTTGAGTCGCTTCATCTAATATATCCACAGTGTATTTATCTCTTGGTCTACTGCACCATCGTGAAACTTGAGTCTACCCTTGGCCAACTGGTCCGCGGCTTGAGCAAGATTGATTCTGAGCTGGAACTACCATTGTCCCTTCCTTGTGGCATCAAGTTCTCCAAGGGTTAGCTAGGTTGTTGAGCGCGTTTAATATCACCATAATGATTGCGTTATGGTCCGGAAAAACATCACGTCCATGTCCACCTTCGTTCATCATCTTCATCGGAGAAATAAAAAGCAAAACATAGATTCAATGCTAGTCATTGATTTTGCAGGAACACATAAACTAACATTCAAGTCCTTATGGTTTCTACCCATCTCTCATTAAACCATTTATTTAGTCAAATCATTTATTAGGCATTTTCCTAAAGATCAATGTGTGAGCGTCGGGAGCAGTGATGCTCTGATACCAACTGTAATCCCCTATAAAATCTAGTGCAAAACAGTGGCGGAAACACTGTCGAATGAGATTAAATACACAAAGATAAAAGTTCTAGCTGTTATAAATTGAGAATGGGTAAAATTCTCAAGGATAAAATTAAATGGTTAAGTCTAAACAAATGCCACTTTTATAAAAGGGCGAAAATAAAGAAAACCTCCAAAAGTGTTCAAGACTAAAACCATAAAAGAAAGCAGAAAGAACAGAGTAGGATCTACAAACTACTCGCTAGCTCATACAGAAATCCCAGCAAAGCTAACACCTGTCATGTTATAAACATAACAGCCACAATCAGTGGGGAGTAACTCGACGTTCTCCCAACCATATCACATGATATAATTATTACAGAAGTAGATAATATATCAAAGTAAATTGAAACGTTATAAAACATAAGTAACAAAATATGATTACCAAATCACGTTAACCAACGTGCTGCATGCTTAAAAGCAAAATATTCAAAAGACAGAATGGAAATAATTTAGTTCAGGCTAGATATCCACTTTAGCTATACTTTTGACACCGCAGCATCTTTACTAGCTTCGGGAACCTAGTGTCACGCTAAGATGACCAACTCCAAGCTCACTAACTAGACAACAAACTATAATAGGACACGACTTACCACGCAGTGCGAAGTCCTAGTCTAAGTACATGTACATGACTCTACGACGATCTGTACCACCCGCAGAATACCCAACCATATAGCTGTTTTAGTAAAACCGTATGCCTTAGTTTATTATTCTTTGCCTTTACTTTCATTATTCCAAACTTAAAAAAAATATCCCAAGTGATATAGTATATTATTCAAATGGTTCGTAAGTGAACTACACTTTTATTTTCTTCGAATTAGAAAACTTAAACTTAAAACCAAAAGTATAAAATTTATTTAAGGACTTTAAATAAATTAAGTTACTGAAATTAAACTTTAAAGACCATCCTTTGACTTAAGGTACTTTAGTAAAGACTTATTACTTAGGCTTTAATGAGACAGAGTTCTACACTAGTTTGTAAAACTGAACAGTAATTGTAAAATTCATAATTAATTAAAGAAAAATCGAAATGACGCAAGGCCAATTTTCATGGTTTCCTGTAGCTTTTGGCTACAACTTTCATTTTTTAACAAACTTTAAATTAGGAAAGTATCAGGGGTCTAAAAATTCATTTCTAAAAACTGTCAGAAAACGTCACCCATAATGTTTCAGTTCATAAATCCACTTTTAGAAAACATTTTAAGGCAAGGCATAATTTTAAACATAATTAAACATGATAAATCTTCATTGAGAAAAAGATTAGCTACTGTATCAAAAGCAAAATATCTTTTAAAAATGAATCTTTGAGAGAAGTAAAAAACACGTTTTACAGGCGAGCTGTTCACAAATAATTTATTCTGACCAAACCGTAAGTCTAAATATTATGAAATTTTTATGCAGACTCCACACTTTAAAATAACAGGATTTTATTTTTTACACTTTTGCAAATTCGAAATAGAAACAGGTGAAATGATTTTTACAAACAGACGAACATATTTGACAGATTTAACAACGGTTTTCATCAAACTTGTAAAATACACCATAAATCGAAAATAATGATTGAAGACCTACAAATTTATACACAACCTAATACTCCATGTCTCTGCCATATAATAAAATATTGTAAATTTACAATTTTATTTAGTATTTTTAATATAATTAAAACCGAACAGAATCGCTATAATCGCAGAAACTGCTTCAATACTTTAAATTACGAAATAAATACTAAAACTTCAAAATAATTACCACGAAAATTCATGGTATTTTAAAATCTATCATTTAACCCAGAAAAATAATTTAAACCTCCTGGAAATCATAAAAACGAATTTATACCATCTTTATATCATATTAATCGGTTTAATCATAAAACTTGCAAATCAACCAAATAAATTCCTGTTGACAAAATAAAATTTATACATAGTCAAAATAATTTATAAAAATTAAGGGATCAGAAATTATATGGTTCAAAAATCATATTAATGAATAAATCTTTATAAACCACAAAAATGAAATAATACAAACAACAACAACAATTAAATCGATGTAATACCGAGTAACGTCGTAGTTACCTTGTTACGAATCCGAATCCACATATGGTAGCCTTCAATATCTCCTCTACAAACCTTTAAAAACATAAATTTCATATGTGTAAAACATATGAATCATTAATCTAGATAAAAACTAGGATAAGAAAGACAAGAGTAATCAATTTACCCTTAGAATAGGTTGAACAGATGATGAGAGAAAGTCGATCCGAAGAAAGAAGCAAGAAGGCAAGCACGTACGTAGAATGATTTGTAAAACGTAAATAAAGAAGCAAGAATGCAAGCACATACGTAGATTTGTTTTAGCAGAGAACCGCGAAAGTAGGGTTACGTTCCATATTTTTTTTGCAAAAGGGATAGATATGTGAATGATAAGATATTATGTGAACAAATAAAATAAAAAGATGCTAGACACTTTTCAACATATCTCGACAAAAGGCCTATGCTTTGATCTTAAAATGATCATTTAAATAAAACTCGGTCCATTTGAGAAATTGGACTGCAAATCCACTAAGAACGGATTTAATTAAATCAAAACCGTAAATCAAAAAATAAAAATTAAATCTCATAAATAAGAATTAAAATATATGAGATTAGAAATGAATAAAAATAAAAATAGGGTTCAATAGAAATAATTTCCGAAGTCTAACGAATTAACTCGGAGTAGAATTAGAATACGAATTAAATGAATAAATAAGGTGAAGCTGAAATAGATAGAAATAACAATAATTCTCGAAAACAAGGAAATATTCGAGACATAAGAGAACTTAAGAATTCAAAGGAAGAAAATAAATGGCTCACAGATAAATTCTGAGTCATACAAATCAAATCGTAATCGTAAATAAAATACGGTTACAAAAATAGATTACAAAAATGGCGGGTGTTACAACCTCCCCCACTAAGAAAAAGTTTCGTCCTCGAAACTTAAAAGTAGAAAACAAACTTTAAAGAACAAGATTTTTTTTGCTTTTTTTTTTCTAAATCATTTGAGTTTACACTTAAATTCAGAAAAATCATCGTTGAGGTCATACAATTTTTAAACCAGTTTTCAAAATTGAACTATTAAAAATGACTTGTCTCATCTCATGGAATGAGGGAATACTGTCGCGAACCAGGGTTCTGTCGTCCAAGATAAGGGTAAGTCAACATTGGAAAAATCAAATCTTACAATCATGCATCAGCAAGCACTGAACCAGTCATTAGACGTCTTTAATGACAAGTCCTAGCATCCACCAATGTCGAAATTCAAAAGTAAATGTGCCAATTTTACTTAAAACCTTTGAACAAACCAAATTTTGAAAATACAACACCACTTTTGAAAGTTTCTCAAGGCATCAAAGTATTGAAAAACAAAATTCGGAAGTATTTTCAAACTAATTTCAAGTCATTTCGAAACAAAACCAAATTTAAATGATAACCCAAAACTAAAAGAGAAAGAGAAGTTCAAAACTTTGAAGCTAGTCATAATTCAAAATTTCCAAGATAATCAAAATACTTTTATAAAAGTCAAAATATTTTGTGTAAAATGGAATTTCTCAAAGAAAAAGGTTAACGAGAAATCAAATTCGTATATACAACATAACATTTGAATGATTTTTTTTTTTTTTTTTTTTGCATTAAATAACTTTATTTGAAACAATACCGGTATTTTTCCAAACGAGTTTTATGACATTTTGAAACAAAACAAGGTTTAGACACTAATTCAGAGTAGCACTAAATATGAAATTAAAGTTTTTAAATCATAACTCAAAATTTAAAATTTCCGAGAACCAAACTTTGTAAAAGCCGAAACTCTTGTATAAAATGGAAATCTCCGAGGAAAAAGGTCAACGGTAAATCAAGACAAAAGTTTTGAAACTAAAGCAAGGGAGAGAGGATTTAAGAGTCATATATAACTCTCTCAAGGATTATGAAAGAGGATAAACATCTCGAGATTCAAAAGAAGGAGTGCAAATTTTACTTAAAACCTTTGTACAAATCGAATTTGTAAATACAACATAACTTTTGAAAGTTTTAGAAGCATCTAAACAAAAATTTTCGAAACAATTCCGAAATACTTTCAAACGAGTTTTAAAAACATTTCAAGACAAGACAAAATTTAGATACTAACTAAGAGTAAAACGAAAATAGAAGTTTAACACTTTGAAATCGTAAATTTTCAAGATAATCAAAACTTTGGAGTCAAACTTTGTATAAAACAGAAATATTCGAGGAAAAAGGCTAAAGGTAAAAGTTTTCAAACTTAAGCCAAGGTTAAGGTAGTAACAGATGCTCAGGTGAAGAAGTGAGAATGAGAGATTCAAGAGCTATACAAAGCTCTCTCAAGGATTACAAAAGAGGTTAAAGATCTCAAGATTCTTGATACGACTCCTCTATGGAACCCAAGCTTTTGCTATTTCCATCGAAAACAACACCAAGGTTATAAAACTCAGGCAACTAAGTTGTCAAGGTCGAAGTTGCCAAACTTCATAATCTACATCCTCCAAAATTATCGATTAACACAACTTCCATCTCAAATCCTTACATGACTGATCATCCTCTCAAAACATCATGGTAAAAATCCATCAAGTACTTCAACATCCAACCGACTAACTAAATTCCTCAAGTTATCAAATCCATAAGACTCCTCGAAACACCAAACAGAAAACATCGTCTAACAAAGCTCTGATGAGAATTCCTCTGAACTGAAAGTAACAATGCCTCTAACATCCACAAGTACAATCTAAAGAAAATAAAGCTCTCTTAGAAGTCCATCAAAGTCTTTTAGAAGTTCATTAAATTCCCAATCATAACACTGCAACAGCTAGGGAGTTAAGAACTCAACCAAGTAACAATTTCGATCATATAAGGTCATCAAACAACAATTTCCTTTAAGGTAATACAGACCAAAATATTCTTCAGAGAAATACATGTACTAGGGCTAAGACATTAAGATATGATACGTATACATAATTCCCAACTCCGGGTTCATAATTCTTCAAATCAATATAATCAATCCAAACTGCAGTTGAGCTAAGACACTCCTTATTTCCAAGGTTAACACTAAACAACCCAAATAAAGTTAAGTTACACAACCAAAAGTTCCAAGGCTACAACCAATAATGATACATGGTTACTATAAAAACCTTTATCACATCTAGACCAAAATATGCAAATTAGCTATAATCCAAAACCATTAACTACGCCAAATTCTAACTCCATAATCCACTACTCACCATTCAAGTTAATCCTCAAGAAGTAACAGTTCTTACAAGATAGACATTAAGGGTAAAACTCACTATCCTCAAACCATAAGTAACAATGCTTCACTAGACCTCAAACCTACTTAACTTCCGTCACATTTCTCCAAGAAAGAGTCAGTTTAACCAATGAATCTCAAGAGAATAGATACCAATGTGGAGGAATCACAAAGAAGGATTAATTCATCAGAATAGGAGATGAAAATTTATAATAAGGACATAGGAAGCAGCTAAGGCTGAAAAAGTAAAGGAAGAAGAAAGATGATCATGGACTAACAAGGTCTGAGACCAGAGAAGGAATTTTTAAGGTCTAGAGTTGCAAGAGAGCTCACTAGGTCGCTCCATCTTCTGGTAGAGAAATAAACACACGAGTCTTGAGTCGCTTCATCTAATAGATCCACAGTGTATTTATCTCTTGGTCTACTGCACCATCGTGAAACATGAGTCTACCCTTGGCCAACTGGTCCGCGGCTTGAGCAAGATTGATTCTGAGCTAGAACTACCATTGTCCCTTCCTTGTGGCATCAATTTCTCCAAGGGTTAGCTAGGTTGTTGAGCACGTTCAATATCACCATAATGATTGCGTTATGGTCCGGAAAAACATCACGTCCATGTCCACCTTCGTTCATCATCTTCATCGGAGAAATAAAAAGCAAAACATAGATTCAATGTTAGTCATTGATTTTGCAGGAACACATAAACTAACATTCAAGTCCTTATGGTTTCTACCCATCTCTCACTAAACCATTTATTTAGTCAAATCATTTATTAGGCATTTTCCTGAAGATCAATGTGTGAGCGTCGGGAGCAGTGATGCTCTGATACTGAAGTAAAACTCCAAGGACTCGGATTTTTACTGAAAAGGACACGATTTGGACAGTAATATGAACCGTTTAATCGTTCTAAAAACGACTAAAAACTCAACAGGAACTCTGAAGACTGCAATCGAACAGTCGACAGAACTGTTTAAACCACGATTCCAGAACTCTACAATCGAATAGAGTAAAGGAAGTGAAAGGGGTATGGATTAACCCAAGCACACAACCACTAGGTTAAAACTAAAAGGATAATTCTCAAGGACACAGCAAAGAAAATATACCCGACTCTAAGCACTAAGCAAAAGAGGTTTAGTAGAAATCAAGGTTTCTAACTTGTGTTTGTTCATTCATCAAATTCTGATTTTTACACTAAGGAATGCCTTGCTTTTATAGGCTAAGCAAAACAATCATATCCATCCATCTAACCTAGTAATCTAACGGTCAAAAAGACCTTAGAAAACCGGTTCCAAAAGGTGGCCCTAAGCCTTACACAATTTCTTACACAAGTTAAAAATCTTAAAGGAAAAACAAGATAAGTAAACTAATGAGGACAATGATAATTAGGACTCCTTGGAAGCTTCAAAGGTCCGGCCATTTAAGGATACAAGGGCTAGAGCATGTAAGAGAGGCTCAAGAGGTTGTCTTGGATGAAAAGGGAAACTTGAAAGCGACCCTTGTCCTTTGGTGTTGCAAACCGTGTAAAGGGACCACTCGGTTTGTTCCTTAGCTTTACTCTATGACAACCACCTTCCCAAGACACCAACCCTTAGACAAAAATGCTCTTGACTCTTCATAGGTGACTTCTAGGCCGAAAAAGCTCCTTATTTCTTAGATGGATTGTTAATTGGACCCTATTTCGGTCAAGGGACCAAAACCGGGTACAAACATGCCTAAGGTGATTTGTTTTGCTTCAAACTCCTTCTCTTGAAAAGGATTTGTCCTCAAATCCTCGGCATTATCATCACTAGGCTCTCCGGCCTTATACTTGTCACACCCATCTTGACTAGCGACCTTGAACGGACCTACTTCTCTTGGCATGAGCTTATCCCCTTTTGTAAGGGTTCCTAACTTGCACCAACGGACCCAAACTTGATCCCCAATTCTGAATTTCGTCCCTTGCTTGGAGTTCTTGGACCTTTCCTTGTTGGCCATGAATTGAACATGACGAATGAGCCCTTGTTCAACCCGTTTTTTGACACCATTTCCTTGCTTACTTGGGTGAACATTCTCCTTGACTGTTCTGATTATGCCGCCTATGCCATTGACCTTGTGCTCATCTTCAATTGAACTTGGAATAGGGTGTGCGGAATAGTCACAATGCACACCATCATGGATACTCACGGTTTCGACATTGTTGAGGATCTCCTCTTGAACCCGTTTCTTGACCCTAGTTCCTTGATTGCTCAAGTAGGCACTTGCCTTGTCCTTGCTTTCATTCCTAATTGGACTAGGGGTGGGAGAGACGGGATGATGAAATTGCACCCTACCAATGGCACCTTCGACTCCACTCTTGACAAAGAGCTCGTCTTGGACTTGATCATTGGCATTACTCCTCTTGGGTTCTTCTTTTACATTTGAACACTCCCCTAACTTGTCTTTCAACTTATGGACACCATAGTCGAACCAAGGATTTTTTGGGACCTCGGCATTCATTCTTGGATTAGTAATTGGAGGTACATTTTCATGGACCTCGACCCTTGTTCGAACCATTTTAGTGGACGGCTCATCTTGCTCCTTGGATACATGCTCGACATTAGATGGATCACCTTGAAAGAACTTGTTCGAATTTTGAACCACGCTAGGGACTGTTTCATCTTGTTCTTTGGATACACCCTCGGCAAAGTGAACATGAACACCTTTCTTATGACTTCTTTCGGGGATCATTTCGGCCTCCTTGATTAGCATCACTTCTTTGCAAGGTTCAAGCATGGAGGATGGTGGAAGCGGTGCTAGAGTGATCTTCTTCTTGCCAAACTCAAAGGAATAAGTGTTATCCTTGCCATGATGCACTGCACTCTTATCAAACTCCCAAGGTCTACCAAGTAGGAGATGGCAAGCATCCATGGGTAGAACATCACAAAGAACCTTATCAACATAATTCTTGCCAATGGAAAAAGATACTAGGCATTGTTTGTCAACCTTCAATTCGGCTCCCTTGTCAAGCCACCTCAATTTGTAAGGACATGGGTGGTTTTGGGTGGTTAAGGAAAGCTTCTCAACAAGGACGCTAGAGGCCACATTGGTACAACTACCTCCATCAATGATTAGGTTGCAAACTTTCCCTCCAATGGTACACCTAGACCTAAAAAGTTGTTGTCTTTGATCCATTTCCAATGGTTGAGCACTCAACACTCTCCAAGTGACTAGACTCATCCCGGAATCCGGCAACACTACCTCCTCATCCTTAGTTTCCTCGGTTTCCTCACCCTCATCACACACAAGAATCTCATCCTCTCCCCAATGAACCACTTCAAAGCTACTAAGGGCTCTTTGAGTTGGACATTCTTTGGCGAAGTGACCATAACCTTGACATTTGAAACATTTTTTGAGGGGTAAGGTCTTTATTTGTGAGTATTCAATGCCTTTTCCTTTGTCAAGTGTGGGGGTCACGGTTGGGGTGTGGATTTCTTTGGGTTTGGTCTCGGCATAGGTAGTCTTGGTGGTTGTTTTGGTCGGTAATTTTGAAGTGGACGGTTTCCCCTTGCCCCATTTTTCCACCCTTAAAGCCAAGTTCACGGCTTCATTGAAAGACCACAATGGTTGCATTCGGACCCTACTAGCAATTTTATCATCCAACCCTTTAACGAATCTAGCAATTTTTTGTTCCGGTTTCTCATTGATTTCACATTGCAAAGTGAGTTGTTCGAAATCCCTAATGTAAGACTCAAGTGGTTGTTGATCTTCTTTTAGTTGAGTAAGTTTAATGAACATGTCTTGAGTATACTCTTTAGGAATAAACTTGTCACTAAGCTTCTTTTTCAATTTCGACCAAGATTTTATGGGCTCCTTACCATCCCTCTTCCTTTGACTCTTCATGTTTTCATACCAAAGAGATGCATAACCTTTGAACTTTAAAATAGCAACCTTGAAAGACTTGACATCCGAGTATGATTTAAATTCAAAGACTCTTTCAATTGACCTAAACAAATCTAGTAAGTCATCGGGATTTAAACTACCATGGAAGTCCGGAATTTCTACCTTTAGGTCTTTAGGATGCTCTTCATGCTCGATCTCCATGAAAGAAAACTCTTCATCCGAGTGTACGTCCTCCTCTTCATGGTTGGTTTCGTGGTCTCTTGCTCCAAACCCTCGGCCACGTCCTCTACCACGGTAAGGTGGATGTCTTCCTCGGCCCCTTGGTGGTGTTGGAATGTTAGCCATGATAGCATTGAAGGAATCTATCATTAGGTCGCATTTCTCGGAGAGTTGTGTTACTTGAGTCTCAATTCCAAGTAACCTTTCTTCACTCATGGTTGTTTTTGTGTTTTTGGATGTGGTTAAGGTTTAGTGAACTCACAAGAAAGAGACTAGCACAACAATGAAATTGTGCTAAACCTAAAGCTCTGATAACCAATTTGAAGTAAAACTCCAAGGACTCGGATTTTTACTGAAAAGGACATGATTTGGACAGTAATATGAACCGTTTAATCATTCTAAAAACGACTAAAAACTCAACAGGAACTCTGAAGACTGCAATCGAACAGTCGACAGAACTGTTTAAACCACGATTCCAGAACTCTACAATCGAATAGAGTAAAGGAAGTGAAAGGGGTATGGATTAACCCAAGCACACAACCACTAGGTTAAAACTAAAAGGATAATTCTCAAGCACACAACAAAGAAAATATACCCGACTCTAAGCACTAAACAAAAGAGGTTTAGTAGAAATCAAGGTTTCTAACTTGTGTTTGTTCATTCATCAAATTCTGATTTTTACACTAAGGAATGCCTTGCTTTTATAGGCTAAGCAAAACAATCCTATCCATCCATCTAACCTAGTAATCTAACGGTCAAAAAGACCCTAGAAAACCGGTTCCAAAAGGTGGCCCTAAGCCTTACACAATTTCTTACACAAGTTAAAAATCTTAAAGGAAAAACAAGATAAGTAAACTAATGAGGACAATGATAATTAGGACTCCTTGGAAGCTTCAAAGGTCCGGCCATTTAAGGATACAAGGGCTAGAGCATGTAAGAGAGGCTTAAGAGGCTGTCTTGGATGAAAAGGGAAACTTGAAAGCGACCCTTGTCCTTTGGTGTTGCAAACCGTGTAAAGGGACCACTCGGTTTGTTCCTTAGCTTTGCTCTATGACAACCACCTTCCCAAGACACCAACCCTTAGACAAAAATGCTCTTGACTCTTCATAGGTGACTTCTAGGCCGAAAAAGCTCCTTATTTCTTAGATGGATTGTTAATTGGACCCTATTTCGGTCAAGGGACCAAAACCGGGTACAAACATGCCTAAGGTGATTTGTTTTGCTTCAGATACCAACTGTAATCCCCTATAAAATCTAGTGCAAAACAGTGGCGGAAACACTGTCGAATGAGATTAAATACACAAAGATAAAAGTTCTAGCTGTTATAAATTGAGAATGGGTAAAATTCTCAAGGATAAAATTAAATGGTTAAGTCTAAACAAATGCCACTTTTATAAAAGGGCGAAAATAAAGAAAACCTCCAAAAGTGTTCAAGACTAAAACCATAAAAGAAAGCAGAAAGAACAGAGTAGGATCTACAAACTACTCGCTAGCTCATACAGAAATCCCAGCAAAGCTAACACCTGTCATGTTATAAACATAACAGCCACAATCAGTGGGGAGTAACTCGACGTTCTCCCAGCCATATCACATGATATAATTATTACAGAAGTAGATAATATATTAAAGTAAATTGAAACGTTATAAAACATAAGTAACAAAATATGATTACCAAATCACGTTAACCAACGTGCTGCATGCTTAAAAGCAAAATATTCAAAAGACAGAATGAAAATAATTTAGTTCAGGCTAGATATCCACTTTAGCTATACTTTTGACACCGCAGTATCTTTACTAGCTTCGGGAACCCAGTGTCACGCTAAGATGACCAACTCCAAGCTCACTAACTAGACAACAAACTATAATAGGACACGACTTACCACACAGTGCGAAGTCCTAGTCTAAGTACATGTACATGACTCTACGACGATCTGTACCACCCGCAGGATACCCAACCATATAGCTGTTTTAGTAAAACCGTATGCCTTAGTTTATTATTCTTTACCTTTACTTTCATTATTCCAAACTAAAAATAATATCTCAAGTGATATAGTATATTATTCAAATGGTTCGTAAGTGAACTACACTTTTATTTTCTTCGAATTAGAAAACTTAAACTTAAAACCAAAAGTATAAAATTTATTTAAGGGCTTTAAATAAATTAAGTTACTGAAATTAAACTTTAAAGACCATCCTTTGACTTAAGGTACTTTAGTAAAGACACATTACTTAGGCTTTAATGAGACGGAGTTCTACACTAGTTTGTAAACTGAACAGTAATATTGTCAAATTCATAATTAATTAAAGAAAAATCGAAATGACGCAAGGCCAATTTTCATGGTTTCCTGTAGCTTTTGGCTACAACTTTCATTTTTTAACAAACTTTAAATTAGGAAAGTATCAGGGGTCTAAAAATTCATTACTAAAAACTGTCAGAAAACGTCACCCATAATGTTTCAGTTCATAAATCCACTTTTAGAAAACATTTTAAGGCAAGGCATAATTTTAAACATAATTAAACATGATAAATCTTCATTGAGAAAAAGATTAGCTACTGTATCAAAAGCAAAATATCTTTTAAAAATGAATCTTTGAGAGAAGTCAGAAACACGTTTTACAGGCGAGCTGTTGACAAATAATTTATTCTGACCAAACTGTAAGTCCAAATATTATGAAATTTTTATGCAGACTCCACACTTTAAAATAACAGGATTTTATTTTTTACACTTTTGCAAATTCGAAATAGAAACAGGTGATATGATTTTTACAAACAGACGAACATATTTGACAGATTTAACAACGGTTTTCCTCAAACTTGTAAAATACACCATAAATAGAAAATAATGATGGAAGACCTACAAATTTATACACAACCTAATACTCCATGTCTCTGCCATATAATAAAATATTGTAAATTTACAATTTTATTTAGTATTTTTAATATAATTAAAACCGAACAGAATCGCTATAATCGCAGAAACTGCTTCAATACTTTAAATTACGAAATAAATACTAAAACTCCAAAATAATTACCACGAAAATTCATGGTATTTTAAAATCTATCATTTAACCCAGAAAAATAATTTAAACCTCCTGGAAATCATAAAAACGAATTTATACCATCTTTATATCATATTAATCGATTTAAACATAAAACTTGCAAATCAACCAAATAAATTCCTGTTGACAAAATAAAATTTATACATAGTCAAAATAATTTATAAACATTAAGGGATCAGAAATTATATGGTTCAAAAATCATATTAATGAATAAATCTTTATAAACCACAAAAATTCAATAATACATACAACAACAACAATTAAATCGATGTAATACCGAGTAACGTCGTAGTTACCTTGTTACGAATCGGAATCCACATATGTTAGCCTTCAATATCTCATCTACAAACCTTTAAAAACATAAATTACATATGTGTAAAACATATGAATCATTAATCTTGATAAAAACTAGGATAAGAAAGATAAGAGTAATCAATTTACCCTTAGAATAGGATGAACGGATGATGAGAGAAAGTCGATCCGAAGAAAGAAGCAAGAAGGCAAGCACGTACGTAGAATGATTTGTAAAACGTAAATAAAGAAGCAAGAAGGCAATCACGTACGTAGATTTGTTTTACCAGCAGAGAACCGCGAAAGTAGGGTTACGTTCCATATTTTTTTTGCAAAAGGGATAGATATGTGAATGATAAGATATTATGTGAACAAATAAAATAAAAAGATGCTAGACACTTTTCAACATATCTCGACAAAAGGCCTATGCTTTGATCTTAAAATGATCATTTAAATAAAACTCGGTCCATTTGAGAAATTGGACTGCAAATCCACTAAGAACGGATTTAATTAAATCAAAACCGTAAATCAAAAAATAAAAATTAAATCTCATAAATAAGAATTAAAATATATGACATTAGAAATTAATAAAAATAAAAATAGGGTTCAATAGAAATAATTTCCGAAGTCCAACGAATTAACTCGGAGTAGAATTAGAATATTAATTAAATGAATAAGTAAGGCGAAGCTGAAATAGATAGAAATAACAATAATTCTCGAAAACAAGGAAATATTCGAGACATAAGAGAACTTAAGAATTCAAAGGAAGAAAAGAAATGGCTCACAGATAAATTCTGAGTCATACAAATCAAATCGTAATCGTAAATAAAATACGGTTACGAAAATAGATTATAAAAATGGCGGGTGTTACATGTGAAGCGGTTCATAATTAATAGATACCTAATTATTTTAAAGCAGTTTAAAATATTGATGGATTAAATTCATATTACAAGTTTAATATGAATTAAGATTGAAATTAATGTGATTAATTGAGGAATTGTCACTTAATTTGATAATTTAAATAGGTGGTTTGGATAAAATTAATCAACATAATTAAAGAATTATGTCTTGCATATTTTTTTTTAGTTGATGCTTTTCTTTTGTTGAATAAATCGTTGAATGAATTTATTTACGTATTTTTGCAAACGGTTGTAATTTGTAATACTTAGTGTGGCCTTAGTTAATTATGTTTTCGTAATGAAGGAAACATAATTTTTATGTAATTATGAGATCTCGAATCTCCTTTTTTTTCTTTAGTTTTTGGGTTTTGAAATTAGAATGTAATAAATTGGTTTATCATGTAAATTTATTTATTGTAATTTTCGAAGAAGACTAAAGATGGAGATTGGAGCTCACTCCCGCTACATGGATCAAGATGGAACATCGAGACAAGCTTCTCGGGTCCAAGGATGGATTCCAAACTTGTATTTAATGTTCATTTTGATAGGATAGGCCACACTAGGACTTTTTATTGCTTTTACGTTTTTCATTCCTATTGCTGGTCATTCACATGATAGTTTATGCATCATTTTCCGCCTAAAACCAAACCACCTACTACTAAAATGCATGAAAATGGACACATATAGGTTGTATGTTAGTTTTCATAGACATACAGATGTCACATGTTTATTAAGCCATCATCTTAGTTTATTCATTCACGCATGCTAGATATTAGTTCACTTAAAATGAATTAAAATAAAGTTGATGGGATCTTCCTCTAAAACGGAAATTGAGATTAGTCTTTATAAGGGAAAACAACTATGAATCCCTTCTTCGTCGGTAGGCATAATATGACCCCTTCTACGTTGGGTAAGTAGTTTGTGTTGACTTAGTTTATCTCAACATTATAGTCCAAAGAGTTTCTCGTGATTATGATGGACTAAAGATAGAATTTATAGAAATTTATCGACCAAGAATTCTAACAGTAGAATTAGCCAAAAGGTTGGTTTATCAATTTATAGATAATTGAGTCTAGGGATCATTTATATAATTCTTGAGGAAGGTCAATTGTATAAATGCTTTTGTCTTCGCGTTATGACATTAGATCATTAGACTTAAATTAAAATCGATGCACATGCTTATTATTTATTTTTCTTTTCGCAGTGTAGAACACGTTTACATTACTGTTACAACAAATGACTGGAAATAACGAAATCCCAATGCATAGTGCCACACTTGGACGCGAGTCCTGGCTGAAAGTTTTTATGGACAACATGAATCAGTACACGCGACTGAAAAATGATGGGTCCAACTTTGCGGACTGGGAGGCAGCACTACGGAATGCTGCCATTGCTGACGGTAAGCTCAAGTACTTAACTGAGCCAATACCGGTAAACCCAGGCCCCAATGCGGGAGTTAACGAGTCACTTGCTTATAGTGATTTCGTTATGGAAGCGGGTGCGATAAAGAAGGTACTCATCTTTGCAATGGAAACCAATTTGCAGAGACGCTTCATTGCTCAAGGTGCAAACAAGATTTTCACCACGCTCACTAACGAGTTCTCAAAAGCACCAAGGATCGTTACTTATGAGCATACCTGTCGCTTCTTTGATGCGAAACTCCAAAAGGACCAACCGGTTAGCCCACACATTGTTAACATGATTGAGAATGTCGAGAAGTTGGAGGCAATTGATTGCAAAATCAGTGAGAGCATTGTCATCTACCGAATGCTTCATTCTCTTCACGATGGTTTTGCCCTTTTCAGGGTGAACTACTACATGAATGACTTGAAAAAGAGTCCTCATGAGCTACACTCCCTTCTCGTACAGACCGAGAAGGATATGAAATTGAGTGGGAGCATAAAGCAGGATGTTCTCATGATTTCCAGCAAGGGTAAAGGTAAGGGCAAAGCTCCAGGCGACCTAACTATAGGTAAGCCAAAATTCAAGAAGCCAGGAAACGGTAAGAGTGGGCCCGGTGAGACTAGTGGCTCATAGGGCAAGGCAAAGAGTAAGGGCGGTGACATTGAGTGCCACCATTGTCACAAGACTGGACATTGGAGTAGGAACTGTCCCGTCTACCGTGAGGACATCAAAGCAGGCCACGTCGTTCCTGTTGGTATATCATCTTATATTCATATGATTGAGATTAACCATGCAAGTTTCGGAACTTGGGTACTTGATACTGGTTATGGTTCTCATCAATGTAATCATTTGCAGGGCCTAAGAAACATCACACCTCTCGGAAAGGGTGATGTGGACTGCTGAGTCGGGAATGGAGCCGAGTTCTTGCTTTGTCTCGAAGGGAACATATGTAATCCAACTCCCTAGTGGTTTTGAGTTATTTTTAAATAACTGTTACTATGTACCCAGTTTGTCTAAGAACATTATTTCAGTTTCCGTACTTGATAAAGACGGATTTTCATTTTTAATAAAGGATAATAGCTGTATTTTCTCTTTCAATAAAATGATTTATGGCAAAGCGGTTTCCATGAATGAAATTTACATCTTAGATCAAACCACGGAAGTATTACACGTGAATAATAAGAAATTAATGGTTGGTGACAAAGATCAAACCTATCTATGGCATTGTCGAATGGGACACATAAATGAGAAACGCGTAAAGAAACTCGTCGATAATGGGACTATTCCCGCATTCGAATTTTCTACATATGGCACGTGTGAATCATGTCTCATTGGCAAAATGACTCGAATTTCCTTCAAAGGTGTTGGAATGCGCGCTAGTGACCTATTAGGACTCATACATACTGATGTTTGTGGACCTATGTCAATTACCGCTAGAGATGGCTATAGATATTTTATCACTTTCATGGACGATTTGAGTAGATACGGATATGTCTACTTAATGAAGCATAAAAGTGAGTCCATTGAGAAATTCAAGGAATACCAGAACAGGGTTGAGAACCAACTGGGTAGAAAGGTTAAAGCACTCCGTTCAGATCGGGGTGGCGAATATCTTTCAAATGAGTTTGATCAACACCTTAAATACAGTGGAATCGTTTTGTAGTTAACTCCACCTGGAACACCTCAATTAAATGGTGTGTCCAAACGGAGAAATCGAACCTTACTTGATATGGTTCGATCCATGATGAGTCACACAGTAGTGCCTGATTCATTATGGGGTTTTGCTCTTTTGTCAGCTGCTCTTATACTTAAACGAAGTCCAACTAAAGCTGTCGACAAGACTCCGTATGAAATGTGGAAGGGAACGGTACCTAACTTGTCCTATATTCGGGTTTGGGGCTGCGAGGCATACGTCAAGTGGAGACACAAGGATAAGCTCGGCCCGCGATCAGTCAAAACATACTTTATAGGTTATCCAAAAGGAACATTTGGTCATTTCTTCTATTCGCCTACCGAACATCAGTTTTTGTTGCGGCTAGTATGACGTTCTTAGAGAAAGAATTTCTCGAGAACAAGACAAATAATAGAACCTTCGAGCCGTCGGAGATTCCAGAACCAACAACTGAGGAACAGATGGAGGAAGTTGTTCCTCCAACTGATGATACGGTTAGTATTCCTGAGGAACCTAGGAGGTCGGGTAGAGTCTCTCATCCTCCGGACAGATACATTGGTATGGTCGAGGAGAATGACGTTTTAATCCTAGAGAGTAATGAACCCGCTACCTATAAAGGTGCTATGGCCTGTTCCGACTCAAAGCTATGGCTCGAAGCCATGTAATCCGAGATGGACTCCATGTATGAGAATGACGTATGGGATCTAGTTGATTTACCTAATAAGGTAAAACCTCTACAGTGCAAATGGCTTTACAAAATAAAGCGTTCTGTAGACGCGCAACCAGATACCTATAAGGCACGACTAGTGGCAAAAGGTTTCACTCAAGTGCACGGATTGCATTCTGATGAGATTTTTGCACCTGTAGTTATGCTACGCTCCATTCGGATAATTTTAGCGATTGCCGCTTTTCATGATTATGAAATTTGGCAAATGGATGTGAAAACCGCCTTCTTAAACGGTTATTTGGAGGAAGAGTTGTACATGGTGCAACCCGAAGGTTTCATAGCTCCTGAACATCCTAAGAAATTATGCAAGCTTAAGCGTTCCATTTATGGACTTAAGCAAGCTTCTCGGAGTTGGAATCATCGTTTCGACCATGTGATAAAAGAGTATGGTTTCACTCGATCGGTCGAAGAACCATGCTTATATATCAAGTCGAGTGGGAGCAAGATTGTATTCTTGATATTGTATGTCGATGACATACTCCTGATTGGGAATGACATTCCTCTCATATCTTCGGTTAAAGAATGGTTGAAGAACCATTTCCAGATGAAAGATCTGGGTGAGGCACAACGCATTTTGGGAATCCGTATTTACCGAGATAGATCACGACGGACGTTATCGCTTAGTCAGGAGTCTTATTTGGATAAGATTCTTGAGAAGTTCAGCATGACCAACTTCAAGAAGGGGAACCTTCCAATGACGTCTGGGATGCAGTTGAGCAAGTCTCAGTCACCCACGACGCCTGAGGGATTGAGCGCATGAGTCGTGTTCCTTATGCATCTGCAATAGGATCAATCATGTATGCCATGATATGCACACGTCCAGACGTGGCATATGCATTGAGTATAACGAGTCGGTACCAAAAGAATCCAGGTGAAACACACTGGATAGCTGTTAAAAATATCCTCAAGTACCTACGGAGGACTAAGGATAAGGTATTGACTTATGGAGGCGATACTAAGCTATGCGCAATGGGTTACGCAGATGCTAGCTTCCAAACGGATCGAGATGATTCAAAATCTCAGTCCGGGTTCGTCTTCACTCTTAATGGTGCTGCGGTCAGCTGGAAGAGTTTCAAACAGTGTGTTGTAGCAGATTCTACCACTGAATCCGAGTACTATGCCGCTTCGGAAGCAGCTAAGGAAGCGATATGGATGCGTCAATTCTTACAAGGACTTACGATAGTTCCTCGTTCGAATGACCCGATCACCATCTATTGTGACAATAGAGGTGCCATCTTCCAGGCTAAGGAGCCAGAGTCTAGCAACAAATCTAGACATGTACATCAAAAAGCTCACCTGATCCGTGATTATGTGGAGCAAGAAGAGATAGTGATTGACAAGATTGCGATGGATGATAACATCGCAGACCCTCTCACTAAACCGTTGAATTTTGATAAGCATGAAGGGTACGTTATTTCCATGGGAATTAAACGTGTTCCTGAGTTGTAGTAGTTGATTATGAATTTGATACATTATCTTTTTCATATACTATTTATAACTTCATCTTTTTATTATAATATTTTTTTTCATGTGGATTGTACTGACAACATTGAACACCAATTTATATTTTGTTTGGTCCGTAATCGCCTTAATGAGCTGATAACTCTGGCTATTATATTGTGCAGTCTATTGATGGTGGGTTCAACGAGCCATAAGTCAAACTGTTGACTGATCGATCACAAATGCGAGATTATAACGATACCTCGCAGGACAAATTTTTGTGACAACGTAATGGAGTCCTAAATGTTTAAAAACATTCGATGCCATGTCGTGGATAGGACATCCATTGTGTTCCTAGAGGCGATTCTTTTGACTATATTTGTCTCTTGAGATTAAGGCGTTTTGGGTGACTTTGGTTTCTTTCTCACGATGCCGTGAATCGGAGGCTAAGTAGATTTTTTCTGGGTCATTTCATACTGTGCTTACATCGGCATGATTCGAGTTGAGGAAAATATCCAACCTTTATCAGGTATAGTTATTTCTCAGGGCCACTCGAGGAGTTGTAACTGAAATACATGGCCATGTTCGAATGATGATTCGTTTATCAGTTAAGTTACTCTCTAGTCGGGGAAACCACTCTTGATAATGATCGCTTGTAAAATACGACCTTTTTGAATACGAATTTACAAATTGTTTTACATTGAGTGGGAGAAATTTTAGGATATGAGAATCGGTTATCGCACATACACTTGTGAGGACAAGTGAGAGTTTGTTGGAGCTTGTGTCCTCCACAAAATAGTGTGATAACATTTGTAAATCTCTTACAGGTTCACAAGGGTATACTTCGTATTTTAATCAGTTGATTAACGATTACCTTATAACGGTTGGCTTGCTAGAAAGTTTGACGTTATTATCATACAGATGGCGGTGATCAACTGGTCCCTAAAAGTCACACCTAAAGGATGTGTTTGAGAGATGTGGTTATGGAAATGTAATCACATTGATGCCTTATATGACTAAACAGTTAGTCAATGTGTTGATGAGACGATTATTTAATGCCGATTAAATAATTCGTCAATTGAATATAATAAGTTATATTTAATTAATGTATATAATGTTAAGCTTGGACGAATTAATATGTTAATTCGTAATTAAATGTAATCGGTTATATTTAATCAACAAGATGAATGTGTCATAGTGGTAATAGTAAGGGTACTCAAACCAAGAGGTTATGGGATCGATCTATACTAGATGACAATTTATATTTAACACATTTTATACATTTTTGGAATAACCGAAAATAAGGAAATTATACTCCTTATTATTTCGGTATATGGGCCGAAAATTAGGAGAAGAAAAATCCACCCTAATCTTCCCTCATACACGGTTTAAGAGGTAGAGAGGAGTGAATGTTCTAACCTAATTTTTTTAACTCATTCTTGCCTCTCATCTCAACAAAACACAAAACCCTAATTTTACAGAAAATTTGAGGGATCGATTCTAGCAAAAGAACAAGGGCATATCTCATATCGTCTTGGGTGCAACTGATAGGCGAATATCAACTTTGATATTGTTCTTAGGCCGTTTTTTCTAGGACCGAAGGTTATTTCTTAATCCTTTATGCTTTTGTTTATGCAATTTAGTTTTATGACTCGTAATCATCACTTTATAATTCGTTATAATCCTTAAATTAAAGGGATGCATACAGATAAATCCCACACTAATTACTTGCCACAACTCTGTCAACAAAAGTCTCAGCTAACATAAGATCGAAAGTGTTCCAACCACCTCCCACAACTATGTTTCTTCAACAAGGTATCACTGTAATTATGACAACATCGACCACTTGTGCAACTCTCTTCCATATTATACTCTAGTTTAACCCACAAGCAAAAATTACAGGAAACAGCAGTAAACAGAACAACAACATATATGCCCATAGTAGACTGACATAATCTTTTAAAAGTTCATCTAACAAGTACTCCACCTACTGCACCACAACCGATGACGGCATCGTATTACTGCCACCAACAGCCGCACCGCAGCGCGAAAGTACCCACACTGCAACATGGAGTACCGTGCTCGGATCGCAACCCGCGACACCACAACCACATCGTTAATCATCGCAACTTATACAATCTCATAATTACTGACTCAGTACAGCTTCCTTGATAAACGGAAACTTCCTAAATACCGCTCTACTAGATCACCAAAACACAACATATTACACGGAATAATTAGATAGCAACTTTATGAACATCATACCATACTACTACTCATGAGGTCAGAATCTCACACAATCACTTACACACATCACAGACCCATAATCAAATCTAACTAGCTAATCCTGATCACGTAAGTTACCACTTGATTAAATACATCTTTCACACGACGTTAAACTCATATGCCCCTTCATAACACAGTCTTCCATGTCGCATAACTGCCACCACCCGACCAAAGTAACCATAACATTAATGCTCAACTACTGGCAAACGCCTCCTATATTCACATCTTATACTCCCTTGCAACCATACATACCAATCGAGTCCCTACCAAAAATCAATCTCTTTCGAACGGTTCACTTCCTTATTTAACATCTCTCGTAACCACCAGTGACTACACCATGACACCACCATCTTTCATATCACTACTCTTTTACAATCACCTCTAAATATAACAAATCATTTCCTCTCTTTGGTTATCATCCCAAATAACGAACATTAAATTCATCAACAAAATTGCCTCAACAACTATTCAAATTTTATCCTTGATTATATCGTCGCCTAGCTCAGCACCATAGTCTAATATCAAGCAAATGTTATGCCAACTTTTTACTTTTTTAATTCCTCAAAACTCATGACAAACAAGTCGTCCTGCAATTTATAAATATCCCTTAACTCACACCCTCATGATAGTATAACACAACTCCATGATTCCTTACTTTCGTGTCCCCTAATTCTTGTGAACATTCACTCAACTTACCATCATCCTTCTCTTCCCATTACCTCCAAAAATTAAATCCCATTAGCCTACATCATTTTCTTTAATTCATTTATTATCAACAATCCCTCTCATCATAATTCTCACTCATAATCCCCACCAATAGATCCACCCCCTCAATGATTTCTCCTTATTTGATTACATCTTATTTTAATAATTCTAGAAAACCAAGATTCACTTCATCATGTAACCTCCCAAATGATTATACACTAGGCTCACCATCTAGTAATAAAAATATCCATATTGACTACTACCTACAAATCCTCATTGCAGCATCCCTCGATCTAAGCTCACTAGGCACCAATCTTTTCTATTTTTTTTATCACAACCTTCCATTACACATCTCTTCACCCAACATCGTCATAATCATTGTAAGATTCATTAATCTCTTATTAGTCATTACTAATAACTTAATAAAAACTTAGTTTAGTCATAAACTAATCTAGATCTTATGCATGCAAAACAAATGAATAAAAGAGAAGAAATCTATTATTTTTACAATGGAGGCCGAATAGGATATACTAATTGGACTCCTTCCAATTAATCTTCTTAAGTAAAAATCCAAATGCTCTAAGTGAAAAACCCTAGATCCAATGGTAGGATCTACTCCGTAAGGGATTGTACCAAGGTAATCCCTCTTAAACATAAACTAATTTTGTTACTAGAAATTAGTAAATGTTCCTTAAAATAATACTAATATTATTGTTTACTAGTACTAGTAAAGATGAGATAATATTAGAGAATTTTGTGAGTTAGTTTTCTAGTGTGTTCAACTACAAAGCTAGAGAGAATGACAAATATTATCAATATAATTATAAGAAATGAATAATGAATTAAGGAGAGAAAAATTTCTCCTACTTTTGCAAGGGGTGGCCGGGTAGACCAAGGGAAGGGTGCCCAATCCTTTTGTAAGTTTTTCTTCTCAAGATTTTAGGCTTGCATGCCTACATTAGTAGGTTATAATTGTGTTTTGTTAATTAAATAAACAAGACACAACTAACCTCCCACACCCCTTAATTACACGGCACCCTTTAGATAAAAATGGTCCATTTTGAGTTTGTCAATATAATTGTGTAGTGTGACATATTGGACATGTTACTAGACATGTTGTTTAATAATGCATTTTTAACTTATTAAAAATCATTATTTAAACAAAATAAATCACATACAAAAGTTAACTTGTAATTCACAATTAAAATTATTTAAAATGGGTCATTGAATTATAAATCACAACAACTTATATTTATAATAAACCATTCATTTTTATTTTAATTGTTTCATAAACAATAAATAAACCTAAGTAATAAAAAAATTTAATTACTCAGTATGAATCTTATTTAATCAAATTACAATAAGATACGTATTCTCACTCACAAAATCATTTGTTCAATTTTAAGGAATTAATTAACTTGTATCAACATACAATTAATTAATTAATCAATTAAGAGTGTTACCCTAGAGGTATGACCTTAAGGGATCAACTGATCACCACCGTCATACGACAGTAATGTCAAACTCTAGTCAGCCAATCATTAACGATTAATGTGGATCAGTTGACAATAAAATATTATATTCCCTTTAGCATTCTTAATATGAGATTTAAATATGTGATCGCATTATTGTCGAGGACACATACTCCAACAATCTCCCACTTGTCCGAGACAAGTGTGCGTCGCCAATTCTCTTGTCCTATTACTATCTCCCACTCAATGCAAGGTGTCTTGCAGGTCGTACTTGCATTTGATCATATCATGAGTGGTTTCCTCGATCTGGAGAATAATTGTCTGACCGGAATTATCTATCGTAGATACCTTCCGAGCGTGGCCACGCATTTTCAGTTCATTACTCCTCGAGTGGCCTTGAGATATAAGATAACCCTGACAAGGGGTGGACAATTCCTATTGCACTTTTCCCTTCGCATAGCCACATCTCATTATAACCCAAAATGTGCCCAATTGACTCCAATTACAATGGTCATTGAACACAAATCAAAGTTACTTTGAAGTTGTGCCATGTTAGGCGAATAGTATTTAGTCAAAGAATTGACTCATCAGAATACTATAGTAGCTCTCGCCACGACCAGGCTATAAAAATTTCCAGAACTCTATAAACGGTCATAAGCCTGACATAGTGTCCCATACAGTTTGCCTATGTGATCGACTAGTTATCGTCTAGTACAAACTGGGCATACGTTTAAGCCCCATGGGAAAAACATGTCCATCGTGTTTAGCCTGCGATAAAGGCTTGGTGAGTGGATCAGCTAAGTTATCATCCGTCCCAACCTTACAAATCGCAATTTCCTTTCTTTCAATAAAATCTCTAATAATATGAAATTTTCTGAGTACATGTCTTGATCTATTACTAGACTTTGGCTCTCTAGCTTGGAAGATTGTCCCATTGTTGTCACAATAGAGAGTAATGGGATCTTTGGCGGTAGGAACTACCTTTAGCCCTTCCATGAATTGCCTAATCCACACAGCTTCCTTGGCAGCTTCTGATGCTTCATCGTACTCAGCCTCCATAGTAGAATCCGCAATTACAGCTTCCTTGAAGCTTCTCCAGCTTACGGCACCACCATTGAGCATGTATACAAATCCACCTTGTGATTTCATGTCATCTCTATCTGTTTGAAAACTTGAGTCTGTGTAACCCTTAACACATAGCTCGGAGTCACCTCCAAACACCAAGATAGAATCCTTAGTCCTTCGCAAGTACTTGAGGATGTTCTTAACTGCTATCCAGTGACTCTCACCTGGATTATCTTGATATCTACTAGTCATGCTTAAAGCATGTGAGACATCTGGACGAGTGCATATCATGGTATACATGATTGATCCAACAACGGAATCATAGGGAATCAACTTCATCCGTTCAAATCTTCGGGTTCGGAGGGTGATTGAGACTTACTCAAAATTATACCACTACCCATAGGAATTAAGCCTCTTGATGTGAACATTATTTGCGCACATTTAGTCCCCTAATTGAGCCTATCTTGCATACTATTATAACATTCTATGGCCATTTTATCCGTCAAAACCTTCCTATTTGCTTTTCTATCGCGTTTCATATGTTTTGTAGAAAAGGAGATGATAAGGCGGAAATTCCCGTCTTTCGTGCACATTTGGAAGCTTATTGACGATAATGGATGGACTAGTATGAAGAGGAAGCAAGGACTAAAGACCAATCCCGCAAGAATAAAATGGAAATGAGCGAAAAGGGAAGAAAAGAAGAAGAACCACGGCTGAAGAACAATCCGAGCGGATTGTCTCAAATCCGCCCGTCTCCACAAAACAATCCGAGCGTCCTGCTCATTAATCCGCTCGGATTGCCCCACTAGAATCCGCCCGGATTCCCCTGAATCCGCTCGGATTCCATTGCCAGATTCCGTCCATCCCGACTCCAATACGCACGGATTTCTTCACAGCATAGTTTCGTCTTCTCCAAGCTCCGTGAAAGACTCCCTTCCTCCGAGAAATACCGGAGTCTCCCTGCTCAAATCTCAAAAGTGTAATTACTAGTTTAGCCCTTAGTTAACCCTAATGCATCCACCTAATTTCCACTATAAATACCCCATCTTTGTAATCAATCAATATGTTCTTTTTGGGTAGAAAATCCTTCTTTAGATTAGATTAGGAGTAGATTAGAATAGATTACTCTTTAATCTTTCCACAAATTACACATTAATCTCTCCTTAATTATTGTTCAAGTTTATTATTCAAGTTTATTATTGGGTAATTGAAGATTATTGGGTTATTATTGGAAGATTGACAACCTTCCATCAATCATCAAGTTTCTTCTATTATTCTTTGCTTTATTATTTGGATCATCTCAAGTTGGTATAATTCCTTTACTCTTTAATCTTTATTGTTCATTTCTTCATTCTATTATCATGTTTATACTTGTTGTGATGATTGACACCATTAATGACATGTTTCCCATGATAATGAGTGAGTAGTCTCTTGCTAGGATTAGTGGGTAATTAGGGGAAACCAACATGGGATTGATTCATGCTTAATCTAATATGTTCACATGAATAAATTTGCTTGCTTGTTGTGATGTCAACTTTATGCACATGTTATGTTTGATGAAATGCTAAGCCTATGAATCCTTGCATTTACAACCATCTCTTATCTACTCAACTTGACTTGTAAGATATAAACCAACTCGAGTCTTGTTAGACCATGCATAGAAGTTGATTAGGAGGAAAGTAAGTCGACTTGTAGGTGTTGTACAATCTAATCGATTCGGCTCCGGGACCCAACTCTTCCTAAGAACCGTAAGATATAACCCAACTCGGTTCCTCCACAACATTAATCGCTTGCAACCTTGTAAACATGTTTGTATGATCAACACCATGAATCCCCCATGACCCCATGATATCCTAGCACTTTTAATCATTTGTTTACATCTTTCCCTTTATTGCTTGTTTTACCTTATTGTTTGCATTAGTCTAGACACAACTACAAACCCAAACAAATCGTGACACTAGCATAAATTGAGATAGATAGACTTAGAACCCAAAGCACACCGTCCCATGGATCGACCTCGACTTACCGCTAACTAGTAGTTTGTTGAGTATTATAAATGTGTTTGATTGGATGAGTGACGACATCACCCGGATCAAAATGGCGCCGTTGCCGGGGATGGTGCTATGTGATTAAGTTCTTACTTGTTTGTCTATTTTTATTTTTGCTTCCACCTTGAGGAACTTGTTCCTCGAGGCTTGTTCTTACCATTTTCGTGTAGTTTCCATGTTTGTAGTTATCTCCTTATCTTAGTTATAATAACTCAAGACTTGGTTTATGGAGTATGTGGTGGATCTTTTGAGTATGACTATGGGTATGGGGAGTTTGAGAAGCAAGTCAACACAAACCTACCTTATTATTCGTACAATGAAAATCCTAACTACTACCCCAATTTTTCCCACCAAAAGCACCACACCCAATATCAACAACAACCACCCACCCAATACCCATTTCACAATGAACTTCAATTGCCACAATACAACCACTTTCACACCCACCCACAACAAGAAGATAAACCCATTGAAAATATGATTCTTCAAATGATGGGAGATCAACAAAACTTCTTCAAACAAATGCTAGAGGAGAGCCAAAAGAGGGACAATGTCCTTCAAAGCATTGTTTCCCAAAGTGAGGAATTGGAGATTCAAATTGACCAATTAAAAGAATTCCAAGCAATCACTCACCACCATTCTTTGGATATTGAGCATAAATGCGAGTTTGAAGTAGTGACCTTTGACATGGAAGATGAGAAGTGGGAGGAGCCAAATTCCTTGAGCTCTTGTGACTATGAGAGTGTTGTGTTTAATAAGGAAGACATGAGGTTGAGCAAACCAAATGTTCTTAGCCTTTGTGAGTATGAGGGTGTGTCCTTTGATGCGAACATTGAGGTGTTGGAAAAAGAGCTAAAAGAAGCCCCCATTCATGATTTACGTGAAGATAGCAACAATGATGATAAACCTAGAGGAGAGACTCACAATATCACCTTGCTTGAGGAGCCTATCCTTGAGACATTTGAGATACCTTATCATGAAGAAGAACGTCCTTCCTTTATCCTTCATGAAGACCACTTGGCACCTATCATGGAGCCAATGATCATTGAAGAGGATATGTTAGATCTTCTTCAAAAAGCCAAAGTGTCTTACAAGAGTTATTTGGTGAAAAAGCTCAAAGAGAAAATTGCTCGTGAGGCTACTTGTGAAGATTTGGCACCCATAATCTCAACTCCTATGGTATCCAATCATCAAAGTCATGAAGACTCTCCTTCCACCTTGGAAGGATTGAAGAATCAAAGTGCTATCATCATCACCAAAATTGAAGGAGAAGTTGGTAAGTGGAAGTCCACGGATGAAAATGAACCACACTTCACGCTCAATCTTAACAAGACTCATGAATGTGTTTACTTGAAACATTGGGAAAGCTCTAACACTAAGGAGGAGACAAGAAAAAGAGCATTTTACAAGCCTCCTTGGCCAAATTTCATCTTCAAGTGGAGCAACCCATACTTATGCTTGTTTGGAGCTTGCTCACAAGGCTTTTGATCTTCTACTAAGAGCCTTAAGCTCTATGGATAAGAACTTCTACAAATTGAACTAGTTTGGTGGAGTCCTACCTCAAACCACCATTTGTAAGATATTTCTTGAACCTCTTTATTTTGTATAATATTGTACATTTTATTTTTGCATTTAATTTCTTGCATGAGAGAGAAGAGAGAGAGAGAGTCATCTTACATGATTTATGAGCAAATTTCAGAAAAAGATAAGGAAAAAGGAGAAAATCAGTGAAAAGGGGTTTATCATTTCACGAAAGAAGAAAGAAGAAAGAGAAAGAAGCAGAGACGCTCGGATCCAAGCAAATCCGCCCGTCCAGGGCCCACGGAAAAGAAAAAGCTGAAACTGAGGAAGAATCCGTGCGGATTCGAAGAAATCCGTCCGTCCCATACAATCCGTCCGTCCTCTTCACGGGACGCCCGTCCCAAATGACGTCCAGAAGCAAGATTTTAATCTGCGCTATAATCCGTGCGGATTAACAAAAATCCGCCCGTCCTGATCAATCCGTCCGTCCCCTACGAAATCCGCCCGTCTTGTCCCTGCTTCTCAACCAACAGAATTCTCTGTTCTAGAATCGGTGCGGATTCTACAGAAGACGCCCGTCTTGCCCATCGAGAATCCGTCCGTCCCGTCTGCAATCCGCTCGGATTGTACTGTTCACGCGAGAAAAACGGGTCAGGTCCAACCCTATCCGTTCGGATTCCCTTCTTCTTCTATATAAACACCCCCCTTCTCCCTCATTTCCTCATCTTATCAAACCCTAAAACACTCTCTTCAATTCTCAAAATCACCTTCATATCCTCAAAAACACCCACATCACCCCATCACCAACATGAGTTCCAAGGGAAAGGCCAAGAAATTGTTTGATTCGATCGGAAAGAAGCGCAAGGGATCATCCTCTTCAACACCACGAGATGTGATAATGAGGGGAGGTATTGAACAACTCAACAACTTCCAAGAAGTGATCTTCATATCCGACGACCACCGCGAAAATTTCGTCGAGCTTCTAGGTAAGAAATACGAACCTACTCAATTTGTTGACACTAGGGTGTTGGAAATCCTTAAGATAAGGTACCCTACCGAGGCGTTCTTCAATGGCCTTGGCATTGGCGACCTTTTCCATGCTCATGAAGAGACTTACCTTAGTCTCACCCTTGAGTTCTTGAGTAGCCTTCGCATTGTGGCGGATGCCCGCAACAATTTAGGCATGGAGTTTAGGTTATGCAACCGAGACCATGTTCTTTCTCTTGAGGAATTTGCCTATGTTTTCGGTCTTCAAATACCCACCGCCTATACCGACAAGCCCGACAATTTTAGTGTGGATTTTCTTTGGAAAGCTATCTCCGGGAGAAACTTTACCCATATAAAGCGTTGCTATACATTTGCTATTCAACACCCGGTGATTCGATTCACCGAACGCTTTGTAGCCGGATGCATTAATGGGAGGTACGAGCAAGATCGGTGTACTCTCATCGACTTAACTTTTCTTGAGTCTCATTTGAATGTTCGAGCGGTGAGGCGTTATAACTTCAATACGCCACTTGAGATACTCAATAGGTTCAATGACTTTGCTCAAGGAACATCTCAACTTAAAACCTTCGTGATGGGAGGTCTAATTACAATGTTGGCTAAACACCTTTGCCCCGGGTTCAATGTCCGAGGAACATATGTTCCTCTTGAAGGGAGGACTTTGATTGATGAGCACACCATCTTATATAGTCACCGATGGTGCAACTACACTCAAGATGAGAGTGTGGAATGGTACACCAAGGGTTGCACTTCGATGATCCTTGAAGGATGGAAGATACCGGGCATCGAACCACGATTGAGTCCATACTCCCCTCCACCAAGCTACCTCCTTGATATCCAAATTCTTGATAATCCCCCTCAAAGGGAAGAGCCACGCCGTCAACCACCTCGTGGAGGGCCGGGGGTACAAATGCGCCCACCTTCCTATGTCCCTATCCCACCTTACCCCTTTCCACATACCCTATTTCAACCAGAAATCCCCAATACCCCGGGTATTAATGATTTAATGGCACTCATGAATAGAGTGGACCTTGGGGTGCACAAAGGGAGGGAAGACAACTACCTAGCCCTCTACCCCCAATACTATAACATGGCTCAACAAGGGTATATTGACCCCGATGGTCCTAAACCCTCTTGGGCACAACCGGAGCTCTTGATCCCAAATTATGGGAACCAAGCTTGGGGTCGCGGCGATGGAGGGCATTCTAGCCAAGGTGGAGGGTACTTGGGACAAGGAGGAAATTTTGACCAAGGAGGATATTGGGGCCAAGCACCCGGACATGATCAAGCCGGAAGCTCTCATGGTTATGGCTATGACCAAGATGAGGATGACGAGTGAAAGAGGCCTACTTCACCACTTCCACTTGTATGATACCCATCTCTCCCTATCTCTTTTATACTTACATTGCATTTAGTATACATTTAGTTTGCATTTGTATTATATTTCATATTGCATTTACATTAGTTAGTTCATATAGTATAGTTTGCATTGTATATATCTCACATGATCCATGTAAATAGTTGCATATAGATTAGAATTCATGCATAGTTACTAATGACCAATCCTATTCTTTTCTACACTAGAAATAGTGTTTAAATCGGTTTGGGGAGGTTTGATCATAGGTGACCGTAGCTTAATAGAAATCATGCATCATATAGTATAGTTTAGATTGCATTCATTTGTTATATATGTCATATAGAATTGCATTTAGTTAGAGCATGCATTCATTCATATCATATTGCATTTGTACTTTATTTCAAAAAAAAAAAAAAAAAAAAAAAAAATCAAAAATCCAAAAACATGTTTTTCCTTTTTATTCCTACTCCTACATGTACATTGAGGACAATGTCCAAAATAAAGTGGGGGATGAGAATTTATATTCCAAAAATGCATAAAATTTGAAAAATTTCAAAAAATCACAAAAATATGTCTTTTAATTTCATAAAAACAAAAACCATAAAAATTTGAAAAAATTGAAAAATCCAAAAACAAGTTCATTTCCTTTGTAGTGTAGTCATGTATATATTATTGTATATATTGTGTTTGTTCATCCTTGTTCACATTGATTGACTACGCCACATCCGAGACATGAGGATATTGAAGACCGCATGGTATGATCTTTCCAATCTCCTTTTTCCTCTTTATGTTAATGACTATGTGGCTTTATTTTGATTGATGCGGTAAAAACAATGTGAACTTAGGACTTGCATTTAGTTTATTTGGCATATTAGTTGGTAGAATCATATGCATTAGGATGTTTATATGTTAGTTGCATCATGGCATGTAGTTTGCATGTTAGAAAATTTTGCGAAACCGTCTATTTGGGAAGCTTGACAAGTGTATATAGGCCCTAGTAGATGCTTTTTATTCTTAAGACTTTGCTTGTTAGAATACTTGTAAAACACCCTAGGATGTGTCATGCTAGTATCCTTTGACCCATGGTTTAAGGCCTAGTCAAGAGTACCTTGTGGTGTGATAACTCCTTGGCTACCGTTTATTCCAAGGTGACCCTTGAAACCATGCAACCATCATTCATCCATGTTCTACCACACATTTTGTCATCAAAGGGAATGAGCACAAAAAGAAATCAATTTGAGTTCAATGAAATGAAAAGTGAAAGAAAGTTTGCAAAAATGCATAAAATGAAAAGAGGAGCAAAAATAGAACTCCTAAAGCTTCAAATACAAGGCACCCTCACTACATATGGGGTGACTTTGAAAATGTTCAAAAAGAAATGCAAAAAAAAAAAAGTTGAAAGTTGTCAAGTGTTGAAATGCCAAAAATCAAAAGAAATGGCAAGAAAGTGTTCTCAAATGTCAAATGCCACAAGAAATTGGGGGGAAAACAAAAACAAAAGCAAACTCCCAAAGTGAAACTCAAACATCTATTGATCCCTTTATCCATCGTATCCATTTTTGTGCATAGTAGAGAGGGGACGACCCTTCTTCTTGTCTAGGCAAGAGGGGGAATTCCGCGATCCTCCAGTGTTTCTAACACCATAGGGAGTCTACTCTTGACAAAAACATTTAACGATTGAGGACAAAGGTACCCTAGCTTGACACAACTTGGAGGTGATTTATTGGTATCCTTCTAGGCTTAGTAGTTTGAAGAAATTGCATCTATGAAGGAGTGTGTACCCTTGAATTGCTTCCCTTGTAGATAATTTCCGCCACTTAGATGAGGAAAGTGGCTATTCTTTTGTAGATGCATCCGTTACTTGATTTTGTGTGCTTAATGATTGGATGTATCGCCATTTTGGCAAGCCCCACCTTGCCTTGCAAGAAGGCATCCTACCTCATGGTTGTCTTGTTGTGAGTTGAAGGGGCGGAGTGAGACCCGCTAATTGTCTCATATCGGTTATGTTATTAGGTTAGTTTAAATAAAGGTCTAGTTTTTGTCACCTCTTTACTCGGGACGAGTAAAGGTTCGGTTTGGGGATATTTGATGTGAACATTATTTGTGAAGGAAATGTAGATTCATATACATAAATAACATATTCATATATGCTAAACTAATTTGTCATAAAATTAAAACGGATTTTATGCATGCAAACAATAATATAAATAGAGGAGAAATCATGTCCTTACATAGTAGATTTCGGCTATTAGGGCACAAGAGAGATCACCTTTCTCTTCTTGTTCTTGAGCTTTTCCAATGGAAGAACAAAGATCTAAGTGTAAGATCTCTCCCTATGAATTATACCCAAGGCTTAACACTTAATCTAATTAATATTATTTGATCTAGTATAATATTAATGTAGGAGAAAATTGAACCAAAAACTTTATAAAACTCTTATGTGTTTTCGGTTTTTGAGAGAGAAGAAAAGAGGATTTTCTTCTCACTAGAACTTATCCTTTGGATGAGTAAAATTAGGATAGAAATAATACACTACCTTTAGTATATTATTAGGCAAAATTAAAGAAAAACAATGATAGTTTTTCTTCCCCAAAACCGTGTAAGAGGAGGGCTATTGGAGAGCCAATGCATGGATAATTTGTTCTTCACAAGGAACAATAGGCTTGCATGCCTAGACTTGCTTTTTCATCATTATGTTTTATCAACTAAATAAAACAATTAACTAGCTTAATGCTCCCCAATTTTTCGGCACTTTACATATTATGGTGTCCATATTATTTTTGTCAATTGTCTATATGTTACATGTCACATGTCACATATATTTGATATGTAATTTTTATCATATTAAAAATCAACGTATTAATAAAATACGTCACATACAAAAATTGACTTAGTAATCTCATAATTACTTGTGCCAAAATTTTTACCAATTTATAAATCACAACTGATTGTATTTATAACAATTCATTCAATTTAATTGTTACATTAAACAATTATTTCATCCGAGTAATGATACAATTCAATTACTCAGACCGTATCTTATTTAATCACATTTTAATATGATACGTAAATTTTACTTCCAAAATCGTCCGTCAATTTTCAAGTAATTTAATTAACTCGCAACATTATACGATCAATTAAATAATCAATTAAGTGTATTGCCCTTTAGGTATGACCTAGGGGGTCAACTGATCACCACCGTCACACGACAGTAATGTCAAACTCTAGTCAGCCAATCATTACCGATATATGTTGACCAGTTGTGATAATAAAATTACTTCCCAATTGTATTCTTTAAAATGAGATTTAATAATGATATTTAAATCACATGATCGCACTATTGTTGAGGACACATTTCCCAACAATCTCCCACTTGTCCTCGACAAGTGTGCGTCACCAATTCTCTTGTCCTATTACTATCTCCCACTCAATGCAAGGTGTCTTTCAGGTCGTACTTGCAAGTGATCATATCGAGAGTGGTTTCCTCGATCTGGAGAATAACTGATTGACCGGATTTATCTATCATAGATACATTCCGAGCGTGGCCACGCATTTCCAGTTCATTACTCCTCGAGTGGCCCTGAGATATTGTTTTAACCCTGACAAGGGGATGGACAATTCCTATCGCACTCATTCCCTTCGACTAGCCACAGCCATCATAACCCAAAATATGCCCATTTGACCCCATTTACGAAGGTCGTAGTAACACAAATCAAAGTTAATCGAAATCGTGCCATCTTAGGTGATTAGTCTTTAGTCAAAAGAATCGACTCATTTGAATACTATAGTAGCTCTCGCCACGACCAGGCTATATAAATTGCCAGAACTCTATAAGCGGTCATAAGGCCCGACAAAATGTTCCTAACAGTCTGCCTATGTGATCGACTAGTCATCTCACATGACTCTATGGTACTTGAACTTGCCATCAATCGCATCACACTCTAGTTACTTCGAGACGTCACCTCATACAAGTAACTATGGGCAAATACAATGTTAATCCGTGTTCACTTTAACGGGGTTCAATTGTCTCCACAACCCGTTTGGATGTAACAAAGTATCATAAAAGAGTTTTAAAATAAAACTCGAACGACAAATGCGATTATCACACATGAATAGTCAATGCCTGATTACTATTTCATGTTCTATAATCTAATTTGATCTTGTATGTAGTTGCTCATTTCAATTCGATTGAAATGACATGACTCATCATGTTAAGCCTATGAGAAGGCTTTGGTTAGTAGGTTTTATCAACTTCTTGTACCTTACTCAACCTTACTACATATTCGTTTTCCTTTGTAATGTATACATTTGCATTACAAAACTTTCTGAGTACGTGTCGAGATCCAATCAAGACATAAGCCCTCTAGCCTAAGAATAGCTCCCACTGTCTTCACAGTGTGCGAGACTCATCCCTCTTGCACATCTCATGATCGCAAGTGTACTCAATTTCCCTTATAAATATCTCTCATTGTTCTTTATTGCCTAGAACGATTCTAGAAAATCTATTTCTTAATTATCATAGCCACAATGGTATCTTAACCATCCTAATGTGTTTTGATTATGGTTTTGTCGGAAACCATGCGCAACCTCAATTGTCAATTGTCACTTGTGTAACACCCTTACACAAAATTGCATCATAAACACTCTGCTTTACTTTCTTAATGCTTCTGCAAGCACTTAAGGGCAATCTTTATATACTAGGTAAAGATTACTTAAATTCGATTTTGAAAACAGTTCATCATACTCAAAGCATATGAAGTGTTATACATCATTTCTTTTTAATTGATTCGGCAGCGGAAGCAAATGAAATCAATCAAATATGTTCAATTTAATTGAACTAGTCATGAATCTTATCAACATAAGACTTCTTATTGACGCTAATATCACGTGGATTTATCTTCATAAATCTGGATATTAAAGATGTATTGTAATACTCCAAAAGTCTTAAATCATTCCTAATGATCAATATGTCATCCACATATCGGACTAATTAAAATTTCCGTAACTCCCACTAAACTCCATGTATAAACACAACTTCTCGACTTATCGAGAAATGTTTTATCACATGATCAAAATGTTGATTCTAACTCATTGATGTCCTACTTAAGACCCTCTCTTAAGTTTCACATTATCTTAGGATTGCAAGAATCTACTAAACTCAAGACATGTATTGAATACATTCCTTCTATTGAAGAAGTGGGTTTTAGATTCACTTACTATGTATTTCATAACCTCATAATGAAACACAATCCCTAAGAAGATCCAAATAGACTTAAGCATTTCAATTAGTGCAAAACTCTTTGCAACCAATCTTGCTTTGAAATATCTCTTTATTAGTGCAAAACTCTTTGTCACTAATCAAGCCCTTTTGTTTCGGATTCTCATGGCTCTAAGCCTTGTATTGAGTTGTGACTTAAACACTCTTATGTAAGTCATTCGTTCATTACTTTCTAGAAGTAATTAACTTGAATCAAACAATTTCTTTTGTAAGTTATAAGCTCTTTACTTTCTTAAAAGTAGCATGAATTCATCATTTTTAGCAAGTGACGAATTTAGCCTCCTAGGTTTTTGAAGAAACAATGTCTTACACAAAACGTCTCATGTAGCCAAGAAAGACCAGTTTCTTGCGACATAACATTCTCTGTGGCATTCTTTGTGGCTCTTGAATAATTTCTCCCACTCTGTCTTCTAAAAATAAACTTGTATTTTAGAAAGACAGCTTCATGAGCCACAAACCCGTCGTGCTCGTGATAATGGAAGAGGGAAAAATGAGCATTTGTTTCTTGTGAAAACTTACAAACATGGTACCCTTACCATTTCATATCTCATATGATTCGATTTAGTGGAAAAATAATTTAGACAAAATGATAAAATCCCCAAAAGGATCAAGTAACTCAAAATAACTTGATCGAAGTCCAAACCTTATCGAATAGCGTTTGAATTCTTATCCAATCATACATTATCCCATAATGCGTGTTAAGAGAGATTAATTTGTGATACCATATCACAATTCATTTGGCTTATATCAAAGTCTTCACTTTGATAATCCCATCACGACTAAATCGTGATTCCTTGAACTCTTTGAAATTCTTCAAAGATTTCGCTATTTACCTTATTAAGTGAACATATTAGTGTCAACTTAAATCGTTGGTAAAAGATAATGATCAACCTATTTTGGATAGATGATTTACAACCTCGATCTCCTTTTCAACCAAAAGGTATGAGACATCTTGCTTTGAATACAAGATACGCATAAACCATTAACAATCTAATGGCTTCAAGAGTACTCGATAACTCTTTGCGTTCATCATTCCAGAATTTAAGGTTTAATCTTGGGTTACCAATTTGAGTCTTACATCATCTACATGATATATCATTCTAGTTTGGTTTAGAATATATTCACCTTGATAATGGGCCAGCCATACATCAAATCGTGGTGTATAGGGTCACAAAAGTGAAACCTCTTTTGTATCTTAACAAGTTTATATTCTTATTTAGAGTTTATGCACTTAATAGTCATAATTAAGTATAACTTTAAATCCAAAACTAGATTGAGTACACAATTACTCTATCTCTCGATATTATTGTTGCTAGTCGTCATATTCTAATCATCTTATGTATCAAGTACAACGATGTAAACCACCACCGGTTTCTAATATTGACGAAGTAGTACTAGCAAAATTTATGTTTGATCAAATAAACATTTAAAGAAGAAGGTCTCATTAGATGTCCCACAACTAACTTGTTGATTCTTCAATAATTTGGGGTAGTTTCCTTTCTAGTGTCCAACATTTAAGACAATGGAAACTTTATCGGTCGGGATTGATAGGTTTAGTATCGTCATTCTCAACAACTTTACCTTTAACATTACCTTGTATCAATTCCATTATAATCTTTACTTCTTGAACCTCATTCTCATCTTAACGGTTCAAGAGAATGCTCCCACTCAATTCAATGAGTCTTTGCTTTGAGAAGCAAAATTGAATTCATGAAGATCACTCTTCATTTGTTCGTTTTAGTCTTAAAACTTTCATTGAAGTGGTTGCGTTATTTTGGTCAATTACGAATTCTTGACAAAACTAATTACCAAAACAATTTATCGCTTCAAGGTACTTAATTCATTTAAGTACATGAAAAATAATCCATTGTAAGTAGATGTGTTAGTCAAGAATCAAAAACCTGTTTGATAATGAATAACTTTAATCTATACTCTTTAAAAGAGATCCTTAGCAATGGTTCATATGAGGTTTTAGAAGCAAATTCATATTTTGTCTTTAGTTACGATGTTTTAATGGAGTTTTGAATCAAAAACGAAATGATATCGTATATGAATTGTGGTAAAGAAATAGAACAATATAACAACGGAATAGAGGAAAACTTAACATTTATCGTTTTATTAATACTTGGAAAAACAAGTATAGCATTTACATAGTGACCTCTACCCAACTATGATAAATGATTCCAAGATCCAAATTCATATTAACTTGGGCACGGTGGGGCCGATACATCCCTTATCAATATAACTCGGTGGATTAACTCTTTAATCGATTCTACTTTTAGAACTCTTGGTCGATAATATTACATTAACAATTATCTTTAGCCCAAAATACATCGACAAGGGCACGGTGGGGCCGATACATCCCTTATCAAATACTTTTGTTGAGTTCAATCCAAATTTCGAATAAATGTGTCCATGATCCAAACCCACGTTAACTTGGGCACGGTGTGGCCGATACATCCCTTATCAACATGAATTCGGTGGATTAACATTCATCACCCACTTCCCCTACGTAACAAGGTTTGTACCCCGGTGGGGCCGAGCGCACTCCCTCGCGAAATAGGTTTTCATGGTTTCTACTATTTGGTAAGGCTATGTCTCAATTGATAGTTTTAGCGAGAGGTCATGTCAATTTATTATCTATCACGTTTTAAGTGAACTAAAGCGGTGAACTACGATAATTTTAATTGACACGGTCGATAAACTCGATAAAATAAGGATGCATGTTTTAGTTATGGCGATTTAGCGATGCATGTGACATAAAATAAAATGCAAGCATAAAAGATAAATAAATCCTAGTATGGCCTTTCCTAAAATAGAAAAACTATTAATCTATTACATATTCGGAAACCAACTCCATTGGTCCCTTGAACTTCGGTTGTGGCACACATCTCGAGGTAACACCGTCTTTATGTATCGCCATTCTTGAAGAAATCCGTCTTTTGGAACTCCGGAATGAATAAAATTACATAATAAATTACATAATTTCCTATTATACATTTGTAACTAAAATAAAATAAATCTATTAAATTACAAAACGGTGATACGAGATCACAATAAAAAATTACAACCGAATCGATATTCCCATACATTTCGGGAAATACCAATTAAAATCTAAGGCCATACTAAGTAAAATTACATAATTCAAAATTACATAAATTAAAATTATGACAATCATAAAGAAAAATGCAGCATTATAATATGTATGATCATGCTCAATTTTTATGCTAAATCGCCTTTAATTAGCCAATATCATATATTACTCGGTTTTTACGGATTTGCGTGATTTCAACATTTTATAATCACAAAAATACATAAACTCATATTTATGCATAAGTTAATTACCCTAACCTCTTAGGACTCAAAATATAGTCTTCACTAATAATTTTGACCATAATTAACTTTTATTTACAAAATTGTTCATAAATGGACCAAAATTACAAAAATAAGCTATTAAACTTCAAATAAATCACAAAATTTCAAATAAATTCAAAATTTGAAATTTAAATTCATGAACATTCTGGAAAAATCCATGACACTCATAATGTTCAAAATCTTAGGTTAAAAATTTCGAAAATTTACCGGAAAAACAATGTTGCGGTTTATCGATTTTTAATAAAATAATCATAAAAACATGGAAAAATTATTTTCACTAACTTTTCAATTTTAGATCTGAAAAATACAATAAAATGCAACATTAAAAGTTTTTCCTAAGTCATAGATTATGTTTTATTAATTTTACACTAATAATGTCACTATTTATGCTAATGTTTCTTCAAAAATTCATAGATCATGCTAAAAGACTTCTTTATAGCCAATTATTTTACACACATTTTGTAAAATTGCATGTGACAACATATTAATTTTCTATGACCAGATTCGAAATTTAACTCATATTAACCTATTTTTCTCTTAAATCCATATTTAATAATGAAAAATTCATTTTTCGAGCATAACAAGTCCAAAAATTATGAAAATTTACAGGTTATCTCAAAATAATATATGTAACAACATATCCAAAAACCAAGTGAAAATTCGAAGTATAGCTATTTTTAGACCAAAAATGACATTTTTACTCATAAAATCACATTTAAATGCCATTATTGTAAATTATGAACAATAAAAATCCGAAAAATTAACCAAAATATCCTAAAACATTTTAGGACCAGAAATATTAACATGCATGTAATGATTTCGTGATATATCATAATAACACAAAATTTACAAGTTTTATTTTGTTATTCTTATAACTCGGAAAAACTTTTAACCAATTTGCATGCAAACAACCGTGGCTCTGATACCAATTGAAGGAAATGTAGATTCATATACATAAATAACATATTCATATATGCTAAACTAATTTGTCATAAAATTAAAACGGATTTTATGCATGCAAACAATAATATAAATAGAGGAGAAATCATGTCCTTACATAGTAGATTTCGGCTATTAGGGCACAAGAGAGATCACCTTTCTCTTCTTGTTCTTGAGCTTTTCCAATGGAAGAACAAAGATCTAAGTGTAAGATCTCTCCCTATGAATTATACCCAAGGCTTAACACTTAATCTAATTAATATTATTTGATCTAGTATAATATTAATGTAGGAGAAAATTGAACCAAAAACTTTATAAAACTCTTATGTGTTTTCGGTTTTTGAGAGAGAAGAAAAGAGGATTTTCTTCTCACTAGAACTTATCCTTTGGATGAGTAAAATTAGGATAGAAATAATACACTACCTTTAGTATATTATTAGGCAAAATTAAAGAAAAACAATGATAGTTTTTCTTCCCCAAAACCGTGTAAGAGGAGGGCTATTGGAGAGCCAATGCATGGATAATTTGTTCTTCACAAGGAACAATAGGCTTGCATGCCTAGACTTGCTTTTTCATCATTATGTTTTATCAACTAAATAAAACAATTAACTAGCTTAATGCTCCCCAATTTTTCGGCACTTTACATATTATGGTGTCCATATTATTTTTGTCAATTGTCTATATGTTACATGTCACATGTCACATATATTTGATATGTAATTTTTATCATATTAAAAATCAACGTATTAATAAAATACGTCACATACAAAAATTGACTTAGTAATCTCATAATTACTTGTGCCAAAATTTTTACCAATTTATAAATCACAACTGATTGTATTTATAACAATTCATTCAATTTAATTGTTACATTAAACAATTATTTCATCCGAGTAATGATACAATTCAATTACTCAGACCGTATCTTATTTAATCACATTTTAATATGATACGTAAATTTTACTTCCAAAATCGTCCGTCAATTTTCAAGTAATTTAATTAACTCGCAACATTATACGATCAATTAAATAATCAATTAAGTGTATTGCCCTTTAGGTATGACCTAGGGGGTCAACTGATCACCACCGTCACACGACAGTAATGTCAAACTCTAGTCAGCCAATCATTACCGATATATGTTGACCAGTTGACAGTAACAAAATTACTTCCCAATTGTATTCTTTAAAATGAGATTTAATAATGATATTTAAATCACATGATCGCACTATTGTTGAGGACACATTTCCCAACAATTTGCGCACATTTAGTCCCCTAATTGAGCCTATCTTGCATACTATTATAACATTCTATGGCCATTTTATCCGTCAAAACCTTCCTATTTGCTTTTCTATCGCATTTCATATGTTTTGTAGAAAAGGAGATGATAAGGCGGAAATTCCCGTCTTTCGTGCACATTTGGAAGCTTATTGACGATAATGGATGGACTAGTATGAAGAGGAAGCAAGGACTAAAGACCAATCCCGCAAGAATAAAATGGAAATGAGCGAAAAGGGAAGAAAAGAAGAAGAACCACGGCTGAAGAACAATCCGAGCGGATTGTCTCAAATCCGCCCGTCTCCACAAAACAATCCGAGCGCCCCCGCTCATTAATCCGCTCGGATTGCCCCACTAGAATCCGCCCGGATTCCCCTGAATCCGCTCGGATTCCTTTGCCAGATTCCGTCCGTCCCGACTCCAATACGCACGGATTTCTTCACAGCATAGTTTCGTCTTCTCCAAGCTCCGTGAAAGACTCCCTTCCTCCGAGAAATACCGGAGTCTCCCTGCTCAAATCTCAAAAGTGTAATTACTAGTTTAGCCCTTAGTTAACCCTAATGCATCCACCTAATTTCCACTATAAATACCCCATCTTTGTAATCAATCAATATGTTCTTTTTGGGTAGAAAATCCTTCTTTAGATTAGATTAGGAGTAGATTAGAATAGATTACTCTTTAATCTTTCCACAAATTACACATTAATCTCTCCTTAATTATTGTTCAAGTTTATTATTCAAGTTTATTATTGGGTAATTGAAGATTATTGGGTTATTATTGGAAGATTGACAACCTTCCATCAATCATCAAGTTTCTTCTATTATTCTTTGCTTTATTATTTGGATCATCTCAAGTTGGTATAATTCCTTTACTCTTTAATCTTTATTGTTCATTTCTTCATTCTATTATCATGTTTATACTTGTTGTGATGATTGACACCATTAATGACATGTTTCCCATGATAATGAGTGAGTAGTCTCTTGCTAGGATTAGTGGGTAATTAGGGGAAACCAACATGGGATTGATTCATGCTTAATCTAATATGTTCACATGATTAAATTTGCTTGCTTGTTGTGATGTCAACTTTATGCACATGTTATGTTTGATGAAATGCTAAGCCTATGAATCCTTGCATTTACAACCATCTCTTATCTACTCAACTTGACTTGTAAGATATAAACCAACTCGAGTCTTGTTAGACCATGCATAGAAGTTGATTAGGAGGAAAGTAAGTCGACTTGTAGGTGTTGTACAATCTAATCGATTCGGCTCCGGGACCCAACTCTTCCTAAGAACCGTAAGATATAACCCAACTCGGTTCCTCCACAACATTAATCGCTTGCAACCTTGTAAACATGTTTGTATGATCAACACCATGAATCCCCCATGACCCCATGATATCCTAGCACTTTTAATCATTTGTTTACATCTTTCCCTTTATTGCTTGTTTTACCTTATTGTTTGCATTAGTCTAGACACAACTACAAACCCAAACAAATCGTGACACTAGCATAAATTGAGATAGATAGACTTAGAACCCAAAGCACACCGTCCCATGGATCGACCTCGACTTACCGCTAACTAGTAGTTTGCTGAGTATTATAAATGTGTTTGATTGGATGAGTGACGACATCACCCGGATCACCTCTCTTAGACTGGTCCATGTTGAAGCGTCGAAAAGCCTTATAAATATAAGATTCTTGACTTAATGCCAATATCCTTGTAACACCCCCATTTATCTAGGAGCCTTTAGCTAGACATTCCCAATTAAATAGGACTGTTACCATCTCGGTTTCCCGAGGTAGTGAATAACAAAGTCCAACTCACCAAAGTACTTTAAACTAAAACTTTAACGATCACATGTTTATTACAAATTTACCAACTAAAACTTAATATAAAATAATTACAATTCGCAGCGGAAATAAATATAGTGATTAAATATTCTATGTGTTCTAGACTTCTAGGTAGACTGGCCAAGTCCTCACGCATCCCTTAGCTCCCAAGTCAGCTAATCTTTAGTACCTGTCAAATCTGCTCCCCATTAAGGTTCACCACAGGTGTTCACAAATACACTGTCAACCACGAGGTTGAGTAGGAAAAGCCAAACAACCACAATAAATGGATACAAGAACAATATTAAATGCAAATGCAATACATGCTCATGATCAATCCTCCGACGCTCCCGTTCATCCCGCCAATCCCTGGCCGGGGTAGTCTCATCATCCCAACCGAAGTTGAGGTAGTCTCATCTTCCCAGAAACAAGTCCTGCATAACCTGTTCTGAGGTATCCAATGTAAGTGCTCATGATATGAAAATGCAAACAATTGAGCAACACAATTTCTTACCATCCCAAACAAGAGGCTGGGGAAACCAAATCAATATAATCATCTCAGTCACGAGCTGAGGTAGTCAATAATTAAATCATCTCAGTCACGAGCTGAGGTAATCAATAATTAAATCATCTCAAAGCAACCAACCAACAACCATATCATCCATCACAATTCCAAACAATTCGACCAATACAATCAGATAATATCATTCAAGTAAATATTAAAGTGATTGAGTAGCTATCCTACCTCGATAGCGAATTCTGAGTCCAAGAAATATAATGATAATAAATATAGTCATAATCGGTCTTCCGTAAGTCCAATACCTATCCAATTATTATAACATAATAATTATAAACATATCTCGCTTAATTAATTATTTAATTAATTATAAGTTCACGACTCAATTTTTAAAACCCGTCACCTAAGTAAATGGGGTAATATTAATATTTATAATTATACCCAAAAGCCAATTAGTTAATACTATACGAATTAATTAATTAGTCAAAACCCGCATCAACATCAATTAGTTAATTAAATATAATTACGAATTTAAACAAGTTATTAATAATACTTGAGATGGTTCCATCTAGTTAACTAACCCATCGTATAACTTGTACCCGACTCCCTCCTTCTCCAACACCGAACCACCATCAAGGTCAAGCCGTGGCAGCCACCACCCCTGCCACGCCTGACCAGCCTACAACCGCAGCCTACCACCACGCTACAACCACCAAGGTCACACCAAACCCACACCAAGCTAACACCTTCCCCCAAACTCCACTCGAACCCACCATCAAGCCTCACCTAAACCGTGACCATCACCACCTCTCACCTCACCTGCCACCCGTCACCACCTGCACGACCACCACCCTCAACACCACCTACATCCTACCTCCTCTCTCGACACAACCACAACACTTAACAACATTGCCGAAAACCCGCATTCCTTTTTCACCCGCCTGCATACAAATCGCGACAATATACAGTACAATAACCATTACCGCCACCAATCAGCCACCGTGGACCTCCTTTACCCCTGCCATCAACCACCCTTGACAACCCCTTAGCACCACCGCAGCAACAACTGCTATGGGCAGCAGCTATAACTTATCAACAACGAAACAACAATAATACCGTCACAGTACTACAATAACCACCACGCCACCTACAAAGCTGCAATCTCTGATACAACTTTGTAACACACCTATTTAATTAGGAATGTCTAGTAAAGGATCTTGATTAAATGGGGGTGTTACAATCCTTTTGGGTCTATCTCTATAGATCCGGATACCTAATATGCGTTGTGCTTCTCCTAAATCCTTCATCTGGAAATGATTTCCCAGCCACTCTTTGACGGAGGACAACATAGGAATGTCATTTCCAATGAGTAGTATGTCATCCACATACAATATTAGGAACACAACATTGCTCCCACTGAACTTCTTGTATAAACATGGTTCCTCAACACTTCCGAGTAAAACCATTTTCTTTTATGACATGATTAAATCGATGGTTCCAATTTCTTGATGCTTGCTTAAGACCATAAATGGATCTCTTAAGCTTGCATACTTTGTTAGGATTGTTAGGATCTATAAACCTCCAGGTTGTATCATGTACACCTCCTCTTCTAAATACCCATTTAGAAAGGCGGTCTTCACATTCATTTGCCATATTTCATAGTCATGAAATGCGGCGATCGCTAACGGTATCCGAATGGATCTCAGCATGGCTACATGGGTAAAGGTTTCGTCATAGTGAAGACCATGAACTTGGGTGAAACTTTTTGCCACTAGCCTAGCCTTGTAGACATCATCATGTCCTTCTATGCCATTCTTTACTTTAAAGATCCATTTGCATTGAAGAGGTCTTGCTCCTTCAGGAAAATCCACCAAGTTCCAAACTTGATTTTCATGCATAGAACGCATTTCGGATTTCATGGCTTCAAGCCATAAAGCTGAATTGGGACTAGAGATTGCAGCTTTGTAGGTGGCGGGTTCGTCACTTTCTAGAAGTAACATCAAGACTGTTGGAGCAAGTGTCCCCGACAATAATGCGATCACAATTGTCGATCATGATGATCACATGTTTAAATCTCATATTTAAGAATACATGAGGGAAAGTAATATTTTACAGTCAACTGGTCCACACATATCGGTAATGATTGGCTGACTAGAGTTTGACATTACTATCGTGTGACCGTGGTGATCAGTTGATACCCTGAGGTCATACCTGTAATACTCCGTATTTATGAGTCTTTGAGTACTCTATCGAGTAGGCCTTACTCTGTCGAGTAAGGGTGAGTTGCGTTTTAAAATAGTTTCTGACCTGTTGGGTACTCGATCGAGTAACTAGGATACTCGATCGAGTAAGGGGGCACTCGATCGAGTACCTTAGCTACTCGATCGAGTAGCTCGGTTAGCGGGTGATAATTCGACGGGTTTTGTTAATAACACGGATTAATATATAAATATTTCCGTCACTTTCATAATACACTTTTACAAACCTAATAACATTAAAAGGGAGATTCAAGTTACGTTCTTCGCAATCATCCGTGTTGCTGACAAATCCCGGAGCTTGAGAGGTCGGATTCCATCGTTCTTTATACCTTTGTGATCCTTGCGTCGAGGGTAAGATCTACATACCAATTTTATAGTATTTCGTCAAGTTTCGTTAAACCCTAATTTTGGGATTGGGGGTTTTGTTATAGATAATGATTGGTAGTGATTATGTGTATGTATGATAGGAGAAGGATTTGTAGAAGAGGCTTTTTTATACAGCTGTTGAGACCGTCTGATTGTGTTGCTGTTCCAGGTAGGATTTCCTACTCAGTATTAGTCCCATAATGGGATGATTGTTGATGTGTTGTGGTTGATTGAATAATATAGTAATTGTATTGTGACGGTTGTGATTGTGATTGCTGTCTGTGGTTCTCGAGGCGTGTCCTCGGCTGAGTGGGGTCACTTGCGAGAGTGGCTTCACGCCCTAGTTTCGCCTTCTGTGGAACCCGCCACAGAAGGGATGTGCACATTAATGGGACAGGGTTATCGCTCGTATGATGAGCGGGGCTTAGGTGGGAACGGCTGCGGTCCCCCACTGGCAGGGCTGGTCCAGTGGACAGTCAGTATTGAGATGATGGGAGTTGGTGGTGTGTGTGTGTGTGTGACGGTTCAGCTGTCTGTTTGTCTTATTATTGTTATCTATATTGATTGTGTGATTAGTACTGACCCCGGTGTTGTTTTGTAAAACCTGCGGTGATCCATTCGGGGATGGTGAGCAGATATTGAACAGGTATAGAGATGAGTCTTGGGATATTTGGGATGGCCACGACATGACGATAGAGTCTTCACGTAGTTTAGCATTTATTTACATTTCAGTTGAGAACAGATAGTTTGGAATAATGTATTGTACTTTGGTTTGGTTTTGAGGATTGTATTTATCATTAAACTATTTATAATAAATGTTGTTTCTGTTTTGTCTATTTGATTATCATACCTCGGGCGACCGAGATGGTGATGTCTTCATACCTGAGTGGTCCTGGTAAGGCACTTGGAGTATGGGGGTGTTACAAATGGTATCAGAGCGACGATCCTGAAACCTGTAACCAATGAATCCAATGAATATAGGGAGTCAATTAAAATGAACCCGGGGTAAAGGTTGTAGGAGCTAATGCAAAGACTTGGGAGACGTCCTAAAGTCGCGAACTCGCCCTACAATTTTGAACCGGTCACCATGGGATATGTGTCGGGATCGTTATGTGCTTATTGTGTGTTGTGTGTATCTATGTAGTAGTATGTTGTATGAATTGATGGATGTATGCATGTGGAGAATGGGGAATGTGTAGAAAAGATGGTGATAATGTGATTTCGTATGTTGTTGATTGAAAGCATGTTGCATGATAGTTGGTTTACAATGTTGCTTGGAATTGTTAGAAAAGTATATGAGAATGATGAGTAATGTGTTGGAAATGGATGAATTGATTGGAAAAGATGGAGTAGCAATTGCATGAGAATATGAATTTGGTGATTATGAATATGTTTAGGTGACGAAGTGTATTTGTATTGTTGTTGTATTAGTAACATGGAAATAGGATTTGTAATGCATGAGAATGTTGTGTTACGAAAAGTTATAAAATTTAAAGTATGCGGTTAGTACATGACTAATGAGTTAAATAAAATATGTGCATGATGGATGTTGTTGCTTGATTTTTGAAGATGGTAACATGAGATTAGCAATACTGGTTTTATGAGTACTGAGTCGTTTTGTCTACCTTGTTGTTGTTTAAGTCGTTTGGGAAGTAAAAATCAATAGTTGTGTTTTTCGTTTATAAAGAGGTTGTCTTTAAACTGTTATAACTTGAGATGCATAAATGATTTTGATGTGATTCCAATTGGAGGTGATAGCTTGTCCTTTTACGATTCTAACGATAGGTCACACGCCCAAAACGACCAAGAAATGAGTGAGTTATGACTGTTTTACGAAAACTGGACAGTGCTGAGAATTTGGGTACTCGATCGAGTATCCTTGGTACTCGATCGAGTAAGGGGGCACTCGATCGAGTACGTTAGTTACTCGATCGAGTAGCCCTGGTGATTTGTTTTACGTGCTTCTGATCTTCACCTACTCGATCGAGTAAGTCCCTTACTCGATCGAGTGGCCGGTACTCGATCTAGTGACCCCTGTTTTGGGTCATATGCTTATCTTTTGACATTCGTTGCATATTATGTTTAATTCAAAGTTGTTATTTTACTTCTTTACGCATTGTTTTACATGTAAGTTGGTCTTGATACGTAAGTTACCCAATCTTATGGGGTGGTGGGTGGCACCTTATGGTGAGTATGAGTTTGGTGGGAGGAGATGAGCTATATGTGGTTGTGCTGAGAAGTGGAAAAAGAAAAAGCATATTGATGAGTTGATTGAGGCATGGTGCAAGTTTTGGTGAGACGTGGTGAGTGATTTATTCGCGAAATTGTGTGATGTGAAAGTAAGTGAAAGTGGGTAAGGGATGATGTGGGTCTAAGAAACGTGAGAATGAAAAGATTGAAAGGAAGGTTTGGATAGTGGCAACTTGAGATGTGTAAAGAATTATGGAGTGAGAGGGTTAGGAGTCGTGTGGGTCAAGAATATATATAGTGAAAGTTCATTTTAAAGGGGTTGAGAAGAGTGGTATATAGTGAACTTTATGGAGACATGTTGCGAGGTGGATTTGTAGATAGTGAGTGAGTTTGGGAGATTTGGTTTATTAAGATGTGAAACTACGTGTGATTTCTTTGGGCATTTAACGGCATGAAATGAAGTTGTTTAAACAGTGAACGTTGATTTTATGGATAGGTTAGTGACAAGTGTGAGCGAAAGCATAATAAGAGAAGATCCATGGTAAGAAAGAGTGAGATGATATCGACATGAAATAATGGGATTTGAGCTTTGGCGGAATGAGAAGGTAACCAGAGCACTAAAGAACTAGATAGAAGTAATAAAGAGTTGAACTATTAAATGGTATTGTTGAGTATAAAGAGAAAAGAAGGATAAAAGTAAGTTGAGAAAAATGTTCACCGGAGTTAGGTGACATAAAAGTAAGAAATCGTCGAGATGTATGATACTGTTAAGAGTAAGTAAGTTAATGGTTATATACAGAAGTGTCAGGACAACATGATTAATCATGAGTTTAGAGGAATTAAGGGAATATGAAGTTGGTGGAGTATTTGCACGATACGAGATTTTTGGTGGAGAGTTAGATGATGATACAATTAAGGATAGTATTGGAAAGAATGTTGAGGTAATTTTGTTGATAGGTTTGATGTTCGTTGTTTGGGATGTTAACCAAAGATAGGAAAGAAATCGTGATGTTTAGAGATGGGTGTAAGAGGTTTGATGTCCGGACAGTGGTGGTGTTATGATTTGTGTCTAGTGGTTAAGGGTGATGATATATTAGAAAGGTAGAAATCCTAAAGAGGTTGATTTTGTAGAGACCAGATTGATATGTATGGTTGTGAGAGAGAGCATAGGACGTGGTTATATGAGGCGGTTGTTAGTAGTTGAGTATTAATGGTATGGTTATATTTGGCATGAGGTGATGGTTATGCGAATGAGAGAATGTGTTATGAGGGGCATACGAATTAAGCTCGGGGTGAGAGGTAACTTTTATCTGGTGCTAACTTACGTGATCAGGATTGACTGGTTGGATGTGATTACGGGTCTGTGATATATAAATGTTTGTGTGAGGTTTTGACCTCACAAGACGTGGTATGGTGTGATTCTCATAAAGTTGTTATTTGAATGTTCTGTAACGCATGTTGAGTACACTAATCTAATTGAATGATATTCAAAAAGGTAATAAGTTGAGTGATCGGCATGGTGGCTATACTTGTATGTATTCATGATGCATGTCAAACTGTGATATGGTAAGAGGATGATATTCACGAAGTTATTATCTGTTTAATTCATATAATATGTTGCTTGTGATTTAGTAAAGTGGATTTGAGTAAGTTTTTCTTGTTCGAGAAGTTATGTTGAGCCAGTACTTATGGGATTGTGTAAGTTGTGATGACTATCGATGTGGTTGTGGTGCCTCGGGTGGTGATCCGGGCACGATATTTAGTGTTGTGATGCGGGTATTTTCGCACTTGCTGCGGTGTGGTGTTGGTGGCGGTGTTGTGATGCCGTCACCGGATGTGGTGGAGTAGGCAGGATGTTTATGATTCGAGTTTCGAAAGTACATACCAGTTATACATAGATTGTTGTTTTGTTTGATGTTGCTCTCTACGAGTTTCAGTTGGTGCAGATAGACAGTTGTCTTGTTTATTGATGTTTCTTACCAGTTCAGTTTTGGTATGAGAGTAGAGTATGATATGAAGAGAGTTGTATATGTTTTCGTTATTGTCATGGTATAGTGATATTCTGTTGATGGGACACAGTCGTCAGAAGTTGTTACAGTACTTTTGATCTTGTTTTAAGATGAGGCTTTAGACATAGTCATAGTAAGTGATCGGTGGAACATGTGTTGTATTGATCTGGACGCTGTAGGTGGTTCATAATCAGATTTTGGGACAGTGAGTGTAGGGTGTTGGGAATTAGTGTCATGTTAAGTTTTGTATGAGTTTTGCGGTAATAAAGAAAAGAACTTGAGGATCTAGTGTGAGTGTACGTAACAAGTGTGGATCGTGAGTTATGCTTTTGACGATAAGAGTTTTATGTAGTTTATATAGAGAGGTGTGTCATGTTGCGGTAATAGGGAACAAGTGAAGTTTTGGATTAAGTTAAGGATTTTGTGGTATAGGTTAGGTGGTGTGACGAGTGAAGTGAAGTATGAGAGTTGTTTAAGTAAGAGAGCCTTGGATATGTGCATGGCGAGTGTTTAGGTTCTAGGTGGTTATCTTTGACATGCGGTGGTGATGAGGATAATGAAAAGATATATCTAGGATTTAGTATTAGTGAGTTACGAGGACGTAACATTTATCTTAAGAGGAGTAGGATGCGATAAAAGAGATTTTGATGGTTGTACATATGGTAGTATATTTGGAAGTAGAGTGTTGGTGTAGCATAAGATATGGATTTGTATATGTTGTGGTTGATAGTGTTAAAAGGTCATGGACGTGCTTGTAGTAGTTCGATGTTAGGAATGCGAGAATACTTCGATAGTGTTGACAGTTGGATGATGAGGTTATGAGTGTGAGTAAACTTCGAGGACGAAGTTCCCTTTAAGGGTGGTAGAATGTAACATTCCGTTTGATGTTTATGTAGTTGGTTATGTATGGAGTTAGTGTCGGGAGAGTTTATGATGTAGTTGATACGACATCGTGAGCGAGGTGTGGAGGTAGGAATAGTTGGTAGAGTTGGTGTTAAGAGTTCATGGTTTCATGTTCTGTAGGTTGGGGTTTTGGCTTGAGTTCTTAGTAGCTTTGTTGCGTCTTGACCGAGTTAGTATGTTTGTTTTTATGTATGGGTTGAACTTCGGGGACGAAGTTCTTTTTAAGGAGGGAAGACTGTAATACTCCGTATTTATGAGTCTTTGGGTACTCTATCGAGTAGGCCTTACTCTGTCGAGTAAGGGTGAGTTGCGTTTTAAAATAGTTTCGACTGTTGGGTACTCGATCGAGTAACTAGGATACTCGATCGAGTAAGGGGCACTCGATCGAGTACCTTAGCTACTCGATCGAGTAGCTCGGTTAGCGGGTGATAATTCGACGGGTTTTGTTAATAACACGGATTAATATATAAATCTTTCCGTCACTTTCATAATACACTTTTACAAACCTAATAACATTAAAAGGGAGATTCAAGTTACGTTCTTCGCAATCATCCGTGTTTGCCGACAAATCCGGAGCTTGAGAGGTCGGATTCCATCGTTCTTTATACCTTTGTGATCCTTGCGTCGAGGGTAAGATCTACATACCAATTTTATAGTATTTCGTCAAGTTTCGTTAAACCCTAATTTTGGGATTGGGGGTTTTGTTATAGATAATGATTGGTAGTAATTATGTGTATGTATGATAGGAGAAGGATTTGTAGAAGAGGCTTTTTTATACAATTTGTTGAGACCGTCGATTGTGTTTTTGTTCGGGTAGGATTTCCTACTCAGTATTAGTCCCATAATGGGATGATTGTTGATGTGTTGTGGTTGATTGAATAATATAGTAATTGTATTGTGACGGTTGTGATTGTGATTGTGATTGTGATTGCTGTCTGTGGTTCTCGAGGCGTGTCCTCGGCTGAGTGGGGTCACTTGCGGGAGTGGCTTCACGCCCTAGTTTCGCCTTCTGTGGAACCCGCCACAGAAGGGATGTGCACATTAATGGGACAGGGTTATCGCTCGTATGATGAGCGGGGCTTAGGTGGGAACGGCTGCGGTCCCCCAGCTGGCGGCGGGTCCGGTGGGGATCGGTATTGAGATGATGGGAGTTGGTGGTGTGTGTGTGTGTGTGACGGTTCAGGTTGTCTGTTTGTCTTATTATTGTTATCTATATTGATTGTGTGATTAGTATCGACCCGGTGTTGTTTTGTAAAACTGCGGTGATCCATTCGGGGATGGTGAGCAGATATTGAACAGGTATAGAGATGAGTACTGGGATAGCTGGGATGGCCACGACATGACGATAGAGTCTTCCGCTGTAGTTTAGCATTTATTTACATTTAAGTTGAGAACAGATAGTTTGGAATAATGTATTGTACTTTGGTTTGGTTTTGAGGATTGTATTTATCATTAAACTATTTATAATAAATGTTGTTTCTGTTTTGTCTATTTGATTATCATACCTCGGGCGACCGAGATGGTGATGTCTTCATACCTGAGTGGTCCTGGTAAGGCACTTGGAGTATGGGGGTGTTACAATACCTATAGGGTAATACTCTTAATTGATTATTTAATTAATCGTATGCCGATACGAGTTAATTAAATTGCTTAAAATTGACGGATGATTTTGTGAGTAAAATTAACGTGTCTCATTGTAACTCGATTAAATTAGATACGGTCTAAGTAATCGAATTGTTTTATTACTTAGATTAAATTATTGTTTACGAAAAAATTGAAGCAGAATGAATAATTTATTATAAATACAAGAAGTTGTAATTTATAATTCGATAAATCATTTTGGTACAAGTAATCAAGAATTACTAGTTAAGTTTGTATGTGACATATTTTATTAATATGTTGATTTTTAATATGTTAAAAATGCATTATATTGTGACATGTCATGTAACATGTGAAATATGATAAAATTGACAAATGACAAAATAAAAGGGACCTTCCATTTTATGTTGGGTGTACCGAAAATGGGGAGGGTTAGGGTTTTAAATTGTGTTGATTATTTTAAATAGAAAACACAATGATTACTCTAGTCTATAGCCATGCGACCCTATAGCTTTTGAGAAGAGCAACTTTTGCTTGCATTGGTCTCAATTACTCCCCCCCCCCCCCCCCCCCCCCCAACCGGTTTTGTGATAAGAAAAGCCCAAGGGTTTTTCATCTAAAATTATTCACTACATTACCATAATTTTCTAGTGTTAGAAAATAACAACTACTCTCTACAATTTGTGAAATATTTTAGAGAAAGAAATACTCATAAAATCCTCTCCTCTTAACCAAAAAGGAAGAGAACAAAAATCAAATTTTTGTGTCAAGTTTAAGTAAGATTTTAATTAATACTAGATCATATTAATTATTATTATTATTATTAAGGGTGTTACTTTGGGTATAATTCCTTAGGAGAGATTCTCCACTTGAATCTTGTTCTTCCACCTTTGGAAAGCTCATGAACTAGTAAGAAGGTGAACTTACTAGTGCCCATATTCCGAAATCATCAATGTAAGAATTGATTTTCTCCCTATACTTGTAATTGTTTTGCATGCATAAGATCCGATTTAATTTTATGACTAAATTAAACTATCATAGTATGAATATGTAAACTTTTGAGATTAATGAATCCCAACAAGTGGTATCAGAGCACAAGGTTGTTGCATGCAAAATCGGGTTTGTTTTTCCGAGTTAATTATTTAACAAATAAAACTTGTTATTTAGGATTTATGAGGATAAATCACGAAATAATTTTGCATGTTAAACGTTTCTGATCCTAAAATGTTTTTGGGATATTTGGGTTAATTTATGGATTTTATTGTTCATTATATATATTATTGGCATGAAAATGTGATTTTTATGAGAAAAATGTCATTTTTGGACGGAAAAATATTGCTAAACTTCGAATTTTTCTGTGATTTTTTGATATGTTTTCACATATATTATCTACCAGTTGCATGTTAAACGTCGTGAAAAAATAAGTTATTTTGCATAAAATATGAATTTTATGAGTTTAAATCGAATTTAAAGGGTTTATTAGGTTAATATGAGTTATATTTCGAATCTGGTCATGAAAATTTTATATGTTGTCACATGCATTTTTACTCAGTGTGTGTAAAATTTTTATATGGATGGAACTCCTTTTGCATGATTTATGAATTTTTGAGTAAAAATTCGATAAATAGTGACTTAAATTAGTCTATAATGCTAAAACATATTTCATGACTAAAGAAAAACGTCATATGTTGCATTTTATCCCACATTTCAGATCTAAAAGTGAAAAGTTGATTAAAATTAATGTTCTCATATTTTTGTGGTCATATTTGATAAAACCAATAAACCGCAACGATGTTTTTCTCTAAATTTCCGAAATCCTTTAACCTAAGTTTTGAATATTATGAGTGTCATGGTATTTTTCCAGAATGTTCATGAGTTTGAGTATCAAATTTTGAAATTATTTGAAATTATTATAATTTAATTTGGAGGTTATAATATAAAATTGTATTTTTGGGTCCATAATGAACAATATTAAGAAATCAAGTTGAATTATTGTCAAAATGTTAGTGAAGACTAAGTTTTGAGTCCCAATATAGTTAGGGTAATTAATTTGAACATAAATATGAATTTATGTAACATTTTGTGATTTTAACAAGTTTATAATCACTCAAATCCATAAAAACCGTTAAAATATACGATATTGGCTCTTAAAAGGCGATTTAGCATAAATTTAAGCATGTTCGTACATATTTTAATGCTGTATTTTATTTATGATTGTCATATTTTTTTTGATTTATATAATTTTTTGAATTATGTAATTTTACTTAGTATGACCTTAGTTTTTAATTGGTATTACCCGAAATACATGGGAATATCAATTCGGTTGTAATTATTGTGATCTCGTATCACCGTTTTGTAATTTAATAGATTTATTTTTATTACAAATGTATAATAGGAAATTATGTAATATTTATTTATTATTTTGTAATTTCCCGGAGTTTCCATGAAGACGGTGTTATCTCGAGATGCGTGCCAAGACCGAAGTTCAAGGGACCAAGGAGTTGGTTTCCGAATTTTTAATAGTTAATTAGATTTTCTATTTTAGGAAGGCCATACTAGGATTTTATATTTATGCTTTGCATTTTATTTATATGTTTGCATGCATCGCTAAATCGCCATAACTAAACATGCATTATATTTAATCGAGTCATCGACCGTGTCAATTATAATTGTCGTAGTTCACCGCTTTAGTTCACTTAAAACGTGATAGATAATAAATTGACATGACCTCTCGCTAAATTAATAATTGAGATTTAGCCTTACCAAATAGTAGAACCCACGAAACCCAATTTCATAAGGGAGTTAATCCGGCTTCACCGTAATATAAACCTTGTTAGGTTGGGTAAGTGGGTAGTAAAATGTTATTACTTCGAAATTTGGATTGGGCTGAACGGAAGTATTCGTGACCGTAGTCGCATGTGTTCCGGGCTAAAGATAAATATTAGAGTAATTTTATCGACCGAGAGTTCTAGAAGTAGAATCGATTAAAGAGTTAATCCACCGAGTTATATTGATTAGGGATTATCCGGCTTCACCGTAGCCAAGTTAATATGAATTTGGGTCTTGGAATCATTTATCATAGTTGGGTAGAGGTCACTATATAAATGAAATAAAACTTGTTTAAATTTAAATTATTTACAAGTATTATTATTAAAACGATAAATGTTTTATTATTCCTTCTATTTTGTTTTGTAGACCGCTTTTATTTCTCAATAACCAATGGCCGCACCAAACACCAACGCAAACACTCTCACTAATGTTTCATGGCTCCGATCCTTTATGGATCGATGTAAACTTGAAAAGAATGGGTCAAATTTCTCCGATTGGGATGCCCAACTCAAATTAGCTGCTCAAGGTGACGACAAGCTTCGTTACCTCATTGAGGCCTCTCCAACCGAACCTAATGCTAGGTCAAGTGCCGCCACTAGGGAAGCATATGAAGCTTACCACAAAGAGTCTGCCACAATCAAAAATGTATTGATTTTTGCTATGGAGGCGGATCTCCAAAGGAGAGCCTTTAAGATGGGCACCACCTATGAAATCTACTCTAAGCTTGTGACAATGTTTTCACAAACACCGAGGATCGTCCAATATGAGGCGGCCTCGGCATTCTTTGATCGCGACCTCAAAGAGGGCCAAAAGGTTAGCCCTCATGTGCTCAAATTGTTGGAGCATGTCGAGACATTGAAGATTCAAAAGGTTGAATTTCCCAAAGAACTCATCATTGATAGAATTCTTCACTCCTTAAGCAAAGTCAAAGCATATGTGCAATTCCGGGTGAATTTCAACATGCAAGACAAGGATGTGTCCCTTGAAGAGTTGCACAAGTTAATTGTTCAAGCCGAAAGGGACATGGGGCTAAATGTTAACTCCCCTAAGGTTTTGCTTAATATAAGCAATAAGAGCAAAGGAACCTTCAAGAAAAGTGGCAAAAAGGGCAAGAGGCAAGCTCCCATGAAAACCAAGGCTAGAACTTTTGAAGCTAGCACTTCCAAACCCAAGAAGGGTCCCCTAGACAAGTGTCATTATTGTAATGGCATTGGACATTGGAAGAGGAATTGTTCCAAATATCTTGGTGACATCAAATCTGGAAAGATCACTCCAGTAGGTAAATGACTATCCCTTCTTTTATTTTTCTAATTCAACTTTTGTATATTGATACAAGTTATGATAAAGTATCCCCTTTTTATTATAATTAGGGCCTCCTCCAAGCAACAACAAGGGCAAGGAAAAGCAAGCTTAAGAGATCATGAGGGAGCTAGGAGTAGCCACCCATGAAGCTTGGCTTTATTTATTGTCTTTATTATCATGTTGTATTTTGAATTTCTAGAACTATTTTAATCTCCTTGTTTGACATGGAAATTTGTTTTAATCCTTTGAACAATGGTTGTAATCTTGGATTAATAGTGACTTGGTTTGCAACCCAAGTCACTACGTTTATCGTATTTTTTAATTGTTCTAAAATTCATCTTTATATGCTTGACATAGAAACATATGAATATCTACCTAAAATTGATCCAATGGACAATTATAATGATAGATTCATTATATGTCCATAAGCTTGGAGTTTGTGTATGATCGATTATAAAGTGATATTGAGTTAATGAACTCACTTAAGGGAAACTTAATAACCTACATACACCCATTAAATCTTTTAAATCAAATAAGTCTATTAATCTATGTGATATCTCTCCTTCTTCACCGAAACATCATTTGTGTCACAAAAGCTATCTTTTGAATATTTAGTGTGTATATTCTAAAGATAGAGTGGGAGTAATATTAAGACACAAAGAATGATTTGTATACCTTGAGTATATGAGATCTATATAAGAGAAAATAATGTGTATACATTACTAATTATGTATAGATGGGGTCCATGTGAACAAACCAAAAGAAGATGTTCTTATGGTAACTACGTTAGGAGACCAAAAGAAGATGTTCTTAAGGAAACTACGTGAGGAGACCAAAAGAAAGTACATAAAATAACATGACTAATGAAAAGATTTAACATAAAGATTCTTGTTTGATTATGATCAAACTAAATAATAAGATTCAACGTTAACGTTTACTTAAGAGCCTAATGAAACGAAATGCATCCTTGAATATAAATGAGATTTATGATTGAGTTGCATGGAAAGACATATCGATATCTATAATAGTTAAGTTAATGGTTAACCATGCTAGAGTCATTGCTAAACTTCATGAAAATGGAAAAGTTGTACCTCTTTCCGAAATGAGTATTTTGAGAAGGACGTATGAACTCCATATTGAATTTTACATTTTAGTAATGACATTGCTTTGATTCATTTTAAGAATGAATAAGTTAGAGATTAAAATCTCATTCCATTGTTGGAGATCGAAACCTCTTTCCAAATAGGTATTTTGAAAGGATATGTTGATAACATATGTGGTTTTATCATAACAACCTAACAAAGCAAAAATGATTTCAATTCATGAAATGTTTCGATTGTGTGGTCAATCACGAAACATGTGGAATTGAGTGGGAGTTTGAAATTGTCATGTGTAGACATGGGATTTAGTGGGAGTAATCATCCTCCATGAATTTTAAAACTTATTACTCATTGAGAATGACGAGCATATACTATCTTTGTAAAGAAAGCACTTAAGTTTTCAATTCTAGATGAATATGGACTAAGATGAATCCAATTAAAACATGGGATTTTGGGTTGGCATTAAGATGCGCACATCAAATCAGCAAGATACGTAGGTTATTCATATTGATGAAGATGAAATTACCATGAGATGGTCATGGTCATTCATTGAACCTAAGAACTGTTGACTACATGATTGAGATCACTAATGTTTCCGCCATTAAAATAATCATGCACATGTCCTAAATAAATCATATGCTTAGAGCATGATGAGTCATTGGTAAGCCATATAAGAATCATCATGAATTCTTGAGGAGAACTAATGAGCTATTCTAGAGTTTGGAAGAACACTCAGTTGTGTGATAAGAAGTTACACATGCTGGAGTTTCCAAACACATAAGGATTTATGAAGATCCTAAGCCAATTACGCTAAGAGAGAAATAAAAATTTGGAAGGATACTTGGTTGTGGTAAGAAGTTACACAAAACTAGTATTTTCTAGAATGCAAGGATTTGGGATAAGTCCTAGACTAATCATCTTGAAAATTGTTGCAGGATCCTACAAAACATATACCTAGTGCATTGTGAGTTGGTGGAACACTTGACTAGTGCAAGTTGTATCATCCACCATAATCCAAATTGTTGGTTATGTGATAACAATAAAAGGGTTTCTTACAAGATTAAAGAACCAAAGTCTAGTTTGAAGACTAGATATGTGCTTGGTAGAGTTCATGCTATAAGAGATGACATGAAAATAAGGGAAATTGCAATTCGAAAGTTTGAGCACGTGGACACATGGTGTGTTGAACTTTTATTCCATCAACAAGTGTTAACACACTTGTAAGACATATGGTAGTAATATGGTATTGACTACTCAAATGAAATGTCTACATTTATCGTTTGAGTTATCATTAACTCCTCTTGTACTTTGTTACATCCAAATGGGTGGTAGAGACAATATTGAACCCCGTTAAAGTCAACCAGGATTAACATTGTATTTGCCTAGAGGTGACGTCTCGAAGTGACTAGAGTGTGATGCGATTGATGGCAAGTTCAAGTGCCATAGAGTCATATGAGATGACTAGTCGATCACATGGGCAGACTGTTAGGAACACTTTGTCGGGCCTAATGACCGCTTATAGAGTTTTGGCAAATTTATATAGCCTGGTCGTGGCAAGAACTACTATAGTATTCTAATGAGACGATTCTTTTGACTAAAGACTGTTCGCCCAAGGTGGCACAATTTCAGAGTAACTTTGATTTATGATCCTACGACCTTCGTAGATGGGGTTAAAGGGCTTATTTTGGGTTATGATGAGTTGTGGCTAGTTGAAGGGAATAGTGCGATAGGAATTGTCCACCCCTTTGTCAGGGTTAAAACAATATCTCAGGGCCACTCGAGGAGTAATGAAGTGGAAATGCGTGGCCACGCTCGAAAGGTATTTATGGTAGATAATTCCGATCAATCAGTTATTCTCCAGATCGAGGAAACCACTCTCGATATGATCACTTACAAGTACGACCCGAAAGACACCTTGCATTGAGTTGCAGATAGTAATAGGAGAAGAGAATTGGTGATGCACACTTGTCGAGGACAAGTGGGAGATTGTTTGAGTAAGTGTCTCCGACAATAATGCGATCACAATTGTCGATCATGATGATCACATGTTTAAATCTCATATTTAATAATACATGAGGGAAAGTAATATTTTACAGTCAACTGGTCCACACATATCGGTAATAATTGGCTGACTAGAGTTTGACATTACTGTCGTGCGACGGTGGTGATCAGTTGATACCTTGAGGTCATACCTATAGGGTAATACTCTTAATTGATTATTTAATTAATCGTATGCCGATACGAGTTAATTAAATTGCTTAAGATTGACGGATGATTTTGTGAGTAAAATTAACGTGTCTCATTGTAATTTGATTAAATTAGATACGGTCTAAGTAATCGAATTGTGCTATTACTTAGATTATTTTATTATTTACGAAACAATTGAAGCAGAATGAATAATTTATTATAAATACAAGTTGTTGTAATTTATAATTCGATAAACCATTTTGGTACAAGTAATCAAGAATTACTAGTTAATTTTGTATGTGACATATTTTATTAATATGTTAGAAATGCATTATATTGTGACATGTCATGTAACATGTGACATATGACAAAATTGACAAATGACAAAATAAAATGGACCTTCCATTTTATGTTGGGTGTACCGAAAATGGGGAGGGTTAGGGTTTTAAATTGTGTTGATTATTTTAAATAGAAAACACAATGATTACTCTAGTCTATAGCCATGCAACCCTATAGCTTTTGAGAAGAGCAACTTTTGCATGCATTGGCCTCAATTACCCCCCCCCCCCTACCGGTTTTGTGATAAGAAAAGCCAAGGGTTTTTCATCTAAAATTATTCACTACATTACCATAATTTTCTAGTGTTAGAAAATAACAACTACTCTCTACAATTTGTCAAATATTTTAGAGAAAGAAATACTCATAAAATCCACTCCTCTTAATCGAAAAGGAAGAGAACAAAAATCAAATTTTTGTGTCAAGTTTAAGTAAGATTTTAATTAATACTAGATCATATTAATTATTATTATTATTAAGGGTGTTACTTTGGGTATAATTCCTTAGGAGAGATTCTCCACTTGAATCTTGTTCTTCCACCTTTGGAAAGCTCAAGAACTAGTAAGAAGGTGAACTTACTAGTGCCCATATTCCAAAATCATCAATGTAAGAATTGATTTTCTCCCTATACTTGTAATTGTTTTGCATGTATAAGATCCGATTTATTTTTATGACTGAATTAAACTATCATACTATGAATATGTAAACTTTTGAGATTAATGAATCCTAACAAAGAGTCCCATCCTCTTGGATAAGTCCAACATATCTATCAGGACGGCGATAAACTCCACCCGACCTCCTCGGTTGAGGAATAATAACAGAATTAGACGACGAAGGAATGTCTTCTTGCGTCTCTACTTCGGTTTGTGGCTTTTGAACTTCGTCAAGTTCAAAATTTCTCCCACTCTGTCTTTTAGAAATAAACTCATTTTCTAAAAAGACAGCCTCACTAGACGCAAACACTTTGTTTTTATGAGGTTTGTAGAAGTAGTATCCTCGGGAGGTATTGGGGTAACCTACAAAGATACACTTTTCAGATCGTGGGGCTAGCTTGTTGTCTATCTTTACCTTGACGTAAGCATCACATCCCCAAATCTTCTAATACTGTCTTTTCTGTACCAAAAATAAATACCTAAATATACTAACAGAAGCTAGTGATAAGTAGGGTCGATCTCCACAGGGAGGCAAGGTATCTATCTGAAAGTCTGTCTATCTAAGTCACAAATGGGGGTTTTGTAATTGATTTTCTAAACTACTAAAGGTTTAAGGGAAAGTAAAATAGGGAAAGAGCAATAAGGCAGAAAAATAGCAGACAAGTGATCAGATAAAAGAGGTATGTCAGGATTTCGGTTCACCATGGTAGTCTATCGACTCAGCTGCAAATAGCCTAGACAATCTACTGTGAGAAGGATACAGGAAAGGTCCTTCCGGTCCACTTTATATCCTAGATTTCCGCTAACTTAACTTTCATCCTCATTAGGGTAGTCTACTGTTCATAGCAGGTCTGTTCATTCCAATCTTCCAATCCAGGAACGAAATTAACCAGATTAATGTAATTTAGAAGCATGCATTCAACTAAATTGGTGTACAGTTCTATTGCCACGGGACAGATTCTCACAAGTAAACCATCTAGTCTATTCGCTACATCGTCGCAATCCTACCTTGGATTACCTAGTCCTAACATAAGAGAAATTAGCTACTCATATTACTAATGTTGTCAATATTAATAACAATGAATGAACTAATTGAAAGCATGATGAAATAACAATAAAATTGCATAAATGAAATTAGGGCACAAATTAATGATAAGAGTGTTAGAAATCTATATCTTTATACTCAACATATTCATAATGTTATAATTTAATTTAGTCATAAAATTAAAAGATGATCTTATGCATGCAAACTATAAGTAAAATAAGGAAGAAATCTTCATTCTTACATTGAGAATTTCGGTTTATATGGGCACAAGAGAGTTCTCCTACTCTCTTATTCTTGAGCTCTCCTTAGTTGGATGAACAAGGATTCAAGAAGAGAATCCCTCCCAAGGTTTTATACCCAAGATAACAACTTAATAAAATTAATATTATTATTACTAGAACAATATTAATTTGTGTAAAAATTGACCCAAAATATTATTTGGTCTCTCTATTATTTCGGTTAAGAGAGAGGGAGGAGAAGGAAGATTTTATCACTCTAAAATTCTAATTTTAGATGAATGAATGAATAATAATTCACAAGTTTTGCAAGTAGTGAATTAGATGATAAAATGAGCAAAAGACCCTTGGCCTTTTGTCAAGGAAAACCGGGTAGGAGGGGTTGGGTATGGCCAATGCATGGCATTTTCTCTTACCCATAAAAGTAGGCATGTAAGGCTATAAGTTAGGGCTTATGATTATGCCTTCCACATAAGCATTATTAACACAAATATGCCTAATATTCCCTCCTAATTTTCGGCACATATGAAGGTAAAATGGGTTCCATTTTATCTTTGTCAATTTGTCAATTTGTCATATGTCACATGTCACATGTCACATAAAATTGTTATGTATTTTTAACATATTAAAAATCAACGCATTAATAAAAATATCATATACAAAAATCGACTTAGTAATTCATAATTACTTGTACCAAAATATTTTACCAATTATAAATCACAACATCTTGTGTTTATAATAATTTATTCATTCAAATGCAATTGTTTCCTTAAACAATAATTTCATCTAAGTAATTAAAACAATTCGATTACTTAAACCGTATCTTATTTAATCAAATTACAATGAGACACGTAAATATTACTTCCATAATCGTCCGTCAATTTTAAGTAATTTAATTAACCCGTATCGTCATACGATCAATTAAATGATCAATTAAGAGTGTTACCCTTTAGGTATGACCTAAGGGGATCAACTGATCACCACCGTCGCATGACAGTAATGTCAAACTCTAGTCAGCCAATCATTACCGATATGTGTGGACCGATTGTGAGTAAAATATTACTTCCCAATTGTATTCTTTAAAATGAGATTTAAACATGTGATCATCATGATCAACAGTTGTGATCGCATTATTGTCGGAGGACACATATTCCAACAATCTCCCACTTGTCCTCGACAAGTGTGCGTCACCAATTCTCTTGTCCTATTACTATCTCCCACTCAATGCAAGGTGTCTTTCAGGTCGTACTTGCAAGTGATCATATCGAGAGTGGTTTCCTCGATCTGGAGAATAACTGATTGAACGGATTTATTCACCATGGATACATTCCGAGCGTGGCCACGCATTTCCAGTTCATTACTCCTCGAGTCGCCCTGAGATATTGTTATAACCCTGACAAGGGGTGGACAATTCCTATCGCACTCATTCCCTTCGACTAGCCAAAGCCATCATAACCCAAAATATGCCCATTTGATCCCATTTACGAAGGTCGTAGTAACACAAATCAAAGTTAATCTGAAACTATGCCATCTTAGGCGAATAGTCTTTAGTCAAAAGAATCGACTATTAGAATACTATAGTAGCTCTCGCCACGACCAGGCTATATAAATTTGCCAGAACTCTATAAGCGGTCATAAGGCCCGACAAAATGTTCCTAACAGTCTGCCTATGTGATCGACTAGTCATTCTCATATGACTCCATGGCACTTGAACTTGCCATCAATCGCATCACACTCTAGTCACTTCGAGACGTCACCTCAGGTAAGTAACTATGGGCGAATACAATGCTAATCCGTGTTCACTTAAACGGGGTTCAATTGTCTCTACAACCCGTTGGATGTAACAAAGTATAAGGTGAGTTAATAATAACTCAAACGACAAATGTCGACATCACACTCGGGTAGTCAATACCGTATTACAACCTTGTGATGCATATCGTAAGTGTGTAAACACTTTTTGATTGCAATAGAAGTTTAACATATCATGTGTCCATGTGTTCAAACTTCTTTTAATCGCATTTTCCTTTGCGTTCATGTTATGTATCATAGCATGAACCTTACCAAGTACACATCTAGGTTCCCAACCTCGGTTTCGGCTCTTTATCTTGAAAGAACTTCTTTGTCGATTATCACATAACAAACGAATTTGTGGTGAATGATATAACTTGTAATGATCAAGTACTCCACCCACACATAATGCACTAGGTATATGTTTTGTAGAATCTTGCAACAATTGTCAAGATGATTAGCCTAGCACTTCTCACAAGTCCCAGCATATTAGGAAAAATTAGTTTTGAGTAACTTCTTATTCAACTAAGTACCTTTCCAAACTTCTTATTTCTCCTTTTAGCTTGAAAAGCTTAGGATTTTCATAAATCCTTACATGTGTTTGAACAGCAATATGTGCAACCTCTTGACACACAATAGAGTCTTCTGGTCAAACACTGAAATCGCTCATCAAATTCTCCTCGAGAATTCATGACGTTTCTTTTATGGCTCGCTAACGATTCATCATGCTTTTATGCATATGAATCATTATTTGGACATGTGCATGAATATTCTAATGGCGTAAACATTAGTAACTAATAATCATGAGATCAACCATTCTTAGGTTCAAGGAACGACCATGACTGCTAATGGCAATTCCATTTTCATTTACATGAATAACCTACGTTTCTTGTTGATTCAATGTGTATGTCTCAATACTTATCCAACATCTCATGATGTGATTGGATTCATCATAGTCCATTTTCATCAAGAATTGAAAACTCAAATACTTCTTTATAAAAGAAGGTATTAGCTCGTCATTCTCAATGAGTAGTGAGTTATAAATTTTTATAAGATGATTGCTCCCACTAAATTCCATGTCTCCACATGATAATTTCCAAACTCCCACTAAATTCCACATGTTTCGAAATTGACTACTCAATCGAAACATACCAAGAATTGGAATATATGTTGCTTCGCAAAGTTATTAAGATGAAACCATATATGCTCCCATCATATCTTTTCAAAATACCTATTTTGAAAAGGTTTCAATCTCAACCTTATGGAAAGAGATCTTAATCTCCAACTCATTCATTTTATAATGATTCGTGGCAATGTCATTATTTAAATATGAATAATATCTAATACACGTCCTTCAAAATACCCTTTTCGGAAGGAGGTTTAACCAATTTATTTTCATAATGAGGTTAAGTAATGACATTAGCGTGGTTAAAACTTAGCTATTGAAGATATCGGTATATCAATCTTTGCAACTTCTAGTCATAAATCTCATTTATTTTCTAGGATGTAACTTTGATTCATTTAGACTCTTAAGTAAATATCAATGTTGAAACTATTGGTCAAAATTTATCATAAACTAGTCAAAACTCTTGTTAAGACTTTACATTAGTCAATTTGTTTCAAAACTATCTTTTGGTCTCCTCGTGTAGTTATCTTGAGAAAATATTCTTTTGATTACTTCACTTGGTCTCTTTTGTCATGTAGATCTATTCGAGACCATAGATCTCATCTATTGGGCATACTATATAAATAGATATACCTTTATTCAAATCATTCTCCCTTGCGTAGATCTCATTTACACAAGTATTAAGTTGTTATCTTGGGGTGTTGTGTCCTCTATTTTCTCCCACTCTATCTTTAGAATAAATACACTAGAGATTCAAAGATAGCATATGAGACACAAATAATGATTTTTGAAGTATAAGGAGAACTATCTCATAGTTTGACTAATTGTTTTAGATTTTGTAAGTGTACTTGGTGATTAACTTTCCTTTATGAGAGTTCATTAACTCAATATCATTTTGTAAATGATCATACACAAGTCTTTAGCTTGTGGTCATATAATGAATCCCACCATTATAGTTGTCTATTAGATCACTTTAAGTGAATAATCATATGTTTCTGTGAGTAAGCATGTAAAGACGAATTTTAGAACAAGGATAAAAATGATAAAACGGGTGACTTGGGTTGCAAATTAAGCCACCATTATCCAAAATACATTTCCATGTCGAACACGGAAATCAAAAGGTTCTAAAATCCAAAACATAATTAAAATAAGACAATAAAAAGCGAAGCTTCATGGAAGCTATTCCTAGCTTCTCGATGGTTTCTCAAGCTTGCTTTTCTTTTCCCTTGTCCTTGCTTGGTGGAGGCCCTATTTACAATAAAAAGGGGATACATTATCACAACTTTGTATCACAATACCATAGTTGAATTAGAAACATAAAAGAAAGGATAGTCATTTACCTACTGGAGTATCTTTCCAGCCTTAATATCACCAAGGTATTTGGAACAATTTCTTTTCCAATGTCCAATACCATTACAATAATGACATTTATCAAGAGGACCCTTCTTGATTTTTGAAGTGCTAGCTTCATAAGTCTTAGCTTTGGTGAAAGTGGGAGCTTGCTTCTTACCTTTCTTCCCATTCTTTTTGAACTTCCTTTTACTCTTGGTGCTTATGTAAAGCACATCCTTAGGTGGGTTGACATTTAACCCCATGTCTCTCTCGGCTTGCACAAGTAGCTTGTGCAATTCTTCAAGAGACACGTCCTTGTCTTGCATGTTAATATTCACCCGGAATTGAACATACGCTTTGACCTTGGATAAGGAGTGTAGAATCCTATCTATAATGAGTTCTTTGGGGATTTCAACCTTTTGAATCTTCACGGTCTCGACTAGCTCCATTAAATTGAGCACATGAGGGCTAACCCTTTGGCCCTTTTTGAAGTCGAGATCAAAAAATGCCGCGGCCGCCTCATATTGGACGATCCGCGGAGTTTGTGAAAACATTGTCACAAGCTTGGAGTAAATCTCATTAGCGGTGCCCATTTTAAAGGCTCTCCTTTGGAGATCCGCCTCCATCGCAAAGATCAACACATTTTTCATTGCGGCGGACTCCTTATGGTAAGCCTCATATGCTTCCCTAGTGGCGGCGGTCGACCTAGTGTTAGGTTCGGGTGGAGAGGCCTCGGTGAGGTAACGAAGCTTGTCGTCACCTTGGGCGGCTAGTTTGAGTTGGGCATCCCAATCGGAGAAATTTGACCCATTCTTTTCAAGTTTACATCGATCCATGAAGGATCGGAGCCATGAAGAATTAGCGAGAGGTGTGGCGTTTGGGTTTGGAGTAGCCATAGGTTATGAGAAATAGAAGCGGTCTACAAAACAAAATATAGAAGGAGTAAAACAAATGTCGTTTTAATAATAATACTCGTAAAATAAATTTAAACAAGTTTTATTGCATTTATCTAGTGACCTCTACCCAACTTGATAAATGATTCCAAGACCCAAATTCATATCAATTTAGGGCACGGTGTGCCGAAATACCCTTTATTAATATAACTCGGTGGATTAACCTTTTAATCGATTCTACTTTTAGAACTCTTGGTCTATAAAATTTACATTAATATTTATCTCTAGCCCGAAACACATCCGGAAATCGTTGTGAATACTTTCGTTGAGTTCAACCCAAATTTCGAATAAATGTGTCCATGATCCAAACTCATATCAACTTAGGGCACGGTGTGCCGAAATACCCCTCATTAATATAAATTCGGTGGATAGACATTTATCACCCACTTCCCCTACGTAACAAGGTTTGTACCCCGGTGTGGCCGAGTGCACTCCCTCACGAAATGGGTTTTCATGGTTTCTACTTTTTGGTAAGGCTATGTCTCAATTGTTTATTTTTAGCGAGAGGTCATGTCAATTTATTATCGATCACGTTTTAAGTGAACTAAAGTGGTGAACTATGATAATTGTCATTGACACGGTCGATAGACTCGATTAAAATGACAATGCATGTTTTAGTTATGGCGATTTAGCGATGCATGCAACATATAAATAAAATGCAAAACATAAAATAAATCCTGGTATGACCTTCCTAAAATAGAAAATCTAATTAACTATTACATATTCGGAAACCAACTCCATTGGTCCCTTGAACTTCGGTTTTGGCACGCATCTCGAGGTAACACCGTCTTTATGTATCGCCTTCTTGTGTGACACCGTCTTCAAGGAACTCCGGAATAATTAAATTACATAACAAATTACATAATTCCCTATTATACATTTGTAATTAAAATAAAATAAAACTATTAAATTACAAAACGGTGATACGAGATCACAATAAATTACAACCGAATCGATATTCCCATACATTTCGGGTAATACCAATTAAAACTAAGACCATACTAAGTAAAAATTACATAATTCAAAAATTACATAAAATAAATTATGACAATCATAAATAAAATGCAGCATTATAATATGTACGAACATGCCCAATTTTATGTTAAATCGCCTTTAATAAGCCAATATCGTATATTACACGGTTTTTACGGATTTGCGTGATTCAACGTTTTATAATCTCAAAAATTACATAAATTCATATTTATGCACAAGTTAATTACCCTAACCTTCTTAGGACTCAAAATTAGTTTCCAATAACTATTTTACCATAATTAACTCATATTTCTTAAAATTGTTCATTAATGGATCCAAAATTACAATAAAATGCTATAAACTTCAAATAAATCACAAAAAACCAAATAACTTCAAAATTCAAAATTTAAACTTATGAACATTCTGGAAAAATACCATGACACTCATAATGTTCAAAAACTTAGGTTAAAATTTCGAAATATTTATCGGAAAAACTATGTTGCGGTTTATCGGATTTATCAATAAAAACATAAAAACATTAGAAAAATTATATTCATCAACTTTTCAATTTTAGATCTGAAAAAGATAATAAAATGCAACATGTGACGTTTTTCCTTTGTCATGAAATATGTTTTAGCAATTATTCACTAAATAAGTCACTATTTATGCTATTTTTCATCAAAAATTCATAAATCATGCATAAAGACTTCAATATAGCCTATTATTTTACACACATCTTGTAAAATTTCATGTGACAACATACTAAATTTCTATGACCAGATTCGAAATTTATCTCATATTAACCTATTTTTCATTTAAATTCGATTTTTATCATGAAAAATCCATATTTCGAGCATAAGAACTCCATATATTATGAAACTTTACAGGTCATCTAAAAATAAAACATGTGATAACATATCCAAAAATTACTGGAAAATTCGAAGTTTAGCTAATTTTAGTCCGAAAATGACATTTTAATCATAAAATCATATTTTTAATGCCATTATTATATAAGATGAACAATAAAAATCCATAAATTAACCAAAATATCCTAAAAATATTTTAGGACCAGAAAATTTAACATGCATAAAGTTATTTCGTGATATATCATAATAACACAAATTTACAAGTTTTATATGTTAATCGTATAACTCGGAAAAACTATAACCGATTTGCATGCAAACAACCAAGGCTCTGATACCACTTGTTAGAAATCTATATCTCTATACTCAACATATTCATAATGTTATAATTTTAATTTAGTCATAAAATTAAAAGATGATCTTATGCATGCAAACTATAAGTAAAATAAGGAAGAAATCTTCATTCTTACATTGAGGATTTCGGTTTATATGGGCACAAGAGAGTTCTCCTACTCTCTTGTTCTTGAGCTCTCCTTAGTTGGATGAACAAGGATTCAAGAAGAGAATCCCTCCCAAGATTTTATACCCAAGATAACAACTTAATAAAATTAATATTATTATTACTAGAACAATATTAATTTGTGTAAAAATTGACCCAAAATATTATTTGGTCTCTCTATTATTTCGGTTAAGAGAGAGGGAGGAGAAGGAAGATTTTATCACTCTAAAATTCTAATTTTAGATGAATGAATGAATAATAATTTACAAGTTTTGCAAGTAGTGAATTAGATGATAAAATGGGCAAAAGACCCTTGGCCTTTTGTCAAGGAAAACCGGGTAGGAGGGGTTGGGTATGGCCAATGCATGGCATTTTCTCTTACCCATAAAAGTAGGCATGTAAGGCTATAAGTTAGGGCTTATGATTATGCCTTCCACTTAAGCATTATTAACACAAATATGCCTAATATTCCCTCCTAACACATTTTATCTTTGTCAAATTGTCAATTTATCATATGTCACATGTCAGATGTCACATAAAATTGTTATGTATTTTTAACATATTAAAAATCAACGCATTAATAAAAATACGTCATATACAAAAATCGACTTAGTAATTCATAATTACTTGTACCAAAATATTTTACCAATTATAAATCACAACATCTTGTGTTTATAATAATTTATTCATTCAAAAGCAATTGTTTCCTTAAACAATAATTTCATCTAAGTAATTAAAACAATTCGATTACTTAAACCGTATCTTATTTAATCAAATTACAATAAGACACGTAAATATTACTTCCAAAATCGTCCGTCAATTTTAAGTAATTTAATTAAAACAATATCTCAGGAATTGTCCACCCCTTTGTCAAGGTTAAAACAATATCTCAGGGCCACTCGAGGAGTAATGAACTGGAAATGCGTGGCCACGCTCGAAAGGTATTTATGGTAGATAATTCCGGTCAATCAGTTATTCTCCAGATCGAGGAAACCACTCTCGATATGATCACTTACAAGTACGACCCGAAAGACACCTTGCATTGAGTGGCAGATAGTAATAGGACAAGAGAATTGGTGATGCACACTTGTCGAGGACAAGTGGGAGATTGTTTGAGTAAGTGTCTCCGACAATAATGCGATCACAATTGTCGATCATGATGATCACATGTTTAAATCTCATATTTAAGAATACATGAGGGAAAGTAATATTTTACAGTCAACTGGTCCACACATATCGGTAATGATTGGCTGACTAGAGTTTGACATTACTGTCGTGCGACGGTGGTGATCAGTTGATACCTTGAGGTCATACCTATAGGGTAATATTCTTAATGGATTATTTAATTAATCGTATGCCGATACGAGTTAATTAAATTGCTTAAGATTGACGGATGATTTTGTGAGTAAAATTAACGTGTCTCATTGTAATTTGATTAAATTAGATACGGTCTAAGTAATCGAATTGTGTTATTACTTAGATTATATTATTATTTACGAAACAATTGAAGAAGAATGAATAATTTATTATAAATACAAGTTGTTGTAATTTATAATTCGATAAACCATTTTGGTACAAGTAATCAAGAATTACTAAATTTTGTATGTGACATATTTTATTAATATGTTGATTTTTAATATGTTAGAAATGCATTATATTGTGACATGTCATGTAACATGTGACATATGACAAAATTGACAAATGACAAAATAAAATGGACCTTCCATTTTATGTTGGGTGTACCGAAAATGGGGAGGGTTAGGGTTTTAAATTGTGTTGATTATTTTAAATAGAAAACACAATGATTACTCTAGTCTATAGCCATGCAACCCTATAGCTTTTGAGAAGAGCAACTTTTGCATGCATTGGCCTCAATTACTCCCCCCCCCCCCCCCACCCAACCGGTTTTGTGATAAGAAAAGCCAAGGGTTTTTCATCTAAAATTATTCACTACATTACCATAATTTTCTAGTGTTAGAAAATAACAACTACTCTCTACAATTTGTCAAATATTTTAGAGAAAGAAATACTCATAAAATCCTCTCCTCTTAATCGAAAAGGAAGAGAACAAAAATCAAATTTTTGTGTCAAGTTTAAGTAAGATTTTAATTAATACTAGATCATATTAATTATTATTATTAAGGGTGTTACTTTGGGTATAATTCCTTAGGAGAGATTCTCCACTTGAATCTTGTTCTTCCACCTTTGGAAAGCTCAAGAACTAGTAAGAAGGTGAACTTACTAGTGCCCATATTCCAAAATCATCAATGTAAGAATTGATTTTCTCCCTATACTTGTAATTGTTTTGCATGCATAAGATCCGATTTAATTTTATGACTAAATTAAACTATCATACTATGAATATGTAAACTTTTGAGATTAATGAATCCTAACAAAGAGTCCCATCCTCTTGGATAAGTCCAACATATCTATCAGGACGACGATAAACTCCACCCGACCTCCTCGGTTGAGGAATAATAACAGAATTAGACGACGAAGGAACGTCTTCTTGCGTCTCTACTTCGGTTTGTGGCTTTTAAACTTCGTCAAGTTCAAAATTTCTCCCACTCTGTCTTTTAGAAATAAACTCATTTTCTAAAAAGACAGCCTCACTAGACGTAAACACTTTTTTTTTTATGAGGTTTGTAGAAGTAATATCCTCGGGAGGTATTGGGGTAACCTACAAAGATACACTTTTCAGATCGTGGGGCTAGCTTGTTGTCTATCTTTACCTTGACGTAAGCATCACATCCCCAAATCTTCTGATACTGTCGTTTCTGTACCAAAAATAAATACCTAAATATACTAACAGAAGCTAGTGATAAGTAGGGTCGATTTCCACAGGGAGGCAAGGTATCTATCTGAAAGTCCGTCTATCTAAGTCACAAATGGGGGTTTTGTAATTGATTTTCTAAACTACTAAAGGTTTAAGGGAAAGAGAAATAGGGAAAGAGCAATAAGGCAGAAAAATAGCAGACAAGTGATCAGATAAAGGAGGTATGTCGGGATTTCGGTTCACCATGGTAGTCTATCGACTCAGCTGCAAATAGCCTAGACAATCTACTGTGAGAAGGATACAGGAAAGGTCCTTTCGGTCCACTTTCTATCCTAGATTTCCGCTAACTTAACTTTCGTCCTCATTAGGGTAGTCTACTGTTCATAGCAGGTCTGTTCATTCCAATCTTCCGATCCAGGAACGAAATTAACCAGATTAATGTAATTTAGAAGCATGCATTCAACTAAATTGGTGTACATTTCTATTGCTATGGGACAAATTCTCACAAGTAAACCATCTAGTCTATTCGCTACATCGTTGCAATCCTACCTTGGATTCCCTAGTCCTAACATAAGAGAAATTAGCTACTCATATTACTAATGTTGTCAATATTAATAACAATGAATGAACTAATTGAAAGCATGATGAAATAACAATAAAATTGCATAAATGAAATTAGGGCACAAATTAATGATAAAAGTGTTAGAAATCTATATCTTTATACTCAACATATTCATAATGTTATAATTTAATTTAGTCATAAAATTAAAAGATGATCTTATGCATGCAAACTATAAGTAAAATAAGGAAGAAATCTTCATTCTTACATTGAGAATTTCGGTTTATATGGGCACAAGAGAGTTCTCCTACTCTCTTGTTCTTGAGCTCTCCTTAGTTGGATGAACAAGGATTCAAGAAGAGAATCCCTCCCAAGGTTTTATACCCAAGATAACAACTTAATAAAATTAATATTATTATTACTAGAACAATATTAATTTGTGTAAAAATTGACCCAAAATATTATTTGGTCTCTCTATTATTTCGGTTAAGAGAGAGGGAGGAGAAGAAAGATTTTATCACTCTAAAATTCTAATTTTAGATGAATGAATGAATAATAATTCACAAGTTTTGCAAGTAGTGAATTAGATGATAAAATGAGCAAAAGACCCTTGGCCTTTTGTCAAGGAAAACCGGGTAGGAGGGGTTGGGTATGGCCAATGCATGGTATTTTCTCTTACCCATAAAAGTAGGCATGTAAGGCTATAAGTTAGGGCTTATAATTATGCCTTCCACTTAAGCATTATTAACACAAATATGCCTAATATTCCCTCCTAATTTTCGGCACATATGAAGGTAAAATGGGTTCCATTTTATCTTTGTCAAATTGTCAAATTGTCATATGTCACATGTCACATGTCACACAAAATTGTTATGTATTTTTAACATATTAAAAATCAACGCATTAATAAAAATACGTCATATACAAAAATCGACTTAGCAATTCATAATTACTTGTACCAAAATATTTTACCAATTATAAATCACAACATCTTGTGTTTATAATAATTTATTCTTTCAAATGCAATTGTTTCCTTAAACAATAATTTCATCTAAGTAATTAAAACAATTCAATTACTTAGACGGTATCTTATTTAATCAAATTACAATGAGACACGTAAATATTACTTCCAAAATCGTCCGTCAATTTTAAGTAATTTAATTAACCCGTATCGTCATACGATCAATTAAATGATCAATTAAGAGTGTTACCCTTTAGCTATGACCTAAGGGGATCAACTAATCACCACCATCGCACGACAGTAATGTCAAACTCTAGTCAGCCAATCATTACCGATATGTGTGGACCAGTTGACAGTAAAATATTACTTCCCAATTGTATTCTTTAAAATGAGATTTAAACATGTGATCATCATGATCAACAGTTGTGATAGCATTATTGTCGGAGGACACATATTCCAATAAAGAGAAACAAGGGATTCAAGCAAATAATAATAAGATTAAGATTAATAAAGAGAAGAGGGATTACAATCACAAGAATTCCAGCGTAAAGAACAACCCAAATCCGAGCAAAGAAATCCAAGAGCAAAGTTACAGTAGAAAGTTTAAGGGAAAGATTAAGAGAGTAAAATGTATTAAGAGAAGTATTAAAAGGTAAAAGAAGAAGTGTTTATTAACCTAGTTACGACTCCCTTATATAGGGAAGTGAAAATTAACAAAACTAAACCTATCACGGGATAAAAATCCCGAGTATAATAGCTAAATACTCGATCGAGGACTTTTATATCACTCGATCAAGCAAATCCAAGCTAAAACCTCTCGATCGAGTACTTTAGGTAATCGATCGAACACTTATTAAATAGGCACTACTCGATCGAGTAGAAAAAGGAGTCGATCGAACACAATTGTACTCGATCGAGTACTTTCCAGCGCACAATTCCTTCTTCGTGCACTGAACTTCAAACGGCTGCCATTTCTTCGTTACTTAGGAAAACAGGGCGTTTCTGGTGGCGTTGGAAAGCTAAGAGGACAAGCTTTCACCCAATTAGAATCACTTGAAAATAAGTTTTAGAACTCGAGATATGGCTCTTCAAAGTAGGCACTAGCAATTTGAAGTTCTTCCTTTGCTCGCCTAGCTATCTTACTTCTTTGCGCATCATAATTTGTAGTTTCCAAGCTCCGACTCAACTCATCTCCTAAATGCATGCAGAGGGAGAGGTATTAAGCTTGATTATGCTCCTATTTGGTTCATTCTTGCAAATAAGACAAGAGAAACCAAAGTAGACAATCCGGGGGACATTTGTAGCTAAACACTACACAAAATGCATAGAAATGCGTGCAAATAAAGTACGAAATACCTATATAAAATGCGCGCATCAAATCTCCCCAAACCAAGCCTTTGCTTGTCCCCAAGCAAATTAAATGCAAACTAATGGAATGAAAATGAAAACTCAGAGCTAGCTATAACCTGTCTACTTGAACCAAATTAATGCAATCAAAAATTAACAATCATAGCTACAGTAGTCAATAAGCTAACGAGTTATAAGATGTCCATAAACAAGGCTGACCTATCGACCTTGCAAGACCAACAAAATTGGACTCTCACGTGGTTACTCTTCTCTCATGAAGTAAAGGGTGAATAATTATGTGTAAGAGGGAAAGAGAATACAATCACTCTCCTAAACTGCGACCTACATAACATGCATGCAACAAAAATGATAGACGATTCAAGTACTATGCATACACTCCAACCAACAATGTCCGTCACAGCCGAGGGCTTACAAATAGTATGGGAAAGTGAGGTTCAGGTGAGAAAAGGCAAAATAATTTATGGAAATGTGAAGGTAAAGCATCAAGCTAGTTCCTAAACAAGGCCATATAAGACCATCCGAATCTCAACTGACTGTAAAATAATGTACAAGTGCCCTTCATTGGCACACAACTCACTGTCCAAATACACTATCTCCTCAAAAAAATGTATAAATAAGAACAAGGAGTAGACCATCACAAGATAAAAGTAAACACAGACGGTCTCTTAATCAAACCAGCTCAATATTTTCAACTTTTATTCCTCTGCTTGTCACTGCATTACGTATGATTTCATTTTTTTTTTTCAATTTTTTTGCTTTTTTTTTCTTCACACGTTTTCTCTTTTCTTCTTTTTCATGTTTTTTTTCTTCAGTTTTTGTCATTTTTAATCCTTCCTCCTTTTTCACCAACTCCAAACAACAAAAACGAGCCAAACTCGCAACATGGATCAATTATGGAACAATTTAGTTTTGTTGTGTGCCTTAATAACTAGCTTGACAAGGCAGGCTAATTATGGATGTAGCTAATGAGTCAAAAGGCTAAATTTTGCTTAAGTGGAGCTAGATGGGTGAAAAATGTAAGAAAATGAAATTTGCAAGCACCTCCCTGCATGTGACACCGACCACAAACCCGAATGTATGCATTTAACAAGAAATCGAATGTCATAAATGTGCAAAATTGATAAACATGCTATGCAAGGAGTACTACTCTCAATTCCTATGTAAACCGGTCATGAATGTCACCAGTTATAAGGCTCTAAATCTCAGAAATTGTAAAGTAGGTTGCCAATTTATCAGGTCAAGTCTAAACAGTTAGCTATATTTGAACAAAAACTCGTAGACTATGCGTAAGACTCAACTAATAACTGTCAATAGAGTGCAAGGCTCAAGTAAAAATGATAAGTTACAGTGCAATATCATCACGGAAATCTACCGTTCCGACCCAACCAATATGCAAAATGAAACTTGAATATTTTTTGATTTTTCGAATTTTTATGGGATTTTGATTTTTATGGAAATAAACAAGCAATGCATACAGAAATTAAACGTGATAACAGAAATGCAAATAAAAACAAGATGCAGACACAGATATGGATGCATAACCTCCCCAAACCAAACCGTACAATGCCCTCATTGTACCCAAAACAGGGAAAGGAAATGCAAACTAAAAAGGAGAAAGAGTGTAGATGCGGAAAACTTACAAGATAACGCGAAGAAGGGACCTCCCCAAACCAGCCAGCAACATGGGAGGTCACAGCTAGCGGCTTCAGAGCAGCTAAGTTGCGAACAGAATGCAAGAGTACCTACAAGTTCGCAAATAGAAACCGCACAAAAGTACTGCGAAAGCAAAGAGGGCTAAAATGTTCACAGTTTATAACCGAGTAGGCTCATTATTAAGGCACACAACAAAACTAAATTGTTCAAAAAAAAAAAACTAAATAGTTTGAACTCCGGGTTGCCTCCCGGACAGCGCTAGTTTCAGATAGGTCCCAACTCGACCTTATTTTGTCAACTAGCAACACAAAGCAATCGCTCAGTACTAGGCCTCTGACTGGAAGCAGTAACGTCAGCAATCGTCAAGTCTGATTCTGGCCTCCACAGCATGGCAATGGAAGAAGATCCGCTTCTGCAATCATCGGGATCCCAATCTCTAACGTCGTCACACAGTAACTTCCTAGATGGCATAGCTTCCTCAAAACTTCCTCTAGGGTCATCTATCTGGGTAGTTCCAGACTTCAACTTGAGAGCACCTATCTCACCTCCCGGGTCCTCGAGTGTGTCAAGACCTATAAAAAGAGAAACAAAGTAATGTTCCTCCAATTTGCTCCCAAACTGGGGTGGAGGTGTTATAACAGCAGCAATATGTGACTCATAAGGAATATCAGATGGTATCTCCACGGACTCTATAGGAGGGGTAGCATCACAAGGCATGACTCGCATGGGTTCCTTACATGCATTAGACTTGGTAAAACCAAACTCCTCTTACCTGAAAGGTAAGTGTCTTAGCCCCGACATCTATAATTGCACGAGCAGTGCGCAAAAATGGTCTTCCCAAAATAATGGGAGTGTGACAGTCTTTGGGTATATCTAAAACAACAAAATCAACGGGAATAAAAATTTCCCTATCCTGATAGGTACATCATCCAGAACTCCTTTAGGCCGTGATAAAGAACGGTCGGTCATCTGTACAGTAATGCTAGTATGCTTAAACTTAGTCAAACCTAATCTCTTAGCAAGAGACAAAGGTAACACACTGACACTAGCAACAAGGTCACATAAAGCATTGTCGATTAATTGGGTCCCTATATGACATGGTATGGAAAAACTACCTGGGTCAGACAACTTAGGAGGGGTCCCAGTTTGAAGAACTGCGCTGCACTCTTCAGTCATAGCTACAGTCTCAATAACACTAGCATCCCTCTCACAACATAAAGTCTGCTTAATAAATTTAGCTTAAGAGGGTACATGTGCCATAAGCTCATTATAATGCTCACCGACGTTAAGAACCCATATAAGATCCAGGAATCCGCCGTGCGGCAACAACCTTTGTGGAAAAGGAACTTGAATAGGATAGGCTTTGACCGTATCCTCCTTCATATCGTCATTCAGAATAGGCATTATTGACGTATCAGTGCTGTCCATGGCTAAACAAATCGATCGAGGTAGCACAGTACTCAATCGAGAGCTTTCTTCACTCATATTGCTCGATCGAACAGTCACTGTAATACTACGGTTTTACGAGTCTTTGGGTACTCTATCGAGTGGGGCTTACTCTGTCGAGTAAGTATGTTTTTATATGAAATAGTAGTCTGTCTGATGAGTACTCGATCGAGTATGTATGGCACTCGATCGAGTAAGGGGCACTCGGTCGAGTAAGTTACTTTTACGGGTTGTTTTAGTCGGGTTTTGTTAGTAACGCGTGATTGATATATTAAGCTTTCCGTCACTTTCTTCATCATTTGTACTTTTTATAAAAACCTTTCAAAAGAGAAAAGAAGTTACGTTGTCTACGTCGTCGCATTACCATCAAATCCCAAGGGCTAAGGTTGACGAATCGTCTTGTTCTTTACACCGTTGAGTTCGTCGTGTCGAGGGTAAGATCCTTGTATAGTTTTTATATTGTTTCTTTGAGTTTGGTTAAAAACCTAATTGGGTAAATTAGGGGTTTTATAATGATATTTTTGTGGTAGTGATTGTATGAATATGTGTATAGGAGGAGGGTTCGTAGAAGAACGATTTTGAGATAGCTGCTAGATTGTCTGAATAGTGATTGCATTCCAGGTAGGGTTTCCCTACTTAGTATTAGTTACATGATTGTGCTGTAGATAGTAATTGTTGATTGTTTCAGACGGTTGTGATATTGTATTGTTGAATGTTTCAGACGGTTGTTGAGGTTGTGTTGTGATTACTGTTTAACTGTCTGTGATCTTCGGGGTGCGTCCCTGGCTGAGTGGAGTCACTTGCGGGAGTGACTTCACGCCTTTGATTCGACTTCTGTGGAACCCGCCGCAGAAGGGATGTGCACATTAAGGAACATGGGTTTATCGCTCGATGAGATGAGCGGGGCTTAAGTGGGAACGGCTGCGGTCCCCCACTGGCGGTGTGGTGTACCTGTTACGATGGGTACTCTAGCAGGGCTACACACTTTAGTGTGTAGTCAGTTGTGTGGAGATTGATGATGGAGACTAGGGATTGATATGTTGATTGAGATGCTTGGTATTTGCTTCATGTTGGTTTGTATCGTGTAATTAGTACTGACCCCGTTTAATTGTTTTAAAAACTGTGGTGATCCATTCAGGGATGGTGAGCAGTTGTTGAGCAGGTTTAATACGATGCATTTGGGCTAGCTGGGATGAGTCATCACTTGCTGTTAGAAGAGTCTTCCGCTGTGTCAGACGATGTCCTTTAGTTGTTCAGTTTTATTAGCAGACAATATTGGTTTGATTGTATTTCATTTAACAGTTTTGGCTTGAAACATGTAATCGCTTAAACTATATTTACTTTTAAAGTACGTTTCTTTATTGTCTTATTATTATCATTGCCTCGGGTAACCGAGATGGTAGCACTTCCATGCCTTAACTGGTCCTGGTAAGGCACTTGGAGTATGGGGTGTTACAAAGTGGTATCAGACGACGATCCTGAAACCTGAAACCTGTAACCAATGAACCTAATGAACATAGGGAGTCAAAATAAAATGAACCCGGTGTAAAAGTTGTAGGAGCTAATGCAAAGACTTGGGAGACGTCTTAAAGTCGCGAACTCGCCCTGCAATTTTGAACCGGTCACCATGGGATATTAGTCGGGATTGCTATGTGTTTATTTTATGAATTGTGTACCTATATAGTGATGCGTGGCATGAATCAGTGTGATTTTGTATGTTGTTGGTTGAAAGCATGGTGAATGATACTTAGTTTACAATGTTGGTTGGAATTGTTGGAAAAGTATATGAGAATGATGAATGGTGTGGTGGAAAAAGGAAGTAGTTCATATATGATAATATGTGATGAATAATGTATTGCAGGATGAATTATTTATAATGTGGCAATATTAGTAACATGAGATTAGGCGATGTGTTATGGTTATACATGATTTTGTTCCGTAAAGTTATATAATAAAGGTGTATACTATATGCATACGTTAGATAAAGTGTATGATGGATGATGGGTAATGTTGCTTAAAAATATGATTTCATGATTTAAGCATGTTTATATGACTAAAGTGGATTTTTATAATGTTGATATGTTAGTAACACATGAATGGGAAATTTTATGTTATATATATTGTCATTGTTTTTATGTAAGGTTATAGAATAAAAGTATGTGGGTATTACATGAGTGGTAAGTTGAATAATGTATGTGCATGATTGAAGTTGTTTTTTTGGCTTTTGAAGATAGTAACATGTGGTTAGGGATACTTATTTTATGAGTATTGAGTTGTTTTTGTCTACCTTTTTGTTGTTTAAGTTGTTTGGAAGTAAAAACCAAGTAGTTATGTTTTTCGATTATAGAGAGGTTGTCTTTAAACTATTATAACTCGAGATTTATATATTATTTTGATGTGATTCCAATTGGAGGTGATAGATTGTTCTTTTACAATTCTAACGATAGGTCACACAGCCAAAATGATCAAGAAACGAGTGAGTTATGACCGTTTTATGAAAACTGGACAGTGCTGAGAAATGCGTAGGGTACTCGATCGAGTGTCCCTCACTCGATCGAGTGCACCTCTGGTACTCGATCGAGTAACCCTTACTCGATCGAGTAGCCCTGGTAATTTGTTTTACGTGCTTCTGACCTTCACCTACTCGATCGAGTAAGTCACTTACTCGATCGAGCGGCCTGTACTCGATCTAGTGACCCCTGTTTTGGGTCATATGCTTATCTTTTGACTTCGTTGCATATTATGTTTAATTCAAAGGTGTTGTTTTGCTTCTTTATGCATTGTTTTACATGTATGTTGGTCTTGATACGTAAGTTACCCAATCTTATGGTGTAGTGAGTACCACCTGTGGTGAGTAGGAGTTCGGTGGGAGGGCATGAGTTATATGTGTTGTGATAGATAATAGAAAAAGAAAAGGAAGATTGGTATGGATTATTGAGGCATGGAGCATGTTTTGTGAGATGAGGTGAGTGATATGATTGTGTGTTGAGTAACGTAAAAGTAAGTGAATGTGGGCAAGGGATGATGCGAGTTTATGGAACATGAGAATGAAAAGACTGAAATAAGGAGTGCGAATGGTAGCAACGCGAGATGTGTAAGGGTTGTGGAGGGACAGGGTTAGATTATGTTGTTTAAGAATGTATGTAATAAAAGATCGTGGTAGAGGGATGGAGAAGAGTGGTACATAGTAAACTTAGTGGAGACATGTCGCGACGTGACTTTGCTGATAGTGAGTGAGTTTGGGAATTTGAATTATCAAGAGGTGAAACTAATGTGTGTTTTCCTTGGGCAATTAGCGACATGAAATGAAATTGTTTGAACAGTGAATGTTGATTTTATGGATAGATTAGTGACAATTGTGAGTTATAGCATAATGAGAGAAGATCCATGGTAAGAAAGAGTGAGATGATATCGTCATAAAATTATGGGATTTGAGTTTGGAGAAATGTGAAGGTAGCCGGAGCACTAGAGAGTTAGATAGAAGTAATGAAGAATTAAATTATTAATTGATTTTGTCGAGTGTAAAAGAAAAGAATGAGGGGAGTAAAAACTAGGAACATGTTCATCGAGGCCATGTGATATAAAAGTAAGGAATCGTCGAGATGTATGATACTATCATGAGGATTTGAGTTTACAGTTATATAGGAGTTCCAGGACAAAATGATAATCATGAGTTTCGAGGAATTAAAGAAAGTAAAAAGTTGGGTAAATAATTTGCACGATATGAGATCTTGGTGGTGAGTTGAGTGACGATACAATTAAAGATAGTATTGGGAAGAAAGTTGAGGTAAATTTTGTTGGTGGATCTGATGTCATGATTTGGGATGTTAACCAAATATAGAAAGGAAACCGTGATGTTTAGAGATGAGTGTAAGAGGCTTGATGTCCGAACAATGGTAGTGTTTAGGTGTTGTCCCTGGTGGTTAAGAGTGATTATAAATAGGAAAGATGGTCATTCTAAAGAGGTTGATTTTGTAGAGACCTGATTGATGTGTATGGTTGAGAGAGAGTATAGATGTGGTTAGATGAGGCGGATGCTAATAGTTGAATAGTAATGGTATGGTTATACTTGGCAGGAGGTGATGGTTATGCGAATGAGGGAATATGTTATGAGGGGCATATGAGTTAAGCTCGAGCGACAGGTAACCTTTTTGAGTGGTAACTTACGTGATCAGGACTGACTAGGTTGATGTGATTACGGGTCTGTGATGAGTATAAATGTTTTCTGTGAGGTTTTGACCTCCCGAGAAGTGGTATGGTGTAATAGTTATAAAGTTGTTATCTGAATGTTCTATATGTTGGCTACGGTAACCTAATGGAATAATATTCAAAAAAGTAATAATCTGAGTGATTTGGCATGGCTAGTTATGCTTGTATGTGCATTCATGATATATGTTATTCCGTGATATGGTAGGAGGATGATATTCATGAGGTTCTTATCTGTTTAGTTCATATAATATGTTGCGTTGTGATTTAGTAAAGTGTATTTGAGAAAGTTTTCTTGTCCGAGAAGTTATTCTGAGTCAGTGTGTATGAGAATAGTGTAAGTTGTGATGTTTATCGATGTGGTTGTTGTGCCTCGGGTGGTGATCCGGGCATGGTACTTAGTGTTGTGATGCAGGTATTTTCGCACTGTGGCGTGGCTGTTGGTGGCGGTGTTGCAATGCCGTCACCGGTTGTGGTGGAGTAAGCGAGATGATTATGATACGAGTTTTCGAAAGTACATATCAGTTATACATAGATGTTGTTTTGTTTGTTGTTGTTTCCTGTGAGTTTCAGTTTGGACAGATAGACTATTGTTTTGTTTATTGATGTTTCTTACCAGTTTAAGTTTGGGAATGAGGGTAGAGTGTGATATGAAAGGGAGTTATATATGTTTTGGTTGTTGACATGGTATAACGATATTCTGTTGATGGGACACAATTGTTAGAGGTTGTTATAGTAATTTTGATCATGTATTTATATGAGGCGTTGGTAGACATAGTAATGTCAAGTGAATAGTGGAACATGTGTTGTGCTGATCTGGACGTTGCAGGTGGTTCATAATCAGATTTTGGGACAGTGAGTGTAGGGTGTTGGGAATTAGTGTGATGTTAAGTTATATATGAGTTTTGCGGTAATGAAAGAAAAGAACTTGAGAATATAGTGTGAGTGTATGTAATAATTGTGGATCGTGCGTTATGAGTATAGAAATAGGAGCAGGTATAGAGGATTATGTCGTTTTGGCAGTAATAGGGAACAATTGAAGTTTTGGTTAAACTAAAGAGTTTGAGGTATAGGGTAGGTGGTGTGACGAGTGAATTGAAGTATGGGATCTGTTTAAGTAAGAGAGCCTTAGATATATGCATGGCGAGTGTTTAGATTATAGGTGGTTATCTTTGACATGCGTTGGTGATGAGGATAATGAGAAGATATAGCTAGGATTTAGTATTAGTGAGTTACGAGGACGTAACATTTATCTTAAGAGCAGTAGGATGCGGCAAAGAGAGTTTGATGGTTGTAGATGTTGTAGTATATGGAAGTTTAAGTCTTAATGGAGAATAAAGGATGGTTTTCTGTTGTGGTTGAGTTTGTTAAAGGTCATCACCATGCTTGTAGTAGTGTGATGTCCAGGAGTGTGAGAATTCTTCGATAGTGTTGACAGTTGGATGATGATGTTATGAGTGGGAGTAAACTTCGAGGACGAAGTTCCTTTCAGGGTGGTAGAATGTAACATTCCGTTTGATGTCTATGAGTGTCTTGATATTGGATTTGCTAGTGGATGATATATTACGGAGCTAGCAGCGCTTGTGCACGGTAGTTGGTAGTGTATGGAGTTAGTGTTGAGAGAGATATAATGGAGTTGATACGATATCGTGAGCCATGTTGTGGAGGTAGGAATAGTTAGTGGAGTTGGTGTTACGAGTTCATATTTGGTTGGAGTTTTGTTTTGAGTTCATAGTTGCGTTGTTGTGTCTTGATCGAGTTAGTATGTTTGTTTTTGAGTATGGGTTGAACTTCGGGGACGAAGTTGTTTTTAAGGAGGGAAGACTGTAATACTACGGTTTTACGAGTCTTTGGGTACTCTATCGATGGGGCTTACTCAGTCGAGTAAGTATGTTTTTATACGAAACAGTAGTCTGTCTGATGGGTACTCAATCGAGTATGTATGGCACTCGATAGAGTAAGGGGCACTCGATCGAGTAAGTTACTTACTCGATCGAGTAAGTTACTTTTACGGGTTGTTTTAGTCGGGTTTTGTTAGTAACGCGTGATTGATATATTAAGATTTCCGTCACTTTCTTCATCATTTGTACTTTTTATAAAAACCTTTAAAAAGAGAGAAGAAGTTACGTTGTCTACGTCGTCGCGTTACCATCAAATTCCAAGGGCTAAGGTTGTTGGATTGTCACGTTCTTTACACCGTTGAGTTCGTCGTGTCGAGGGTAAGATCCTTGTATAGTTTTTATGTTGTTTCTTTGAGTTTGGTTAAAACCCTAATTGGGTAAATTAGGGGTTTTATAATGATATTGTTGTGGTAGTGATTGTATGAATATGTGTATAGGAGGAAGGTTCGTAGAAGAAAGATTTTGAGATAGCTGCTAGATCGTCTGAATAGTGATTGCATTCCAGGTAGGGTTTCCCTACTCAGTATTAGTTACATGATTGTGCTGTAGATAGTAATTGTTGATTGTTTCAGACGGTTGTGATATTGTATTGTTGAATGTTTTAGACGGTTGTTGAGGTTATGTTGTGATTACTGTTTAATTGTCTGTGATCTTCGGGGTGCGTCCCTGGCTGAGTGGAGTCACTTGCGGGAGTGGCTTCACGCCTTTGATTCGCCTTCTGTGGAACCCGCCGCAGAAGGGATGTGCACATTAAGGAACATGGGTTTATTGCTCGATGAGATGAGCGAGGCTTAGGTGGGAACGGCTGCGGTCCCCCACTGGCGGTGTGGAGTACCTGTTGCGATGGGTACTCTGGCAGGGCTACACACTTTAGTGTGTAGTCAGTTGTGTGAAGATTGATGATGAAGACTAGGGATTGTGTGTTGATTGAATTGCTTGGTATTTGCTTCATGTTGGTTTGTATCGTGTAATTACTACTGACCCCGTTTAATTATTTTAAAAACTGTGGTGATCCATTTGGGGATGGTGAGCAGTTGTTGAGCAGGTTTGATACGATGCATTTGGGCTAGCTGGGATGAGTCATCACTTGCTGTTAGAAGAGTCTTCTGCTGTATCAGACGATGTCCTTTAGTTGTTCAGTTTTATTAGCAGACAGTATTGGTTTGATTGTATTTCATTTAACAGTTTTGGTTTGAGACATGTAATCGCTTAAACTATATTTACTTTTAAAGTACATTTCTTTATTGTCCTATGATTATCATTGCCTCGGGTAACCGAGATGGTAGCACTTCCATGCCTTAAGTGCTCCTGGTAAGGCACTTGGAGTATGGGGGTGTCACAGTCTTAGCGATTGTTCGATCCAGATCTTCTTCTTCAGCAGTGCTCGATCAAACAGACTTTGTGACTTTTCGGTCGAGGTTCTCCTTCCCAGCAGTGATCGATCGAACATTATGTGTGTCTGTTCGATTGAGATAATCCCTTCCAACTTCGTTCGATCGACCTCCAGCAGTGTGTCGATCGAACACATTCCCTCCATATTCTCTCGATCGAGCACTGGCAGGGTCTCGATCGAGCTCTTTACTTATATCAGCTCTTGAATTGACGCAATAAACTTCTGGAACAATGGAATTGACCCTGGTATTTTCAATATCGGCGCTAATAGGGGAATTGGGTACCTCATAAGACGAGATGCCCTCGATATGAACTACATATACCATTTCCTATTGCCCATACGCTTGCTCGGCAGCTATTTGATTTAGTTGAGTCTTTAAGTTTTTTATACGGATGTCAGTTTCCGCATAAGACTTCTGCGTCGTTAATGCAAATGCCTCTATCATTAACTTCAGTTCAGCAAGCTCAACTTTTTCGATCAACCCATTTATTGGGCCTGCAATTTCTCAAGACGGATGTCTTGAGCTTTGGATTTTTCCACACTCGAAACCAAGATATTTGCAATTGGGAACAATTTCTCGAACCCATCATTCATTTCAGCAGGAGGGGTGTGTTGCGGTGGGTTAGCATAACAAGGCTGTTGAAGACCTTGTTGTTGCTGCGATTGTGGTGGCACCGGTTTAGGAGGAGCAAAACGTTGGTGACTTCCACAACCCCAAGACTCTTTCCTCTTCCAATTGTCAGTTCTGACGGTTGGAGCTTCAAAACGGGCTATAAGTTGGGAGACGGACGTCATCTTGGCTAAAGAATCGACGGTACTCAAGCCTTCCCTTCGATAATCTTTCTCTGAAATCTATCTAATAGACCTGTAGACCTATCAAAATAGTACTAAAGAAAAAGATAAGAACTGCCTCAAGGAATAAATCCCTTGAGGCGCAAGATAAACGAAAATAAACAGACAAATAGGCCAATTGCCTCCCCGGCAACGGCGCCAAAATTTGATTTTGTCGTTTCTGTACCAAAAATAAATACCTAAATATACTAACAGAAGATAGTGATAAGTAGGGTCGATCTCCACAGGGAGGCAAGGTATCTATCTGAAAGTCCGTCTATCTAAGTCACAAATCGGGGTTTTGTAATTGATTTTCTAAACTACTAAAGGTTTAAGGGAAAGAGAAATAGGGAAAGAGCAATAAGGCAAAAAAATAGTAGACAAGTGATCAGATAAAAGAGGTATGTCACGATTTCGGTCCACCATGGTAGTCTATCGAGTCAGCTGCAAATAGCCTAGACAATCTACTGTGAGAAGGATACAGGAAAGGTCCTTCCGGTCCACTTTCTATCCTAGATTTCCGCTAACTTAACTTCCGTCCTCAGTAGGGTAGTCTACTGTTCATAGTAGGTCTGTTTATTCCAATCTTCCGATCCAGGAACGCAATTAACTAGCTTAATGTAATTTAGAAGCATGCATTCAACTAAATTGGTGTACAGTTATATTGCTATGGGATAGATTCTCACAAGTAAACCATCTAGTCTATTCGCTACACCGTCGCAATCCTACCATGGATTCCCTAGTCCTAACATAAGAGAAATTAGCTACTCATATTACTAATGTTGTCAATATTAATAACAGTAAATGAACTAATTGAAAGCATGATGAAATAACAATAAAATTGCATAAATGAAATTAGGGCCGAAATTAATGATAAGAGAAACAAGGGATTCAAGCAATTAATATTAAGATTAAGATTAATAAAGAGAAGAGGGATTACAATCACAAGAATTCCGGCGTAAAGAACAACCCAAATCCGAGCAAAGAAATCAAAGAGCAAAGTTACAGTAGAAAGTTTAAGGGAAAGATTAAGACAGTAAAGTGTATTAAGAGAAGTCTTAAAATGTAAAAGAAGAAGTGTTTATTAACCTAGTTACGACTCCCTTATATAGGGAAGTGAAAATTAACAAAACTAAACCTATCACGGGCTAAAAATCCCGAGTATAATAGCTAAATACTCGATCGAGGACTTTTACATCACTCGATCGAGCAAATTCAAGCTAAAACCTCTGGATCGAGTAATTTAGGTACTCGATCGAACACTTATTAAATAGGCACTACACGATCGAGTAGAAAAAGGAGTCGATCGAACACAATTGTACTCGATCGAGTACTTTCCAGCGCACAATTCCTGCTTCGCGCACTGAACTTCAAACGGCTGCCATTTCTTCGTTACTTGGGCAAACAAGGCGTTTCCGGTGGCTTGGAAAGCTAAGAGGACAAGCTTTCATCTCCAATTAGAATCACCAGAAATTCAGTGGTAGAACTCGAGATATGGCTCTTCAAGTTAGGCACTAGCAATTTGAAGTTCTTCCTTTGCTCGCCTAGCTATCTTACTTCTTTGCGCATCATAATTAGTAGTTTCCAAGCTCCGACTCAACTCATCTCCTATATACATGCATAGGGACAGGTATTAAGCTTGCGAATGAACTAAATAGGAGCATAATCAAGCTTAATACCTGTCCCTATACATGCATTTAGGAGATGAGTTGAGTCGGAGCTTGGAAACTACTAATTATGATGCGCAAAGAAGTAAGATAGCTAGGCGAGCAAAGGAAGAACTTCAAAATGCTAGTGCCTGCTTTGAAGAGCCATATCGTGAGTTACACAACCTATTTTCAGGATATTTCAATTGGAGATGAAAGCTTGTCCTCTTAGCTTTCTAATGCCACCGAAAACGCCCTGTTTGCCCAAGTAACGAAGAAATAGCAGCCGTTTGAAGTTCAGTGCGCGAAGCAGGAATTGTGAGCTGGAAAGTACTCGATCGAGTACAATTGTGTTCGATCGACTCCTTTTTCTACTAGATTGAGTAGTGCTTATTTAATAAGTGTTCGATCGAGTACCTAAAGTACTTGATCGAGAGGTTTTAGCTTGTATTTGCTCGATCGAGTGATATAAAAGTCCTCGATCGAGTATTTAGCTATTATACTCGGGATTTTTAGCCCGCGATAGGTTTAGTTTTGTTAATTTTCACTTCTCTATATAAGGGAGTCGTAACTAGGTTAATAAACACTTCTTCTTTTACCTTTTAAGACTTCTCTTAATACACTTTACTCTCTTAATCTTTCCCTTAAACATTCTACTGTAACTTTGCTCTTGAATTTCTTTGCTCGGATTTGGGTTGTTCTTTACTCCGGAATTCTTGTGATTGTAATCCCTCTTCTCTTTATTAATCTTAATCTTATTATTAATTGCTTGAATCCCTTGTTTCTCTTATCAATAATTTCTGCCCTAATTTAATTTATGCAATTTTATTGTTATTTCATCATGCTTTCAATTAGTTCATTCACTGTTATTAATATTGACAACATTAGTAATATGAGTAGCTAATTTCTCTTATGTTTGGATTAGGGAATCCATGGTAGGATTGCGACGATGTAGCGAATAGACTAGATGGTTTACTTGTGAGAATCTATCCCATAGCAATATAACTGTACACCAATTTAGTTGAATGCATGCTTCTAAATTACATTAATCTGGTTAATTTCGTTCCTGGATAGGAAGATTGGAATGAACAGACCTGCTATGAACAGTAGACTACCCTAATGAGGACGGAAGTTAAGTTAGCGTAAATCTAGGATAAAAAGTGGACCGGAAGGACCTTTCCTGTATCCTTCTCACAGTAGATTGTCTAGGCTATTTGCAGCTGAGTCGATAGACTACCATGGTGAACCGAAATCCTGACATACCTCTTTTATCTAATCACTTGTCTACTATTTTTCTGCCTTATTGCTCTTTCCCTATTTCTCTTTCCCTTAAACCTTTAGTAGTTTAGAAAATCAATTACAAAACCCCCATTTACAAAACCTCCCTGCATGTGACACCGACCACAAACCCGAATGTATGCATTTGACAAGAAATCGAATGTCATAAATGTGCAAAATTGATAAACATGCTATGCAAGGAGTACTACTCTCAATTCCTATGTAAACCGGTCATGAATGTCACCAGTTATAAGGCTCTAAATCTCAAAAATTGCAAAGTAGGTTGCATATTTATCAGGTCAAGTCTAAACAGTTAGCTATATTTGAACAAAAACTCGTAGACTATGCGTAAGACTCAGCTAATAACTGTCAATAGAGTGCAAGGCTCAAGTAAAAATGATAAGTTATAGTGCAATATCATCACGAAATCTACCGTTCCAACCCAACCTATATGCAAAATGAAACTTGAATATTTTTTGATTTTTTGAATTTTTTGAATTTTTATGGGATTTTGATTTTTATGGAAATAAACAAGCAATGCATACAGAAATTAAACGTGATAACAAAAATGCAAATAAAAACAAGATGCAGACACAAATATGGATGCATAACCTCCCCAAACCAAACCGTACAATGCCCTCATTGTACCCAAAACAGGGAAAGGAAATGCAAACTAAAAAGGAGAGAGAGTGTAGATGCGGAAAACTTACAAGATAACGCAAAGAAGGGACCTCCTCAAACCAGACAGCAACATGGGAGGTCACAGCCAGCGGCTTCAGAGCAGCTAAGTTGAGAACAGAATGCAAGAGTACCTGCAAGTTCGCAAATAGCACCGCACAAAAGTACTGCCAAAGCAAAGAGGGCTAAAATGTTCACAATCTATAGCCGAGTAGGCTAATTATTAAGGCACACAACCAAACTAAATTGTTTAAAAAAAACAACTAAATAGTTTGAACTCTGGGTTGCCTCCCGGACAACGCTAGTTTCAGATAGGTCCCAACTCGACCTTCTTTTGTCAACCAGCAACACAAAGCAATCGCCCACTACTAGGCCTCTGACTGGAAGCATTAACTTCAGCAATCGTCAAGTCTGCTTCTGGCCTCCACAGCATGGCAACGGAAGAACAGCAGCTTCTCCAATCATCGGGATCCTAATCTCTAACGTCGTCACGCAGCAACTTCCTAGACGGCATAGCTTCCTCAAAACCTCCTCCAGGGTCATCTATCTGGGTAGTTCTAGACTTCAACTTGAGAGCACCTATCTCACCTCCCGGGTCCTCGAGCTTGTCAAGACCTGTAAAAAGAGAAACAAAGTAATGTTCCTCAAATTTGCTCCCAAACTGGGGCGGAGATGTTATAACAGCAACAATATGTGACTCATAAGGAATATCAGATGGTATCTCCACGGACTCTATAGGAGGGGTAGCATCACAAGGCATGACTCGCATGGGTTCCCTACATGCATTAGACTTGGTAAAAACCAAATCCTCTCCTCCTACCTGAAAGGTAAGTATCTTAGCCCCGACATATATAATTGCACCAGCAGTGTGCAAAAATGGTCTTCCCAAAATAATGGGAGTGTGACGGTCTTCGGGTATATCTAAAACAATAAAATTAACGGGAATAAAGAATTTGCCTATCCTGACAGGTACATCATCCAGAACTCCTTTAGGCCGTGATAAAGAACGGTCGGCCATCTGTACAGTAATGCTAGTATGCTTAAACTTAGTCAAACCTAATCTCTTAGCAAAAGACAAAGGTAACACACTGACACTAGCACCAAGGTCATATAAAGCATTGTCGATTAGTTGGGTCCCTATATGATGGTATGGAAAAACTACCTAGGTCAGACAACTTAGGAGGGGTCCCAGTTTGAAGAACTGCGCTGCACTCTTCAGTCTCAATAACACTAGCATCCCTCTCACAACATAAAGTCTACTTAATAAATTTAGCATAAGAGGGTACCTGTGCCATAAGCTCATTATAATGCTCACCGACGTTAAGAACCCATATAAGATCCAGGAATCCGCGGTGCGGCAACAACCTTCGTGGAAAAGGAACTTGAATAGGATAGGCTTTGACTGTATCCTCCTTCATATCATCATTCGGAATAGGCATTATTGACGTATCAGTGCTGTCCATGGCTAGGCAATTTGATCGAGGTAGCACAGTACTCAATCGAGAGCTTTCTTCACTCATATTGCTCGATCGAACAGTCACAGAGATTGTTCGATCCAGATCTTCTTCTTCAGCAGTGCTCGAACGAACAGACTTTGTGACTGTTCAATCAAGGTTCCCCTTCCCAGTAGTGATCAATCGAACAGTATGTGTGTCTGTTCGATCGAGATAATCCCTTCCAACTTCGTTCGATCGACCTCCAGCAGTGTGTCGATCGAACACATTCCCTCCATATTCTCTCTATCGAGCGCTGGCAGGGTCTCGATCGAGCTCTTTACATATATCAGCTCTTGAATTGACGCAATAAGCTTCTGGAACAATGGAATTGACCCTTGTATTTTCAATATCGCCGCTAATAGGGGAATTGGGTACCACATAAGACGAGATGCTCTCGGTATGAAATACATATACCATTTCCTGTTGCCCATACGCTTGCTCGGCAGCTATTTGATTTAGCCGAGTCTGTAGCTTCTTTATACGAATGTCAGTTTCCGCATAAAACTTTTGCGTCGTTAATGCAAATGCCTCTATTATTGACTTCAGTTCAGCAAGCTCAACTTTTTCGATCAACCCATTTACTTGGGCCTGCAACCTCTCAAGACGGATGTCTTGAGCTTTGGATTTTTCCACACTCGAAACCAAGATATTTGCAATTGGGAACAATTTCTCAAACCCATCATTCTTTTCAGCAGAAGGGGTGTGTTGCGGTGGGTTAGCATAACAAGGGTGTTAAAGACTTTGTTGTTGCAGCGGTTGTGGTGGCACTGGTTTAGGAGGAGCAAAACTTTGGTGACTTCCACAACCCCAAGAGTCTTTCCTCTTCCAATTGTCAGTTCTGACGGTCGGAGCTTCAAAAGGGGCTATAAGTTGGGAGATGGACGTCATCTTGGCTAAAGAATCGAAGGTACTCAAGCCTTCCCTTCGATAATCTTTCTCTGAAATCTATCTAATAGACCTGTAGAGTTATCAAAACAGCACTAAAGAAAAAGATAAGAACTGCCTCAAGGAATAAATCCCTTGAGGCGCAAGACAAACGAAAATAAACAGATAAATAGGCCAATTGCCACCCCGGCAACGACGCCAAAATTTGATACTGTCGTTTCTGTACCAAAAATAAATACCTAAATATACTAACAGAAGCTAGTGATAAGTAGGGTCGATCTCCATAGGGAGGCAAGGTATCTATCTGAAAGTCCGTCTATCTAAGTCACAGATGGGGGTTTTGTAATTGATTTTCTAAACTACTAAAGGTTTAAGGGAAAGAGAAATAGGGAAAGAGCAATAAGGCAGAAAAATAGTAGACAAGTGATCAGATAAAAGAGGTATGTCAGGATTTCGGTTCACCGTGGTAGTCTATCGACTCAGCTGCAAATACCCTAGACAATCTACTATGAGAAGGATACAGGAAAGGTCCTTCCGGTCCACTTTCTATCCTAGATTTCCGCTAACTTAACTTCCGTCCTCATTAGGGTAGTCTACTGTTCATAGCAGGTCTGTTCATTCCAATCTTCCGATCCAGGAACAAAATTAACCAGATTAATGTAATTTAGAAGCATGCATTCAACTAAATTGGTGTACAGTTATATTGCTATGGGACAGATTCTCACAAGTAAACCATCTAGTCTATTCGCTACATCGTCGCAATCCTACCATGGATTCCCTAGTCCTAACATAAGAGAAATTAGCTACTCATATAACTAATGTTGTCAATATTAATAACAGTGAATGAACTAATTGAAAGCATGATGAAATAACAATAAAATTGCATAAATGAAATTAGGGCACAAATTAATGATAAGAGAAACAAGGGATTCAAGCAATTAATAATAAGATTAAGATTAATAAAGAGAAGAGGGATTACAATCACAAGAATTCCGGCGTAAAGAACAACCCAAATCCGAGCAAAGAAAACCAAGAGCAAAGTTACAGTAGAAAGTTTAAGGGAAAGATTATGAGAGTAAATTGTATTAAGAGAAGTCTTAAAAGGTAAAATAAGAAGTGTTTATTAACCTAGTTACGACTCCCTTATGTTGGAAATTATTAATCTCATTAATTTACATATTCAAATATGTGAGAAAAAATTTAGTCATAAAATAATTACAAATCTTATGCATTCAAACATAAATAAATATAGAGAAGAAATCGTTTTCCTTACTATAAAATTTCGGATCAAAGGGCACAAGTAAGATCTCCTTCTTACTTGTTCTTGAGCTTTCCTTATATGGATGAACAAAGATTCAAAGATAGAATCTCTCCCAAAGATGAATACCCAAGATAACTTCTTAATAGATTAATATTATTAGATCTAGAATAATAATAATCTTACCAAAATTGACCCAAAAATATTGTTTTGTCCTCTTGAATTTTCGGCCAAGAGAAGGATAATTTTAGAGGTTTTATTTCTCTAGTTTTTCATAAGATGTAGAGAGGTTTATTTCTTACTCTAGAAATAAGAATTGAATGAATGAAAAATGAAAGAACCCATTTGGCTCTCTTTAGAAGGCAAAACCGGTTGGTGTGGTGAGGGTGCCCTATGCATGGGCTTGATTCTCTAACCAAGAATATAGGCATGCAAGGCTAGGTATAGGTTTCATAATTATGTTTTCCACTTATAAATAATCAACACAATTTTATCCTAATACACACTCCATTTCGGTATACACACATGAAATGGATGAGTCCATTTTATTTGTGATTTTGTTAATATGTCACATGTGACACATTACATGACATCTTATATATAAAATGTATTTTTAACAATTAAAAATTAACATACTAATAAAATATGTCACTTGTAAAAATTAACATAGTAATTCACAATTACTTATACCAAAATGGTTTACCAATTTATAAATCACAACATCTTGTATTCATAATAAATTATTCATTCAGATTCAATTGTTTCCGTAAACAATAATTTCATCTAAGTAATAAAACAATTCGATTACTTAGACTGTATCTTATTTAATCAAATTCCAATGAGACACGTAAATATTACTTCCAAAATCATCCGTCAATTTAAAGTAATTTAATTAACTCGTATCGTCATATGATCAATTTAATATTCAATTAAGAGTGTTACCCTTTAGGTAAGACCTAAGGGGACCAACTGATCACCACCGTCGCACGACAGTAATGTCAAACTCTAGTCAGCCAATCATTACCGATATGTGTGGACCAGTTGTCTGTAAAATATTACATCCCACATGTATTCTTAAAATGAGATTTAAACATGTGATCATCATGATCAACAGTTGTGATCGCATTATTGTCGGAGGACACATATTCCAACAATCTCCCACTTGTCCTCGATAAGTGTGCGTCACCAATTCTCTTATCCTATTACTATCTCTCATTCAATGCAAGGTGTCTTTTAGGTTGTACTTGCAAGTGATCATATCCAGAGTGGTTTCCTCGATCTGGAGAATAACTGATTGACCGGATTTATCTACCATATATATATCTTCCGAGCGTGGCCACGCATTTCCAGTTCATTACTCTCGAGTGGCCCTGAGATATTGTTATAACCCTGACAAGGGGTGGACAATTCCTATCGCACTCATTCGCTTCGACTAGCCACATCCATCATAACCCAAAATATGCCCATTTGACCCCATTTACGAAGGTCGTAGTAACACAAATCAAAGTTAATCTGAAACGGTGCCACCTTAGGCGAACAGTCTTTAGTCAAAAGAATGGACTCATTAGAATACTATTGTAGCTCTCGCGATGACCAGGCTATATAAATTTGCCAGAACTCTATATGCGGTCATAAGGCCCGACAAAGTGTTTCTAACAGTCTACCTATGTGATCGACTAGTCATCTCATATGACTCTGGCATTTGAACTTGCCATTAATAGCATCACACTCTAGTCACTTCAAGACGTCACCTCATACAAGTGACTATGGGCGAATACCATGTTAATCCGGGTTCACTTTAACGGGGTTCAATATTGTCTCTACAACCCGTTTAGATGTAACAAAGTATAAAAGGAGTTTTCAGATTTGTTTTTTTTAAAAACTCGAACGACAAATGTGATTATCATATGAGTAGTCAATACTTGATTACTACTTCATATCCAATTTAGATCTTGTATGTAGTTGTTCATCTCAATTCAATTGAAATGACATGAGTCATCATGTTAAGCCTATGAAAAGGCTTTGGTTAGTAGGTTTACCAACTTCTTGTACCTTACTCAACCTTACTACATACTCGTTTTCCTTTGTAATGTATACATTTGTATTACAAAACTTTCTGAGTACGTGTCGAGATCCATTCAAGACATATGCCCTCTAGCCTTAGAATAGCTCCCACTGTTTTCACAGTGTGCGGGACTCATCCTTCTTGTACATCCCATGATTGCAAGTGTACTCAATTTCCGTTGTAAATATTTCTCATTGTTCTTTATTGCCTAGAACGATTCTAGAAAATCTATTTCTTAAATAACATAGCCACAATGGTATCTTAACCATCCTAATGTGTTTTGATTATGGTTTTGTCGGAAACCATGCGCAATCTCAATTGTCAATTGTCACTTGTGTAACATCCTTACACAAAATTGCATCAAAAACACTTTGCATTACTTCCTTAATGCTTCCTCAAGCACTTAAGATTAATCTATATGGCTACTTGGTAACTATTACTTAAATTCGATTTGAAACAATTCATCATACTCAAAGTATATGAAGTGTTATACATCATGTCCTATTTAATTGATTCGGCAGCGGAAGCAAATGGAATCAATCAAATATGTTCAACTTGATTGAACTAGTCATGAATCTTATCAACATAAGACTTCTTATTTGACGCTAATATCATGTGGATTTATCTACATAAATCTGGATATTAAAGATGTATTATATTACTCCAAAAGTCTTAGATCATTCCCAATGATCAATATGTCATCGACATATAAGACTAACTAAAATTTCCGTAACTCCCACTAAACTTCATGTATAAACACAACTTCTCGACTTATCGGGAAAATTTTTAGCCCATGATCAAATCATTGATTCCAACTCATTGATGTCCTACTCAAGACCATCTCTTAAGTTGCACATTATCTTAGGATTGTAAGAATCTATAAAACTCATGACATGTATTGAATACATTCCTTCTAATTGAAGAAGTGGGTTTTAGATTTACTTGCTATATGTATATCATCATAATGAAACACAATCCCTAAGAAGATCCAAATAGACTTAAACATTTCAACTAGTGCAAAATCCTTTGCAACCAATCAAGCTTTGAAATCTCTCTTGATTAGTTCAAAACCCTTTGTCACTAATCAAGCTTTTATTTCGGATTTTCATGGCTCTAAGCCTTGTATTGAGTTGTGACTTAAACACTCTCATGTAAGTCATATGTTCATTACTTTCCAAAAGTAATTTTAATTAAACAATTTCTTTGTAAGTTGGAAGCTCTTTACTTTCTAAAAGTAACACTAATTCATCAACTTCAACAAGTGATGACTTTAACCTCCTAGATTTTGAAGAAACAACGTCTTACACAAAATGTCTCATGTCGCCAAGAAAGACCAGTTTCTTGCGACATAACATTCTTTGTGGCTCTTGAATCATAACATTCTTTGTGGCTCTTGAATAATTTCTCCCACTCTGTCTTCTAGAAATAAACTAGTATTTTAGAAAGATAGCTTCACGAGCCACAAACCTGTTGTACTCGTGATTATAGTAAGGAAAAATGAGCACTTGTTTCTTTGGAAAACTTACAAACAAGGTACCCTACCATTTCATATCTCATATGAATCGTTTTAGATTTAGTGGAAAAATAATTTAGACAAAATGATAAAATTCCCCAAAAGGTTCAAGTAACTCAAGGTAACTTGATTGAAGTCCAAACCATATCGAATAACGTTTGATTTCTTATCCAACCACACATTATCCCATAATGCATGCTAAGAGAGATTAACTTGTGATACTATATCACATTTCATTTGGCTTATATCAAAGTCTTTACTTTGATAATCCCATCACGACTAAATCGTGATTCCATGAACTCTTTGAATTTCTTCAAAGATTTCTCTATTTACCTTATTAAGTGAACACATTAGCGTCAACTTAAATCATTGGTAAAAGAAAATGATCAACCTATTTTGGATCAATAATTTACAACCTCGATCTCTTTTTCAACAAAAAGGCACGATACATCTTGCCTTGAATACAAGATACGCATATACCATAAGATCTAATGGTTTCAAGAGTACTCGATAACTCTTTGCGTTCATCATTCGAGAATTTAAGGTTTAATCTTGGGTTACCAATTTGAGTCTTGCATCATCTACATGATATATCATTCTAGTTTGGTTTCGAATATAATCACCTTGATAATGGGCTAGCCATACATCAAATCGTGGTGTACAGGGTCACAAAAGTGAAACCTCTTTTGTATCTTAACAAGTTTATATTCTTATTTAGAGTTTATGCACTTAATAGTCATAATTAAGTACAACTATAAACCCAAAACTAGATTGATTACACAATGACTCTATCTCTCAACATCATTTTTGCTAGTCGCCATACTCTAATCATCCTATGTATCAAGTACAATGATGAAAACCACCACCGGTTTCTAATATTGACGAAGTAATACTAGCAAAATTTATGTCAATCAAATAAACATTTAAAGAAGAAGGTCCCATTAGATGTCCCACAACTAACTTGTTGATTCTTCAATAATTTGGGGCAGTTTCCTTTCTAGCGTCCAACAATTAAGACAATGGAAATTTTATCGGTCGGGATTGATAGGTTTAGTATTGTTATTCTCAATAACGTTACTTTTAACATTACCTTGTATCAATTACATTCTAATTTTACTTCTTTAAAACCTTATCCTTTTCTTAACGGTTTAAGAGAATGCTCCCACTCATTTCAATGAGTCTTTGCTTTGAGAAGCAAAATTATATTCATGAAGACTACTCTTCATTCGTTTGTTTAGTCTTAAAACTTTCATTGAAGTGGTTGCTGTATTTTGGTCAATTTTGATTTCAAACAAATCTAGTTACCAAAATGATGTGACGTTTCAAAGTACTTAACTCAATTAAGCATATGAGAAACAATTAATTGTAAGTAGATATGTTAGTCAAGAATCAAAAACCCTTTTGATCACGAATAACTTTTATCTATACTCTTCACAAGAGATCCTTACAATGGATAATACAAGGTTTTTACAAGAAAAATTCAAATTTTGTCTTTCGTTACGATGTTTTAATGGAGATTTGAATCAAAAATCGAAATGATATCGTATATGAATTGCGGTAAAGAAATAGAACAATACGATAACGGAATAATGAAAACAACACATTCATCGTTATAATAATACTTTTAAATAAATTTAACAAGATATGAACATTTATATAGTGACCTCTACCCAACTATTATAAATGATTCCAAGATCCAAATTCATATTAACTTGGGCACGGTAGGGCCGATTCATCCCTTATCAATATAACTCGGTGGATTAACTCTTTAATCGATTCTACTTTTAGAACTCTTGGTCGATAAAATTACATTAATATTTATCTTTAGCCCGGAACACATGCGACTACGGTCACGAATACTTCCGTTGAGCTCAATCCAAATTTCGAATAAATGTGTCCATGATCCAAATCCATATCAACTTGGGCACGGTAGGGCCGATTCATCCCTTATCAACATGAATTCGGTGGATAGACATTTATCACCCACTTCCCCTACGTAACAAGGTTTGTACCCCGGTAGGGCCGAGCGCACTCCCTCATGAAATAGGTTTTCATGGTTTCTAATTTTTGGTAAGGCTAAGTCTCAATTGTTTATTTTTAGCGAGAGGTCATGTCAATTTATTATCTATCACGTTTTAAGTGAACTAAAGCGGTGAACTACGATAATTTTAATTGACACGGTCGATTAACTCGATTAAAATAATAATGCATGTTTTAGTTATGGCGATTTAGCGATGCATGCAACATATAAATAAAATGCAAAGTATAAATTAAAATCCTAGTATGGCCTTCCTAAAAATAGTAAATATAATAAACTATTACAAATTCGGAAACCAACTCCATTGGTCTTTGAACTTCGGTTTTGGCACGCATCTCGAGGTAACACCGTCTTTAAAGGATCGCCTTCTTGAGTGGCACCGTCTTCAAGGAACTCCGGGATAAATAAATTACATGACAAATTACATAATTTCCTATTATACATTTGTAATTAAAATAAAACAAATCTATTAAATTACAAAACGGTGATACGAGATCACAATAAATTACAACCGAATCGATATTCCCATACATTTCGGGCAATACCAATTAAAAACTAAGGCCATACTAAGTAAAATTACATAAAATAAAATTACATAAAATAAAATTATGACAATCATAAATAAAATGCAGCATTATAATATGTATGAACATGCCCAATTATATGCTAAATCGCCTTTAAGGAGCCAATATCGTATATTAATCGATTTTTACGGATTTGCGTGATTCAACCTTTTAAAAATCACAATAATTACATAAAATTATATTTATGTACTAGTTAATTACCCTAACCATCTTAGGACTCAAAATTAGTCTCCACTAACATTTGACAATAATTAACTTATATTTCTTAATATTGTTCATAAAAGGACTTAAAATTACAATATAATGCCTTAAACTTCAAATAAATCATAAAAATTTCAAATAATTTCAAATTTTGAAATTTAAAATCATGTACATTCTAGAAAAATACCATGACACTCATAATGTTCAAAAACTTAGGTTAAAAATTTCGAAATTTATCGAGAAAAACAATGTTGCGGTTTATCGGATTTATCAATTATAATCATAAAAATATGAGAAAAATTATTTTTCTTAACTTTTCACTTTTAGATCTGAAATATATGATAAAATGCAACATGTAACGTTTTTTTTAGTCATGAAGTATGTTTTAGCATTTTTACTAATTAAAGTCACTATTTATGTGATTTTTCATCAAAAATTCATAAATCATGCATAAAGACTTCAATATAGCCAAAAATTTTACACACATCTTGTAAAATTGCATGTGACAACATACTAAATTTACTTGACCAGATTCAAAATATAACTCATATTAACCTATTTTCCCATTTAAATTCGATTTGTATCATGAAAAATCCATATTTCGAGCATAACAACTCATACAAATATGAAAATTGACAGGCCATTAGTATATAATATATGTGAAAACATATCCAAAAACCACTGGAAAAATCGAAGTTTAGCTATTTTTCGTCCAAAAATGACATTTTTATCATAAAAATCACATTTTAATGCCATTATTATATAAAATGAACAATAAAATCCATAAATTAAACCAAAATATCCTAAAAACATTTTAGGACCAGAAACTTTAACATGCATAATAAATTTCGTGATATATCATAATAAACACAAATTTATAAGTTTTATATGTTAATCGTATAACTCGGAAAAACAATAACCGATTTGCATGCAAACAACCTAAGGTTCTGATACCACTTGTTGGAAATTATTAATCTCATTAATTTACATATTCAAATATGTAAGAAAAAATTTAGTCATAAAATAATTACAAATCTTATGCATGCAAACATAAATAAATATAGAGAAGAAATCGTTTTCCTTACTATAAAATTTCGGATCAAAGGGCACAAGTAAGATCTCCTTTTTACTTGTTCTTGAGCTTTCCTTATATGGATGAACAAAGATTCAAAGATATAATCTCTCCCAAAGATGAATACCCAAGATAACCCCTTAATAGATTAATATTATTAGATCTAGAATAATAATAATCTTACTAAAATTGACCCAAAAATATTTTTTTGTCCTCTTGAATTTTCGGCCAAGAGAAGGATAATTTTAGAGGTTTTATTTCTCTAGTTTTTCATAAGATGTAGAGAGGTTTATTTCTTACTCTAGAAATAAGAATTGAATGAATGAAAATTGAAAGAACCCATTTGGCTCTCTTTAGAAGGCAAAACCGGTTGGTGTGGGGAGGGTGCCCTATGCATGGGCTTGATTCTCTAACCAAGAATATAGGCATGCAAGGCTAGGTATAGGTTTTATAATTATGTTTTCCACTTATAAATAATCAACACAATTTTATCCTAATACACCATCCATTTCGGTATACACACATGAAATGGATGAGTCCATTTTATTTGTGATTTTGTCAATATGTCACATGTGGCACATTACATGACATCTTATATATAAAATGTATTTTTAACAATTAAAAATCAACATATTAATAAAATATCACTTATAAAAATTAACATAGTAATTCACAATTACTTGTACCAAAATGGTTTACCAATTTATAAATCACAACATCTTGTATTAATAATAAATTATTCATTCAGATTCAATTGTTTCCGCAAACAATAATTTCATCTAAGTAATAAAACAATTCAATTACTTATACCGTATCTTATTTAATCAAATTACAATGAGACACGTAAATATTACTTCCAAAATCGTCCGTCAATTTAAAGCAATTTAATTAACTCGTATCTTCATACGATCAATTAAATATTCAATTAAGAGTGTTACCCTTTAGGTATGACCTAAGGGGATCAACTGATCACCACCGTCGCACGACAGTAATGTCAAACTCTAGTCAGTCAATCATTACCGATATGTGTGGACCAGTTGATTGTAAAATATTACATCCCACATGTATTCTTGAAATGAGATTTAAACATGTGATCATCATGATCAACAGTTGTGATCGCATTATTGTCGGAGGACACATATTCCAACACCTTATATAGGGAAGTGAAAATTAACAAAACTAAACCTATCACGGGATAAAAATCCCGAGTATAATAGCTAAATACTCGATCGAGGACTTTTATATCACTCGATCGAACACTTATTAAATAGCCACTACTTGATCGAGTAGAAAAAAGAGTCGATCGAACACAATTGTACTCGATCGAGTACTTTCCAGCGCACAATTCCTGTTTCGCGCACTGAACTTCTAACGGCTGCCATTTCTTCGTTACTTGGGCAAACAGGGCGTTTCTGGTGGCGTTGGAAAGATAAGAGGACAAGATTTCATCTCCAATTAGAATTAACTGAAAATCAGTTGTAGAACTAGAGATATGGCTCTTCAAATTAGGCACTAGCAATTTGAAGTTCTTCCTTTGCTCACCTAGCTATCTTACTTCTTTGCGCATCATAATTAGTAGTTTCCAAGCTCCGAATCAACTCGTCTCCTAAATGCATGCATAGGGACAGATATTAAGCTTGATTATGCTCCTATTTGGTTCATTCCTGCAAATAAGACAAGAGAAACCAAAGTAAACAATTCGGGGGACATTTGTAGCTAAACACTACACAAAATGCATAGAAATGCGTGCAAATGAGATAAGAAATACCTATATAAAATGCACACATCATCTTCATATAGGATATATTAGGAACCCTTCCTTTCCATATCTCATATGGAGTCTTTTCGGTTTCCTTAGTCGGACTATTGTTCAATGATTTGATTGCGGTTTGGATTGCAAATCCCCAAAATAAGTCGGGTAACTCAGTTTGACTCATCATAGATCGAACCATATCTAGTAGGGTTCGATTTCTCCTCTCAGGAACACCATTAAGTTGTGGTATGCCGGGTGGAGTGAGTTGTGACACAATGCCACAATCTTTCAAGTGTGAATCAAATTCATTACTAAGATAGTCTCCACCACGATCGGATCGTAGTGCTTTTATCTTCTGGTTCAATTGGTTTTCTACTTCATTTTGAAATTCTTTAAATTTCTCAAAAGCTTCACTCTAGTATTTCATTAAGTAGATATACCTATATCTACTTAAATCATCAGTGAAGGTAATGAAGTAGTCATAATTACCCCTAGCGGTGATAGTCATTAGTCCACATACATCGGTATGTATAAAGCCCAATAGTTCACTAGCTCGATTCCCTTTACCACTAAAAGGATTACGAGTCATTTTGCCTAGGAGGCAAGATACGCATATACCATATGATTGAAAATCAAATGGTTTAATAACATTAGTTGAAACTAATCTTTTAATGCGATTCTCGTTAATATGACCTAATCGACAATGCCAAATGTACGATTCATTTGGATCATTGGATTTGAGTCTCTTGGACTATATGTTATAGATGTCTTTACTTGGATTTGAAGTCTCTAGAACATAAATGCCATTTATAAAAGAGCCTCGGCCTATGACCAAGTCATTTCTAGAAATAATACAACAATTGTTTTTAATGGCAAAATTAAAGCCCTCTATGTCTAACATAGCAATTGAAATAATGTTCTTAGAAAGAGAAGGTATATAAAAACAATTATGCAAATACAACTCAAATCCATTTGCCAAAACATGTACATAAGTTCCCTTGGATGTGGTCGTTACTCTATCTCCATTCCCAAGTCGGAGATCAACATCGCCCTTGCTTAGCTTTTCCACGTTTCTTAGTCCCTGTAAATGATTACAAAGGTGAGAACCGCAACCGGTATCTAATACCCACGTTGTGGTGAAAATAAAATTTATATCAATAACATAAATTTCAGAAGGAATTTTACCGAGTGGAATAACAAGTCCATCCCTAATATTGCCCAAATATATGGGGAAATTCCACATCCAATGTCCCATGCCATGTCAATAATGGCATTCATCATAAACTTGGCTCCTTTGGTAGTCCCACTAGCCATCTTGTTTCCATTGTTGAATTTTATACCTTTCTTCCCCTTCCTTTTGAACCATTTCCCTTTAGTTGCAAGAGTTTGCTTGCTAGGACTCCCACTAGATTCGGCATTCCTTTCTTCTAAAGATAAGGATCCCATAGATTTAGTGAGATGGTCTTACCGAGACACATTCACAAAAGATCTAGTCATAGTAGGAGGTATGGAGGGGGTAATGAAGTTAAAGTTTCCATCGGGACCGATCCCAAAATGAAGCTCTCTAGTTGTATCGAGGTTGTTGTTGGAGCAAATATTGTCAAATAAGTTATGGCAAGACTCAATGGTAATAGGTGTTGTTGCATTGGTGAGATCCATTGCGATATATAAACTACAAACACGGAGGTAAAAGAAATATTAACATTTGTTATTTTAACCATACTTGCAAACGTTTTAAACAAGTTTTATAACATTTATATAGTGACCTCTACCCAACTATTATAAATGATCCGGAGATCCAAATTCATATTAACTCGGGCACGGTGAGCCGATTCATCCCTAATTAATACAACTCGGTGGATTAACTCTTTAATCGATTCGACTTCTAGAACTCTCGGTCGATAAAATTATTTTAATATTTTTCTTTAGCCCGGATCACATGCGACCACGGTCACGAATAATTCCGTTGAGCTCAATCCAAATTTCAATGTAATAACAATTTACTACCCACTTACCCAATGTAACAAGTTTAGCACCCGAATGAGCCGAGCCTACTTCCTTATGAAATTGGATTCATGGTTCTACTATTTGGTAACGCTAGTTATCAATTATTATTTAGTGAGAGGTATTGCCAATTTATTATCTATCACATTTTAAGTGAACTAAAGTGGTGAACTACGATTTATAATTGACACGGTCGATGACTCGATAAAATAATATGCATGTGTAGTTATGGCGATTTGGCTATGCCGTTGGAGTATGTGTCCTCGACAATAATGCAATCACATGTTTAAATCTCATATTAAGAATACATAAGGGATTGTAACATTTTATTATCAACTGATCCACATTAATTGGTAATGATTGGCTTACTAGAGTTTGACATTACTGTCGTGTGACGGTGGTGATCAGTTGATCCCTTAAGGTCATACCTTTAGGGAAACATTCTTAATTGACTAATTAATTAATTGTATAACGATACAAGTTAATTAATTCCTTAAAATTGAACAAATGATTTTGTGAGAAATATTACGTATCTTATAGTAATTCGATTAAATAAGATTCGTACTAAGTAATTAAATTGTTGTATTACTTAGGTTATTTATTGTTTATGAAACAATTAAAATAAGACTGAATTATTTATTATAAATACAAGTAGTTGTGATTTTTAATTATATGACTCATTTTAAGTAATGGTAATAGTGAATTACTAGTTAATTTTGTATGTGATTTATTTCATTTATATAATGATTTTTAATGTGTTAAAAATGCATTATTTCAATGACATGTCCAGTAACATGTCTAATTTGTCACACAATACAAATTAACAAATTGACAAACTTAAAATAGACCCATGTTAATATGGGTTTGCCGTGATTATGGAGGGATTAGGAGATAGTTGTGTTTTGATTATTTTATTAAGTGGAAACATAATCATTACCTACAAAATATAGCCTTGCATACTTACACTCTTGTGAAGAGCAACTAGAAAAGATATTGGACACTCTTCCCATGTGGACCATCCGGCCACCCTAGAGAAAAAGAAGGGTTTTCTCTTCTTATTAATCACAATTCATTCTAATAAGTGAACTACTTGAATATTAACTTATCTCTCTATTTTTGTTGTTGAACAAAATTAAAATCTCACATAAAATCTCTAATATTACATATACATTACTAGAAATAGTAATATCTTAATATTAGTATTTTAAGGAAACAAATATTAATTTCTAGTAACTAAATTTTAATATTTGTATTAAGAAGGATTTCCTTGGTACAAATCCTTGAGGAGAGATTCTACTCTTGAATCTTGTTCATCCTTAGGAAAGTTCAAGAACTAAGTAAGGTAGGAGTCCTTACTAGTGCCCTTATAACCGAAACTACAAATGTAAAGAACCGTTTTTCTTTACTCTTGTATTTGTTTTGCATGCATAAGATATTGAATTAATTTTATGACTAAATTAATTATTTACATATTCAATAAGTAAATTAAAATGAGATTTATGAATCCCAACAAGTGGTATCAGAGCTACACGGTTGTTGCATGCAAAACCGGGTTTGTTTTTCCGAGTTAATTAGTTAACAAATAAAACTTGTTATTTAGGATTTATGAAGATAAATGCCACAAAAATTTTTGCATGATAAACATTATGGTCCTAAATTAATTTTAGGTCATTTTGATAATTTATGGTATTTTTATTGCTCTTTAATATAATTATTAGTATTTTATTACATTTTATTGAGTAAAATGACATTAAAATGCTAAAAATAGTTAGAATATGATTTTGACCTTCAATTTTTTACACGACCTCACATGCATATTTTAAAAGTTGTATGTAAATTATTTATGTCATGATTAATTATTTTTACAAATTAAAAGTCGATTAAATAGAGGTATTTATGTTAAAAATGGTTAGACTTTGTTCCTGCCCATAAAAATTTAGGATAATGTCACATGCAATATTTACACACTGTATGTAAATTATTAGATCAAATGATTTAATTTTGCATGATTTATGATTTTTAGATGTAAAAATCGAATAAATAGTGACTATTTTAGCCCTAAATAGCTAAATTAAATTTTATGGCTTGTTTTTCCCAATGTTTTATAGGTGATATGAACATCAGATCTAAAGTTGCATGTAAAATTTTGTTCAATTTAGATAGCTATTAATTTTTATGGCATATAAATTGATAAATAGCAACTTTAATAGTCATAATTGGAAATTCGATTTTTGAGCTTAAATTTTGTCATTTACAGGTTCTAGGAACTTATTTAGAATATTTAAAATTTATATTTTGATTTATTGCATATTTTTATAATTAATTTGGGATTAATTGGTTAAAATTATGTTTTATGCAATTTATTTGTGAAATAGGTTAAGATAAACTAAAAGGCAATTTTTATTAAAATTTTGGGTTGTTGGGAATTTTCCAGAATATAAAAAATTATGATTATGATTTTTCCAATTTTTATGACTTTTTGGGAATTATTTCCTTATTATTTTGAATAATGGTGATTAAAGAGCAATTGTATAATATCAAGTTGAATTATTGTCAAATGTTTAGTGAAGACTAAATTTTGAGTCCTAAGAAGGTTAGGGTAATTAACTTGAACATATCAAATCCTGGCAGATAAGAATATTTTCCTGAATGCTTCTTTGTTGGATGAAAGCACCTTGATTCTGTCCCACTAGGTGTGGCAACACATCAGCAAGCCTGGCACATAAGATTTTGGAGATGACCTTATACACTACATTACAGCAGGCTATAGGTCGAAATTGAAGTACACTCTTTGGCCTATCACCCTTAGGAATTAAGGTTAGAGTAGTAGAATTGAGCTGTTTAAGTAGCTGCCTATTCTGAAAGAAATCCTGAACAGCTCTTATAACATCACCTCCAACCTCTCCCCAAGCATCTTTGAAGAACTTACTAGGGTGACTTAATATCAGGAATACTAAACATGGCATCTTTTACCTCCTCTCCTGTGACAGGTCTCCTCAAGCTAGCCCAGTGAGCATCATTACATACAGGGCCTTTGTTTATAATACTCCTATGAATCTTCTTTATGTCCTGACTGGTACCTAGCAAGTTCTGATAGTATTCAAGAAATGCATCCTGAACTTGCTCTTGAGTATCACACAACTTACCCCTCATATCTTCTACCATAACCACCTTATTCAAACTTCTCCTTTTTTTCAGCAAGCAATGAAAGTAAGAGCTGTTGACATCCCCATCCTTAATCCATTCATGCTTGGATTTCTGAGACAGGAAGCTTTCCTTGGCCCTGGTTAACTCCTGTAATTGCAGTGAGGCTTCATATTCTTCAGAGAGAAGCTGCATATTAGTTGGATTCACTGAAGGAAGCATTCCTTTCAAATATTTAGGGATGCCAATACAAACTACCAGGATTGGAAGACAAGACTGTGCATGTCTGGTGGATAAAATCTGTTCAAGAATTCATGGATATGGCTCTAGAAAGTTTTCTTATGCAGGGAGACTGGTCATTGTGAGAAGTGTCCTTAATTCACTGCATTCATATTGGGCTTCCATCTTTATCATACCCAAAGGAATTATGAAGCGAATAGAGGCAGTTTGCAGGAACTTCCTTTGGGACAATAGTGCAGACTACATGAGATCTCCTCTTGTGGGGTGGGATACTATATGTAGACCAAAGGAAGAAGGGGGACTAGGGCTTAAAGATCAGGAAATGTGGAACAAGGCCATGATAGGTAGGTTGGTTGACTGGGTTGCAGAGAAAAGGGATTCAATCTGGGTTCAGTGGGTACATAATAACTATCTAAAGGGACAAGAGTGGATGGAGTACTCCCCTACCACGAATTCAAGTTGGATTTGGAGAAGAATATGCAAGGTTAAAGAGGAAATGGCTGCTGGATATATAGATGGTAAATGGGTGATACAGCATGATGGTTATACACCAGCTGGGTGTTATAACTGGTTTAAGGGGAACTGGCCTTGTGTCACTTGGTATAAAGTAATCTGGAATGGATGGGCTATTCCCAAGCATCAATTTTTGGGGTGGCTTATTGCTCATGAAGCTCTGAACACGGTTGCTAGATTGAAGAGCTTTGGTTTGGACATAGAGGACAAGTGCTACTTATGTGGAGTGGATGAAGAAACTGCAGGTCATTTGTTTTTTGAATGCACGTATAGCACAAGGGTCATAGTAGAATTAAACAAGCAAACAAGGTGGGATTTTCCCATGAGGAATGTGGTGCACTGGTGTGAGCAGAGGACGGGCACAAAGGCGCAAAAAGAGGTACAGTCAGCTCTGATGTTGAGTGCACTCTACCAGGTATGGAAACAGAGAAACAAAAGCAAGAATGAGGTTGTTTTGATACGGCCTGAATGTGTGGCAAAGATGATTATGGATGAGATGAGGTCACGAGTTCGAGGATTGGAAAGAGCTACCCTAACACAGGCCGAGAGAGATTGGTTTATTCAAATGCGTCTAGTAGAAAGATAATTGTACTTATGTTGGCTTTATAAACTCTTGTAATTATCTTTTGATATATTTATATTATACTCACATTTCACCAAAAAAAAAAAAAAAAAAAAAGAAAGTAATTAGCAATAATTAAAAAGGGATTAAGAGATTATACCTACTAATGATTCCAATAATAAAGCAAGAATAATAGAAGTACTTGAATCCTAGATTGAGAGGTTGTCAATCTCCCAATAATAACCCAAATAATCTTCAATTACCCAAAATAAAGTAAGAACAAGAGAGAGATTAAAGAACTAAAAGTTGGATTAAAACTTGATTAATATTTGATTACAATATTGAAGAGAGATTTGATTAATATTAACTACACTAATTATTGATAAGAAGAACATGCTCCTCTAATTAGACTAATGGGGTATTTATAGTGAAAATTAGGGAGGATGCATTAGGGTTAGCTAAGGGCTAAACTAGTAATTACACTTTTTAAGTTGAGCAAGGAGACTCCGGTATTCTCCGAGAGAAGGGCTTCTCTTATCGTGGCTTGAAGAATGAAAACGTCTGCATCTTGAAATCCGTGCGGATGGGAGTCGGGACGGCCGGATCTGGGCTGGAGAATCCGAGCGGATTCTTGGGCAAGACGCTCGGATTGGCGAGGGGGAATCCGAGCGGATTCCTTTGCGGGACGCTCGGATTGGGCTTGGGCGGACGGACGGATTGTGTACAATCCGTTCGGATTGTATGGCAGCGTTATTTCTTCTTCTTTTCTTCCCTTTTCTTCATGAATTCCTTGGGGATTTCCTTGGGGACTCAAGGATCCTTTTCTCAACATTGCTCTTCTACTATGCTATGTACAAAGGCCTTCTAGTCTTGTCTCTCCTTGATGCTTGGTCATTGAATATGATCAATTTAGCCTTGTTTTGCCACGAAAATGCAAGATTCTTACTCCTTTCCTACCAAGGGATCAAAATCTCAAAGAATATGCAAAACAAAGAACTAAAGATAAGAAATGACCCAAATAGGCACTAAAAAGCATGGAAACAATGGTAATTCGGGGGCTAAATATGCGCCAATTATGGTCACATCAAATATCCCCAAACCGAACCTTTGCTCGTCCCGAGTAAAGAGGTGACAAAGACTAGGACCAATACTAACCTAACCTAATAATAATAGCCGATATGAGAGAATTAGCGGGTCTCACTCCGCCCCTTCAACTCACAACAAGACAACCATGAGGTAGGATGCCTTCTTGCAAGGCAAGGTGGGTCTTGCCAAAATGGCGACACATCCAAACATTAGGCACATAAAAACACATAATGGATGCATCTACAAAAAGAATAGCCACTTTCCTCATCTAAGTGGCGGAAATTATCTACAAGGGAAGTAATTCAAGGGTACACAATCCTTCATAGATGCAATTTGTTCAAACTACTAAGCCTAGAAGGATACCAATAAATCACCTCCAAAATGTGTCAAGCTAGGGTACCTTTGTCCTCAATCGTTAAATGCTTTTGTCAAGAGTAGACTCCCTATGGTGTTAGAAACACTGGAGGATCGCGGAATTCCCCCTCTTGCCTAGACAAGAAGAAGGGTCGTCCCCTCTCTACCATGCACAAAAATGGATACGATGGATAAAGGGATCGATAGATATTTGAGTTTCACTTTGGGAGTTTGCTTTGTTTTTGTTTTTCCCCCCAAATTTCATTGGCATTTGACATTTGAGAACACTTTCTTTGCCATTTCTTTTGATTTTTGGCATTTCAATATTTGACAACTTTTTGAATTTCTTTTTTGAACATTTTCAAAGTCACCCCAATTAGTAACGAGGGTGCCTTGTATTTGAAGCTTTAGGAGTCTATTTTGCTCCTCTTTTCTTTTGATGCATTTTTGCAAACTTTCTTTCATTTTTCATTTCATTGAACTCAAATTGATTTCTTTTTGTTTTGTGCCCTTTTGATGACAAAATATGGTAGAATATGGATGAATGATAGAAGTATGCATGGTTTCAAGGGTCACCTTGGAATAAACGGTAGCCAAGGAGTTATCACACCACGAGGTACTCTTGACTAGGCCTTAAACCATGGGTCAAAGGATACTAGCATGACACATCCTAGGGTGTTTTACAAGTATTCTAACAAGTAAAGTCTTAAGAATAAAAAGCATCTACTAGGGCCTATATGCACTTGTCAAGCTTCCCAAATAGACGGTTTCGCAAAATTTTTCTAAACATGCAACTACATGCCATGATGCAACTAACATATAAACATCCTAATGTAAATGATTCTACCAACTAATATGCCAAATAAACTAAATGCAATCCTAAGTTCACATTGTTGTACCGCATCAATCAAAATAAAGCCACATAGTCATTAACATAAAGAGGAAAAAGGAGATTGGAAAGATCATACCATGCGGTCTTCAATATCCTCATGTCTCGGATGTGGCGTAGTCAATCAAAGTGAACAAGGATAAACAAACACAATATATACAAGACAATATATACAAAGGAAATGAACTTGTTTTTGGTTTTTCAATTTTTCAAATTTTTATGATTTTTGTGAAAGTTTTCAATTTTTATGGTTTTTGAATAAAAGTTAAGTGTTAGAATTCCCATCCCCACACTAATATGGGCATTGTCCTCAATGGCCAAAATGATGGAAATTATGCAAAAATGATGCATGATTTCTATACTAAATGCAATTCTACACTAAGCTATACTACATGATGCATGTTTTTTTGTTATGACGGAGAGGATAATTTAGATTACCTCCCGTTGTGTATGCATTAACTTCCCCAAACCAAATAAGACACTATTGCTAATGTCAAAGCATGGGTATAGTTCATGCACACACTATGCTATGCATGAAACTAGATTGTCATTTTGGATTTTCAAAAATGGGAACAATAAAGAACACCTCAATGGAACCGAGGTGTGAGTCCTTTGGTGTTGCTAGGACTCCTCCAACAAATAGTCAAAGTTAAATAAAATACAAAGAAACAAGATACAAAGTTCTTTTCATGAAAAATAAAGATAAAGAGGAGAGTTGAGAAAACTTCACTTGAACTAAGGTGGGTGCCTCTTGCCCGCTCCACCTAGTGATGAAGTAATCTCCTAGATATCGGCATCATCTCCTTCAATATCGGTATCCCAAATATCCCTAGAAGCATCACTTAAACTTGGATCCATGAATTCATCTTCTTCTTCACTCTCAAGCTTCACCGTATCACCTCCACAAGAGTCGCCACTTTCTTCCCCTTTGCGACCGTTTGCCCCTTCATTGGCCTTCTCCGAGTTGGGAAAGAGCAACTCCATTTGAGCCCATGAAGGAAAAGCTCCTTCTTCACTTATCCGTCCCTTTTGAACCATGTCGTGGTATTGGGGGTAAAGAGCATAATAGTTGTCCACCTTGGTTTCATATTGACGGTAGTGCAAGTCTTGCAAAATTCCGTGACAAAGTCACGGGGAGGATGAAGGGATTCGGATGGTTGTAAGGTTGGTAGGGAAAGGGGTAGGGAGGCACCTTTATCTTTTCACCTTGGGTTTGTTGTTCTTGTTGTTGTGGTGGAGGAGCTTGTGGGGGTGGAGCTTGCCTTTCTTGACTTTGAATGAGGTAGGAGGGTATTGGGGACAAGCGTCCTCTCCTTGGGGAAATTCGAGGTAGGTCGGCCATCGGAAGGTAGATAGGATCACTTTCTTTCGTCAACCATTTGATCCTTTTATCAACCCCCTCAAGGGTTATCCAATGGTGTTGGACAACAAGGAGGTCTTCATTAATTCTCATTCCTCACGAGAGTGGAGCGTACTCATTGTTCTCATTGAACCTAGGATTAAAGTGCTTTGCAAGTCTTGTTATGAGTCCACCATTCACTATATGCTTCTTCCCATCATCATCTCCATTTCGAAATTTTGCCCACTTTTCTAGCAAAACTAGAGGTGCATTGAGATGATACCCGTCTCTTCCTTGAATGTTTAGATAAGATTCCATGAACATGAGGTCCAATTGATTTGGTGAGAGCGTCGTCGTGGCTCTCGATCAAACACATTTATAATACTCAACAAACAACTAGTTAGCGGTAAGTCGAGGTCGATCCATGGGACGGTGTGCTTTGGGTTCTAAGTCTATCTATCTCAATTTATGCTAGTGTCACAATTTATTTGGGTTTGTAGTTGTGTCTAGACTAATGCAAGCAATAAAGTAAAACAAGCAATGAAATAAAGGACGTAAACAAATGATTAAAAGTGCTAGGATATCATGGGGTCATAGGGGATTCATGGTGTTGATCATACAAACATGTTTACAAGGTTGCAAGCGATTAATGTTGTGGAGGAACCGAGTTGGGTTATATCTTACGGTTCTTAGGAAGGGTTGCGTCCCGGAGCCGAATCGATTAGATTGTACAACACCTACAAGTCGACTTACTTTCCTCCTAATCAACTTCTATGCATGGTCTAACAAGACTCGAGTTGGTTTATATCTTACAAGTCAAGTTGAGTAGATAAGAGATGGTTGTAAATGCAAGGATTCATAGGCTTAGCATTTCATCAAACACAACATGTGCATAAAGTTGACATCACAACAAGCAAGCAATTTAATCATGTGAACATATTAGATTAAGCATGAATCAATCCCATGTTGGTTTTCCCTAATTACCCATTAATCCTAGCTAAAGTAACTACTCACATGTCATTAATGGTGTCAAACATCACAACAAGTATAAACATGATAATAGAATGAAGAAATGAACAATAAAGATTAAAGAGTAAAGGAATTATACCAACTTGAGATGATCCAAATAATAAAGCAAAGAATAAAAGAAGAAACTTGATGATTGATGGAAGGTTGTCAATCTCCCAATAATAACCCAATAATCTTAAATTACCCAATAATAAACTTGAATGATAAACTTGAACAATAATTATGGAAAGATTGATGTATAAATTGTGGAAAGATTAAAGAGTAATCTATTCTAATCTACTCCTAATCTAATCTAAAGAAGGATTTTCTACCCAAAAACAACATATATGATTAATTACAAAGATGGGGTATTTATAGTGGAAATTAGGTGGATGCATTAGGGTTAACTAAGGGCTAAACTAGTAATTACACTTTTGAGATTTGAGCAGGGAGACTCCGGTATTCTCCGAGAGAAGGGCTTCTCTTATCGTGGCTTGAAGAAGACGAAACTATGCTGTGGAAAAATCCGTGCGTATTGGAGTCGGGACGGACGGAATCTGGCAAAGGAATCCGAGCGGATTCATGGGAATCCGGGCGGATTCTAGTGGGGCAATCCGAGCGGATTAATGAGCAGGACGCTCGGATTGTTTTGTGGAGACGGGCGGATTTGAGACAATCCGCTCGGATTGTTCTTCAGCCGTGGTTCTTCTTCTTTTCTTCCCTTTTCGCTCATTTCCATTTTATTCTTGCGGGATTGGTCTTTAGTCCTTGCTCCCTCTTCATACTAGTCCACCCATTATCGTCAATAAGCTTCCAAATGTGCACGAAAGACGGGAATTTCCGCCTTATCATCTCCTTTTCTACAAAACATATGAAATGCGATAGAAAAGCAAATAGGAAGGTTTTGACGGATAAAATGGCCATAGAATGTTATAATAGTATGCAAAATAGGCTCAATTAGGGGACTAAATGTGCGCAAATAATGGTCACATCATTCACAATAGCCGGATCTCGGCGGGCGAAGAGGGTACCCGAAAGAAATCGGTATGTGAGCCTCAAGATCGGGTTTTGGATGTGAAAAGCAAGACACTCCTTGGTAATAATGAAGTCCCGGCCCGTCATGGCCCTCCACAAAGGTGCGACACTATACTTTTTGGGTCTTGATGTTCGGGTAGGCGAAACATCAAGCCCGAACACATTCGCAAATTCCACAAGGGTCATTGTTCTAGAGACATTTTCCAACCTAAACTCTATGCAAATCACTTTGTTTGAAGTTGTAATCTTTAAGCAACTCAAGAATTCGAGCACAAGAGACCGATAGGTGGGTTCATACATGCGAAAGAGGGTTGAAAGACCAAAAACCTCAAATAAAGCCTCCACTTGGTGGAAAATTCCAAGCTTTCTCAAAGTATCATGACAAAGGAATTTAGTGGGAAGAATATTCTTACTTAAGAGTCGATGGAAGACCAATCGCTGCACATCATCAAGGAATTCCACATTCGAGAAATCATCGAGCCTTGTGAGGTCTACAATCTCCACATGCTCTCTTCTAATGGTGTTGAGATGTGAGGTAGAGGAACTTCCCACCATCCTTGGTCTTCTTGCACTTCTAAAGGAGGATCTTCTAGGTGCCATTCTTGAGTTCTTTTGATTTGGGTTATTTTGATTTGAAGATTTGCTAAGGTTGTTCTTTGTTGATTGAGAATGGGAAACCCTAGAAAATTGGGGACTTTTAATTTTGTGGGTGAAGAGAGTGAATTGGATATGTATGGGAGTCATAAGGAGGTGGTTTTTATAGGGTAAGTGGAAGGAGTAGTGATGTGTCATTATATGGGTGGTGGGGTGTAATTTAATTGAGAAAAGTCGGGTCGAAAATCGGGCGGGGGAGACGAGCGGCTCGAAGCTAGAGACGCTCGGATTCTCCTTTCACGGGACGGGCGGATTCTGGGCAATACGCCCGGATTCTGCCACAGAGTAAAATCCCAAAATTTTTCTCGCCTCAAGACGAGCGTCCCGAGCATAAGACGCTCGGATTCTTCAGGGTCAGGACGGGCGGATTCTTTGACAGAGAAATTTCTTGAAATGCTCAGGGGAAAAGACGAGCGTCTTTCCACTAATCCGGCCGGATTTTCTCAGACGGGCGTCTTCTCCCATGGGACGCTCGGATTCTTCATCAGTCCAGAAACCTTCAATTTCTCAACACAGCTGGACGTGCGGTTTCTTCCCTGGACGTCCGTATTCTGCCAGGACGCCCGGATTTCCAGAGAGACGCTCGGATTCTAGCTGCGAGTGTTGACTTTTTCTCCTTTCTTTCAATGCATCCCCACACTTAGGAATTTTCTCCTTCATTCAAAAACTCATTAGTAACCCTCCCTCACTTGCGCTCATGAAAAGAATTTATGCTATTAAACAAATGCAATTAAATAATAAATACAAGTTAGAGGGTTAGTATATTTACAATTGGTGGTTTAGGGAGGACTCCACCAAACTCTCCCTTAGATGGTTCTTTCAAGGGGAAGGAGGTCCGAGGTAGGTAGCCTCGACCTCTCCAACAAATGCTCCTTCATAGTATGGCTTCAATCTTTGACCATTTACCTTGAACTTGCTTCCATCTTCGGCCTTGAGTTCGAAATCTCCATATTTCCCAGCTTTGGTTATCACATAGGGACCCATCCATCTAGAGTTCAACTTTCCCGGAAAGAGTCGGTAGCGGGAATTGAATAGAAGGACTTTGTCTCCCTTGTGCAAGGCCTTTTGTCGAATTCTCTTATCATGAAGCAATTTTGTTCTTTCTTTGTAAATCTTTGCATTCTCATAGGATTGTAGTCGGAATTCCTCCAACTCTTGGATTTGGATCATCCTCTTTTGACCGCTCAATTTGAGATCAAGATTGAGTGCTCGGATTGCCCAATAAGCTTTGTACTCCAATTCGATTGGCAAATGACATGCTTTTCCATAGACAAGCTTGTAGGGGAGGCACCAATGGGAGTCTTATAGGCCGTCCTATAAGCCCAAAGAGCATCATCAAGCTTTGTGCTCCAATCTTTCCGAGTCTTGTTCACAACTTTTTCAAGAATTTGTTTGATCTCTCTATTTGAAATTTCCACTTGACCGCTTGTTTGAGGATGATATCCCAAGCCGGTTCGATGTTGAACACCATACTTGGTCAAAAGGGATGCAAGCTTCTTCTCATGGAAATGTGTTCCTCCATCACTAATGATAGCTCTAGGAACTCCAAATCGTGGAAAAATTATCTTCTTGAAAAGCTTGGTGACCGTTTTCGCATCATCATTTGGGGTGGCAATTGCCTCCACCCACTTTGAAACATAATCTACGGCCACAAGGATGTACTTGTTCCCGTTGGATGTCACAAAGGGTCCTTGGTAGTCAATTCCCCAAACATCGAAAATCTCCACCTCTAGAATGCCCCTTTGTGGCATTTCGTTTCTCCAAGATATATTTCCCGTTCTTTGACAAGCATCACAATGAGTGATGAATTCTCTTGTATCTTGAAACATTGTGGGCCAATAGAAACCCGATTGGAGAATTTTTGCAACGGTTCTTCTTGCTCCATGGTGCCCACCGTAGGGTGATGAATGACATCCTTCCAAGATTCCTTGGATTTCCCATTGAGGGATGCATCCCCGGCAACGGCGCCATTTCCCATTGAGGGATGCATCCTCACAATTTATACTTCACAAACAACTCTACAATTAGTAAAGAGGCAAGTAAAGGTCGGATCCCAAGGGACGGGTATTGAAATGAGAATTCTATTGTAACTAGTAGTGTCTAAGGGGTGTCACAAATTGGGTTGATGTAGAAGGTTACTAAACTAAAATAGCAATGAAAATAAACTAGCAAGATGAATAAAATAAGGGGTGTAAACAATTGATTAAAGGCACTAGGGTGTCATGGGTTCATAGGGGAATCATGGGATATGATCATACAAACATGTTCTCAAATTATAAGCAAGCAATTATTGTTGTGATGGATTGAGTTGGGTTATATCTTACAATCCTAGGAAAGTTTGGGTCCCGGAGCCGAATCGATTAGATTGTACAACACCTACAAGTCGACTTAATCTTTCCTACTCAACACATGCATAGTCTAACAAGACTCGAGTTGGGTTATGTCTTACAAGTCAAGTTGAAAGGATAGAAGATGATAGTAAATGCAAGGATTCATAGGCTTAGCATTTCATCAAATATAACATGTGCATGTATTAAGATCAAAACAAGCAAGCAAATAAGATATGAAAGCATATTAATTTAAGCATGAATCATTCCCCATGTTGGTTTCCCCTAATCACCCATTAAACCCTAGCTAAGAGACTACTCACTCATTATCATATTGATCATGCTAGAAAGGTTGTCAATCATACTAACATAATGAAACATGATGAATAAATGAAAGTAATTAGCAATAATTAAAAAGGGATTAAGAGATTATACCTACTAATGATTCCAATAATAAAGCAAGAATAATAGAAGTACTTGAATCCTAGATTGAGAGGTTGTCAATCTCCCAATAATAACCCAAATAATCTTCAATTACCCAAAATAAAGTAAGAACAAGAGAGAGATTAAAGAACTAAAACTTGGATTAAAACTTGATTAATATTTGATTACAATATTGAAGAGAGATTTGATTAATATTAACTACACTAATTATTGATAAGAAGAACATGCTCCTCTAATTAGACTAATGGGGTATTTATAGTGAAAATTAGGGAGGATGCATTAGGGTTAACTAAGGGCTAAACTAGTAATTACACTTTTTAAGTTGAGCAAGGAGACTCCGGTATTCTCCGAGAGAAGGGCTTCTCTTATCGTGGCTTGAAGAATGAAAACGTCTTTCATCTTGAAATCCGTGCGGATGGGAGTCGGGACGGCCGGATCTGGGCTGGAGAATCCGAGCGGATTCTTGGGCAAGACGCTCGGATTGGCGAGGGGGAATCCGAGCGGATTCCTTTGCGGGACGCTCGGATTGGGCTTGGGCGGACGGACGGATTGTGTACAATCCGTTCGGATTGTATGGCAGCGTTATTTCTTCTTCTTTTCTTCCCTTTTCTTCATGAATTCCTTGGGGATTTCCTTGGGGACTCAAGGATCCTTTTCTCAACATTGCTCTTCTACTATGCTATGTACAAAGGCCTTCTAGTCTTGTCTCACCTTGATGCTTGGTTATTGAATATGATCAATTTAGCCTTGTTTTGCCACGAAAATGCAAGATTCTTACTCCTTTCCTACCAAGGGATCAAAATCTCAAAGAATATGCAAAACAAAGAACTAAAGATAAGAAATGACCCAAATAGGCACTAAAAAGCATGGAAACAATGGTAATTCGGGGGCTAAATATGCGCCAATTATGGTCACATCACCAATCATACCTCTATACACCTTATCACTAATACTCTTACCATTCTCATCATTGTCCAATTTGGACTTAGATATCATAGGTGTAGGAAGTGAGCTCCCATTAATCATCCCAAACTTCTTAAGGATTTCGTTAATATACTTTTGTTGATGGATCATAATTCCTTCTTTGGATTGTTTAATTTGGAGTCCAAGGAAAAATCCTAGCTCACCCATCATACTCATTTCAAATTCCGATTTCATTAGTTCAAAAAAATAAGCATAGAGTACATCATTTGTTGCACCTAAAATGATATCATCCACATAAACTTGGACAACCAACAGTTCATCTGACTGTTGCTTCAAAAACAATGTTTTGTCAATTGAACCTCTTCTAAAACCATTTTCAATTAGAAATTTAGACAATCTATCATACCAACACCTAGGTGCTTGTTTTAAACCATAAAGAGCTTTGTCTAACTTGAAAACATGTTTTGGAAGATCATTGTTTAGGAAGCCCGGAGGTTGCTCTACAAAGACATCTTTTTCCAAATATCCACTTAGAAAAGCGGTTTTGACATCCATTTTGAAGAGCTTGATGCCCTTGTGAGCCGCAAAAGCAAAAAGTAATCGTATGGCCTCAAGTCTAGCTACCGGTGCATAGGTTTCGTCGTAGTCAATACCCTCTTGTTGGTTATAACCTTGCACCCCTAGTCTAGCCTTGTTCCTCACGATTTCTCCAGAATCATCAAGCTTATTGCGAAAGACCCACCTATTACCAATGACGGTACGGTTAGGTGATCTAGGGACTAAGTGCCATACCTTGTTCCTTTTAAATTGATTGAGTTTTTCTTGCATGGCAATTAACCAGTCTGCATCCGTCAGAGCAACTGTCACATTGGCAGGTTCAATTTGAGAAAGAAAGGCATTGTGGGCACAATACTCATCAAGATGAGCAAGATTGTTGAGAGATGATCTTCTTCGAATTCCAGAGTTAATATCACTTGTGAGGTTTGAGAAAGGATGAGAGCTTTGATATTTCCACTTCTTTGGAATAATGGTTTCTTGTTCCCCCTCAGCAGTGTCAGTCTCAGTGACTGATTCCTTCTATGTGGAATGGTCATCATCAACACTGCCATGAGTTGCTTCATTTCTGAAAGTGGAGGCAACAGTCATTGGGTCTGTTGCGTTCTGAGAGGAAGCAGTGGCAGAGATACCACGTGTTCCCCCTGAAATCTTGCTTTCCTTTGGAGGTGACAGTGCCTGAGACTGTTGTTAATCAACGTCATTGTTCATTGCTTCATTCTCCTCAAACACAAAGTCCTTTCGAACAAGACCTATTTCGAACTCATCATCATCATCATCATCATCTTCTTCCACATTTTGTACCTGTCCAAGCATACTAGATTCATCAAACATGACATGGAAACTTTCTTCAATGAACATGGTTCGTTTATTGTAGACTTTATAAGCCTTGCTATGGTCGGAGTAGCCAATAAACACCCCTTCATCACTACATGGATCAAACTTACCCAAGTTGTTTTTACCATTGTTGTGAACAAAGCATTTGCTCCCAAAGCATCTAAAATATGAAATGTTGGGCTTTATTCCACGTAGTAATTAGTAGGGAGTTTTATTGATTATACTCCTTATCATGACACGATTATGAATATAGCAAGCGGTGTTTACCGCTTCGGCCAAAAAGTTCTTAGGCAACTTACTACAAAATAACATGGTTCTAGCCATACTTTCAAGGGTCCTATTCATCCTTTGAACCACTCCATTTTGTTGTGGGGTACTAGGAGCCGAGAAATTATGGTCTACACTATTGTCATCACAATAAGCACCAAATGATGTGTTTTCAAATTCGGTTCCATGATCGGTTCTTATGGAAACAAGTTTTAAATTGAGTTTGTTTTGAATCTTTCTTAAACAAATTAGAAACTCATCAAATGCCTCATTCTTAGAGCCTAAGAAGAGTGCCCAAACGAACCTAGAATACTCATCAACAATGACACACACATAACGACTACCACCTCTACTCCTAGTCCTCATTGGTCCACATAAGTTGATATGTAAAAGTTGCAATGGTCGAAGTGTGCTCACAATTCTTTTAGGTTTAAAGGAACTTCTAACATGTTTACCTCTAGCACATTCATCACATACTTTGTCAAAGTCAAATTTTATGTTAGGAAAACCTTCAACCAACCCAAGTTTTCTAAGGGTATTCAGAGTTTTAATACTAACATGTCCAAACCTTTTATGCCACAACCAAGGATCATTACTCATTACACTCATGCAAGATATGGTATGACCGGATAAAGTGTTCAAGTTGGTTAAGTACACATCTTTGACACGTCTACCTTCCAGAATTAATTCATGAGTAGTGACATCAAATATTCGACACAAATTAGCACTAAATTCGACAATATTACCCTTATCACATAGTTGAGAAATGCTAAGGAGATTATGCTTCAAACCTTTGACAAGCCGCACGTTGTCGACACAAAGAGATGGTGACTTACCGACCTTTCCAATGCCAATTACTTCACCCTTTTTGTTGTCACCAAACCTTACCGTGCCACCATTATACGCCTTTAGTGAGAGGAATTGGCTTCTATCACCCGTCATGTGACGAGAGCATCCACTATCCAAGTACCAATTGCGGCCGCCTCTCACCAAGCCCTGCACAAGATTAGACTTTGAGTTTAGGAACCCAAACAAACTTGGGTCCCCTTTTGTGATCAACATATCTTACGGTGTCCTTCCTAATCCACATTTGTTTTATAACTTTAATATTCTTGTTAATGTCATTGAATCTTTTCTTGCAAGCATTAAGGACATGACCATTCTTACCACAATAGTTGCAAATAATATATTCGGGAAGACCAACGTATTTTCTTCTCCTAAAGTCGGTCTTAGGGTTCTGGATGTGACAGTCTGTCTGACTGTTCCATTTAAAGCCCAAACGGCAACCTTATCACATCTCTTGGATTGACTAGTGCGGAAGTTTAACATGGTTTGACTTCCTTCCCATTTTTCAGTGACATTTTTGGCATTCACAAGTTCTTTAGTCAATTCATTGACTTTGGTGAGAAGATGCATGTTCTTTTCCTTTTCTCTTTTAAGTTCATCATTCTTCTCAACTTCTATTGACGACCTTTTTTCAACTATGAAGTCATGAGTGTGAGCATTGAGTTTAGACACAAGATATCCAATTCTTTTCTTAGACTCCTCATACTTAGATGTCATTTCATCAAGACGTTTGTGTAGATCAACGAATTCTTCGAATCTTTGGTGAAGTATGGATCTAGAAGTACTACATTCGGGCATGCCCTTTTGAAGGAAGGTAAGCCTTTCGTGAAGGACTCCTATTTATTTCTTGAGATTATCTACTTCACTCTTTAGACGCTCGTTTTCACTGACCAAACATTTGACGTTTTCATTTGACTTGTCTAGGTCTTTGTTGGATGCAACAGTTTCAGACACTGTTTCTCTCAAGTCTACTATTTCAACCACAAGGTCATATACTTCATTTTCGAGAGCATCTTTGTCCTTTAAAAGATCATCACGCTCCTTGGTTAGCGAGGAGACTTGCATCACCAAGGTGGTGTTGACATTTTCAAGGTCAGAGACGTCCGTGGGGGTCATCTTAAGATGCTCTAGTTCCTTAGTCAATTGTTTGTTTAGTTGTTGATTCTCTTTACTTCCTCGTAAGCTTCAGAGGTGACAGTGGCGCTGTCTGTTGCTTTTAGTTTGTTCTTAAGGTTAAAGTTCTCTTGAGAAATTTCCTCAATCTCACTTTGCATGACATCAAGTTTATCATTTTGAAACCGACACTTATAAAAAAGTTGGTCAAGAAGCTTACATACTTTCTCTTTGGAGTAAGTTCTAGCCTTGGCCTTTAGATGATTTACCTCATTGTCAGAATCGGATTCGGAGTCATCGGGATTAGCCATGAGGCATCTAAGGTGTTCGATTTTTGAAGTTTTTGAGACTTTGTCCTTGAGATGACTTGTAAGACACATTTTAGCCTCTAGTTCCTCCTCGATGAGTTCCTCATCTTCCTCGGAGTCGGACATTCCCCAAATAGCACTCATGACTCTATGTTTGTAGTCCTTTTTAACTTTATCTCGTTTTTCCTTAGATTTGATTTCATCCCACTTGGGACATTCTTTAATTTGATGAGTTTTATCACCACACTTAAAGCATCCCACGGTGGAACTAGATCGTTTCTTGGGAAAATGTTTTTTCGAGCAATTATTATTAAACCTTTTATTACCTTGGCCATTGACTAACCCGGCTAGATTTCTTGAGAACATAGCAAACTCGTCTTCCTCCTCGTCTTCTCCATCACTTGGAGAGGACGTGAGGGCGAGACTCTTTCCCTTTGAAGACTCACTAGAATGCTTGTCGAGATTGAACTCGTGAGCCATTTGTGATCCCATTAGTTCATGAAGAGATAGGGTTGACAAATCTTTGGCTTCCTCTATGGCGGTAACTTTGGGTTGCCATTTAGAGGTTAGACTGTGAAGGATCTTTCAAATGATGTCCTCGGACTCGAATTCCTTCCTAGACTCTTTAGCTCATTAATAATACAAGAAAAGCGAGAAGAAAAGCTATTTATGGACTCGTCCTTTGACATTCTAAACATCTCATATTGTTGCATGAGAAGGTCAATACGGTGTTTTCTAACTTGGGAGGTCCCCTCATAAGCAAGTACGAGAGAATCCCAAATAGATTTTGCCTTATCAATACGGTGTTTTATAACTTGGGAGGTCCCCTCATAAGCAAGTACGAGAGAATCCCAAATAGATTTTGCCTTAGGACATCCAGAGATTCGACTAACTTCCCCCTCACCAACACAACGTTGAAGAATCGACATTGCTTTGGAGTTCTTTTCGGCAAGTTTGAAGTCATTTTCATTGTAATCTTTTTCCTCTTTGGTTTTGGTGAAACCGTTTAGTATGTCGGTTTCCTCAATAACGAGAGCTCCATTTTGGATGATGTTCCAACATTGATAATCGATACTTTTGATGTAATGTTCCATTTTGAGTTTCCACCATCCAAAATTCGCACCGGTAAAGACCGGGATCTTGGAGTGTTTCTCGGAATCCATTACCCACGAACCAAACTCTAAGGCGATTAGCCTCGATCAAGAGCACAAGGCTCTGATACCAATTGAAGAGTTTATGGATTCAAGTACCTAAGAGGGGGAGGGGGTGAATTAGATACTATTTTAAAATTTCAACTTAAACTTTATTGGATTAAAGTAAGTTGTTTGATGATCTGGAGACGTTGTGAATACATCGATTAATATTGACGAATTAAACAAGTATTGAAAAGTAACTACTTGCTAAACTGTGAGGGTAACAATGGTTCTGACTGTTGCTATTCGTCTCTTAGCACATGAAGTACAAGCTACAGAACGAATGTGACAGTATGTAGAACTGCTACTTCAAAGTAAAGCAAACAAAGAAGCGTGATATGGATAAATGCAGCGGAATAAAAGTAAGCAAAGATAGAACACAAGATTTTTGAATTGGTTCGGCTAATACTTAAAAGCCTACGTCCAATCTACTTTTTATTTAATATTTTAGTGATCTACTCCGACTACTAAAAACCCGTACAATAAAAAGACCAACAACCTACTCCGGTTGCGACACAAGTTCAAGGACTACTCCGTCCTAGAACTATACAGTCTTACTTAGAACGTTTTATAAGGATCAAGTTTTCACTGACTGATTCTTAACAAGAATTGATATGGACAACTTACAAGATCAAACGGTTCATAATTGAAAGAGTTCAATACTTAAAGTAACAGTTGTTGTGACTGTAACACTTGGAGACTTTGAAAGCTTTTGCAAAATGTTAAAACAATTTTAAACTTGAAACCAATTTTGCAAACTTAAGAAAATTCTCAGGAAAAGTCTTGCTTTCAAAGTGAGGAGTGGTGCTCCTTTTATAGAGAAGGGACGAGAGGATGTAAGCTAGGGTTTGTGGTCAAGTTCTTTGGTCACGAGACAAGAGAAGTTGACCTTCCCATACTAGCACCAAAAGGGCTTACTTCTAAGGAGCAAAAGGAAGAAAAGAGAGTTTGTATTTGGCCTCAAAATATCCGTGGGTTTTCAGAAACAAGGAAGACATGCCATTAGCAAGAGGACAATCCATTGATAAACAAGAAAAGAGCCAAACAAGGTTCATGGAAAGATAAGAAAAAGTTATTTCATGAAAAGGGAAATCTTTTGAACTAGTCTTTACAAACTCTTTTTACCACACCACTTTTTTAAATATTTTAAGATGTGCAAACTGATTTGAGAGTGCCTATTTGTAAAATATTTGAGATGAAAAGTTTGCTTCAAGTGTGACGGGCCAAACTAGATAGTCATGAATACCATTACCCGTTACAGGTAACGGTATGTCAGACTGTCACTGTTATATGTATTCTACTCTTCCAACTTGTACATAATACGACCGTTACAAGACCAAATGACTCTATGTCTTGGGTAGAAATTAATTGACGATCCTTGAATTATTAGAATAAGCAAATTGATCGATTAAGCCTAAAATAATAAACTAAGAAAACACAAGTTAAAATGGGTATGTCATCATCAATTAAGAGAACCCAACACTTACCAAGGCTTACCTTAGCAAATGGAAGTGCTACCATCTCGGTTACCTGAGGCATAGTAATCAAAAGTTACCATCAAGAAACATAATTTAAGTGTAAAGTTTAAAGTGATTACATAAAAAACCAAACTATAAAGTACGATACAACTGTTTCAAACCAAAAATAACTAAAGTAATAAAATGTCATGACACAACAGCGGAAGACTACTATCAGACACGTGGTGACTCCATCCCCAGCTAATCCCGCACGCATCCACAATATACCTGCTAGACAACTGCTCACTACCCCCGAATGGATTACCACATTTTTTAAAACATTTAAATGAGATCAGTTACTGTATACACAATATAAGATAATACCACAACACTACACATACACAATTCTCCAACACCATCACATCACCAATCATCTGACTAGCCTGAAGGTCAAGTCCTGCTAGTTTACGGCTGCAACCAGTAATCCACACTGCCAGTGGGAGACCGCAGCCGTTCCCACCTAAGGCCTGGTCATCTTTACCGAGCGAAAACCCACGTTCCATAATGTGCACATCCCCTCTTGTGGCAGGTTCCACAAGGGGCGAATCAAGGGCGTGAAGCCACTCCCGCAAGTGACTCCACTCAGCCGATGGTGCATGTAGTGTAAGCTATGGGGACAGACACAAATTGAACACTCCCTGAAACAGTCAAAGAGTAATTCTCAGAGGATGCAATAATTTGGGGATTTTTGTAAAAATAGTAAATGGACTTGAAAAATTATGACAATTGGTGACAATTTAGTTAAGATGATAAAGTTAATCTGTGCCAAATCTCAGAACTTTACACATACTCAAAGTATTTTTAATAAATAGCAAACCAGACTGACACAGTTTCATTCTCAGACAGTTTTCTCAGTTGGATTGAATGACTCCTTTTTATGACTAGAAACCAGGATATAATTCTCAAATTTACCCTAAAGCAAGCACATAAGGTTAACTTAATAATTTGGGGTAGTTAAGACTGAATTGTTCAAGCAAGCACAAAATCAATTCAACTCAACCAGACAATGCACTTAAAACAGCTCAAGCAAGCACAGACCAGTTATAAGTAACACCACAGATCCTCAATCAATACCTAAGCAAGCACAAGGTATTATTAAATCTGACTTACAACTAAGATTCAGCAAAGTTTTAAGAAATCCTGGGAAAGCATAAAAAGTGATTTTTGTGCAGCAATCCTAGCTTTCTTCAACAATGGGGTCCTTTCTAGGCAGGTAAATACTACCATATTGGCTTTGATTCCTAAAAAATAAGTGGTTCAGTCTGTTACTGATTTCAGACATATAGCTTGTTGCTCTGTTTTTTATAAAACAGTGAGCAAAATTCTTTGTAGCAGACTCAAACCCCTACTACCTAAAGTGGTGGGTAAAGAATAAGGAGCATTTGTGGAAGGTAGGAGCATATATGAAAATATTATGCTAACTCAGTCATTGCTTAAAAGCTATGGGCAGCAAGGCATATCCCCAAGATGTCTTATGAAGATTGATATCAAGAAAGCATTTGACTCTTTGCAATGGGACTTCATTGGTCAAATGCTCCAAGTCTTTAACTTCCCAATTCAGTTTCAGAAATGGATTATGGGTTGCATTACCTCAACATGGTTTAGTGTGAAAGTTAATGGAGTTGCTAATGGGTTTTTTAAGGGAGCAAGTGGCTTGAGACAGGGGGATCCTCTATCTCCATTTATATTTGTTCTGAGTATGGAAATATTGTCTAGGCTGTTGAGAGTGATACACAGGCAACAACAAGTTACTTATCATCCAAAGTGTGGCAAACTAGGGCTCAATCACCTTATCTTTGCAGATGATTTAATGATCTTTGTTAGGGGTGATGCTCCCTCTGTCAAAGCTGTTACTGATTCTCTGCACACCTTTGCTAGCATGTCTGGGTTGAAGGCTAACCCTGAAAAGACAAATATCTACATGGGAGGGATAAGGGATGAGGTTAAGCAGACCATTTTGAGGAATAATGGGTTTATTGAAGGAGATTTCCCTTTCAGATATTTGGGAGTCCCCATAAATGAAGGCAGATTGAATAAGACCATGTTTGCTGATTTATTAAACAAGATTCAGAAAGCTATGAGTTACTGGGCTACTCACAGGCTCTCTTATGCAGGAAGAATAACTTTGATTAACACTGTCATTTTTGGCCTGGAACAGTACTGGTGTGCTACTTTATTGATTCCAAAAGGAGTTATGAAGCTTATCACCAAATTTTGCAGACAATTTCTTTGGCAATCTGAAGAAGGAACTAGGAAGCTCATAATGAAGAATTGGACATCCTGTTGTTATCCACATAATGAGGGAGGGTTCAATATAAAAGAGATTTTGGCTTGGAACAAAAGTATCTTATGCAAATGGATTTGGGCAATTGATAGTTCATCTAGCAGTACATGGACCCAATGGAATATGGTTTATAACATCAAAGCTCACAATTTCTGGGATATGCAGATTAAGCCTCAGCCTTCAGAGAGTTGGAGGAGTATCCTGTATGTGAGGAATGAATTGGTATCTAAGGCTGGAGGAGTTGAATTGGCTAGATCCTTTCTGAACAGCTGTGTTATGGCAGGTAAGTTACAATTAAGCCTGCTGTATGATAACTTCGGGGAAAAAGGGGTAAAGCTACCATGGACGAAGGGAGTTTGGCTTAGAGCTGTCCTTCCAAAGCATAGTTTTATCATGGTTTTAGCTATGCAGAGGAAGCTGGCTACAATTGATAGCTTGAGTAAGAAAGGTTTTTGTCTGGTGAATCGTTGCATCCTTTGTAAGGCACACTGTGAAACACATAGACACTTGTTTTTCCAGTGCCACTTTGCTGCTGTTGTTTGGAATAATGTTTTGGCTTGGTTGGAACTTTACCATAGAACTATGGACATGAGTAAGGAATTACGTTGGCTGGCAGGTAGAAAGGTAAGGAAGCATTGGAAATCATCCTGGTTTACTAATTGTTTAGGAGCCACTGTCTATTGCATATGGGAGGAGAGAAATGCACGTATTTTCAAAGAAGTTGAACGCACGATTGAATATGTTACAAAACGAATTCAATTCTTTGTAAGTACTAGGTTATTATTTGTAACTCACCTGTCTTATGAGGATGAGATAGCTAGAATCCTTGGTTGAGTAGTCTAATTATTGGTTATACCTTTGTAAGACCCGACCTCTTTATTCCCTCAATGAATGAATAATACGGCTTGCCTTTCTTGCAAAAAAAAAAAAAAAAAAAAAATATTCATCAAAGTTAGAAGATTTGAAAATATTTGAGAGAATTCTCAAGGTTTTCATTAATCAAAGTCTGAGTAAAACAGACTGAGGAATGGTCCTTATATAGGTCTTCCTGTGAAGTTTCAGTACATGTAAAACCCTAGATAACTCCATCTAAGGGCCATGATTAGTCTAAGGAAACAAACAAGAACATTGGAACTATATTACAACGGATCCAAAAGGAAATTAAGGTAAACTGAATAGAACAAAAGAGTTGCAGACTGATAGTGACACGTTGTCCTCTTGACTGTTGTATTTCTTTGGCTGGTTGTTGAAGGTAAAATGGCCTTGGTCCAGCCATCTTCTGTGCCTCAAGGCTTTATCTGTGAATGCTGAAATAAGCCAAGGTTTTCTTTGTTGAGAGTTTTTCCCTGTTTGGCCAGAAATGGCAAAATTGCTTTATCTGAATTACCCTCCTGCAACTAACTTTTCAGTCTGATTTTCTGTTCAATGCTGTAGGAAATTGACCTGGATCCGTAGGATTAATTTGTGATTAGTTGAACAAGGATTTCGCTAGCCAATGTGGCAGCTGATGGTTAGCCTGATTGCTGCACTTGTGGCCTGATGATCCTGGACTTACAGTTGAGGTTGACTGAGTGCTGTTGTTGTGACTGATGTTGGCTTGATTTGTTTCTGACATCCCTGGCAAGACAAGGGTGTGCTTGGCTTGTACCTGATCATCCTCTAATAGATTGTTAGCCTGGTTAACAGCTCCTGCTGAAACCCTCCCTGGTTGAGCATGGCTTAACCTCAAGCCTGAATCCTCCTGCTGTTGGAGTATGTGTCCTTAACAATAGTGCGATCACATGTTTAAATCTCATATTAAGAATACGTAAGGGATGATTCATTTATATAGTCAACTGATCAACATTTATCAGTAATGATCAGCTAACTAGAGTTAGATATTACTGTCGTTTGACGGTGGTGATCAGTTGATCCCTTAAGGTCACACCTAAAGGACAATTCCCTTAATAGACAAATTGATTAGTTGTATGACGATACAAGTTAATCAGTTCCTTAAAATTGAACAATTCAATTGTGAGAGAGAATATTTATATCTTATTGTAATTGGATTAAATAAGATTTATTTTAGTAATTGAAATATTTTATTACTAAAATTGATAATTGTTTGTGAAACAATAGAGATAAGAATGAATGGTTAATTATAAATACAAGATGTTGTGAATTATAATTGTATGACCCATTTTATTTATGTGATCAAGTATCACTAGTCAATTTGTTGTATGTAATTTAATTAATTTATAAAAAGATATTTATTTGATAAATATGCATAAAATTAATAATAACATGTAATATACTACATGTGACATATTGTGTGACAAATGACAAATTAACAAAATAAAATGGTAGTCCATTTTAAGTCAAGTGGACCGAAATGAAGGGAGTAGTAGTGGGTTGTGGTTATTTTATCTTATGTGATAAAATATAAATAATAGAATCTAGTCTATCTAGCTTACATAACCTACACTTTGATAAGAGTAAAAAAAAAGGCAAGATGCTCTCTTTGGCATTATACTAGCCGGCCTCTTCCCCCATATAATGAGAATTTGTTCTCATTTTTCATTACTCTACTTCACACATTCATTTGCATGCATCTTGTTCTTCTATTCTCTCATCTTCCTTCTAAACATGTTTTAGAAAATACAATAAACTGCTCATTATAAATTCTAATCACAATATAAGATTACTAGTGTAGTAATAAGTATGTTATTAGAAGTATTTTAAGGGTACTATTATATTAATCTAGTTACTTAATATACTAGTTTAAAGGATTAGTCTTGGGTGCAATCTAAGGAGGATCTCTACATTGGGATTTTGGAGGATCATCCATTATATTTTAGCTCAAGAACAAATAAGGAAGGTGACCTTATTTGTGCTCCTATTTCGAGCCAAAAAACAATGTAAGGGACATTGTTTTTCTTATTAATCTTTTATTTTGTTATGCATGCACTAGATCTAAAGAATAAATATTAAGAAGTTAATTAGTTCATTATTAGAAGAGTCTAATAAGAGGTATATGAACCTAACAATTGGTATCAGAGCATAGGATGTTGCATGCATAATCGGGTATTGTTTTTCCGAGTTAAAATGTTAACATATAAAACTAAAAATTTGTGATTTATAAGAGTAAGTCACGAAATCATGATGCATGTTATTTATTCTGGTTCTAAAATGTTTTAGGTCATTTTTATGATTTATGGTAATTTATTGCTCATTTTAATGATTTTTGCTTATTTTATTGCATTTTTATGACTAAAATGGGAAATAAAATGCTAAAAAAATAGTTAAAGTAAGTCTCTGACCTTGAAATTTTTATATGACCTCACATGAATATTTTACTTATTGTATGTAAAATCTCGTATTAATTTGATTAATATTGCACGATTTATGATTTTTATGTGATAAAAATGCATTAAAAGGAGGTAAAATGGTTAAGTATAGTTAAACATCGAAATGGGCCATAATATTTTAGTATGTTGTCACATGCATGATTTACACACTGTATGTAAATTTTGAGATGAAATAATCTCATTTAGCATGATTTCTGAATTTTTAGTGTAAAAATGGCAAAAATAGTGACTATTTTAGCATAAATAGCTAAAACGAATTGCATGGTATGAGAAAATTATTTTAGGTTGAATAAATATCCCACTTATAATATATAAAGTTTTAAAATTTATTGGATTAATTTTTTATACTTTATATGTTTTATGAGATAAAACCGATAAATTGCAACTATATTTTCTCGAAATTAAATTCGAAAATTTTAACCATGGTTTTTGATATTACGAGAGTCATGGAATTATTCCAGAATGTTTAAAAATTTAAAAGTCAAATTTTAAAACTATTGTAATTTAATTTGGATTTATTTCATAAATGTTATGATTTTAAGGTCAAAATGAGCATAAAATTATATCAAGTTGAATTATTGTCAAAAATTTAGTGCTGGCTAATTTTTGAGTCCTAAGAGGGTTAGGATAATTAACTTAAGCTTAAATTTGATTTAAGTATTGATTTGTGATTTTAATAAGTTATTATCACGCATTTCCATCAAACCGGGTTATATAATTGATATAAGTTAAATAGGGTGATTTGGCACATAATTTGGCATGACAGACACATATTATAATGCTGCATATTTCAATTGTTGAATGTCGTTTATTTATATAATTTTGAATTATGTAATTTTATCTTAGTATGACCTTAGTTATAATCGATATTACCCGTAATGAAAGGGAATATTGATTCTGTTGTAATTTATTGTGATCTCGTATCACTTTTATTTTTACCAGTTTTTCATATTACAAATGTATAACAGGAATAGCTTTGTATTTTTATTATTATTTGTAATTATGGAATTTCTTCAAGACGGTGCCATTCGGAAAGGTGTTCCGACAAAGACGGTGTTCTTGGGAGGCGTGCCACTTGAAGATTCAAGGGACCAAAGGAGTTGGTTTCCGAATAAGTAATAGATTATTTGATTTTCTATTTTAGGAAGGCCATACTAGGAATTTATCATTATTGCTTTGCATTTATTTTAATATGTTGCATGCATTGCCAAATCGCCATAACAACACATGCATATCATATTGAGGCATCAACCGCGTCAATTATAATTATCGTAGTTCACCGCTTTAGTTCACTCAAAACGTGATAGATAATAAAAAGACAAGATCTCTCACTAAATAATAATTTAGAATTAGCCTTACCAAATAGTAGAAACCATGAGTCCCAATTTCATAAGGAAGTAGGCTCCACTCACCGGGGTGCTAAACTTGTTACGTTGGGTAAGTGGGTAATAAAATGTTATTACATCGAAATTTGGATTGAGCTCAACGGAAGTATTCGTGACCGTAGTCGCATGCGTTCCGGGCTAAAGATAAATATTAAAGTAATTTTTATCGACCGAGAGTTCTAGAATTAGAATCGATTAAAGTGTTAATCCACCGAATTATATTAAAGAGGGATGAATCGGCTCACCGTGCCCAAGTTAATATGAATTTGGATCTCGGAATCATTTATGATAGTTGGGTAGAGGTCACTATATAAGTGCTAAAACTTGTTTAAAGTGTTTACAAGTTTTTTTAAAATGACAAATGTTAATATTTCCTTTACCTCCATGTTTGTAGTTTATATATATATCGCAATGGATCCTACACATATAACAACACCAATTACCATTGAGTCTTGTCATAACTTATTTGACGAAATTTGCTCCAACAACAATCTCGATACTACTAGAGAGCTTCATTTTGGGACCGGTTCCGATGGAAACCTTAATTTCATTACTTCCTCCATACCTCCTACTATGACTAGGTCTTTTGTGAATGTGTCTCGGTAGACCATATCACTAAATCTATGGGATCCTTATCTTTGGAAGAAAGGGATGCCGAAACTAGTGGGAGTCCTAGCAAGCAAGTTCTTGCAACTAAAGGGAAATGGTTCAAAAGGAAGGGAAAGAAAGGTAGAAAATTCAACAATGGAAACAGGATGGCTAGAGGAACTACCAAAGGAGCCAAAGTTGATGATGAATGCCATTATTGTCATGGCATGGGACATTGGATGAGGAATTGCCCCATATATTTGGGAAATATTAGGGATGGACTTGTTATTCCACTTGGTAAAATTCCTTTTGAAATTTATGTTATTGATATAAATTTCACTTCTACCAAAACATGGGTATTAGATACCGGTTGCGGTTCTCACCTTTGTAATCATTTACAGGGGCTAAGAAACGTGGAAAAGCTGAACAAGGGCGATGTTCATCTCCGACTTGGGAATCGAGCTAGGGTAGCGGCCACATCCAAGGGTACTTATGTACTTGTTTTGGCAAATGGATTTGAGTTATTTTTGCATAATTGTTTTTATGTACCTTCTCCTTCTAAGAACATTATTTCAGTTGCTATGTTAGACATAGAGGGCTTTAATTTTGCCATTAAAAACATTTGTTGTATTATTTCTAGAAATGACTTGGTCATAGGCCGAGACTCTTCTATAAATGGCATTTATGTTATAGAGACTTCAAATCCAAAGAATGACATCTATAACATGCAAACCAAGAGACTCAAATCATGTGATCCAAATGAATCGTACATTTGGCATTGTTGATTAGGTCATATTAACGAGAATCGCATTAAAAGATTAGTTTCAACTAATGTTATTAAACCATTTGATTTTCAATCCTATGGTATATGCGAATCTTGCCTCCTAGGCAAAATGACTCGTAATCCTTTTAGTGGTAAAGGGACTCGAGCTAGTGAACTATTGGGCCTTATACATACTGATGTTTGTGGACCAATGACTATCACCGCTAGGGGAAATTATGACTACTTCAATACCTTCACTGATGATTTAAGTAGATATGGGTATATATATCTACTTAATGAAGTAGAAGAGTGAAGCTTTTGAGAAATTTAGAGAATTTCAAAATGAAGTAGAAACCAATTGAACAAGAAGATAAAAGCACTACGATCGGATCGTGGTGGAGAATATCTTACTAATGAATTCGATTCACACTTGAAAGATTGTGGCATTGTGTCACAACTCACTCCACCCGTTACACCAAATTAATGGTGTTGCCGAGAGCAGAAATCGAACCCTACTTGATATGGTTCGATCTATGATGAGTCAAACCGAGTTACCCGACTCGTTTTGGGGATTTGCAATCCAAACCGCAATCAAATCATTGAACAATAGTCCAAGAAAAGCAACCAAAAAGACTCCATATGAGATGTGGAAAGGAAGGGTTCCTAATATATCTTAGATGAAGATTTGGGGATGTGATGCTTACGTCAGGGTAAAGACCGACAACAAGCTAGCTCCGCGATCCGAAAAATGCATCTTTGTAGGTTACCCCAATACCTCCCGAGGCTATTACTTCTACAAACCTCATGAAAACAAAGTGTTTGTGTCTAGTGAGGCTGTCTTGTTAGAAAGTGAGTTTATTTCTAAGAGACAGAGTGGGAGAAATTTTGAACTTGATGAAGTTCAAGAGACACAAACCAAAGTGGAGGCACATGAAGATGTTCCTTCGTCGTTTAATTCGGTTATTATTCCTCAACCGAGGAGGTCGGGTCGAGTAACTCGCCATCCTGATAGATACGTTGGACTTATCCAAGAGGATGAGAGTCTTGATGTGTTACTTTTAGAAAGTGACGAGCCCGCCACCTACAAAGCTGCAATCTCTAGTCCCAATTTAGCTTTATGGCTTGAAGCCATGAAATCCGAAATGAGTTCTATGCATGCAAATCAAGTTTGGAACTTGGTGGATTTGCCTGAAGGAGCGAGACCTCTTCTATGAAAATGGATCTTCAAGGTAAAGAATGGCATAGAAGGTCATGATGATGTCTACAAGGCTAGGCTTGTGGCAAAAGGTTTTACCCAAGTTCATGGTCTTCACTATAACGAAACCTTTGCCCCAGTAGCCATGCTAAGATCCATTCGGATACTGTTAGCGATCGCCGCATTTCATGACTATGAAATATGGCAAATGGATGTAAAGACCGCTTTTCTAAATGGGCATTTAGAAGAGGAGGTGTACATGATACAACCTAAAGGTTTTGTAGATCCTAAAAATACTAACAAAGTGTGCAAGCTTAAGAGATCCAGTTATGGTCTTAAGCAAACATCAAGAAGCTGGAACCATCGATTTAATCATGTTATAAAAGAAAATGGTTTTACTCGAAGTGTTGATGAACCGTGTTTATACATGAGGTTCAGTGGGAGCAATGTTGTGTTTCTAATATTGTATGTGTATGACATACTACTTATTGGAAATGACATTCAAATGTTATCCTCCGTTAAGGAGTGGTTGGGAAATCATTTCCAAATGAAGGATTTAGGAGAAGCACAACGCATATTAGGTATTCGGATCTATAGAGATAGACCCAAAGGATATTGGCATTGAGTCAAGAATCTTATATTGACAAGGTTCTTCAACGCTTCAAAATGGATCAGTCTAAGAGAGGCTTAATTCCTATGGGTAGTGGAATAATTTTGAGCAAGTCTCAATCTCCATCCGAACCTAAAGATATTGAACGCATGAAGTTGATTCCCTATGCTTCCGCTGTTGGATCAATCATGTATGCCATGATATGCACTCGTCCCGATGTCTCATATGCTTTAAGCATGACTAGTAGATATCAAGATAATCCAGGTGAGAGTCACTGGATAGCAGTTAAGAATATCCTCAAGTACTTGCGAAAGACTAAGGATTCTATCTTAGTGTTTGGAGGTGACTCCGAGCTATGTGTTAAGGGTTACACAGACTCGAGTTTTCAAATAGATAGAGATGACATGAAATCCCAGGCTGGATTTATATACATGCTCAATGGTGGTGCCGTAAGCTGGAGAAGCTTCAAGGAAGCTGTGATTGCGGATTCTATTACGGAAGCTGAGTACGTTGCAGCGTCAGAAGCTGCCAAGGAAGCCGTGTGGATTAGGTAGTTTTTGGAGGGGCTAAGGGTAGTTCCCACCGCCAAAATCCTATCATGATCTTCTATGACAATAGTGGGGCAATCTTTCAAGCTAAAGAGCCCAAGTCTAGCAACAAGTCTAGACACTTACTTAGAAAATTTCATGTAATTAGGGATTTCATTGAAAGAAAGAAAATAGCGATTTCTAAGGTTGGGACGGATGACAACATAGCTGACCTTCAACCAAACCTTTATTGCAGGCTAAGCATGACCAACATGTTGTTTCCATGGGTCTGAAGCACATGCCAAATTTATATTAGATTATAAGATATGAAATGAAAAACCTTGTTTTTGTTTTATATGTGATGATCGCATTTGTCGTTTGAGTTTCTTTGTATAAACTCATTTTTTTACTTTGTTGTATCCAAATGGGTTGTTGAGACAAATTGAACTCCATTAAAGTGAACTAGATTGACATAGTATTCGCCCCTAGTTACTTGAAGGAGGTGACATCTCGAAGTAACTAGAGTGTGATGCGATTGATGGCAATTTTAAGTGCCATAGAGTCATATGGGATGACTAGTCGATCACACAGGCAGACTGTATGGGACACTCTGTCGGGCAGTGACCGCTTATGGAGTTCTAGTAATTCATAAAGCCTGGTCGTGGCAAGAGCTGCCATAGTATTCTTACGAGTTAATTCTTTTGACTAGAGACTATTCGCCCAAGTTGGCACAAATTTCTGATTGGCATTGATTTATACTCTACGACCGTCGTAACTGAGGTCAAATGGGTATATTTTGGGTTATGATGAGCTGTGGCTAAACAAAGGGAATAGTGCGATAGGAATTGTCCACCCCCATGTCAGGGTTGTTTGAAATATCAAGGTCACTCGAGGAGTAGTGAACTGGAAATGCGTGGCCACGCTCGGAAAGTATCTATGGTAGATAATTCCGGTCAGACAGTTACACTCCAGATCGAGGAAACCATTTAAGATATGATAAAATGCAAGTACGACCTGTGAGACACCTTGCATTGAGTGGGAGATTGTAATAGCACAAGAGAATTGGTGACGCACACTTGTCTCGGACAAGTGGGAGATTGTTGGAGTATGTGTCTTCAACAATAGTGCGATCACATGTTTAAATCACATATTAAGAATACGTAAGGGATGATTCATTTATATTGTCAACTGATCAACATTTATCAGTAATGATCAGCTAACTAGAGTTAGACATTATTGTCGTTTGACGGTGGTGATCAATTGATCCCTTAAGGTCACACCTAAAGGACAATTCCCTTAATAGACAAATTAATTAGTTGTATGACGATACAAGTTAATCAATTCCTTAAAATTGAAAAATTCAATTGTGATAGAGAATATTTATATCTTATTGTAATTGGATTAAATAAGATTTATTTTAGTAATTGAAATACTTTATTACTAAAATTGATAATTGTTTGTGAAACAATAGAGATAAGACTGAATGGTTAATTATAATTACAAGATGTTGTGAATTATAATTATATGACCATTTTATTTATGTGATCAAGTATCACTAGTCAATTTGTTGTATGTAATTTAATTAATTTATGAAATGATATTTGTTTGATATATATGCATTAAATTAATTAATAACATGTAATATACTACATGTGACATATTGTGTGACAAATGACAAATTGACAAAATAAAATGATAGTCCATTTTAAGTGAAGTGGACCGAAATGGAGGGAGTAGTAGTGGGTTGTGGTTATTTTATTTTATGTGATAAAAGGTAAATAATAGAACCTAGTCTATCTAGCTTACACAACCTACACTTTGATAAGAGTAAAAGAAAAAGGCAAGATGCTCTCTTTGGCCTTATGCTAGCCGGCCTCTTCCCCCATATAATGAGAATTTGTTCTCATTTTTCATTACTCTACTTCACACATTCATTTGCATGCATCTTGTTCTTCTATTCTCTCATCTCCCTTCTAAACTTGCTTTAGAAAATACAATAAATAGTTCATTATAAATTCTAATCACAATATAAGATTACTAGTGTAGTAATAAGTATATTATTAGAATTATTTTAAGGGTACTATTATATTAATCTAGTTAATTAATATACTAGTTTAAGGGATTAGTCTTGGGTGCAATCTAAGGAGGATATCTACATTGGGATTTTGGAGGATCATCCATTATATTTTAGCTCAAGAACAAATAAGGAAGGTGACCTTATTTTTGCTCCTATTTCGAGCCATAATACAATGTAAGGGACATTGTTTTTCTTATTAATCTTTTATTTTGTTATGCATGCACTAGATCTAAAGAACATATATTAAGAAGTTAATTAGTTCATTATTAGAAGAGTCTAAAAATTGGTATATGAACCTAACACCTTCTCCTCAGAATTTTTTTAGAATGGACTGAGATCACCAACATTGAATGTACCATGAACACCATAGTCCTCTAGCAAGTCAATTTTATAAGAATTTGGACCAATTCTTTCTAAGACCTCAAATGGTCCATCTGCCCTAGGCATAAGCTTATTATTTCTCTTTGAAGGGAACCTTTCTTTCCTAAGGTGTAGCCAGATGAGATCTCCTTCCTCAAATTCCTTCTTATTTCTAGGCTTCTTGGATTGTCTCTTGTATAGCTCATTGGACTTCTCAATTTGTTTTTTCACAGTTTCAGCTGTTGTTCAGTTGTTCTCTTGGCATCAGGATTAAATTCTTCCCATAGGATAGAGGACAAGTCCAAGGGCATAAGTGGATTAACCCCATAGACTACCTCAAAAGGACTGTGACCAGTAGCTGTAGATGATGCTCTATTGAATGCAAATTCAGCTGTAGCTAGCTTTATATCCCAATCATTCAGAGTCTTGTTAACTAAACATCTTAGTATTCTCCCCAAAATTTTGTTGGTGACCTCAGTTTTGCTATCTGTCTGTGAGTGGTGGGAGGTACTGAATAAGAGCTTTGTCTTCAGTAGCTTCCATAGGGTCTTCCAGAAGTAACTCATGAATTTGGTATCCCTGTCTGATACAATTGTCTTAGGAATCCCATGGAGCCTCACAATTTCCTTGAGATATAACTCAACAACACTGGCAGCATCCTCAGTTTTCTTGTAGGCTATGAAGTGAGCCATCTTACTGAACATATCCACAACCACCATGAATGAGTCCTTGCCTCTCTGTGTCCTTGGTAGGGCCACAATGAAATCAAGGCTCACATCTTCCCAAGGTTTATCAGGGACAGGCAGTGGAGTGTAGGGTCCTAATTGGAAGGAGCTCTAGGTTTTCTGGCATATATAACACCTTCTAAGGACTGCCTGAACATCACGCATCATCATGTGCCAGTAAAACTGATCCTGTAAGATCTCTAGGGTTTTCTGAACCCAAAAATGATCCTAGTCCTCCTGAATGGACTTCCCTGATCAGTAAATCCCTGTAGGATCCCCTTGGTACACACAGCTTGTTACCATAAAACAGAAACCCTTCTTGCAGCATATATCTCTTTCCCTGAGCTGGTCCTCCCTCTGTGTGAGTAATCCACTCCTTAGAGAAATCAGGATCCTCCTTATACATCTCCTTCATGAAATCAAAACCAAGTACCTTGTTACTCATGACAGTCGGCATAGAGTGTTTTCTAGATAGGGCATCAGCTACCACATTTTGCTTTCCTTCCTTGTATTTGCTTGAAAATGTGAAAGCTTGCAGGAATTATACCCATTTAGCATGCCTATGACTCAGTTTGTGTTGGCCATTGATGTATTTTAGGGCCTCATGATCTGAGTACAACACAAATGGTTTGGGTTTTAGGTAATGACCCCAATGTGTAAGGGCCCTGATGATGGCATAGAATTCTCTGTCATAAGTGGAGTACCTCAACTTTGCCCCATTCAGTTTCTCACAGAAGTAAGACACTGGTTTTTGACCCTGGATTAGGACAGCTCCTATTCCAACTCCACTAGCATCACACTCTACCTCAAACAATTGTTTAAAGTCAGGTAGCTTTAGAATGGGAGTCTCAGACATTAACTTCTTGATCTTCTCAAAGGACTGCTGAGCAGCTTCAATCCATTGGATATCTCCATTTCTCATGCACTTAGTGATTTGTGCAACAACTGTGCTGAAGTTCTTTATGAATCTCCTGTAAAAGATGCTAGACCATGGAATCCCCTTACTTATGTGATTGTTTGTGGGACTGGCCATGTCTGCATAGCTTTAATCTTATCCTGATAAACTGATATCCCTCTTCCGGATATAATATACCCTAGAAATGCTACCTCATTGACCATGAAGGTACATTTCTCAAGCTTTCCATACAATTTCTGTCCCTGAGTATTTTAAAAACTGCTTCCAAATGTGATAGATGTTCAGATGGACTGCCGCTGTAGATGAGTATGTCATCAAAGTATACTACAACAAATTTTCCAAGGCAAGGCCTCATAACTCCAGTCATTAGCCTCATGAAAGTACTTGGGGCATTAGATAACCCAAATGGCATAACAAGCCATTCATAAAGTCCATGCTTGGTTTTAAAAGTTGTTTTCCATTAATCACCTCCTCTTATCCTCACCTAATGATATCCTTGCCCGAGATCTATTTTTGGAAAGATTTGAGCCCCACTGAGCTCATCCAGCATATCATCCAACCTTGCAATAGGGAACCTATACTTGACTGTGATGTTGTTTATAGCCATACTATCAGTACACATCCTGCATGTTCCATCTCTCTTAGGTACCAGTAAAGCATGCACTGCACATGGGCTCAGTGATTCCCTCATAAACCCATTTGTCATCAACACTTCAATCTGATGTTGCAGTTCCTTGGTTGCTGTGGGATCACATTTGTAAGTTGGTCTGTTAGGAAGCACAAAACCAGGTACAAGGTCTATATGATGCTCAATTCCTCTCAGGGGTGGCAATCCACTAGGCAACTCAGCTGGAAAAACCTCCTTGTATTTTCGAATCAGAGGTTCAACCTCTGCAGGCACACCAGTACTCTCATTAGTGTTAATTTCCCTTGATAGTTGAAATAGCATAGGCTGCTCTTGCTTTAGTTCTTTGATCATGGCTGCCTCAGATAGAAACAACACTCCATTAACTTCCTCATGTATGTTAGGACTTCCATATCCTCTTTGGTTTGGTGGCAAGGGAGTCAGGGTGACTTTCTTGCCATTGTGCTTGAAACTATAGACATTTTATTTTCCCTGGTGAGTGGTGTTCCTGTCAAACTCCTATGGCCTCCCCAACAACAGGTGGCAGGCATCTATAGGGACCACATCACACAACACTTCATCCTTGTACACCTTCCCAATTGAAAAAGGAACAATGCACTGCTTGACAACTCTCACTTCAGAACCTTTGTTTAACCATCTTAGCTTGTATGGACTGGGGTGCTCCTGGCTAGGCAAACTTAGCTCGCTGACCATAATGGTGGAAGCCACATTGGTACAAATACCTCCATCAATGATCAGATTACACACCCTCCCTTTGACAGTGCACCTAAGTCAGCTTCTAGAGGAGCTCGTTGAGAGTGCATAACCCTTCATAGGACAAAACTGTGCCCTATGTCAGGGTGGGCAACAACTTGTCCTTGATCAGTTTTCCCCCTCAGTTTCCTCTTCTTCTCGGACCAATGTTTCATCTTTCTCATACTCAACTAGACCTTTCCTTTCCCACTCTTCAATCTCCATAGTTGTGAGAGCTCTGTTAGATGGACAATCCTTCTTGAAATGGCCAAAACCTTGGCACTAAAAGCACTTGATCTTATCCGTGGACAGAGGTGGGTTGGTTTTAGGATACATGGGTGCTTTCCCTTTGTCTGCAGTGGGTTGGGTAGCTGGCTTAGGTGTTGACGTTTTGATTTTGACACCAGTATAAGGATCCAAACCAGCTACCCAACCCATTGCAATCCCTCAATAAACCTAACAATCTTTGCTAGCTATCTTAGGATCCAAACCCTCAATAAACCTAACAATCTTTTGCTGAGGTTTCTCAGTAACCTCACATTGCATGGTTAGTTGTTCAAAGTTCCTAAGGTAGGCCTTAACAGATAATTGTTCTTGTCGTAACTGAGTCAGTTTAATAAAGAGATCCTAGGTATAATCATTGGCTATGAATTTCTCTTTTAGTTTCTTTTTCAACTTAAGCCAAGACCTAACTGAATCCTTACCATCTCTAATCCTTTGGTGTTTCATACTCTCATACCAAAGACATGCATATCTCTTGAGTTTTAAGATGGCAACTTTAAAAGCTTTTCTGTCATCATAATCCTTAAACTCAAAGGCTCTCTCAACAGATCTAAGCCAGTCTAACAAATCCTCAGGATTTTAAATACCATAGAAATTAGGAATGTCTACCTTTACATCTTTGTCTCTGGCATCATACATTCCTTCCTCCTTTCTTGAGTCATCTGATTCTGATATGGCTTCTTCATATAGATCATGTTGTGTCTACCTCCTTCCTGCTCCCATTGCAATCCCTCTCCCCCTTCCTCTTTCTCTGAAAGGTGGTGGTTGCCTTCTTAGGCCGTGGGTTGGAAATCTATCCATGTTAGTATGGACAACATTGAGCAAAGTATCCACATTTCCTACTAAGTTCTCTATTCTAGTCTCAATACCAGCCAGTGTCTCTTCACTCATTGGGTTAATTTTGTAGTTCTGATGTAGCTAGGAAAATGATCTCACTTTTATCTCACTCAGGACTAACACAAGATGGTATTGTGTTATAACCTAAGCTCTGATTACCAGAATTTGCAGTGTAAGCTATGGGGACAGACACAAATTGAACACTCCTTGAAACATTCAAAGAGCAATTCTCAGAGAATGCAATAATTTGGGGATTTTTGTAAAAATAGTAAATGGACTTGAAAAATTATGATAATTGCTGACAATTTAGTTAAGATGATAAACTTAAACTATGCCAAATCTCAGAATTTTACACACAATCTAAGTATTTTTAAAAAATAGAAAACCAGACTGACAGAGTTTGATTTTAAGACAGTTTCCTCAGTTGGATTGAATGACTTAATTTTGTGACTAGAAATCGGGATATAATTATCAAATTTACCCTCAAGCAAGCACAAAAAGTTAACTTAATAATTTGGGGTAGTTAAGACTGAATTGTTCAAGCAAGCACATAATCAATTCAACTCAACAAGACAATGCACTTAAAACAACTCAAGCAAGCACATACCTGTTCTAAGTAACACCACAGATCCTCAATCAATACCTAAGCAAGCACAAGGAATTATTAAGTCTGACTTATAACTAAGATTTAGCAAAGTTAGAAGATTTGTAAATTTTTGAGAGAATTCTTAAGGTTTTCATTAATCAAAGTCTTGAGTAAAACAGACTGAGGAATGGTCCTTATATAGGCCTTCCTGTGAAGTTTTAGTACATGTAAAACCCTAGAAAACTCCATCTAAGGGTAATGATTAGTCTAAGGAAACAAACAAGAACATTGGAACTATATTACAATGGATATAAAAGGAAATTAAGGCAAACTGAATAGAACAAAAGAGTTGCAGACTGATAGTGACACGTTGTCCTCTTGACTGTTGTATTTCTTTAGCTGGTTTTGAAGGTCAAATGGTCTTGGTCCAGGCATGTTCTGTGGCTTAAGGCTTTATCTGTGAATGCTGAAATAAGGCAAGGTTTTATTTATTGATAGTTTTTCCCTGTTTGGCCAGAAATGGCAAATTTGCTTTATCTGAATTACCCTCCTGCAACTAGCTTTTCAGTCTGATTTTCTGTTCAATGCTTTAGGAAATTGACCTGGCTCCTTAGGATTAATTTCTGATTAGTTGAACAAGGATTCAACTGGCCAAGGTGGCAGCTCGTGGTTAGCCTGATTGCTGCACTTGTGGCCTGATGATCCTGGACTGACAGTTAAGGTTGCCTGAGTGCTGTTGCTGTGACTGTTGTTGGCTTGATTTGTTTCTGGCATCCCTGACAAGACAAAGGTGTGCTTGGCTTGTCCCTAATCATCCTCTAAAAGATTATTAGCCTGGTTAACAGCTCATGTTGCAGCGCACCTCGCGAACCACAGACAAACAACCACAACCAATTAAAATATCAACAATAACAATTCAATTACGATATAGATAAATGCCATTAACCAACAACCAACAACCAACAACCAACAACCAACAACCATCTCATAATCATGTAAAAAATAACTGAGTAAGAAACCCTAATGGAAAACAATGGCCACAAATCCATACAACAACTGATCAAAGCGCTCCTATACGAAATCACCTTCTATCATCATATAATCATACAATAACAATCCATAATCACAATACTCCCGAAAACCCCCGAATTACCTGATTAGGGTTTATCCAAAACTAACGAACAAATATAAAAACTGTACTAGGATCTTACCCACAATACGGCGGTCTCAACGGTATAAATAACTCTAAAATCCGACGACTGTAGCCCTTAGGATTTGATAACAATGCGAGAGAAGAATCTTACGTTGTTTGTTTTCTCTTGAAAAAGGTTTTAGAATAAGTAAAGAGGTAAAATAATACTGACGGAATGGTTTATATAATATTTTTACGCATTGCTATCAAACTCGGCAATACCCGTATTAACCAACTTACTCGATCGAGTAACTGAGGTACTCGATTGAGTACCGCCTACTCGGCTAAGTTCCCCTTACTCGATTGAGTATCCATCAGGCTGAACCCACTCCATAACGCAAAACTAACTTACTCGACAGAGTAAGCCTTACTCGATAGAGTACCTAACAACTCATAAATCTAAGATATTACAACTAGGCCGAATACGGGTTACTCGGCCTAATACGAAAGTTACTCGGCTGAGTAGGTCCTGCACAGTTCTCAGGAACGTCCCGTTTTCGTAAAACAATCGTATCTCAGTCGTTTCTTGATCATTTTGGGCGTGTGACCTATCCTTACAATAGTAAGAGGACATCGTATCAATTCTAATTGGAATCACATCATTATCGTTCCTAGAACTCAACTTATGAGCCTATAATTACAACCTTCCCAAAATCGGACTTCTTACAAATCAATCTTTCTTACCCAAACAACTTAAACAACAACAATGCAGACAATAACAACCCAATATCTCTAAAACCAGTATACTAGATGAGCGCTTATCATACCAATATGTAAATCAAACACAACACACAATATAAATGAATGCTATAAGTCATGTTCATCTTTACGCCATATCACATCATATCCTTCATCCTTTCCGTATCATATAAACTTTTCAAGCCAACAATCACGTCGACTCTATCACACAACAACAAAGCATTACACATAACAAATCCTAAGACATCCCTGTAGTGACCAGCTCGAAATTGTAAGGGTAATTTGTGGTGTTAGGACGTCTCCCAAACCTTTGCGCTAACTCCAAACAATTCCTACCCGGGTTCATTTTATTTAGATACCCTATATTCATTTGGTTCATTTGTTTTAGATTCCAAAATCATCCCTCTGATACCATTTTGTAACACCCCCATATACCAAGGTGCACACCCCCATATACCAAGGTGCATTACCAAGGACCACCCTAGCATATAACGATGCTACCACCTCGGTTGCCCGAGGTAAGTATATCATTAGTGACAATCGAAGAACAATTATTAAAGTATAATGTTAACTGATTACATCGTCTCAAGAGTGTACACCAAAGTATAAGGAAAGTAAATTAAAGTACAACAAAACAAAGTATCTAAAACTCGTGACAGCGGAAGCTAAGACTCTAGGAGATGACATCCCCTCCTCGTGCCCGCAGCTAATATGAACCATCACATGTCAGAATCTGCTCACCATCCCCGAATGGATCACCACAGTTTTATATAACAACAACGAGGTCAGTTCATTGAATAATCGAGATAATACAATACAAAGAAATAACCAATGCAATCCAATCCAACTGTATAACCACTCTCCCATAGTATCCAATAACCGACAACACACCTAAGTGTTTAGCCATGCACGATTACCTATCACAACAGGTAATCCTCACCGCTAGTGAGGGACCGCAGCCTTGCCAACCTAAGCCCCGCTCATCGCAACGAGCAATAACCCATGTCCGTTAATGTGCACATCCTCCTTGTGACGGGAACCAGAAATGGTGAATCAAGGGCGTGAAGCCATTTCCGAATGATGACTCCTCTCAGCCGAGGACGCACCTCGCAGACATAGACAAGCAACAACAAATCCAACAACCAATAAACACAATTCCAACAACGATACTAATCATGCTAATACAACAATCAATCTTTCTTAAATCAATTAAACAGGTAACTGCGTAGGGAAACCCTACCTTATCACGAATCCGAATCACAAACACACAACGGAAGCTAGAATTATTCCTCTACGGATCCTTCACCTAATAACAATTACAACAATTCTAATCATAACCATGCCAATCTACCTTTTCCCCAAATCTAATCATTAGGGCAAAACCCAAAAAGACAAATCTAGTAAAAAGACACAATACTAGTGACTTACTGACGAAACTGATGAGAAAGAGATGAACGAAAGACTCACGTACGATCAATTGCCTTGAGAGTGACTAAGGGTCATTAGAGGAGTGAAGAGCGTAGTTAGGTTTTGGTAACAAGGAATAGAAATTGTTAAACGTAATTTATGTAATCTTTAATCACCCTTAATCAAACCACATAAATTAATCCTGTCAGATCGGTTACTCGGCCGAGTACCTGGAGTACTCGGCTGAGTACGCCCTACTCGGCCGAGTATTCCTGGACAATAACTTGACCAGACAACACACGACATACTGTTCTCGACCGATTTAGCCCTATTCGGCTGAGTAAACTAGACTCAGAAAAGCGTATTACAAAATAGGAGTTTGACGAACTTTGGTTTTTTATGCGAGGAAGAGTTTAGTCGATTGACAGTCTTTCTTAGTCGATCGACTGAATTCAGTCAGACAAAGTTCTACGCAAATTCTAATTTTAACCCTAGAGTTATATAAACCCCATTCCACCACCATAATAACCTTTTGTTAGTTTAAAATAACATAACCACTCACACATAAGCCCTAGCTATTGTGGAGGGAGGGAGAACTCGTGATGCGTTATTCCGTTACAATTCATTTCTAATCATCGTATGTTTGATTCAATCTCCTATTTCATTTTTTTATGTTTTTTTGGGAAACGTGTAAGTATGCCCTATTTGCGTAGTCATATAATGGATTCCCTAATCATCAGGTTTAGGGAGTCTAATTTAATTTAGCATTGATCGAATTGAGTCAGGAGTTGTCTTGTAACACCCCCATCTACCAAGGAGCCTTAACAAGACCTTTCCTAGAAGAAACGGGCATTACCATCTCAGTTGCCCGAGTAATAGTATATCATAACGTCAATAAAAGAACTATTTAAAGTTTATTACAAGTTTCACTCAAAAGAAAGGTACAACTGAGAAACAACTACTACGATGATTCTATTCATGCCAAGACTCGGTGAAATACTGGTTCCTCCAACGCACCCAGCTAAGCTTCACATATCAACACCTGCTAAGACTGACAGCTCACCATAATGGATCACGGGAGACACATAACAAGAAGAAAGACAAACAAACCACATAAGGTGAGTAACAGAAGACAACATTCAATAACCATAGAATAACACAATTACAATCTTTAACGCCAATACTCCATAAGATATCTGACTAACACAAAGGTATAGTCCTGCCAGATTACCAATCACAACCGGTAATCAACACCGCCAGTGCGGACCGCAGCCTTACCACCTAAGCCCCGCTCACAACCATAGAGCGTATAACCCATGTCCATTAATGTGCACACCCCCTTGTGACGGGAACCACAAGGGGCGAATCAAGGGCGTGAAGCCATTCCTGATGATGATTCCACTTAGCCAGGGACGCACCCCGCACATAACCACAACGATATTATCACACAATCAAGGATACTATTGTAACACCTTCTCATACCAAGGTACCTTACCAAGGACTACCCTAGCATGAAAGGCTGTTACAATCTCGGTTGTCCGAGGTTAGTATATCAAAAGCAACAACCCAAAACACATTTATTAAATTACGAAAGATTTAAAGTTTACATAATCTCAAAATCCGACATCAAAGTACTATCATAAATCCAACAACTACAAAAGACAACTATGACTCTTGAAAGTGGAAGTTAAGCTTGCGTGGTGACTCCCCATGACTGCCCCAAAGCTAAAAGACTACATCACCTGTCACAATCTGCTCACCATCCCCGAATGGATCACCACAGATTTTACAAAACAACAACGGGGTTAGTTACTGAATAATTAAAATAAGACGGGTACAATAGGCAACCATCTGATCATCCTCCGCCTCTGGTCTCCCGATCTCACATAGTAACCGACTACACACCAAAGTGTGTAGCCCTGCCAGATTACCCATCGCAAAAGGTAATCCTCGCCGCTAGTGGGGGACCGCAGCCAATCCCCACCTAAATCCCGCTCATCAACGAGCGATATCCCTGTCCCTTAATTTGCACATCCCCTCCCGTGGCGGGTTCCACGGAGGGCAAACTAGGGTGTGAACCCACTCCCGCAAGTGACTCCACCACAATCATCACAACACCAACACTATCACCACAACAACACCACACCAACACTCCAACGATGATCACCAGATAAACAATCGTACGCAAAACAACATAATCTCAAATCAATTAAACATGAACTGAGTAGGGAAACCCTACCTTAGCACAACTACAAGAAACACAAGTAAGTGATCTAGAACGACTCCTTTACGAAGTCCTCGCCTAACAATAATCACATAACAACAATCACTATATGCAAAACCCCATTTTCCCCAAATCATAATTAAAGCCAAACCGTAAACGATTAACCAACGAATTATAGAAATGAGGAATTACCAACGACGAAACAAAGGAGGAATGCACTTGCTAACGATCGCACACACACTAGGGAGAGATTTGGAGAGGATTAAAGCGTCGTTGAGTGATTAGGTTTTGTAAAAGTGTAATTAGAAACTGATTTACGTTTATATATAACTCTAATCATTTCCAAATCAAACCGCGGAAATAATACTCGACGGACCGGATACTCGGCCGAGTATAGAGTATACTCGGCCGAGTACCCTCTACTCGGTCGAGTATTCCACATACTCGACCGAGTGTTCCTGGGCAGTAGCCAAACAGGATACATGACACACTTTACTCGACCGAGTAGACTATACTCGGCCGAGTACCAACCTAGGAAAACCGTAGTATTACAGTCTTCCCCCCTTAAAAAGAACTTCGTCCCCGAAGTTCACACTCTACATAAACACTCTACAACACACCAAGCGAACTAAGCATAGACATACTAACACAAAACGTCATGAAACATTACTAAAACATTACTAAGATGACTCAAACTAACCCAGACCAACATGCGACCATCTCCTACCCCCTAAAAAGACAACGGTTACGTCCCCGTTGATATACTACGGTTTTATGAGTCTCTGGGTACTCGATCGAGTGGGCCTTACTCTGTCGAGTAAGGGTGTTGTGCGATTTAAAATAGTTTCTGACCTGTTGGGTACTCGATCGAGTAGCCTCGGTACTCGATCGAGTAGGCGACACTCGATCGAGTACGTCAGTTACTCGATCGAGTAGCTCGGTTTGCGAGTAATGATTTGTCGGGTTTTGTTAATAATGCGAATTAATATATAAACACTTCTGTCACTTTCATAATACGCTTTTATAAACCTAATTACTTTCAAAAGAGGTTTCAACCTACGTACTTCGCACTCATTGCATTATTGACAAATCCCGGAGCTTGGAAGGTCGGAATTCATCTTTCTTTACATCTTTGTGATCCTTGCGTCGAGGGTAAGATCTACGTACCGAATTTGTTATATTTAATTAAGTCTTGTTAAACCCTAATTTTTGGAATTGGGGGATTTGTGTTAGTTTTGTGTGGTTTGTGATATATGTGATGTTATGTTAGGATGAGGATTTGTAGAGGAGGCTTTTTGATAACAGCTATTGAGATCGTCTGACTGTATTGCATTCCAGGTAGGGTTTCCCTACTCAGTATTAGTCCCATAATGTGTTGGTGGTGATTTATGATTGTACACTATAGTCGGCCGAGTACCAACCTAGGAAAACCGTAGTATTACAGTCTTCCCCCCTTAAAAAGAACTTCTTCCCCGAAGTTCACAATCTACATAAACACTCTACAACACACCAAGCGAACTAAGCATAGACATACTAACACAAAACGTCATGAAACATTACTAAAACATTACTAAGATGACTCAAACTAACCCAGACCAACATGCGACCATCTTCTACCCCCTAAAAAGACAACGGTTACGTCCCCGTTGATATACTACGGTTTTATGAGTCTCTGGGTACTCGATCGAGTGGGCCTTACTCTGTCGAGTAAGGGTGTTGTGCGATTTAAAATAGTTTCTGACCTGTTGGGTACTCGATCGAGTAGCCTCGGTACTCGATCGAGTAGGCGACACTCGATCGAGTACGTCGGTTACTCGATCGAGTAGCTCGGTTTGCGAGTAATGATTTGTCGGGTTTTGTTAATAATGCGAATTAATATATAAACACTTCTGTCACTTTCATAATACGCTTTTATAAACCTAATTACTTTCAAAAGAGGTTTCAACCTACGTACTTCGCACTCATTGCATTATTGACAAATCCCGGAGCTTGGAAGGTCGGAATTCATCTTTCTTTACATCTTTGTGATCCTTGCGTCGAGGGTAAGATCTACGTACCGAATTTGTTATATTTAATTAAGTCTTGTTAAACCCTAATTTTTGGAATTGGGGGATTTGTGTTAGTTTTGTGTGGTTTGTGATATATGTGATGTTATGTTAGGATGAGGATTTGTAGAGGAGGCTTTTTTATAACAGCTATTGAGATCGTCTGACTGTATTGCATTCCAGGTAGGGTTTCCCTACTCAGTATTAGTCCCATAATGTGTTGGTGGTGATTTATGATTGTTGATTGTTATCATACGAGTATTGTGACGGTTGTTGGTTTTGACTGCTGGTTAGTAGTTGTGATTGTTTGTATCTGTCTGTGTTCTTCGGGGTGCGTCCCTGGCTGAGTGGAGTCACTTGCGGTAGTGGTTTCACGCCCATTATTCGCCTTCTGTGGAACCCGCCACAGAAGGGATGTGCACATTAATGGATTTGGGTTTATCGCTCGATGGAGATGAACGGGGCTTAGGTGGGAACGGCCGCGGTCCTCCACTGATGGCGAGGAGTAACCTGTTGCGATGGGTACTCTGGCAGGGCTACACACTTTAGTGTTTAGTCAGTATTGTGGAGTTGGTGATGGAGTTCGGAGTACATCTGTGACGTTTGAGCTGTGTTGTTTGCTATTTTGGTTGACTTATATAAATTGTGTGATTAGTACTGACCTCGTTCATTGTTTTAAAAACTGTGGTGATCCATTCGGGGATGGTGAGCAGTTGTTGAGCAGGTATGAGTCGAGATACATGGGCTAGCTGGGATGTGTCACCTTCAGATGATAGAGTCTTCCATTCGTAGCTTAGTAGTCATCGTCGACATTTACATTTAGTTGATTAGACAGTTGTTTTGAGAATATGTAACCCGTATTTTGGGCATTTGGTTTTGGATTGTATTCTTTCACTAAACTTATACTATTTAAATGTTGTTTCGTTATTGTCTAATGATTATCATTGCCTCGGGGAACCGAGATGGTAACAACTTTATACCTGAGTGGTCCTGGTAAGGCACTTGAAGTATGGGGGTGTTACACCCGTAACCAACCATACCTAATCGAAAAGGTTAGGAAAACTTTCCCGCATAGCCTCCTCAGGTTCCCATGTGGCCTCTTCCACATTATGATTAGACCAAAGCACCTTGAGTAAGTCGGTCTCCTCATTCCTTGTCTTGCGCACTTTGCGGTCGAGTATCTCGTTAGGAACCTCGGCATAGGACAAGGACTCATCAAGCTCTAGGTTCTCAACCTCAAGCGCATGTGACGGGTCACTCACATACTTCTAGAGCTATGAAACATGAAATACATTGTGGACTTGATCCAAAGCTGGTGGTAAAGCCTACCTATAGGCTACCTCACCTACACGATCCAAAATCTCATATGGACCGATAAACTTCTGGCTCAACTTACCCTTCTTCCCACGCCTCATCACCCCTCGCATTGGTGACACTTTCAAAAGGACCTTATCACCTACTACGAACTCTATGTCCCTGCGGTGCAAGTCGGCATAACTCTTCTGACGATCCTGAGTTGCTTTCATCTTTTGACGAATTAACCGAACTTGTTCAACCATATCCTGTACCATCTGTGGTCCTAGAACCACCAAATAAGAACTCTAATCCCAACAAACTTGACTTTGACACTTCCTGCCATACAGAGCCTCGAAAGGTGTCATCCCGATGTTAGTATGGTAGCTGGTGTTGTATGAAAACTCGATCAAATCTAATCTGTCCTCCCAACTTCTACATTTTATATATACTTCTTAGCCTCTTATTGCACGCATTTGCATGCCATTTCTATCGCTTTGTATTGCGAAATGCCCCGAATTGGCTACTTTGGTTTGTTTTGCCTTAATTGCGGAAAGTATCCAAAAGTAGTGGAATCGCATCTTATTCATCCCATTTAACATGCGTTTTAAGGAGACGGAGATTTAGAGTAGAAGACGTACCACGGGAAGCGTGAAGGAAGGTCTTTGGAAGCTAACCAAACGAATTCAAGCTGTTTTCAGTGGAGGATGTTCAATCGAGAGCTTTAGTAGCTCGATCGAGTAGTTCTGCAATCAAGGATGTTCGATCGAGTGGTTCTTGAGCTCGATCCAAATGGGCTGAATTGGGAGTGTTCGATCGAGAGCTGCTTTTGCTCGATCGAACGGTTTTTCTGAAGAATCAGTCGATCGAGTTGTCTGAAAGGACTCGATCGAGTAACTAGCTATTTTACACGGGTTAATTATTCTGTGTTAGGTTTTTTTTTTTTTAATAAAAACGCTTCCCTATATAAGGGAAGTCGTCATTTGGTCATAATGACGTTTTTACATAACGTTTTGACTCTCTTAAATCTCTACTGCTACTTTGATCTTAATTACGGTTGCTACTTCTTTACGCCGGATTTGCATGATTGTAATCTTTCTCTACTCTTAATCTCAATCTAATCTTTTGCTTGCTTTAATTATTGTTCTATTCTTATTTCGTTATCTCTTAATTATTGCTAGTATAACTCATCCTTTCATTTTCTCTATTATGCCTTTTCTTAGCATGTTTATGTTTATTGTTGTTGATTGCATCGATAGCATGAGTAGCTAAATCCTTTTATGTTAGGATTAGGGGAGCCATGGTAGTAAAGTGACGATGTTGTGAATAGGTTAGATGATTTATTTGTGAGAATCTGTGACCATAGCAATATAACTATAACTTGGTTAGTTGAGTGCACGCTTCTAAATAACTTTAATCTGGTTAATTTTGTTCCTTGATCGGAATATTGGAATGAATAGACCTGCTATGAACATTAGACTACCTAATGAGGACGGAAGTTAAGTTAGTTGTAATCTCGGGTGGATAGCGGACCGGAAGGACCTTTCCCTTGCCCTTCTCACGGTAAATTGTGTAGACTTTTTATAACTGAGTCGATAAAGTGTCATGGTGAACCGAAATCCTGACATATCTCTTTTATCTGATCATATATCTTTTATATTCTCGCTTTATTGCTCTTATCTTTACTTCTCTTGACCTTTGCCTTCAGTAGTTTAGTAAATAAATTAAAACCCCCCCAATTGTGATTAGATAGACGGATTTACAGATAGATACCTTGCCTCCCTGTGGAGATCGCCCCTACTTACTGCTAGCTTCTGTTAGTTGTATTTAGGTAATTATTTTTGGTACCTGACGACCGTATCAAATTTTGGCGCCGTTGCCGGAGAGGCAATAGCCTATTTGTCCATTTTTTTTTGTGGTTTGTCTTTCTCGGTCTTAGGGAATTTTTATTCTTTAAGACAGTTCTCACTTATTTTCTCCAGTGCTGTTTATGCCCAGGTCTAACAGGTCAGAGTTAGTTCCAGCTGATCCAGAGCAAGAAAGGACCTTTCACATTAGACAAAGACTAGAGAGGAAAATTCAAAAGGAAGCCTTGAGTACTTTTTAACCGGACTAGAACATTTTTTATTTGCAGAAGACCCGTCTTGTGAAGAAGACAAATCTATTTCTGTCGTAAATCAAATGAAAATGCCTAATATCGCGAGTCACTCAGAGCCCACAGCTGCCTTAATCCCTAAAGGTTTCAAGCTTGCGGCCGAGGATGGAAATACTTTTGATATCCGGCCGTCCTATATCAATCTGGTCGAACGGAACTTGTTCCAAGGTGTGGCGGGTGAATATCCGCGTAAACATATGGAAGTTTTCACTGATTATTGCTCTACCGATCCCGCTACTAAGGGAGTGACCCAAGACAAGATTAAGGAGGTTCAATTTCCTTTCTCTTTGACAGATGGAGCCCGTGAATGGCTCACAGATCTTGACAGAACCGCAACTGGTATTACTGACTGGGAGAGTTTGGCCGTTGCTTTTTATAAAAGGTATTTTCCTCCAGAATGCACTAATCAGCTGAGAGGGAAAATTACAAGTTTCAAGCAGACACCGGATAAAAACTTGTATGATGCTTGGTGATGTTTTAAGAAGTTGGTGAGGTCTCTTCCTCATTATGGTTTTGATCAGTGGTTCTTATACAACAAGTTCTATAATGGGTTATATGATGACCACCGTGCTATCTTGAACGCCTCATCTAATGGGCGATCTCAGAAGAATAATGATGATGACAAGGGATAGGGTATTATAGAAGAGATGTCTACCCATTGTGATGAGTATGGGAATCCGAGAGGAGGTATTCGGACAGTTAATTCTGTTGACAACAGTGCAATTGTGGCTCAGCTGGAAGCCATGAATGCCCGTTTTGACAAATTAGAGTTACAACATGCTGGTGAGAGGTGCGGTATTAATGACAGTCACACTGTTGTTGACTGTCTAACTGAGAAGGAGCAAATGCTTGCCTTTCAGCAATATAGGCAAAGTGGCTCCTATTATAACAATCAGAGTGGAGTCCATCCCAATTTGAGATGGACCAGTTAGAATGTGTTGAATCCTACCCCTCCTCCGCAGCAACAAAAACCTTATGACCCTCCTCAGAAAGCTCAACAAGGATTTCAAAGCCTCCATCCTTTCCACCTCTGCAACAAGGTGCTTCTTCTAGTGGGGTAAGTGAGATGACTGAGTTGAAGTCAATGATACAATCGTTGACTGTCCAATTGAAAAGGAGTGAACAATAAAAAGATGCGGCGATTAAGTCACTCGAGTCTCAGATAGCTTAACTTGGCACTAACCAATCTATAAGGAATCCGGGTCATTTACCGTCTCAACCCGATAAGAATCAACATGAGATGATTAATCTGATAAATTTGCGAAGCGGTCTCTCTTATGAAGGACCCAAGATGTCGACTGATAAGGACATTTCAGACCCGAGACCTGTTGTTGCTGAGAGTGAACAGTCGTCAGTGGACGAAACAATGCTGAATCTAAGGAAAATCCTCGATCGAATCATGTCTAGTGGTCGATCAAGTAGAAATACAGGAAATAGTACTCGATCGAGTGATGTTGGTGTTCGATCGAGTAAGGCTGATAATCAAGACTTCGATCGAGAGGAGGAAATGCCTCGATCGAATGAAATGACTGATAACTTTGCTCGATCAATTGAAATCATACTTCGATCGAGTGATGCTGATAAAGAGGACTTTGATCGAGTTGATGATGATGCTCGATAGAATGAAATTGTTGCTGAAAGACCTTGATCGAGAGGAAAAAGGGATCGTTCGAGGAGAAATATTGATGATCATGTCGAGACATTGGCAGAAAGAAATAAAGGGTTGGAAATTCCTATCACGGTTCCCTTTCCAAGGTGATTGCAGAATAATAAGGCCGACCAACAGTTCGGGAAATTTGCTGAAATCCTGAAGAGCCTTCATGTCAACGTTCCTTTCGCTGAACTGCTTACCCAGGTACCTTTTTATATGAAGTTCATAAAAGAAATTTTATCGCGTAAGAGACATATAAGTGACCATGAAATGGTGGGTTTGACTAAAGTAGGGTCCGCCTTAGTTTAGAATAAGACACCACCCAAACAATCAGACCCGGGTAGCTTTTAAATTCCTTGTCATATAGGGACCCACTTAATTGACAATGCGCTTTGTGACTTAGGAGCTAGCATGAGTGTCTTACCTCTGTCTCTCGCTAAGAGACTGGGTTTGACCAAGTTTAATTGTACCAATATAACCGTTCAGATGGTCGACCGTAGTATATCACGGCCACTAGGTGTCTTAGAGGACATATCTGTGATAATCGGGAGATTCTTTATTCCCGTTGACTTTGTGGTCTTAGACATACTCGAAGACTCTTATACCCCTATTATTATAGGGCGACTATTCTTATTTACTACTCACGCAGTAATTGATGTCGGGGAGAAGACCCGACTTTCCAGGTAAGTGATGAGGAGCTGACATTTTATCAGTCCAAAGCTCGTGGGGCCCCTATACAAGTTCAACCATGCAATGCCCTACCCTCTATTGACCTAGACTTAGACTCTCCAGCTGAGAATATTGAATATTGTGCTGCTATAGTAACACCTCCGCCTCAGACTGAGAGCAAAAAGGAGGACCATTCTGTTGTTTGCCTTGTTGCAGGTACAGACAGAGTGGGTACTGGAGATGCTGTCGGTCATGGTACAGTGAAGGTCAAATTAAGTGATAGGAATGCCGCCAATGAAGATAGGAATGCAAAAGTAAAGAAGAAAGTGAAGGCGTATGTGGACGCAAACTATTCTCTTTCCATCAGTTCAAGTTCAAGCTCATGGCGATCAAAGAGGACGGTCCGCGATGCTGAAGGGATCGACCTCCTCCAGTCAGAAGGCCTCATTTGGGCTACTACAGTGTTTTGGAAGATGAGCGGGGGATGCCCCGTTGTAACACTTTGTAATTTTAAATTTCCGTTCGACATTTTAATTGCGTTTTAGATTGTTAAACTATAGCGTATTTAGTTTTAGCGTAAAACCGAATATAGACTGCATATTTTGTGAATTTGGTATTTGCAGGAAGTATTTATACGTGTTTCTATGCATGTTTGGGGAAGATTTATCGCATTGGGATGCGTGCCAGAGGAAAACACCTCGATCGAGTGCTTTTTGTGCTCGATCGAGAGGATTGCCCAACAAAGGAGTTCGATCGAGCTGTTTCTGTCTTTCGATCGAATTGTCAAAAAGGAAGAGTTCTCGATCAAGAGGGTCTTTACTCGATCGAGAAGAATTCAGGGAAAAGGTCTCGATCGATTGGTTTAAAATCACTCGATCGAGTGATAAAGGCTTATATGACGCAGGGAGTTCTTTTCTCCCTTCATTCTATTTCAATCTAACTTTTGTTCTTCCTTATTGTTGCGATAAAACCCTCCACAAAACCCCTAAATCTCCATTTTTTCTTCCCTTTTGCCAAAAATCATCACCCACATTATGCATATTGTTTAATTTTCGACAAAAACCCCGTCTTCCTCCCTTCAAATTCGTCTTTGTTGCGTTTTAATCGAGGAATTAGGGTTTGTTCGAAGTCGGGATTATCCGATTAATTTCTTGCGCTATCTGTCAATTTCTTTGCATATTCTTGTGGGTTATTGTAGATACCCAGTATCTGCTGAGACTCCAACAAACACCCGATGATTATCGGACAATAACATTTTTTGGAATCACGGCGTTTGATCGACAGTTTGTGTACAACTTTACATCGGAAAAACTTAAAATAATTTCGAAAATAAAACATTTCAAAACATTTGAAAAATACCTGGAGTGTTTATTACACGACGACGGGGTCGCAATGACACTAACTAGAGTCAAAACTGACATCGGATAAGAAACCGACTCAAAAATCCAAATCCCGACTCCAACAACGAGTCAAACCGAGTCAACCACCAAAAACAAAACATTTCAAACCTTCTACCTTGAGTTTTCCCGTATTTATGTTTGGTCAAGTACCAAACATAGGACTACAAAACCTAAGATAGAACAAATCATGATTGCGTTTGTGTGAAAGCGACAACTCACCTCGAAGACCCGCGACGTGGCTCGCGCCTCTTTGAGCAGCCCAGGTGGCCACGTCGCTCAAAACTCACACAACCACTCATTCTCCTATAAATACCCCTCAAATGCCCCCCATTTGAGACTCACGAGTGTCCGCCCCCTCTTTTCTCCCATAAAATTCTCGACTCGACTTCTTAAGTCACAATCCGACGCGTGTTTACGACCTACCGATCGTAAACACAAGCCTTACACATTGTTTGGTACCGTCATCGTGCATTAAATCACTTGACCGACCACTCCGACCACTACACCGTTACTAATCTTAAAACATTCTTTTTACTTACCAAAACGGTTTTAAACCGAGTCTTTTCCGACTAAACGAGTTGTTACACTTACGTCGGTCACTCGCCATAACCAAACATGTAAGTATGAGGGTGTAAAAATCCTCTTTTATTATTTTTTCATTTGTTTCATGACTATAAAATGCTAAAACGTGCATAACATGAACCAAAACATGGAATAAACGAGCCAAAACTGATTTTTGGCCTGAGACAGAAGCCCCTTAGGTTGCAGGCTTACCCGCGCCTAAATGGGGTGTCCAGGTCAGAGATCAACCATGTTTGTTTTCGTCATTTCCCTTTAATTCATTTTCATATTTGTAATCAGTTTTTACCATTTCAAATATTTTCGAACCCTTTTTGTTTCATTTTATTTGTTTTAACCATAAAACATTTTTCACCCTTGGTTCCTCATACCATGATGGTTAAATCCGTGTTTCGGTGATAATATTTGGTTATTGACATTTAAAAGGTATTTTAAAGCCTTTTATTTTATTTCTTTACATTTTCAAAATAGACATATTAGTAACCAACATAAAGTCATCCTTGGTTCTACATACCATGCCGGATTTCAACCCGGGTACGATGATGAGTATCGACTAATTACATTCAAATGAACTTAAAACAATTAGTTCATAATCATTTTCAAAACTATTCATGTCAAGTTTGTCAAATCGAACCCGACACCGAATATTATCAAAATCATGATGATTATTAGAGTCTAGTTCTTCAAATCAACAAATGCGGTCTAAACGACCCTTTCAAATCAAACCGGGTTCAAATACCCATTTTTTTATACGTTTTATAACGTTTTTCGAATAGTCGCTGACTTGCGCCTAAACAGACCTTTTATTCCTCATTTTCAAAACCAGGGAGTGGCCCCTTATACCGCCGGCTGGCTCGCGCCTCATATAGCCGTCTGGTACAGGGCCTGTTCCCTTCCAGCATTAGTCTAGGATGATCCCGACTCCGGTTAGCCCGCGTTATGCACCATAAACCTAATACGGTAAATGGATGTTTAATTTCCGTCCTGCATGCAAATCAACCATTAATCAAACTCGACATCTTATACTTGATACTTGGATTAAATGAACCGACTTAGAATGCTCTCACATGTTAGGTTTAAATCATTGGATGCGCATTCATGCGTTTAAGCCGTTTTATCAACTTTTGCATTCAACCAACCAAGATCGATCAGTAGAGGCCGCTACCGCGGGCGGGATTGGGTGTATGATTAAAGGGCTTCCCAATACGTACATTCACCTCTTACTCAGAAACTTTGGATAGTGGACGACCTTATCCAGGGCGTACGAGAGTCATTCTAGAGATAGGATGCTAAAGAGGGACGATTCCTTATCTTTAGTACCTATGTCAAACCCTGCTTTGTGCTTCGTTTGACCGAGGTATAAAGTGCATTCGAACGGGTTCCAAGCATCCCACAAATGCTTGGTGGCGACTCCGAACATCTCTAATCGTTTCGAGACCCTTACCGAGACAAAACCGACCAATCTAAAACGATCCGGTCGAAAGCATTTTCACGCTGCCGAGCGTGGCTTTCAAAAGACCGCTGCCATTGTCCACGGATCGAGCCGGGCATACGCAGGTGGGCCCACGTCCACAGATTGGCGACTCCGCTGGGGAGAACTAGGACACTTACGTCTTTGTGTCCCTAGATGGTGAGACTCGAACGAGGTCTTGGTTGGAATGCATTAATTGATATTACGGTCACGGTCGGGTTCCTTGCCCGGGCCCACAACCTAACCCTTTTCGACCAATTGGCTCGTCTCGTCGGCGTGAGTTTTCTCATCCCCGCGTTCCGAATCCAAATTGAGTCAAGCATACCGTTGACGTTACACATTTCTGTTTCGTCAAAGAGCTTTCATTACTTTCGAGCACGAGGATAGGGCACCCTCCTTACACATTTTGTTTGGATTGGTATCCCTCTCGCAAATCGGGGTTTGATTGCTTGGTCTGTAACCCACCCTTCTAAGCCAATCCCCGTGTCAGCATAATGCATAATATAATGAAATGTGACTGCTTATATGCTAATTGATCATAAGTCCCTCCGTGTCATTTTCAAACTTTCAAAAAACACTTTTTTGCGCCATTATAATGGCCGTTTCAAAACTCGGTCTTTTGCCGACCGTTGCACGCCTTTCTAGGCCGTCGTAATGACGATTTTCAAACCCGATTTTTATAACTGTTTCAAACACGCCTTTCTAGGCCATCGTAATGACCATTTTCAAACCTGGTTTTTATAACCATTTCAAACACGCCTTTCTAGGCCGTCGTAATGATGATTTTCAAACCCGGTTTTTATAACCATTTCAAACACGCCTTTCTAGGCCGTCGTAATGACGATTTTCAAACCCGGTTTTTATAACCATTTCAACACGCCTCTCTAGGCCGTCGTAATGTCAATCTTCAAACTCGATTTTTATAACCATTTCAACACGCCTTTCTAGGCCATCGTAATGACGATTTTCAAACTCGGTTTTTCACAACCATTTCAAATCACATTTTCACGCCGTGTCTAGACACGGATTTTAACCCGTTTCGTGCCGACAATGGCTCTTTCAAAACCCGAGAAAAGCACACGCCCTTTTCTCGAGACACTTTCGAGATCCCGAGGACCATGCACCGTCCCCGAGACCTCTTTAAACATTTCAAACCCGATTTTCAAATCATACAATTTTGAATTTAAAAAAAAACCCGCCTTGGGAGACAATACACTGTTTTCCGAGCCGATTCAAACTCAAAACCGTCTTTTGCAAATAAACTTAAGACAACCCTTTCAACTAATCGACTTGTGGAGATCTCTATCTTCGAAAGTCGTCCATTAAAGCGACAAATGAATCTTTTTGAAAATTTCTATTAAAGTGACAAGCGGAGATCTCTATTTTCGAAAACTTCAGTCCACCATTCCAATTCCGGCACGTGTCTATCGAGTCGAAGCAAACGTACTTATGGGTCTTTACTTATGAGTCGTCTCACCACGAGACCCATCCAATGGCGTCGCGCCGTCATGTTAGACTCGTGTTAAAGGTTCGGTCAACACCGTCGCGTCATAAATCGAGTCAGCACCGAGGAACCACACACGGTCACCCTCGTCTTATCGAGTCTGATCTTTGTCTCGTCCTTTGTGTTGTATGTGTTCAGTCTTTGAACCGTGTCGGATTAAGTTGTAATGTGAGCCGTTTTTCTGCCTCAGAGTCATGGCCCCGTCTTCAGCTTCGTCCAACAACAATGATAACAACAGAGATGTTACGACTGATCAGCTAGCCAGCATGCTCACTACTCTTAAGGTCACCCTGGATCGCGTCGAGACCCGTATCGACGCCCTGGAGAACAAGGAAACTGGGGAACATAATACCCCGCCTCTGACTGAAACTGAGAAGAGGCCAAAGCTCTTGGAAGAACAGCTCCTAGCCCGAGGTAACAATATCCATCTTGAGAACAACCGAAGGAGGGGTTAACCGACAATGTCGACAATATGCCGACAAGGAGGGGTTCACCGAGTTCTTAACCCGTTGGAGGAGGGTGAGTACTCAATTGGTCAGTAAGCCGAGTGAATCAACTTTGGTGGAAAAGTTCGTCCACAATCTCCGCCCGGTTTATGCCAACTTACTAAGATATCAAAATATTAAGACTTTCTAGGATCTGCAAATTCTGGGGACACGCATTGAAGATGACCTCCGGAAGGGTGTCTTGACCAAGACTACTGGCAGAGGCTACCAAGGATCCACACCAACCGGATCTCGCCCTTACGGCCAAACGAATAAGATCGATGAGGTCAACCTCGTTGAACCATCTGCTGAGAGAGCTGAGTGCCCCTAGAGAGTGTCCACTAATATAGGGTCAACTTATGCAAGTGCTCTGAAGAGGCTCATGGACAAGGGAAAGTTGCAACCAATCGGACCCACCCCGGATCCGACCGATGCTAAGAAATCCCGCTTCTGGAACCCCCAATGCCTATTGTCAGTACCATCAAGGGAAGGGGCATGATACTGAAACATGCTTCAAACTCAAACACATCATCCAAGACATGATTGAAAAAGGAGATTTGCCTTTACCCCCACCAACTAAGCCGAACAACAAAAAGAACCCTCTGTGAATCCACGCCATCTCTGACGATGAGCCAACTCTGGACTGCTCTCACCTCATCCTACCAGTCGATGATGAGGTGAATGCCTTGGAGAAAGATTCCTCGGACGGGGTATTTGTGTTTAGTGCCGCCACTATGCTCACTATGTTCCAACAGGTCGAGGAAGTCATAACCAGTCTCTCCGAAAGGATCACCCGACTTGACGATGCCTACCATCGACTTATCTTCATTCCTCCACCACCGCGCCCAAGGGAGAGTCCCCCGAGCGCCCAAAACTACCCACGCCAGGACGGATTGCTCCCGCGACCATTCTGGCATGCACCTCATGAAAATCACCCTCACAATAACAACCCTCACAATAACTACCATTATAAAAATCACCCTCACAAAAATCATCTCCACAAAAATAATCCTCACAAAAATTACCCACCAAAGAATACCCCTCCAAGGTGCCTTCGAGATCCTGAAATCAATGACATCTGGACAGACGACGTTTAAGATGTCTACCTTATCCCAGAGAAAGAGAAGCGGGCGAAAGAGATCGGACACCTCACCCGGTCTGGACGCCCCTATCAGAACCCGAACAATCCAACGGTCGTTCCAACAACGAATGAACAAGTCGTCCCGGAAGTAGACACTCAACCAAAGGCTCCTGAAAATTAGATCCTCAAACAGCTTCAGAAAGCAAAACCCGAAATCTCAATTTGGCAACTAATCGCAACGTCTTTTGAGCATCGACAGGCTTTGCTACAGGCCTTGGGAAAATTAACCGTGCCCTCCACCTCTTCCCCTGAAGAAATAGTGGCACATATGACAAGGGACGCCCCTGATTTGAACAACCCAGTCATCTTCTCTGACGAGGATATCCCTCCATTCGGAGCCAATCATAATCTGGCCCTGTACATTGCTGTACAATGCCTCAAGAAAAATGTACCCATGGTCCTCATAGATGACGGATCCGTGGTGAATGTCATCCCTCTCAAGACTGCTCACAAGCTGGGTATTAAGGAAGATGATTTGGTCCCGACAAACCAAGGAGTACGCGCCTATGACGGCACTCGCCGCAAGGTCGCAGGGCTTATCAGTTTGACTGTCGCAACTGGACCACTGGAAAGACAAACCAGTTTTCAGGTGGTCGACATCGACGCCTCTTTCAATATGCTCCCGGGACGTCCCTGGATCCACGCCGTCAAGGCGGTTACCTCGACTCTCCACCAGAAAATCAGGGTCCCCTTCAACGGGAAAACAATCACAATTCCTGCTTCCCCGATCAAAGGTGTCATGAGGAAGGGAATAGCCTCCCAGACCATTGAGAAAGATGATAATGAAATGTGGGGATTCCAAGCTGTGAATGCCATAACTGATGAATCAACACCCTTTGATTGTGACCCGTTCGCTAACCTCAAAGTCAACCGTATCATGATGCGCCAGAGTTACTTCCCGGGCTTACCCCTCAATCCACTGAAAGATACCTTGCCTCCCTTGAAACTGGGTAAGGTTCCCAACATTCCCTTCGGACTGGGATATGAGCCTACCGATGAAGATGTCCAGGAGATGAACCTCCTAGTTCGAAAACGCAAGAAGCACAGAGTTATCCTCCGTCCCTATCATCTGACCCTCAACAGATACTTTGTCCCCGAGGGAGAGTCCGAGCTCTACCATGGCTTTCCAGAGCGGATCTATGACTCTGTGGCCAAGGCTAGATACCCGGGAGTGGAAGTCTTGAAGGACTGCTGCTTCATCCCCGACAACATCGAAGTTGCATCAACTGAGTCTAAGCCGTCGTCATGCCTCGATGGACAAGCTGTCACACTCCACTTTGGGGAAGATAACATCAAGAACCTCGACTATGAGGACATTATCAACATCGCCCTGAAGGACAATCAATTTGACCAAACTGCCTTGATCTCCGACACTGACCTGGAGAAAGCTACACAAGGCTGGAGGAAGACCGTCAAGTGGACCGATCGCCAAGGCCGCATTCTCAAGATCACAACTGGAGAAGGCCCTATGTTCAAGGAAGGAAGTGAAGAAGTATCTGAGTCTGAGTCTGAGTCGGAGTCAGAGTCTGTCATAACTCCTAATGCCCCAGTCAAGGTTCCCTTCCCACTGTTTTATCATAAAGTCGTGGCTGATTCAAAGGTCGAGTCTACTAGGGTCACTCCCACTCCCATGAAAGGTGACAACCTGGAGCCTGTTCCAGGGGCCGCCTCCTCTGCTGTGTCGCCTCTGACTGACCATGAAATGTCTGTCCTCTCCGAGCTTTTCGCTCGTGTCAACTTAATGAACGCTAAGTTTGCTTATGACTCATCTCAATTTAACTCGAATGCAATTCTGAATAACTATGAGGAATTTCACCTGAGTGACTACCCACCTCACCTAGGCAAAGAACTTAACAAACGGGAAAGCATAACACCCATCATTGAGGAGACCGAACCTATTAACGTAGGAACCGACAACATACCTCAAGAACTTAGGATAGGGACAACCCTGGACCCCTCGGAAAGACAACAGTTAATTGACCTCCTCCACGAATACAAGGACGTGTTCGCCTGGTCCTACAGAGATATGCCTGGGATTGACAGAGAAATTGCAGAGCACCGGATACCCATTAAACCCGGAGCTAAACCCGTGAAACAGAAGCTACGCTGGATGCGTCCTGAATGGGCCCTGAAAATCAAGGATGAAGTGGACAAACAGTTCAAGGCTGGGTTCATCAAAGTGTCTGGATACTCTGATTGGGTGGCCAGCATTGTGCCCGTACAAAAGAAAGAAGGAAGAATTCGGGTTTGCGTCGACTTCAAGGATCCAAACAAGGCGTGTCCTAAGGACGACTTCCCTTTGCCACATGTTGACATTCTGGTGGACAACACTACCGAACATGCTCTCCTATCATTCATGGACGGGTATGCTGGGTACAACCAGATTAAAATGGCTGAGGAAGACATCCACAAGACAGCATTCACTACACAGTGGGGTACATATTGCTACACGGTCATGCCTTTCGGTCTCATTAACGCCGGGGCTACCAATCAAAGAACCGCTACTACTCTCCTACATTATATGATGCACAAGGAGGTAGAGGTATATGTCGATGACATGATTGTCAAGTCAAGAGAACGGGACGGCCACATCAGCGCCCTTTGGAAATTCTTCGCTCGTCTGCGGAAATATAACATGAGACTAAATTCTCAGAAGTGTGCATTCGGGGTCACCTCCGGAAAACTCTTGGGACATGTCATCAGCAAAAGAGGCATTGAGATTGACCCAACCAAAATCAAAGTCCTTCAAAAAATGCCTCGGCCTAGGAACGAGAAGGAGATTCGAGGATTTCTCGGTCAGGTCCAATACATCAGCCGCTTCATTGCCAAGCTCACTATGATTTGTGAACCAATATTCAAGAAACTTCGCGCCTCCGATCACACCGATTGGGACGATGAGTGTCAAAAGGCCTTCGACAGGATAAAGGAAATCCTATCCAAACCTCTTGTCCTCATACCACCTCAACCAGAGATCCTCTATCCATATACCTGACTGTCACAAACACGGCCATGAGAGCTATGCTGGCACAAACAGGCGACGACGAAGAACGAGCCACCTACTACATCTGCAAAAAGTTCATCGAGTACGAGACGAGGTATACCCAGCTGGAGAAGACATGCCTTGCCCTAGTACGGTCAACAAAGAAGCTGCGGCATTCCATGCTCAGCTACACTGTCCACATCTACTCCAAGATGGACCCGGTCAAATACATCTTCGAAAAACCCGTACTAAATGGAGGGCTGTCTAGGTGGACACTCATGCTGTCCGAGTTCGATCTCAAGTTTGTACCCCTCAAGGTTATCAAGGGAAGAGCAGTTGCCGATTTCCTAGCAGAGAATCCCGTCAACGAGGATCCAACCACCGACACATGGTCACTTCCTGACGAAGACATCCTTTGTGCCGATTCTGGCGCATGGGACCTATACTTCGACGGTGCATCTAATATGAGAGGCTTCGGGGTAGGAATAATTCTAATATCACTAGAGGGAGAACATGTTCCAATCTCGGCGAAACTAGACTTCACCGTCACCAACAATGCCGCTGAATATGAAGCATGCCTTATCGACTTACAAGCAGCCATCACACTTGGCATCAAGAGATTGAGGGTCCACGGCGATTCCTCGCTCATAATCAATCAGGTGTCCGGGTCATGGAATATTCGATCTGACAGCTTAGCTCCCTACCGAGCAAAGAACAATAAAGAGGCCGAGTTCTTTGACCAAATTAACTACTTCCACTTGCCACGAGAGGAGGGGCGCTCACCCAGATACTACACTGGACCCATCGACGTCCTCAATAGCAACCGACTCGAGCTCCTAGGTCGAAGGACCTCGGCCACGAAAGGAGGGGCGTCAAGGTAGTCCGCCCAAGGCCTGGGCACCCACTAAGACAAGCAAACAAGAGGTCAATCCTATGATCATTTCTAAAGAGTAATGAATAAGCAAGTGAAGGAAAGTGATTAAGAAGTACTCACGCCACTCAGCTTCAGGGCATTCACGCCCCTTCAACAGACATTGTAAGAAGAGCGCTGGCTCTTCCTACGACACATAACCCAATCCCTCACAACGGGATAAGCCCTCAGCCCAGGATCCGTCCTCTTGGGCGCAAAGCCCGGAAAGTATGAGTACACCCACACTTGCAAAACAAGATAATCAATGATGATCTTTCACGGTTTGATAAGAAGAAGAAATGATCTTTTATTATACGAAATGAAGGTTCATACCTCCAAAAGCAGTCCAGGGCCAACGGTAGCAGGAGAGGTCCCCTTCTCCAGCAGCTTAGGACGAACCATGGCCCTCATGTAGCGAGTGAGGACCACAAAGCCAGGGGTGACCCAGTCCTAACGACCTAGGTCACTCAAGTCAGAAAGGAAGGGAAGAAGCTTCGTCGACAGCCTCTCCCCCTTGTCTCCAAGGTATAGTGAATACAAGAACCACCAGAGCCACAGACGAGCTCTCTGCTCCACCGTACAAGGAGGAGGAGCCTCCTCCCTCCCATCTACCGTCACTACCGTCGGGATCTTACCAGCAAAGTAATCCCTGACGTAGGAGCTCGGCACTAACCCGGGAACCGTAGCAGCACTCACCGCTAGGTTCCAGCCTCCAAGCCTCGGCCGAGTCCACCCTCATGGCCGCCGACGGCCACACCACAGCCTCCGCTCCACACGATAGACCAGAAATCATGCCGTAATCCTCCAATGTGACCCCAACCTTGCCAAAAGGCATGTGAAAGGTCGAGGTCGTATCCCAGTACCGATCAAGGAAGGCTCGAATCAGGCATAGGTTAGCCCGAAGCTTCCTTTCCTTGATCTCTCTCCACGCTCGCACCACGGCTCCGAAAGCTCCAAGCTCGATGATGGCCTGCTTCTCCTCCGACAGTCTCCCGTAAGCCTCCATCATCGTCGTGTAGCCAGAAAAGAACCTCATGTTCCCAACCTCCTATATCGATTCGACGCAAATCTATCTTTATCCCGAAGTGAAAGAGAAATGAAGCGACATATAAATGAGTAAAGAAAGATGATGAGAGAATGACGAGTTTGAGGTTTACCATGCTCTTCACCGTCCTATAGGACAGGTGACTCTCCGCTGCCCAAATGAGATGTCGACCATCCCATTTCTCAGCCTACTGGGGTTCCCTTGCTAGCTGCTGACCGCCTTGTCCGACGTTGGCCCAGCTCGGAGCCTCCTCCTCGGCAGCCTGCTCAGCAAACGCCGCCTCTAGCACCTCCTCGAAAGTAAGAGACGGGTCGAACTCAGTATCCACGACCATGGGAGCCCTCCCCGACGTAGAAGCCTCATCGCGTGCAAAATTAGAGTGAATTAGGCCGCGTCGAGTGACGGCGAGCCTTGGTTAAGGTATTTTCAAGCTTTCAAGCTCCGAAAATTGCTCTTTTCTCGCCATCTTTGGCCATTTATTTTGAAACCCGACCGCTCATGTGGTAAAAATGGGTCAAGTCAAGTCTAAGTTCAAGCCTAATCATGGGTTTAAGTTGAAATTTCGGCAGCATTTCGTTATAACGGCGATTATGCCTTAGAAAAGTGTCCTGAAAAAGCCGTCACAAATAAAAAATCCGAGATGGTAGGAAGTTTACCCATCACACAAGGATTCCAAATATCTAGTTTCATCGCAAATGGGCAATCCTAAGGCCATTTCTGGAAGCAATTTACGACACAGCTGTAAAACCGTCACAATTCTACTCAAATGCTCAATACTCAATGAAAATTCGAAAAGAACGCATGGTTATATTCCTTACACTACCAATTTTCCATTACTAATGTCAATTTCACAAGGAAAATTCATATGGGGGAAAAGCCTCACATTTTCGAGTTATTTGGGTTGAAAACCCTAATTTTTTCGACTCAAATCAAGCAAAATACGAATGTTAATCCAAGAATAGGACACATACCTCGATTAATCATAATTAATGCAAGCTTTTGATCACATTTGAACGTCGACGGAATTTGATAGAGTTTTGAAAGATTTTGTGTTTTTTGAATAATGAATAAAACGGGTTCTGTCGAGTTTTTACTCAGACAGGGACGAAGCCAGGAAAAGACGCAGCAGGTGCTGCTCCTCATACAAGAGTTGCAGCTCTTGCTGCGCCTCTTCCTCAGCTTCCCTCCAATTCGATTTTCAAAAATTCGTTATAAGTTCGTTATTTGTGGGCTCATCTCTGGTGTGCCTCTTCTTTAACACCATACATCGCATATTTAGTCCGTTCGATATTTATTCCTCGTCCGGACCCTTATTTCCGAGTAGACTGTGAATTGTCACAGTACTTTAGCAAGACTTCGCTTGCAACAACGAGCGGATTTTCTCTGACGGTGTTTCGACACGCCTCAATTATTTCCCCAGTGAGAGTTCATGACAATCGATTGTTCTTCTCGAGATATGGAGTTCACTTGAGACTGACGCAAGCAGATTCAACCTCAAGTTTTGCCGAAGTTCCTTTGAGACCGACGCAAGCAGATTTCCCCCAGCAGTTTCTACCGACGTCCTGCTGTCCTTCAATATTACGTTTTATTTCCCCTCAATGAAAGAAGTCTCAGGTATGATCTCTTCTTATGGCTGGCGAGCTTCCTTACATAGTCTAATGGACTTTAAACGACCCTCCCCGGAAGTCGACAGACTCTAAAATGTTCCCGACGACAGATCCTTCGCTAAGACCCCTTGAGCCGCCTCGCGTCGCCATAGTCGTCGGGTTGTAATCTTCGATTAACCTTATGGCTATACTTTGACTTTCGCCTTGTCTAATCCCTAGTCAAAGTGGGGGCTCTGTAGATACCTCGTTTCTGCACCTCCCGCAAGCCACCCGGTGATGATTGGGCCGCATGTTTGGTACACGGAACGATTAATGACAATTCGTAAGTTTATCGTCAAGTGATAGCTCAAATACTTGTGTCTACCCCTTGGTCGTCAAATACGCGCCGTTACGGTCGTTTTGACAGTAATTAGAGTTCATTTGGAGTCCGGGTCAAAAACCGTCTTCATTTTCTAATAAACCGTCTAAAATGCCGAGTCAGAATGTTCTGGAATGTTCCAGATATTTCTAATTCATATTTCAATCTTTTAATCTTTTGGAAAAATATATCCGGAAATAATATTATAAACAATAAGGAAGTTGAGATCTACCGCAATTCCATAACAGAAACGCGGAAAATCTTTCTTCCGCAGGAGGAAACTCCTGTGAAAGGACGCAGCACGTGCTTCCCCTCTTCCAAGAGCCACAGTGGCTGCTGCGCCTCTTCCCCAGCTCCTTTCTGCGTATTTTAAGATCTTTTCGAGATTTTTTTCCAAGGTTTTACCGAAACCCTAATTCCTCCGTGTGATTAGTATAAATAGGGATCTTCGTTCCTCATATTTCTCACACGAGTGTCCGCCCTTCTCTTCTCCCTTTGAATTCTAAGATCGTGCTCTTTGCTTATTGGCGTCTACGTGCTTGAACTTTCGACCACGTAAGCACGAATCCTTCTGAGTACCAGCCTCATTTTGCATGACCGACCAATTTGACCAACGCCACTAAATCAACTTAATCAATTTAGCTTAATTCCTCTTAAGAGGGCACTTTCGTCGTACATTCGAGTCGAGCAATCACTAATCATTAACTTAGTCAATCTCGTTTCGTCAAACATGTAAGTCTGAGGGTGTAAATCCCATGTTTTATTATTATACCTTTTTATTGTATAAATTATTGTAAGATTTACGTCGAAAACATATTTAATAAAACCGATTTATAAAACCTTTTATTAAACCATTTCTTTCGGATTAACAGAGGGCAGATGTCGAGAAGAAATGCATCAACTGTTGTGCCTCTTTCTGAGGTTGCCGTTGTTTCTGCTTTTTTTCTTCTTCCTTTGTTCTTCGTTGATTCATCTTTTTTATTCCGATTTCTTTATTTTTCTTCATTGTTTCATTCGCATAATAATTTTAACATATAATTAGTAACTTCTCACTTTTAATTTTCGACTTAAATCCCAAGTAACCAATATTTGCGGGTTTTAGAAATTCGATTCGTCCGTATCAAGTCTCTGAAATTCATCTTTTGTATATTTCGTCTGTTCATTATCACCTAATCTAATTGAATTTGTGTAAATAAACCTAATTAAATCGTATTAGCAAACCTAATTAATTTATGTTAGCCAAAATTAGTAACTAGTAATTAATTCATTCTAATTAATTTGAGTCCGTTCTTTATCGTTTTTATGACAAATTTGCATGTAAATAATCTGTTATATCACTTCTATCCGAGTCAAATATCATTAATCGGTCATTAAATTACCAATGAATATTAACGATATGCAGTTCTGGCTTGACAGCCAAAACTCACCTCAGTAACAGACGCAGTGACCACTACGCCTCTTCCAAGGGACGCATCTCTGCTGCGCCTGTTCCGGGTTGAGTTCTGCCTCTGAACTTCCGTTGTTGCTCTGACCTAGTTCATTAGCTTGCGTATTAATTGACTATTACCCGTATTATCATTACTAATCTGTTCGTTTTCTAACCTTAATTTATTTTCCTTTTCTTTTCTCAAATTATCCGTTTTAAGTGTATTTTCGACGTAAATCAATCAAACCATTGTAATTTTTATTATTGTATTTTATTGTATCTTTATTATTGTTTGTTTGCTTTCACATGTAATCAATGTAAATCCCTACTTTGACCCCATTGTATATTAAACTACATGTTCACCGACTTAGTTAATCTTCACATGCTAGGATTAATTTGTTGGATGTTGCATTGCATGCATATAATCGATAACATATCAAGTTTAGATGATTTTCCCTAATCATTAGTAGAGGCCGCTATTGTTGGGATTCATTAATCTCATTAGTTTACATATTGAATATATGAATAATTAATTTAGTCATAAAATTAATTTAAGATCTTATGCATGCAAAACAAATACAAGAGTAAAGAAAAACTAGTTCCTTACATTTGTAGTTTCGGCTATATGGGCACTAGTAAGGACTCTTACCTTACTTAGTTCTTGAGCTTTCCTAATGGATGAACAAGATTCAAGAGTAGAATCTCTTCCCAAGGATTTGTACCAAGGTAATCCCTCTTAATACTTTTACTAATTTGTTACTAGAAATTAGTAGAAGTACCCTAAAATTAACAACTAATATTTTTGTATACTACTACTAGTAATGGGAATATTATTAGAGATATATGAGTTATTCTTTCATATTAGTTCTTCACAATATCTAGAGAGAATGTAGAAAATTATCAATGTAATTATGTTGTAAGAATGAATGAATTGTAGAGAACAATTCACAATATGATGAGAGAGGAAGGGGGTCACGGTTCCAAAGGGTGTATGGGGAGCACACTCTCTTTTTAAGACACCCTTTTTCTCTTATATAAGTATAGGGTAGGGTGTTGTTCTTGTTATATGCAAAAGGCACATCATTATGTCCTTAAGCATGCCAATAAAATAATTGATAAAACAACACCCACTATCACACCCTATATTTCTGTTTTACCTCATAATAGGTGACCTCCATTTTAACTTTGTCAATTGTAAATTTGTGTAGTGTGACATATTGGACATGTTACTTAATAATGCATTTTTAACTTATTAAAAACCATTATATAAATAAAATAAATCACATACAAAAATTAACTAGTAATTCACAATTACAAGTACTTAAAATGGGTCATAGAATTATAAAATACAACTACTTGTATTTATAATAAACCATTCATTCTTATTTTAATTGTTTCATAAACAATAATAAAATCTAAGTAATAAAACAATTTAATTACTTAGTACGAATCTTATTTAATCGAATTACAATAAGATACGTATTTTCACTCACAAAATCATCCGTTCAATTTTAAGTAATTAATTAAATTGTATCAACATACAATTAATTAATTAATCAATTAAGAGTGTTACCCTAGAAGTATGACCTTAAGGGATCAACTGATCACCACCGTCATACGACAGTAATGTCAAACTTTGGTCAGCCAATCATTACCGATTATTGTGGATCATTTGACAATAAAATATTACTTTCCCTCATGTATTATTAATATGAGATTTAAACATGTGATCGCATTATTGTCGAGGACACATACTCCAACAATCTCCCACTTGTTCGCAACAAGTGTGTGTCACCAATTATCTTGTCCTATTACTATCTCCCACTCAATGCAAGGTGTCTTGCAGGTTGTACTTACATTTGATCATATCATGAGTGGTTTCCTTGATCTGGAGAATAACTGTCTGACCGGAATTATCTACCATAGATACCTTCCGAGCGTGGCCACGCATTTCCAGTTTATTACTCCTCGAGTTGCCTTGAGATATAAGATAACCCTGACGGGGATGGACAATTCCTATTGCACTCTTCCCTTTGATTAGCCACAGCTCATCATGACCCAAAACATGCCCATAAGACCCCAGTTACGAAGGTTGCCGAACATAAATCAAAGTCAATCTGAAACTGTGCCATTTTGGGCGAACAGTCTTGAGCCAAAGAATTGACTTATAAGAATACCATAGTAGCTCTCGCCACAACCATGCTATAAAAAATTGCCAGAACTCTATAAGCGTTCATAAGCCCGACAGAGTGTCCCATACAGTCTGCCTATGTGATCGACTAGTCATACTAGTCATCTCTTATGACTCTATGACACTTGAACTTGCCATCAATAGCATCACACTCTAGTTACTTCGAGACGTCACCTCATATAAGTAACTAGGGGCCAATACTATGTTAATCCAGTTCACTTTAATGGGATTCAACGTTGTCCTTACAACCCATTTGGATATAACAAAGTAATAGAAGAGTTTTTAATAAAACTCAAACGATGAATGCATTATTGCATATGTAAAATTTATACCATATTAATTACTACATAATCTATAATCGATACTCAATATGAATACAACTATACATCTCAACTCAATTGAGATGGCATGACTTATCATGCTTAGCCTATGAAAGGGCCTTGGTTAGCAAGGTTTAGCAACACTTTGCACTTTCCCTAACCTTGTACCATTTCCCTTTGTATAATCTTTATCATATCAACCTTTTGAGTACATGTCCAGATCCAATCTAGAGATAGGTTCCTTAGCCTTGGAGTCACTCCCACTGTCCTCACAGTGTGCATGGATGGGACCTTCGGTTGTTGTAATGAACTACCATGGTTCCTCCAATTCATAAAACCGAATCCTAATAAAATCCCTTCCTAGTTGCATTTTTCATAATTGCAAGTGTACTCAATTTTCGTTGTAAATTTCTCATTGTTCTATTGTCTAGAGCGTATCTAGCATATATCCTCCTTAATTAATATAGCCAAGATGGTTCTCTAACCATCCTAGTGTGATTAGAATATTGTTATCGTGTAACTACTTGCACATAAATCCATATCAATTCTAATCACTACGCTTCATTTCTTTAGTGCTCCAAGAGAACTAACCAATGAACTATATGGCTATATTGAGACTTCTCTCAAAAAATTCAATTTGTAACTTTTCGTCATGCTCCAAGTATACGAAATCAAAGAATGGTGATACATCTAAGCGTAATGAATTAATCCCGCAGCGGAAGCAAGTGGATTTAATTTCTACATGTTCAATACCTTTGAACTTGACTAGACTCTTATCAATATAAGAATATTCATTTAACGCTAATATCCTCTCAGAACTATCTTTATAGGTCTGGATACCTTAGAGATGTATTATTCTTCTCCTAAGTCTTCCATCATTCACATTGATCAATATGTCCCTCACATATAAGACTAATAACACCACATTACTCCCACTAAAATCCATGTATAAACAAAACTACTCGACAGTTCGAGAAATGTTTATTACATGATCAATACATACAATTCAACTCTTTGACATCTACTTAAGACTTCCTCTTAAGTTCGCATCCTACTTTAGGATAGTTGTGATTTACAAAACCCATGCAAGATGATTTTAAAATCCAACTATATCAAATCATATCAGAATACAATAAAGCATTGTTGTTACGTGCAAAACCCTTGCCACCAACCAACCAAGCTAAATAAACATTTTCATGTTTATGCTTGCTTCGGACTTTTGCGGAGTTGAAACTAGATAAAGCTACTTAATAAGTTACAGGTTTGTTACTTTCAAAAATAACATGACTCCTGTCTCCTTAGAATTCGAAGAAATAATTACTGATTTTGACCAAGAAGGAACATCTCCCTACGTCTTATTCTCGGTTTGTGGCTCTTGAACATTTTCTCCCACTCTATCTATAAGAAATAATACTCTTTTCTCTAATAGACAGCATCACGAACCACAAACCCTTTGTTCTTGTGATCATGTAGGAAGAGAGACCACATGTTTTCTTTCGAACCAAGCTACAACTCAGGTACCATGCCTAATTATATCAATATGAATTGTACTTGATTGCTTTAACTATGTTTTGTTATAGTGGAATATATAAATACTAGACAAATTGTGATAGAAACAACTTCCAATTTTATAGTAAAGATACAATCATATCGTATAGTATTCTTTGTCACTTTCTAATATTATAAAGGTGAACTTGTGATACTATGTCACATTCCTTTTGGTGCATAAAAGTATTGACTTTATTGTTCCCTATATTAACTAAGTACTAATACTTTGGTCATAATCTCTAGGTTTTGATACTTTCAGACATTCATTGAACTTATTCAAATAATTTCTCTTCTTATCTTATTAAGTGGATACCAGGTATCTACCTAGTTCGTTGGTAAAAGAGATGAAGAAGTAATAACCCCCTTTTGATTGAAATTGTATTCGACTATACACTTCAAAGTGTAATAGGGCGAATATCTTGTTCTATTCATAATTCTTTTCAAGAAAAAAGTAACGAATTAATCTTGCTTTAAATACAAGTTTTGCACACATACCAAGATATTCCCAATCAGATGGTTGGGACACTAGTCAAAACTAGTCTCTAATTGCAATTTCAATCGAGAATCAAAAAATAATTGGGGTCCCCAATTAGAGTCTTATACAATGAGTACACTATAACACTTATATGTCTATGGATAAAATGGCAACTACCCTAGTTGCATTCAAGTAAATTTCTGAATTTATTCTTGCTAGTCGTCGTATGATTATTCAACGTTAGTATTCTAAAGATTTATAAAACCCTCGGATTGTGTTATGAACACATCCTCCTCTAAATACCCATTTAGAAAGGTGGTTTTGACAACCCTTTGCCATATTTCATAATCATAAAATGTGGTATTTTCTAACATTGTTCACAAATATGTATCAAATACTCATGACAGGATAATTCACAACAAGGCCATGTCAATGTCATACATATTCAACAAGGAATATGTTGGTGTCACACAACCAACTTCCTTGATCTTTACTTATTAGGGATTTGTTCCTATTTTAGTGTCCAACACCTTCTCTTTCGAGCCTAGTTCTATCCTTAACAATTAAGATAGATACTTGCTTCTTAGTGCTCCCTCTCACTTCAATAATTTCTACTTGATGAAGACTTATCTTCATATAAATTCCTAGTTAATCCTTCACAAGGACGAACTTTATAGTGGTATTTGGTCAATCAAAATTTCTCATAAATTAATTTACCAATTTTACATTGTCATGTGCTTAACAACTTAAGTGTTTTGATGACAAGTGTTTAGCTTGAGCAATAAGACTTTTGAATCGTGGATGCATAGAAGACATTATCAAAACATATTTTGATTAAGTACTACTTCTATTCATATTTTTCACAAGAATTCATACATAGGTATGTTACGATTCAAGATGTTAATCTTATAGTTGCATTGGACGATTCCTATCGTGTTCTATGGAATAGAAGGATTCCTATGGATCTAGTCCACAACCTATGATACGGTTCATTTCAGAAAGAAATTCTATTTGTCGTAAGTAATGGTGGCTTAGTGGAGACTCGTGCTACAATCGAATTGATATCATATATGTGTAGGAGCGATAATAAAGAACAACATAAAACAATGAAATAGTGGGAAAAACAAACATTCATCGTTATATAATTAAAACATTTAAGAATGTTTTAGCATTTATATAGTGACCTCTACCCAACTATTATAAATGATCCCGAGATCCAAATTCATATCAACTCGGGCACGGTGAGCCGATTCATCCCTTATAAATATAACTCGGTGGATTAACTCTTTAATCGATTCTACTTCTATAACTCTCGGTTGATAAAATTACTCTAATATTTATCTTTAGCCCGGAACACATGCGACTACGGTCACGAATACCTCTGTTGAGCTCAATCCAAATTTCGATGTAATAACATTTTATTACCCACTTACCCAACGTAACAAGGTTTGTATTATGGTGAAGCCGGATTAACTCCCTTATGAAATTGGGATTCATGGTTTCTACTATTTGGGAAGGCTAAATCTTAATTATTAATATAGCGAGAGGCCATGTCAATTTATTATCTATCACGTTTTAAGTGAACTAAATCGGTGAACTACGATAATTATAATTGACACGGTCGATAACTCGATAAAAAAATATGCATGTGTAGTTATGGCGATTTAGCTATGCATGCAAACATATAAAACAAATGCAAGGCAAAAACAATAAAATCCTAGTATGGCCTTCCTAAAATAGTAAATCAAATAAACTATTTTATAAATTTGGAAACCAACTCCTTTGGTCACTTGAACTTCAAATGGCACGCACTCCAAAGCAACATTGTCTTTGATGGACCGCCTTCTCGAATGGCACCGTCTCCAAGGAATTCCGGAATAAATAAATTACATAGCTTTTCTACTTTATACAATATAAAATAAAACTAAACTAAATAAAATAAAAGTGATACAAGATCACATTAATTATAACCGAATTTGATATCGCCATTCATTCCGGGAAATACCAATTAAAACTAAGGCCATACTAAGTACAAATTACATAATTCAAAATTTATATAAAACAAAATATGACAATCATACTAAAATGCAGCATTAATATATGTATGAAACATGCCATGTGGAATGCCAAATCGCCCTATTTAAGCAAATATCGTATATTCGTTCCGGTTTTATGGATTAGTGTGACATTTAACCTTTTAAGATCACACAATATTACATAAATCAAATCTATGTCCAAGTTAATTACACTAATCTTCTTAGGACTCAAAATTTAGTCTTCACTAAACATTTGACAATAAGTCAACTAGATATTATATAATTGCTCTTTAATCACTATTATTCATAATAATAAGGAAATAATTCTCATTAAGAATGTTCTCATTTGCCAAGACATTGTTCAGCAGTACTCAAGAAAGGGAGTCTCCCCTAGATGTCTCTTTAAGATTGATCTTCAAAAGGCTTATGACAGTGTTGAATGGGATTTTGTTGAGCAAATGTTCCATGGACTAAATTTTCCATCACATTTTACTCAGTTGGTTATGGTGTGTGTCAAGTCTACTTCTTTTACTTTGTCCTTAAATGGAAGCAATTTTGGATATTTCAAGGGGTAAAGAGGACTTAGACAAGGAGACCCTATATCTCCTTTGATCTTTACCATGTGCATGGAGTATTTGACAAGATTGATCAAATTTGCTACTGAAAAATGGCCATTCCAATATCATCCTTTATGCAAGGCCCTCAAGCTAACACACTTGATGTTTGCAGATGATCTGCTTTTATTTTGCAAAGGGAATGCTGCCCCTGTCATGCTTCTCATGAGAGCTTTCTCCTCCTTTTCTGCAGCAACTGGACTCAATATGAATAATACCAACTCAGAAATATTTTTTAATGGTATGGATGAGGTCCTAAAAGAGGATATCAAGAGGGTCACTGGTTTCTGTGAGGGCCAGATGCCATTTAGATACTTGGGAGTTCCCATCCAAGTTGGAAGACTGACAAAGAAGGAATGCAATAGTTTAACAGAAAAAATGGTTGGAAGAATTAGAAGCCTTGGTGCCAAAAAACTTTCATATGCTGGTAGGCTTACCCTTATAAACTCTGTGCTTAATACTCTCTACAATTACTGGGCTTCCATGTTTATCATTCCAAAGTGTGTCATTAAGAGAATTGAAGTAATCTGTAGAAACTATCTCCGGGATGGTAGCTCTGAATATCATAGAGTTCCCTTGGTTGCCTAGGACAAGGTTACTTTGCCAAAACCTGAAGGAGGTCTAGGAATAAAGAAAGCTGAGCTGTGGAATGTTGCCACAGTTGGTAAACTGGTGGACTGGGTCTATTCAAAAGCAGATAGATTATGGATTAGATGGATCAATCAAATATACATCAAAAATCAGCACTGGCATAGCTATAAGCCGCCTGCAACTGCCCCTTAGTCCTGGAAAAATGTGTGTAAAGTGAAAGAGTTACTGAAAGATGGATATGTTGATGATACCTCGACTGCTCAGACTCATGGATACTCAATTAGAGGAGGATATGACTAGCTGGTCAAGCCTCATCTTGCGCAGAGTTGGACTAAGCTAGTCTGGAATAACTGGAATACTTCTAAGCACTCACTGATTACCTGGACTACTCTCTGAGGAGGACTGAATATCAAAGATAAACTGTTTAAAATTGGTTGCAACAATGATGATCACTGTTGTTGTTGTGATAGCATGCCTGAAACTAGAGAACATCTTTTTATCTACTGTCCTTATAGCTGCAGGATCAGAATTAAGCTAGAATAATGGCTTGGCAGACCTATGCCTGCTGTCAATGACATGGTAGAAGGTAATACAGGCACTGTTCAGTGGAAGATTATGGCAATTGTGATGAATGCTTACTGCTACAATATCTGGTTGCAGAGGAACAATGCAAGGATCAATAACTTCCTTATCAGACCAGAAACTGTTGCCAAACAGATTGAAGAAGAAGCTAGAAGACGTATCAAGTTCAAAGCTGGTCCAAACATGGATCAAGTTAGTCTAGCTATGATTAGGAATATTGGACTGTAATAGTTTCTATAGTTTGGTGGCTTTTTGGGATCCTCTTAACTTATTTCACAAATAAATTGCATAAATCATAATTTTAACCCATTAATTCCAAATTAATTATAAAAAATATGCAATAAATCAAAATTTAAATTTTGAAAAAACGTAATAAGTTTCTAGAACCTGGAAATGGCAAAAGTTTAAGCTCAAAATCGAATTTACACTTATGACTATTAAAGTTGCTATTTATCAATTTATATCCCATAAAAATTAATAACTATCCAAATTAAACGAAATTTGACATACAACTTTAGATCTGATGTTCATATCACATATACAACAATGAGAGAAATTTTCAAGCCATAAAATTTAATTTAGCTATTTTTGGCTAAAATAGTCACTATTTATTCGATTTTTACATCTAAAAAACTTAAATCATTTGATCTAAAAATTTACATACAGTGTGTAAATATGTGACAACATACTAAATTTTCATAGGTAGGAACAAAGTCTAACCATTTTTAACATAAATACCTCTATTTAATCGACTTTTAAATTGTAAAAATCATAAATCATGCTATATAAAACCATTTTATATGAAAATTTACATAAAAATTGTAAAATATGCATGTGAGGTCGTGTAAAAATTTCAAGGTCAGAATCATAATCTAACTATTTTTATCATTTTTAATGTCATTTTATCCAATAAAAAGTAATAAAATACTAATAATTATATTAAAGAGCAATAAAAATACCATAAATCATCAAAATGACCTAAAATCAATTTAGGACCAGAAAGTTAATCATGCAAAATTTTCGTGGCATTTATCTTCATAAATCCTAATTAACAAGTTTTATTTGTTAACTAATTAACTTAGAAAAACAAACCCGATTTTGCATGCAACAACCATGTTGCTCTGATACCACTTGTTGGGATTCATTAATCTCATTAGTTTACATATTGAATATGTGAATAATTAATTTAGTCATAAAATTAATTTAAAATCTTATGAATGCAAAACAAATACAAGAGTAAAGAAAAATCGGTTCATTACATTTGTAGTTTCGGCAATATGGGCACTAGTAAGGTCTTCTACCTTACTTAGTTCTTGAGATTTCCTAATGGATGAACAAGATTCAAGAGTAGAATCTCTCCCCAAGGATTTGCACCAAGGTAATCCCTCTTAATACTTTTATTAATTTGTTACTATAAATTAGTAGAAGTACCCTAAAATTAACAACTAATATTATTGTGTAGTACTACTAGTAATGGGAATAATATTAGAGATATATGAGTTATTCTTTCATATTAGTTCTTTACAAGATCTAGAGAGAATGTAGAAAATTATCAATATAATTATGTTGTAAGAATGAATGAATTGTAGAGAACAATTCACAATATGATGAGAGAGGAAGGGGGTCACGGTTCCAAAGGGTGTATGGGGAGCACACTCTCTTTTTAAAACACCCTTTTTCTCTTATCTAAGTATAGGGTAGGGTGTTGTTCTTGTTATATGCAAAAGGCACATCATTATGTCCTTAAGCATGCCAATAAAATAATTGAGAAAACAACACCCACTATCACACCCTATATTTCGGTTTTACCTCATAATAGGTGTAGATACCCAGTATCTGCACCTCCCAAAAACCACCCGATGATGATCGGACTATAACGTATTTTTGATCTACGTGTGTGGATTGGCTATACACGAGACGGTTTAATGCACTACTCGAATATGAAAAATGATTTCAAAAGTTTTCTAACTTCATTTGCATTAAAATAACACTATTTAGAGTTAAAACCGTCTTCGGACCCAAACCGACTCAAAAACCTGCAACTCGAGTCAACCTGAGTCAACCCGAGTCAACCCAAATCTCGAATGTCAAAAATAATGTCATGAATGTCTTCATCATGTTATTTCCATTAAAATGACCCTATTTAGAGTCTAAACCGACACCGAGCCAAAAACCGACTAGAAATTCAAATACCGACTCACACGGGTCAAACCCGAGTCAAGCACACAAAACACCTACTTCAGGTAACACCCAAAATCATCTTATTAGATGCCCATATTGTTACACGACATCTTATATGAATGCCACATATCAAACCAACCAAACAATGGATGGAGAATTGGCCACGTCCAAATTGAAAAGGACAGGGCACCCCATTGCATAGCAGGCTCGCTCGCGCCTCAATGGGGTGTCTCCTTAGCCTCCAAGCAAACTCAACCGACCTACCTCCCCACATTTCTCTATAAATACCCACCATCACACACCATAATATTCACGCGAGCGTCCGCCCCCTCACCTCTCCCTTAAACTTCTAGACTCGACTTCCTAAGTCAAAAAATCGACACGTGTTTACGACCTACCGATCGTAAACACAAGTCTTACACATATTGTTTGGTACCGTCGCCGTGCATTCGATCGACCCATTTGACCAACTCAATTCATCAATCAACATGTTTTAATTAACATATTTCCAACATATTTTCAAAACAAAATCCTTTTTTAAGGCACTCTTTTAAACTTCTTTGATCGTGAGTAGTCACAACGAGAAAACCGTCTCTAAAGTCGTCTACCACGCAAACATCAATACACTTAAGTTTAAGGGTGTAAACAACTCACTTATTTCATGTCTCTACTGTTTTTATGAGTTTATAAGCATGAACGATGCACAACACGATTCATACATAGGTTGGACGAGCCAAAACCGAGTTTTGGCCCGAGACAGAATCTTCTTGCTATGCATGGAAGCTGGCGCTTCTTGTGGGTGTCCGGGTCAGACTCATTCGTGCTTGTTCTCGTCTTTCCTTCAACACTTTCTTTTATTTTTACTTCTTTCCTTTTACGGTTTTTACCATTTCAAATGTTTCAATTCATTTTTATGATACATATTTTGACCATTAAAAATCATCCTTGGTTCTTTATACCATGACGGTTAAATCCGTGACTCGGTGATATTATTTGGTTAATTACATTTTAATGGGTATTTTAACACCCTTTTCTTTTATTTACCATTTTTCTCATTTATTTACATTTGTAAACATATTAGTCATAATTCATAATCATCCTTGGTTCTTTATACCATGTCGGTTTAATCCGAGTACGATGATTAACATGATTAATTACAAAGAAATTAACTTAACATGATTAGTTCAAATCAAACATTTTACATTTTTATTTGTAAACTATGCTTTTGAAACTTGCAAATTCGACAACGAATATTACTAACATAATAGTAATTATTCCGAGTTATGCAAATCATGCTTGCAAACATTGATCACAAATACGGTTTTAAATAACCTTTTCAACAACGTTTTAAACAATCTTTTTTTTTACAACTAGGAGACGCCCTTTTGGCTCGCCCCATGGCTCGCGCCACAAGAGGCTCATGTTTTCATATTTTAAAATTTGCGCAGAGCCCCTTACCTCGCCAATAGGCTCGCGCCCAAAGGGGCTTCCTGGCACTGTTCTGTCCTGTTTTGGTACTTGTCTGGGACAATCCCGACGACGGTTAACCCGTATACATGACGGTTCAGATTGGCAAGTTTACGTGTTTTTACACTTTGTCGTTTGACACCCTTTTTCAAATAAATGGATCGTGTTAAGCATCAAAATTCGAATTTGGTAAATAGATATTTAATTTACGTTTTCACATGTAAATCAATCTAAATCCAACTCGACGTCAATTACTTGATATTTGGATTAACAAACCGACATAGAAAGCTCTTAAATGTTAGGTTAAACTTTTGGATGTGCATTCATGCATTTACACCGTTTTATCAACTCTTACACTTAAACAACCACGATCGATCAGTAGAGGCCGCTAACGCGGGCGGGATTGGGTGTCCGATTAAAGGAGTTCCCAATATGCACCCTCACCCCTTACTCAGAACCTTTGGATAGTGGATGGCCTTATCCAGGGCGTACGAGAGTCATTTTAGACATAGAATGCTAAAAGGGGGACGAGTCCTTATCTTTAGTACCTATGTCAAACACTGCTTTGTGCTTCGTTTGACCGAGGTATAAAGTGGATTTCGAACAGGTTCCAGGCGTCCCACAAATGCTTGGTGGCGTCTCGGAACATGTCTAATCGTTTCGAGACTTTTACCGAGACGAAACCGGCCGATATAAAGGGATCCGGTCGAAAGCATTTTAACGCCGCCGAGCGTGGTTTTCAAAAGACCGCTGCATGTCCACAGATTGGCTTGGCGTGTAGGTGGCCCGTGACCGCAGATCGATAGGTGGCCTAAATCCACAGACCGGCCTGTGCCCATGTCCACAATAGGTGACCTCCATTTTAACTTTGTCAATTGTCAATTTGTGTAGTGTGACATATTGGACATGTTACTAGACATGTTACTTAATAATGCATTTTTAACTTATTAAAAACCATTATATAAATAAAATAAATCACATACAAAAATTAACTAGGAATTCACAATTACAAGTACTTAAAATGAGTCATAGAATTATAAAATACAACTACTTATATTTATAATAAATCATTCATTCTTATTTAATTGTTTCATAAACAATAATAAAATCTAAGTAATAAAACAATTTAATTACTTAGTACGAATCTTATTTAATCGAATTACAATAAGATATGTATTTTCACTCACAAAATCATCCAATCAATTTTAAGGAATTAATTAAATTGTATCAACATACAATTAATTAATTAATCAATTAAGAGTGTTACCCTAGAGGTATGACCTCAAGGGATCAACTGATCACCACCGTCATACGACAATAATGTCAAACTCTAGTCAGCCAATCATCACCGATTAATGTGGATCCGTTGACAATAAAATATTACTCTCCCTCATGTATTCTTAATATGAGATTTAAACATGTGATCGCATTATTGTCGAGGACACACACTCCAACAGCTATCGAGGCGGGCGGGATTAGGTGTTCGATCCAAAGAGCTTCCTAATACGTACCCTCACCCCTTACTCCAGATCTCTGTGAACATCCGTGTTCATTGGCATCCACGAGAGTCATTCTAGACATAGAATGCTAAGGATAACGAGTGCTTAGTGTCTATGTCATTACTTTGTGTCTTGACATGACGCGAAGTATTCGAACGGTTTCCAATTTTCCACAATAAATTTGTGGCGACTCCAAAAATACAAACGCTTGTTTTCCCAAGCGACCCCGTGGGCCTCCCGTGTCCACAATATCACATCCCTCCTCCGTAGAAGCAAAGTTACGTCCCCGTAACCGCAATCATTAATGACAACAACATTCAAACAAGACAAACAAAACTCCTGAAAGAAATATACTATATTTATTTTAATTTACCCCACACTGTAATATCTCTCGAGGTAACCGGTTCAAAACTGGAAGGGCCAAGGTACGAATTAGGCGAGCTTTCCTAACGGTACTAAGAGGGGATCCTAACATTTTCTACCTGGGGTTTATTTTATTTTGACACAACCTAAGTTCATTATTATTCATTGGTTAAGCCTGACGATCGTTTTGCTCTGATACCACTTTGTTACACCCCCATTTATTTAGGAGCCTTGGCTAGACATTCCCAAGTAAATGAGAGCGTTACCATCTCGGTTTCCCGAGGTAGTGAATAACAAAGTCCAACTGACCAAAGTACTTTAAATTAAAACTTAATGATTACATGTTTATTACAATTTAACCAACTAAAACTTAATATAAAATAATTACAACTCGCAGCGGAAACAAATAAAGTGATCTCATAATCTATGTGGTCTAGACTTCTAGGTAGATTGGTCAAGTTCTCATGCATCCCATATCTCCCAAGTCAGCTAATCTTTAGTACATGTCAAATATGCTCCCCATTATGGTTCATCGTTGGTGTTCACGAATACACTGTCAACCATGAGGTTGAGCAGGAATAACCAACAACAAGTCAAAGTGAATTGATATGATATATAATGCCAATACAACTGAGCTCATCACCCGAAACACCCATTCCTCCCACCAATCCCTGGCCCGGGGTATCCATCATTCCAACCGAAGTTAAAGTATCCACCATCTCAACCGAAGTTGAGGTATCCACCATCCTAGTTTAACACTGAGGTATCCAACACAATTGCCATGCTAAATAATAAGAATTTTCATCCCAGAACGAGTCTGAGGTATCCAATAATTACGATATGAATAAACCAATAACCAAATTATAAACCAATGACATATACTTCACATCTGATAATTCATCCAATGGCAATTAACCACACAGTCTCACAATTCCTCTTATCAATTAAATAGTAAGACAAGTTAAGTAGTTATCCTACCTGACAAGCAAATCTAATCAAGCAGCTCAAAGCGATCCAAATAATAAATCAATCCAAACCCGATTATAATTTCTTCACAATCGTCACCTAATCAAAATATTATAATTCTTCCATCAATTATTATTTATTACTTCCCATGATTGTTTATAAATTATATTGATTCTTTAAATTAATTATTTATCATAATTATTAAAGGTTTACGATGCTTAAAAACCCGATTCAAATATAACCCGAGTCACCCGAATAACCAATTAAAACCTGTCACACAAAACACCAACAATACCCCATCTACACAGTTTTACAACTGTGTCCACACCCCCCATAAACACACCAAAAACCGGCACCACAGACCACCACGACCACCACCCAACCCCAACACCACCAGCTACACCACCACCAGCAACCCATAAACTTACGCCCTACACAGCCCATTCACAACTCGACACAACCAAACAAAACTACCTACTCGACATACCCCCAAAACCCGACCACAAACACCGCCTAGCCTACCACCTATAACCACCACACAATTCTCCAATCCTCCCTCGACAAAAGCCACCCAACACGCCCTAGGTCAGGCCAGAGCAAGCACCACAAACCCCCTCGAAAATAACCCCCTCAAAGCAAGGGTAGAACCCCTGTTCTCCCCTGTTTACCGCCACCACCAACACCAACCGCCACCTGCCACCACTCTGATGCCACCAATGCGGTCGAATCAACCACCCCAACAAAACCCCTCTATACCCAGGTCACAACATGGCCAATTAGTGGTTCAATTTAAGGTTCAAACCCCAAAATCCCCAAACCCGTATAAGCCAACTCGCCACTTTTAACCGCCCCAAAAACCACCCCAGCACGGTCAACGACGGTCAACGAAGGTCAAGTCGGAGTCACGGTGGTCTAGGGTTGCTTTAGGTCAAAATCACGAGTCCAATGTTGGTCTATAGGGTGATGTACGATGGATGTAATATACACGGTTATAAGCTATAAAACGAATTCAAATAAATTTAAGACGGTTTTACCGTTTATCGTTTAATTACCTCCTCCGTCTCCAAAAGCTCTTTCTTCTATTTTTATGATTTATTTTTCAGAATTAAGATGGTATTTATAGTCTAACATTAGAGAGTATGTGAGGCCATTTAGGAAATTAATACAATTACCTTATTCTAATTACTATAGGAATTACCATTAATATTATTACCATTATATTATTATTATTATGTAATATATTAGTCTTGCCATAAATAGGATTTCCTCATACTATCTTTACTAATTTATTATTGCCATAACTTTATTATTATTATTGATATAATTGTTATTACCTTTATATAATGTCATTTCCATATTATTATTATTATTATTATTATTATTATTATTATTATTATTATTATTATTATTATTATTATTATTATTATTATTATTATTATTATTATTATTATTATTATTATTATTATTATTATTATTATTATTATTATTATTATTATTATTATTATTATTATTATTATTATTATTATTATTATTATTATTATTATTATTATTATTATTATTATTATTATTATTATTATTATTATTATTATTATTATTATTATTATTATTATTATTATTATTATTATTATTATTATTATTATTATTATTATTATTATTGTTGTTATTATTGTTGTTATTATTGTTGTTATTATTGTTGTTATTATTGTTATTATTATTGTTATTATTATTATTATTATTATTATTATATTATTATTATTATTATTATTATTATTATTATTATTATTATTATCATTATTATTATTATTATTATTATTATTATTATTATTATTATTATCATTATTATCATTATTGTCATTGTTATTGTCATTGTTATTATTATTGTTATTATTATTGTTATTATTATTGTTATTATTATTGTTATTATTATTATTATCATTTTTATCATTTTTATTATCATTATTATTATTATTATTATCATTATTATTATCATTATTATTATTATCATTATTATTATTATTATTATTATTATTATTATTCTTATTATTATTATTATTATTATTATTATTATTATTATTATTATTATTATTATTATTATTATTATTACTATTATTACTACTATTATTATTACTACTATTACTATTATTACTATTATTACTATTACTATTATTACTATTATTATTATTATTATTATTATTTTTATTATTATTATTATTATTATTATTATTATTATTATTATTATTATTATTATTATTATTATTATTATTATTATTATTATTATTATTATTATTATTATTATTACTACTACTACTACTACTACTTCACGATACAAATCCCGATCACACTCATACTAGATTAATAGATCTCGGTCCACATAACTATGGCACATGGCCCAAAGCTCAATTATTAGCTAAGCCCAATTCCCGACTTGGATACTTAATTTATTATTTAATTAACGTCTTATTCGCAATTATTATTAGAAATGCCATTAATTAATTATTAAATTACTCTCACAAATCATTATCAAAATACGGGGTATTACATCCAAGGAAACTCCTCACTCCTTTAACATTAACAGGAGGAGATAATTGCTTAATCACTTGCACTTTTGCTTTATCGACCTCGATGCTTCTATTAGAAACTAAGTGCCCTAAGACATCTCCCTCGTTGACCATAAAGTGGCACTTCTCCCAGTAAAGCACAAGATTAACCTTAATGCAGCGCTACAACACTTTATCAAGGTTAGACAAACAGTTATCAAAATCACTCCCATAGACGCTGAAATCATCCATAAAGACCTCCATAATAAACTCTATATACTCGAAAAATATCATGCACATTTGAAAGGTAGCTGGGGCATTGCATAAACCAAAAGGCACACTACGATAAGCAAAAACACCCTGAGGACAAGTAAAAGTAATCTTTTCCTGATCATCCAGATGAATATGGATCTGAAAGAGCCCTGAGTATCCATCTAAATAACAAAAAAACTTATGAGAGGCTAACCTTTCTACCATCTGATCAATAACAGGAAGAGGGAAATGATCCTTCTTTGTGGCGGCATTCAGCTGTCTATAGTCTATGCACATCCGCCAACCAGTCACAACTCTAGTAGGTATGAACTCATTTTTATCATTCTTAATCATGGTAGTTCCTCCTTTCATAGAAACTACCAGGACTGGACTCACCCATTTAGAATGACCAACATAATAGATAATAACCGCATCAAGTAGCTTCATTACCTCAGCCATCACAACATCCTGCATCCTGTAAATCAGCCTACGCTGACCTTGTCTGCAAGGCTTGTGATCTTCTTCTAGCTCAATCATGTGTATAAAAATATCAGGGTTGATGCCCTGTATATCATCCAACGAATAACTCATCCCTTTCCTGTTTTTCTTAAGAATAGATAACAAAGCAGTTAGCTGCTTATTGTCAAGCTTGGCACTAACAATGACTGGATACTGCTCATCTAAAAATGCATATTTAAGATGCGAAGGAAGAGCCTTACGCTCAGGTACCTTTACCTCAATAGAGCAAGAAGTGTTTACTAACTATTTTACCTTCTCTCCTTCTGCGTTGGTGAGTTCACGCTCATCTATCGCAGCATCAAGCAGATCCAACACAGCGTCATTATTCTCCGGGTTATCTGCACACTCATCTAGAAACATCAAAGCTTCCAGTGGATCCCTTATCAAGGAATCCGACCAGACCTCATAAACAAACTCATCAATAATATCAACTGAATATCAAGTATCCTCTATCATTGGTCTAGCAAGTGTACCAGGCAAACTGAAAGTGATAGCGTCATCCCCCACCGCAAGAGTCAAACATCGTTGTTTGACATCTATATTGGCCCCGACTGTACACAAGAATGGTCTTCCCCATATAATCGGGGTCCGGGCATCCTCAGCTATGTCTAAGACAATAAAATCTACTGGAATAAATAACTTGCCTACCTTGACAAGCACGTCTTAAGGTGACCCATATTAAGTTTCTTGCAAACAGAGTAAGGCATGACATTGACACTGGCTCCTAAATCACAAAGAGCCTTTTCTATCACTTCATTTCCTAATATACAGGTAATAGAAAAACTACTTGGATCTTTCAATTTAGGCGGAGCTTTATTACGAATTAAATTGCTAGACTCTACCATGAAGGCAACAGTCTGAAATTCACTAAGCTCTCTCTTACGCGTCGAAATATATTACATAAATTTCGCATAAGAAGGTACCAGGGTAATTAGTTCGGTAAAAGGAACGGTTACCTGAAGGTTCTTAACCACCTCCACAAACTTACCGTACTATCGCTCAACCTTATCATCTTTTTGACGACCCGGATAAGGAATTCTGGTAACAGTAAGCGGGTCTGCGACTTTCTCTTTACCTTTGTCTAAACTTGACATCTCCGCAGCAGGGGAAGACGATCCATCAGCGTGTTTAGACTTCGAAACAGCATCTTCACTATTGCATGTGTTCGATCGAGTACTTTTACCACTCGATCGAGCACCTTTATCGTGGGATTTGGTCGATCGAGGAGAATTACTTGCTTAATCGAAGGCACCAATTTCGGCTATGCTCGATCAAGTACTTTTATCACTTGATCGAGAGGTTTCAGAGGAAGAACTTCTCGATCAAGTACCCAATTCACTCGATCGAGCACTTTAACAAGGTTCAGCAGCATTTTCGTCAAAATTCACTTCCAAAACAGTTTCCGGACATTCATCAACAGGTAGACCTGCATTTTCGGTATTATGGGTCTGTCGTAAGTAAGATCACTTCGAAGAATTTTTTTTAGGTGAAATGTGAGTAATATTATAACTGAACAAATAATTACATACCTAGCCACGATAATTCGCTTTACAAAACACAACAAAAACTATAGAGCCAATGCCCCAAGAAAACTACATGCCTATCAGATTGAGCCAATTCATGGCTTGGTGATCTACATCATGTCCAAGCTTGAAGGAAATTCGTCTTTTTCCTTCCTCTTTGATGCTCTTTAAAACTAGGTCTGGCCTGAGTATCCTCCCGTTCACTCGAGCATTGTTTCTTTGGAGCCAAGTATGATAGAAACGGGCATTCAGGACCATAGCCAAATGAAGAGTCTATCACACCCGAAATACTCGAGGGGGGGGGGGGGGTGAATTGAGTATTTAAAAATTATGCCTACTTTTTATTTTATATCAAAGGTAATTAATTACTTAAAGTTTATTGATTAAACTTTAATTAATTAACTAATTGATTATGAACGAATGAAATGACTGAAACGAAAGATTCAAGGACACACGATATTTGAAGTGGTTCAGCTTCACACGTCGAAGCCTGTGGGGTAATATCCGTATAAAACCCTATAAAATTAGGACTATAACGCAAATTTTATATGTGATTTATTGTCATAAAACGAAAATACAATAAAGAAACGATAAAGCATTAGAAATAACCTCGGGTCCTTTGAGATGTGGCCTAAGAACAGAAATCAAAATAGATTTCCTCCTAATCGATACACCCAAGACCGTTTGAGACTATGCCCTTGTGCTAGAAATGTATTCTCTAATTGCCTTGCAATATTGAGAGAATAGTTGTGTGAGTTTTTGCTAGATGTGAGATCTAGGTTTTTCAGAGGAAAATACTCTTCAAAACCCTAATTTTCTTTTGCAAATGAATTAGGTTTACAAGAAGGAGAGGCTCTCCTTTTTGTCCTTTGCATTCGGCCAAACCGAGCCCTTCATGGGGAAGTGGGCTTCCACTTCCTCTTAATTTTAACTCGTGGTCCGGCTCGTAAAATGCTAAATGTATATGACACGGTTTTATTATAAATCGTCATCGGTTATCGGCTATTAAAATATCAACTAATAACACGGATTAGCTGAAATATTAATACATGTCCGACACAGACGATATTGTATAATTAATTCAATATACATTAATTAAATATAATCTTTTATATTTAATTTACGAATTAACTGCTTAATTCGCCTTAGCCCATTTTATTTAATCCGTATTAAATAAAATATCTCAACATCGCATTTTGACAAATTACTAGTCAAATAACTCGGACTAATCGCTTAGTCAATTTTCGGCATCAACATGATGTATTTTCATACCGTCACATCTCTCAAACGTATCCTATAGGTGTGACTTTTAGGGACCAGTTGATCACCGCCATCTGTATGACAATAACGTCAAACTTATCTAGCAAGCCAACCGTTATTGATAAACGTGGACCAACTGATTATAATACAAAAGTATACCCTTTGATCCTTTTAGAGATTTATAAGTCCTTGCACTAATCGTAAAGGAAACCAGCCCTTAACAAGCTCCCACTTGTCCGTACAAGTGTATGTGCAATGAAGTTATCCGCACTAATCGGAGGACACTTCAACAAACTCCCACTTGTCCGTACAAGTGTATGTGCGATAACCGATTCTCATATTCATTTAAAATTTCTCCCACTCAATGTAAAACAATTTGCAGATCCGGATCTGCAAAGGTCGTATTTTACAATCGATCTGTATCTAGAGTGGTTTCCCCGACTAGAGAGTAACTTAACTGATAAAACGAATTCGTATTTGAGCATGGCCATGCATTTCGATTCTGACTCCTCGAGTGGCCCCGAGAAATATCGAGTACCTGATAAAGGCTGAATATTTCCTTCAACTCGACTCCTTCCGATCTAAGCACAGCATGAAATGACCCAAAAAAAAACTACTTGGCCCTCTGTTACGGATGACCGTGAGAAAGAAACCAAAGTCACCCAAAATCTGCCTTAGTCTCAAGAGACAGTCGATAGTCAAAAGAATCGGCTCTTAGGATCACCATGGAGGTCCTATCCACGACCGGGCACCGAATGTTATAAAACATTTAGGACTCCACGTCGATGTCACAATTGTGTCCTACGAGATATCCGTATAAATCGCCTCTGTGATTGGTCAGTCAACCTTTTGACTTATGGCTCGTTGAACCCACCATCAACCAACGTCACAAAATAATTACCTTGAGTTATCAGCTCACGTGGGCAATTGAGGACCAAAAATATAATGTTTGTTCAGTTCACTTTGTGGTGTTCAAAATTGTCGTACAAATCCACATGAAAAACAAAATATATAAATATCAAAACGATGATGTCGTATAGAGTACAAAAGAGAATGAATCTAATCCATAAAAGAGTACTACAACTTAGGAACACGTTTAATTCCCATGGAATTAACGTGCCCTTCATGCTTATCTTGTCGTAATGGTTTAGTGAGAGGATCTGCTATGTTATCATTAGATGAGCTTTCCGTTGTACATGTCTAGACTTGTTGCTAGACTTTGGCTCCTTGGCTTGGAAGATGGCACCTCTATTGTCGCAATAGATGGTGATCGGGTCATTCGAACTAGGCACTACAGATAGTCCTTGTAAGAATTGACGCATCCATATCGCTTCCTTTGCGCCTTCGGACGCGGCATAGTACTCGGACTCGTCGTAGAATCTCTTTGTAACACTTTGTTTGGAACTCTTCCGGTGACCGCAGCGCCATTAAGAGTAAAAACGAATCCAAACCGAGATTTTGAGTCATCTCGATCCGTTTGGAAGCTAGCATCTGCAGAACGGTTGCGCATAGCTTTTGATCGCCTCCATAAGTCAATGCCCAATCTTTAGTCCTCCGTAGGTACTTAAGAATGTTCTTGACAGACATCCAATGTGATTCACCGGATCTTTGTTGGAATCGACTTGTCATACTCAATGCATATGCCACGTCCGGACGTGTGCATATCATGGTATACATGATTGATCCTATAGCCGAGGCATAAGGAATCCGTGTCATGCGCTATTTCTCTTCCGGTGTCTCTGGTGCCTGAGACTTGCTCAAATGCACCCCTGGAGCCATAGGAAGAAACCCCTTCTTGGAGTTAGTCATCTTTGAATCTCTCTAGGATTTTGTCTATGTAAGACTCTGACCGAGAGATAACATCCGTTGCGATCTATCTCGATAGATACGGATGCCCGCAATTCTTTGTGCCTCACCGGATCTTTCATCCGGAAATGATTTTTCAACCATACTTTCACCGAAGTTAAGAGAGGTATATCATTCCCAATCAGGAGTATGTCATCGACATACAATATTAGGAAGACAATCTTGCTCCCACTCGACTTGATATAAAGACATGGTTCCTCGACCGATCGAGTAAATCCATTTTCTTTAATCACTTGGTCGAAGCGATGATTCCAACTCCGAGATGCTTGCTTAAGTCCATAAATGGAACGCTTAAGCTTGCATACTTTCTTAGGATGTTCTGGATCGATGAAACCTTCGGGTTGTACCATGTACAACTCTTCCTCCAAATAACCGTTTAAGAAGGCGGTTTTCACATCCATCTGCCAAATTTCATAGTCATGAAAAACGGCGATCGCTAAGATGATCCGAATGGAACGCAACATGACTACGGGTGCAAAAATTTCATCGTAGTGCAAACCTGGCACTTGGGTGAAACCTTTAGCAACTAGTCGTGCTTTATAGATATCTTGTTGACCTTCCACAGAATGCTTTATCTTGTAAAGCCATTTGCATTGAAGGGGACGAACCTTAGCAGGTAAGTCAACAAGATCCCATACGTTGTTCTCATACATAGAGTCCATCTCGGATTGCATGGCCTCAAGCCATAGCTTTGAGTCAGAACTAGTCATGGCACCTTTATAGGTTGCGGGTTCACTACTCGTTAAGAGTAGAATGTCATCTATGTCATGTTCCTCGACCATACCAATGTATCGTCCGGAGGAATAGAGACTCTTCCCGACCTTCTAGGTTCCTCAGAATATTCACGCAGCCGGGATTGAAGGAATTGATTCCTCCAATGGTTGCTCGGTATTTGGTTCTGGAATCTCCGACAGGTCGAAGGTTCTATCACTCTTTGCATTCTCGAGAAATTCCTTCTCTAAGAATGTCGCACTAGCCGCAACAAAAACACGTTGTTCGGTTGGCGAATAAAAGTAATGACCAAGTGTTCCTTTAGGATAACCTATAAAGTATGTCTTGACCGATCGCGGGCCGAGCTTATCCTCGTGTCTCCACTTGACATAAGCCTCGCAGCCCCAAACCCGTATAAAGGACAAGTTAGGGACCGTTCCCTTCCATAGTTCATATGGAGTCTTGTCAACAGCTTTAGACGGACTTCGGTTAAGTATTAGAGCAACTGACAGAAGAGCATAACCCCACAATGAGTCAGGCAACACGGTGTGACTCATCATGGATCGAACCATATCAAGTAGTGTTCGATTTCTCCGTTCGAACACACCATTCAAATGAGGTGTTCCAGGTGGAGTTAACTGTAGGGCAATCCCACAGTCCTTAAGGTGTTGATCAAACTCGTGAGAAAGATACTCGCCACCACGGTCTGAGCGCAGTGTTTTAATCTTTCCGCCCGATGAGGTTCATTCCCGATTCTGGTATTCCTTGAATTTCTCAAAGGATTCACTTTTGTGCTTCATTAAGTAGACTTAGCCATATCTACTTAAATCGTCCGTGAAAGTGATAAAATACCTATAGCCTTCTCGTGCGGTGATTGACATAGGTCCACACACATCCGTATGTATGAGTCTTAATAGGTCAGCAGCGCGCATTTCAACACCTTTGAAGGAAATTCGAGTCATCTTACCGATGAGACATGATTCACACGTGCCAAATGATTGAAAATCAAAGGCCGAGATAGCTCCCTTCTTTATGAGTTGTTTAACGCGTTTCTCATTAATGTGTCCCATACGGCAGTGCCATACGGCAGTGCCATAGATGCTAAAGACTGGTTATGCTAATGGCAGCTGGACTGTGAGTCCTAAAGGATATTCTATCAGGAGTGGTTATGAATGGCTCTCCCCTGATCCTGTTCCTCTTGATTGGCCTGCAATTCTATGGTGTAACTGGAACATTCCTAAGCATTCTATGACTACTTGGCTTAGACTGCATGAGGGTATGAATGTGAAGAGTAAATTAGTGAGATATGGATGTTGTCCGATGATCGTATGCGCTCTGCTCATTTCTGACAAACAAACAGATTGAGCATTTGTTTACTTCCTGTGTGTATGCTACCAAAGTTCAATCTTGCCTAACAAAGTGGTATGGTGGTGGATTTCCTACAGTGACTGGTCTGCTTGTAACTCAGAAAGATAGTATCCAATGGAAGGTAAGGGTAGCCATGTTCAATGCTTTTACTTATTCTATCTGGCATCAACGAAACAATGCAAGAGTGAATGATGTTCTGATGAGGCCTGAACTAGTGGCAGCACGAATAGAGGACGATGTCAAGAGAAGGGTTAAAACGAAGTGTGGTAATGTTGCTGATCAACCAGATTGTGGTTGGCTGCAAATTATGGGAGTGAATTGAATGCTTGTAATGGGATTTGATCCCTGCACCTCTTGTAATATTTTCTTAGCTAATGATATATAATATACTCACATTACACCAAAAAAAAAAAAAAAAAATAAAATATTTCGGTGGTCTGATCTAAAACATAAATTCCGTTCATGGAGACTGCCTTGCCATAAATCATATCGTGTAATGAGAAAATGCAAGAATTATTCTCTATTACAAATGAAAAACCAAGTTTGTCAAGTGCGAAACCGAAATAATGTTTTTCAAAGATGGGTACATAATAGCGATTATATAAAAATAACTCAAATCCGCTAGGAAGCTGGATCACGTATGTTCCCCTCGAGACGGCAGCCACTCGTGCTCCATTCCCGACACGCAGCTCCACCTCACCCTTTACGAGGGGTTCGATGTTTCGGAGCCCCTGCACATGATTACACAGATGAGAACCACAACCAGTATCTAGTACCCAAGTTCCGTAACTTGCGTGGTTAATCTCAAACATATGAATAAAAGTAGAAGAAGAAGAAGACATACCAACAGGTTTAACGCGACCTGCTTTTATGTCCTCATGATAAACAGGACATGTATGCCTCCAATGCCCAGTCTTGTGGCAATGATGGCATTCCATGTTTTCGGTCTTGCTCTTTGTCGCGCCTGATGAGTTACTTGCCTCACCAGGCCAACTCTTACCCGACCCGACTTCTTGAACTTCGGTTTGCCCTCGCTAGGTGCGCTTGAGCTTTGCCCTTACCCTTGCCCTTGTTTGTCACAACGAGAACATCTTGTTTCATGCTCCCACTGAACTTCATGTCCTTCTCGGTCTGTACGAGAAGGGAGTGCAGCTCATGGGGACTTTTCTTCAAATCATTCATATAGTAATTGGCTCTAAAGAGCGCAAAACCATCGTGGAGTGAATGAAGCATGCGGTCAATCACAATGTTCTCGCTGATTTTACAATCAAGCGCCTCCAGTCTCTCGACATTCTCAATCATGCTGAGAATGTGTGGGCTAACCGGTTGGCCCTTTTTCGAGTCTCGCATCAAAGAAGCGAGTGGTATGCTCATAGGTCACGATTCTCGGTGCTTTCGAGAATTCCTTAGTGAGCGTGGTGAAAATCTTGTTTGCACCTTGGGCTATGAAGCGTTTCTGCAAATTGGATTCCATTGCAAAAATGAGTACGTTTTTAATCGCACCCGCTTCCATGACGAAGTCGCTATACGTGGAGACCTCGTTAACTCGAGCCGTGGGGCCTGGGGCTGGCGGGAGGGGCTCGATCGGATACTTGAGATTCCCGTCAGCGGGGCGCATTCCGTAATGCCGCCTCCCATTCCGCGAAGTTTGATACATCATTCTTCAGTCTAGTAGACTGATTCATCTGATTCATAAAGATCCGAAGCCAGGACTCACGGTCCAATTGTTGGGAAATGTGTCCTCAACAACAGTGCGATCATATGATTTAAATATCATTATTAAATCTCATTTTAAAGAATACATTTGGGAAGTATTTTTACTGTCAACTGGTCCACACATATCGGTAATGATTGGTCGACTAGAGTTTGACATTCTTGTCGTGCGACGGTGGTGATCAATTGATCCCCTAGGTCATACCTATAGGGCAACACTCTTAATTGATTATTTAATTAATCGTATAATGTTGCGAGTTAATTAAATTACTTGAAAATTGACGGACGATTTTGGAAGTAAAATTTACGTGTCTCATTTGGATGAGATACGGTCTGAGTAATCAAATTGTATCTTTACTCAGATGAAATTATTGTTTAAGGAAACAATTGAAATTGAATGAATTATTATAAATACAAGTTGTTGTGATTTATAATTGGTAAAATATTTTGGTACAAGTAATTATGAATTACTAAGTCGATTTTTGTATATGACGTATTTTTATTAATACGTTGATTTTTAAATGTGTTAAAAATACATAGCAATTTTATGTGACATATGACATGTAACATATTGACAAATTGACAAAAATAATATGGACTACATATTATTATATGTACCGAAATAATTGAAGAGAATAAACCTTCAATACCTTTGTCCCACACGGTTTGGTGAATGGCAAAAGGCATGGCCTTTTGTTCTTACTTTGATATATATTAACATGCCATAATGATGCTTAATGTATGATATATATCAAGTGGTTTTGGAAAGCAAAAGACTTAATCATTCAATTAAAAGAAAAGCTGAAAACTTAAGTGTTTTAAGTAAGCAAAAGCTCTTACACTTCCTTCTCCTCTCAACCGTGAGATTGAAGAGTCCATAGAGACCATATTTTTGGGTCAATTTTCTTACAAAATTAATATTATCTAGTCTTCATAATATTGGTTTTAATTAAGAGAAAGCTTTGGGTATAAAGCCTTGGGAGAGATCCTATACTTGGGTCTTGGGTGTTTGTTCTTCCATTTAAGGGATAGCTCAAGAACAAAAGAGAAGGAGAACTCTTTTGTACCCATATATACCGATATTGCAATGTATGATTAATTTCTTCCTTACTTTGTTTTAATGTTTGCATGCATAAGATCATTAGTTAATTTTATGACAAATTAATTTTATACATATATGAGTATGTTGTTAGGTATAAAGATCTACCTTCCCTTCAATTGGTATCAGAGCAATGGTTGTTTGCATGCAAATCGGTTATAGTTTTTCCGAGTTATACGATTAACATATAAAACTTGTGAATTTGTGTTATTATGATATATCACGAAATTAATTCATGCATGATAAGTTTCTGGTCCTAAAATGATTTTTAGGATTTTTGGTTAATTTACGGATTTTACTGTTCATATTATATAATATTGGCATTAAAATGTGATTTTTATGATAAAAATGCCATTTTTGGACGAAAATTAGCTAAACTTCGAATTTTCCAGTTCTTTTTGGATATGTTTTCACATATATTATTATTAGATGATCTGGAAATTTTCATAATTTTATGAGTTGTTATGCTCGAAAAATGAATTTTTTATTATTAAATTCGGATTTAAGTGAAAAATAGGTTAATATGAGTTAAATTTCGATTCTGGTCATATAAATTTAGTATGTTGTCACATGCAATTTTACAAGATGTGTGTAAAATAATTGGCTATATTGAAGTCTTTATACATGATTTATGGATTTTTGAAGAAAAATAGCATAAATAGTGACTTAATTAGTGAAAATTGCTAAAACATACTCTATGACTAAGGAAAAACGTCACATGTTGCTCTTTATTATCTTTTTCAGATCTAAAATTGAAAAATTGATGAAAATAATTTTTCTCATGATTTTATGATTATTTTGTTTAAATCGATAAAACCGCAACATTGTTTTTCCGGATATTTTTCGAAATTTTTAACCTAAGTTTTTGAACATTATGAGTGTCATGGTATTTTTTTCCAGAATGTTCATGAGTTTAAATTTCAAATTTTGAATTTATTTGAAATTTTTATGATTTATTTGAAGTTTATAGCTTATTTTATAATTTTAAGTCCATTATGAATAAATATGAGTTAATTATGGTCAAATTATTAGTGAAGACTAAATTTTGAGTCCTAAACAGTTAGGGTAATTAACTTATGCATAAATATGAATTTATGTATATTTGGTGATTGAAAAATGTTGAATCACGCAAATCCGTAAAAACCGAGTAATATATGATATTGGCAAATTTAAAGGCGATTTAGCATAAAATTGGGCATGTTCATACATATTATAATGCTGCATATTTCAATTGTTGAATGTCTTTTATTTATATAATTTTTGAATTATGTAATTTTGCTTAGTATGGCCTTAGTTTTAATTGGTATTACCCGAAATGTATGGGAATATCGATTCGGTTGTAATTTTAATGTGATCTCGTATCACCGTCTTGTAATTTAATAGATTTATTTTATTTTAGTTACAAATGTATAATAGGAATTATGTAATTCATTATGTAATTTTATTCATTCCGGAGTTCCTAAAGACGGAGTTCCTAAAGATGGCGATACATAAAGACGGTGTTACCTCGAGATGCGTGCCACAACCGAAGTTCAAGGGACCAATGGAGTTGGTTTCCGAATATGTAATAGTTAAACAGTTTTCTATTTCTAGGAAGGCCATACTAGGATTTTTATTTTATGTTTTGCATTTTATTTATGTCGCATGCATCGCTAAATCGCCATAACTTAAAACATGCATCATCGTACTAATCGAGTCCTTCGACCGTGTCAATTACAATTATCGTAGTTCACCGCTTTAGTTCACTTAAAACGTGATAGATAATAAATTGACATGACCTCTCGCTAAAACAATCAATTGAGATATAGCCTTACCAAATAGTAGAAACCATGAAAACCTATTTCGTGAGGGAGTGCACTCGGCCACACCGGGGTACAAACCTTGTTACGTAGGGGAAGTGGGTGATGAATGTCAATCCACCGAATTCATGTTGATGAGGGTTTCATCGGCCACACCGTGCCCAAGTTAATGTGGGTTTGGATCATGGACACATTTATTCGAAATTTGGATTGAACTTAACAAAAGTTTTTCGATAAGGGTTTCATCGGCCACACCGTCCCCTTGTTGAATGTGTTTTGGGCTAAAGATAAATGTTAATGTAATTTTATCGACCAAGAGTTCTAAAAGTAGAATCGATTAAAGAGTTAATCCACCGAGTTATATTGATGAAGGTTTCATCGGCCACACCGTGCCTAAGTCGATATGAATTTGGGTCTTGGAATCATTTATCTAGTTGGGTAGAGGTCACTAGAAAAATGCATAAAACTTGTTATCTACAAGTATTATTAAAACGATAAATGTTAAGTTTTCCACTATTCCGTTATCATATTGTTCTATTTCTTTACCACAATTCATATACGATATCATTTCGTTTTTTGATTCAAATCTCCATTAAAACATCGTAACTAAAGACAAATATGATTTTTCTTCTAAAACCTCATATTATCCATTGGAAGGATCTCTTATAAAGAATATAGATAAAAGTTGTTCATTGTCAAACAGGTTTTTGATTCTTGAATAACACATCTACTTACAATGGATTGTTTTTCATGTACTTAAATGAATTAAGTACCTTGAAGCGATAAATTGTTTTGGTAATTAGTTTTGTCAGAATTCGTAATTGACCAAAATAACGCAACCACCTCAATGAAAGTTTTTAAGACTAAAACGAACAAATGAAGAGTGTTCTTCATGAATTCAATTTTGCTTCTCAAAGCAAAGATTCATTGAAATAAGTGGGAGCATTCTCTTAAACCGTTAAGATGAGAAGGAGGTTCAAGAAGTAAAGATTATAATGGAATTGATACAAGGTAATGTTAAAAGTAAAGTTGTTGAGAATGACAATACTAAACCTATCAATCCCGACCGATAAAGTTTCCATTGTCTCAAATGTTGGACACGAGAAGGGAAACTACCCCAAATTATTGAAGAATCAACAAGTTAGTTGTGGGACATCTAATGGGATCTTCTTCTTTAAATGTTTATTTGATTAAACATAAATTTTGCTAGTACCACTTCGTCAATATTAGAAACCAGTGGTGGTTTTCATCATTATGTTTGATACATAGGATGATTAGAATATGACGACTAGCAACAATGAAGTCGAGAGATAGAGTCATTGTGTACTAAATCTAGTTTTTGGGTTTGGAGTTGTACTTAATTGTGACTATTAAGTACAAAAACTCTAAATAAGAATACAAACTTGTTAAGATACAAAGAAGGTTTCACTTTTTGTGACCCTATACACCGCGATTTGATATATGGCTAGCCCATTATCAAGGTGATAATATTCTAAACCAAACTAGAATGATATAGCATGAAGATGATGCAAGACTCAAATTGGTAACCCAAGATTAAACCTTAAATTTTGGAATGATGAACGCAAAGAGTTATCGAGTACTCTTGAAACCATTAGATTGTTAATGGTATATGCGTATCTTGTATTCAAAGCAAGATGTCTCGTGCCTTTTGGTTGAAAAGGAGATCGAGGTTGTAAATCATTGATCCAAAATAGGTTAATCATTTTCTTTTACCAACGATTTAAGTTGATGAGGTAAATAGAGAAATCTTTTGAAGAAGTTCAAAGAGTTCAAGGAATCACGATTTAGTCGTGATGGGATTATCAAAGTGAAGACTTTGATATAAGCCATAAGAAATGTGATATAGTATCACAAATTAATCTCTCTTATCACGCATTATGGAGTAATGTGTGGCTGGATAAGAAATCAAACGCTATTCGATATGGTTTGGACTTCAATCAAGTTACTTTGAGTTACTTGATAGTTTTTGGGGATTTTATCATTTTTGTCTAAATTATTATTCCACTAAATAGAATCATATGAGATATGAAATGGTAAGGGTACCATGTTTGTAAGTTTTCACAAGAAACAAATGCTCATTTTTCCCTATGATAATCACGAGTACACCGGGTTTGTGGCTCGTGAAACTGTCTTTCTAAAATACAAGTTTATTTCTAGAAGACAGAGTGGGAGAAAATTATTCAAGAGCCACAAAGAATGTCATGTCGCAAGAAACAGGTCTTTCTTGGCTACATAAGACGTGTTGTGTAAGACGTTGTTTCTTTAAAAACCTAGGAGGTTAAATTCGTCACTTGTTAAAGATGATGAATTCAAGCTACTTTTAAGAAAGTAAAGAGCTTATAACTTACAAAAGAAATTGTTTGATTCAAGTTGATTACTTCTAGTAAGTAATGAACATATGACTTACATAAGAGTGTTTAAGTCACAACTCAATACAAGGCTTAGAGCCATGAAAATCCGAAACTAAAAGGCTTGATTAGTGACAAAGGGTTTTGCACTAATAAAGAGAGATTTCAAAGCAAGATTGGTAGCAAAGAGTTTTGCACTGGTTGAAATACTTAAGTCTATTTGGATCTTCTTAGGGATTGTGTTTCATTATGAGGATATGAATACAACAAGTGAATCTAAAACTCACTTCTTCAATAGAAGGAATGTATTCAATACATGTCATGAGTTTTATAGATTCTTGCAATCCTAAGACAATGTGAGACTTAAGAGAAGGTCTTAAGTAGGACATCAATGAGTTAAAATCAATGTTTTGATCATGTTATAAAACTTTTCTCGATAAGACGAGAAGTTGTTTTTATACATGAAGTTTAGTGGGAGTTACGGAAATTTTAATTAGTCTTATATGTGGATGACATATTGATCATTGTGAATGATTTAAGACTTTTGGAGTATTATAATACATCTTTAATATCCAGATTTATGAAGATAAATCTACATGATATTAGCGTCAATAAGAAGTCTTATGTTGATAAGATTCATGACTAGTTCAATTAAATTGAACATATTTGATTGATTCCATTAGCTTCCGCTGCCGGATCAATTAAATGAATAATGATGTATAACACTTCATATACTTTGAGTATGATGAATTGTTTTCAAAATCGAATTTAAGTAATCTTTATCATGTAAGCCATGAAGATTACCCTTAAGTGCTTGCAGAAGTATTAAGGAAGTAAAGCAAAGTGTTTATGATGCAATTTTGTGTAAGAGTATTACACAAGTGACAATTGACAATTGAGATTGCGCATGGTTCTGACAAAACCATAATCAAAACACATTATGATGGTTAAGAAACCATTGTGGTTATGATAATTAAGAAGTAGATTTTCTAGAATCGTTCTAGGTAATAAAGAACAATGAGAGATATTTATAACAGAAATTGAGTACACTTGTAATCATGAGATGTGCAAGAAGGATGAGTCCCACATTAATTGTGAAAAAAAAGTAGGAGTTATTCTTAGGCTAGAGGGCCTATGTCTTGATTGGATCTCGACACGTACTCAGAAAGTTTTGTAATGCAAATGTATACATTACAAAGGAAAACGAGTATGTAGTAAGGTTGAGTAAGGTACAAGAAGTTGATAAAACCTACTAACCAAAGCCTTCTCAAAGGCTAAACATGATGAGTCATGTCATTTCAATTGAGTTGAAATAAACAACTACGTACAAGATCAAATTAGATTATAGAATATGAAATAGTAATCAGGCATTAACTATTCATATGTGATAATCGCATTTGTCGTTCGAGTTTTTCTTTAAAAACTCCTTTTATACTTTGTTACATCCAAACGGGTTGTAGAGACAATTGAACCCCGTTAAAGTGAACACGGATTAACATTGTATTCGCCCATAGTCACTTGTATGAGGTGACGTCTCGAAGTGACTAGAGTGTGATGCGATTGATGGCAAGTTCAAGTGCCATAGAGTCATGTGAGATGACTAGTCGATCACATAGGCAGACTGTTAGGAACATTTTGTCGGGCCTAATGACCGCTTATAGAGTTCTGGCAAATTTATATAGCCTGGTCGTGGCGAGAGCTGCTATAGTATTCAAATGAGTCGATTCTTTTGACTAAAGACTATTCTCCTAAGATGGATCAGTTTCAGATTAACTTTGATTTGTGTTACTACGACCTTCGTAAATGGGGTCAAATGGGCATATTTTGGGTTATGATGGCTGTGGCTAGTCGAAGGGAATGAGTGCGATAGGAATTGTCCACCCCTTTGTCAGGGTTATAACAATATCTCAGGGCCACTCGAGGAGTAATGAACTGGAAATGCGTGGCCACGCTCGGAATGTATCCATGGTGGATAAATCCGGTCAATCAGTTATTCTCCAGATCGAGGAAACCACTCACGATATGATCACTTGCAAGTACGACCTGAAAGACACCTTGCATTGAGTGGGAGATAGTAATAGGACAAGAGAATTGGTGACGCACACTTGTCGAGGACAAGTGGGAGATTGTTGGGAAATGTGTCCTCAACAACAGTGCGATCATATGATTTAAATATCATTATTAAATCTCATTTTAAAGAATACATTTGGGAAGTATTTTTTTTGTCAATTTGGTCCACACATATCGGTAATGATTGGCTGACTAGAGTTTGACATTACTGTCGTGCGACGGTGGTGATCAGTTGATCCCCTAGGTCATACCTATAGGGCAACACTCTTAATTGATTATTTAATTAATCGTATAATGTTGCGAGTTAATTAAATTACTTGAAAATTGACGGACGATTTTGGAAGTAAAATTTACGTGTCTCATTTGGATGAGATACGGTCTGAGTAATCAAATTGTATCTTTACTCAGATGAAATTATTGTTTAAGGAAACAATTGAAATTGAATGAATTATTATAAATACAAGTTGTTGTGATTTATAATTGGTAAAATATTTTGGTACAAGTAATTATGAATTACTAAGTCGATTTTTGTATATGACGTATTTTTATTAATACGTTGATTTTTAAATGTGTTAAAAATACATAGCAATTTTATGTGACATATGACATGTAACATATTGACAAATTGACAAAAATAATATGGACTACATATTATTATATGTACCGAAATAATTGAAGAGAATAAACCTTCAATACCTTTGTCCCACACGGTTTGGTGAATGGCAAAAGGCATGGCCTTTTGTTCTTACTTTGATATATATTAACATGCCATAATGATGCTTAATGTATGATATATATCAAGTGGTTTTGGAAAGCAAAAGACTTAATCATTCAATTAAAAGAAAAGCTGAAAACTTAAGTGTTTTAAGTAAGCAAAAGCTCTTACACTTCCTTCTCCTCTCAACCGTGAGATTGAAGAGTCCATAGAGACCATATTTTTGGGTCAATTTTCTTACAAAATTAATATTATCTAGTCTTCATAATATTGGTTTTAATTAAGAGAAAGCTTTGGGTATAAAGCCTTGGGAGAGATCCTATACTTGGGTCTTGGGTGTTTGTTCTTCCATTTAAGGGATAGCTCAAGAACAAAAGAGAAGGAGAACTCTTTTGTACCCATATATACCGATATTGCAATGTATGATTAATTTCTTCCTTACTTTGTTTTAATGTTTGCATGCATAAGATCATTAGTTAATTTTATGACAAATTAATTTTATACATATATGAGTATGTTGTTAGGTATAAAGATCTACCTTCCCTTCACCAATGTGGCACTTGGCATTGGGTCATCGAGGATGCCAGCCATTAAGTTATTAGCAGTTTAAAAATCGTGATCTACGCTGAAAAAGAAAGAAAAACAAAAACGAAATAAGCAACTCATCGAGGTGATTTAAGTCTATTTAAAATTCATTTTAATCGTGTAGACTCATTGCACTTGCATAATTGATCTCCCTCAAGAATAATACAAGTGATCCCAAGACTCAATTTCGGTAAATTGATAAGCCAACTGTTTAGCTAGTTCTTCCGTAAGAACTCTTGGTCGATAGATTTCCGTAAATCCTATCTATAGTCCACCATAATCACAGGATCGTACGAGTGACCATAGTGTTGAGATAAAATAAGTCAATCAGTTCCAACTTACCCGACGTAGAAGGGGTCATATTATGCCTACCGACGAAGAACGGATTCATTGGAGTTTGACCTATAAAGACTATTCTCAATTTTTGGTTATACGAGGAAGATCCCATCAACTTAGTTTTAATTCATTTTAAGTGAACGAATAACTAGCATTACGTGAATGAATTAACTTAGGTGATGGCTTAAACTTGATCGTGTGACATAAGAATGTCATAGAAAACTAACGCGTGACCTCTATATGAGTCAGTTTTCATGCAATTATTAGGTGGTTTGGTTTTTAGGCGGAATATGATGCAATCTATCGTTACGAAAAATAAATAAAAGAATGCAAAACGTAAATAAAAATTCCTAGTGTGGCCTATCCTAGTAAAAAGAACATAATACAACTTTGGAATCCACCGTTGGACCCGAGAAGCTTGTCTTGATGTTCCATCTTTTCCATGCAGCGGGAGTGAGCATCCGATCTCCATCTTTGGTCTTCTCAAAATTACAATTAAAATTTACATAATATAAACCTATTTACATTCTAAATAAAACTGTAATTACAAAAAAAAATAAAAATGGAGATACGAGATCTCAAAATACAACCAAGACCGTGTTCCATCATTACGGTAACACGTTCTACTAAGGCCACACTAAGTTACAACCGTTTGTAAAAAAATAAAAAATAAATACGTAATTAAAAGCATTCAAGGCATTCAACAATAACGATAAAAAATGCATCAACTAAATTAAATTTATTCGTGACATAATTCCGTAATTATGTTAAATTTATCCAAACCACCTCTAATGATTAAAATTATGTGACAAAACCGCTTTAATCAACTTAATTTTAATCCGTGATAATCCGTTACTTTAAATCGTTTTAAAATAACTAAATGGTACGTGAGTGAACCGTTTCACTATCAAGCGAATGCACAAAATCCGTATTGTACACATTTTTGGCCGAAAAAAAAAATAAAACAATTTTTTTTTTTCTTTCACGTCTGGCTGTGAACAGTACCAAAAATTTTTTTTATTTATTTTGAAGCTAAAAGCCGAGAGCTCAAAAGGCCAAAAAAAAAAAAATTCAAGCGGCTCAAAAAACGAGAGCCTCATCAAGACAAACAAAATCGATTTGTTAAAAACCAATTGTAAATTGAACATAATCCGTATTAAAGCAAAATTACAATTGACATGATCTTCACATATTGTTATAATTATCGTTTAAAACAACAATACGCAAAGAACAAATCGAAAACAAAACAAAAAATCGTCTGATCTAGCAATAACCGTGAGGCACGCAATTCAAGGCAAAATAAAAAATAGAAAACAGGCCGTGAACAAGGTTAGGCCGCACGGTTTTCAAGAAAGGAAAAAAAAAATGCCGTGACAAAAAAAATTTGTGCCGCACGAAATTTCAAGCAAACAATTTATCGATACAATTCCGTTTGATGAAAACCACATAGAAAAATTTACGTAGCCTCGCTCTGATACCACTTGTGGGGTAATATCCGTATAAAACCCTATAAAATTAGGACTATAACGCAAATTTTATATGTGATTTATTGTCATAAAACGAAAATACAATAAAGAAACGATAAAGCATTAGAAATAACCTCGGGTCCTTTGAGATGTGGCCTAAGAACAGAAATCAAAATAGATTTCCTCCTAATCGATACACCCAAGACCGTCTGAGACTATGCCCTTGTGCTAGAAATGTATTCTCTAATTGCCTTGCAATATTGAGAGAATAGTTGTGTGAGTTTTTGCTAGATGTGAGATCTAGGTTTTTCAGAGGAAAATACTCTTCAAAACCCTAATTTTCTTTTGCAAATGAATTAGGTTTACAAGAAGGAGAGGCTCTCCTTTTTGTCCCTTGCATTCGGCCAAACCGAGCCCTTCATGGGGAAGTGGGCTTCCACTTCCTCTTAATTTTAACTCGTGGTCCGGCTCGTAAAATGCTAAATGTATATGACACGGTTTTATTATAAATCGTCATCGGTTATCGGCTATTAAAATATCAACTAATAACACGGATTAGTTGAAATATTAATACATGTCAAAACACGAGACGATATTGTATAATTAATTCAATATACATTAATTAAATATAATCGTTTATATTTAATTTACGAATTAACTGCTTAATTCGCCTTAGCCCATTTTATTTAATCCGTATTAAATAAAATATCTCAACATCGCATTTTGACTAATTACTAGTCAAATAACTCGGACTAATCGCTTAGTCAATTTTTTTCGGCATCAACATGATTGTATTTTCATACCGTCACATCTCTCAAACGTATCCTATAGGTGTGACTTTTAGGGACCAGTTGATCACCGCCATCTGTATGACAATAACGTCAAACTTATCTAGCAAGCCAACCGTTATTGATAAACGTGGACCAACTGATTATAATACAAAAGTATACCCTTTGATCCTTTTAGAGATTTATAAGTCCTTGCACTAACTGTAAAGGACACCAGCCCCAACAAAGCCTACGTCCACTATTCTCGATTAATAATTTTAGTACCTTACTCCGGATTACAAAATTATCAACCCAACTCGTATAGTTAACTCTAACTATAACTCGATTTGAATATCAGTAGATATTCGATTTGACTATCTTAAGTTACTAAGAAAGCACTTTATTGTTCTTCTAAGTGTTCACACAATTGAACGAGTAAGAAACAATATGAAGTACTATTATCTTATGACGTAATCTTAAAGAAAGATAAGCAATTTGAAGAGCACGACTTTTCGTAAATATTTTCTAAAACAAAACAATAAAACAATTAAGAATTAAACTCGAATATGTTTTGCAAAGTTTGTTGTATTTCGAAAAGCTTAGATAAATGAAGAATGATCAATTGTATTTATAGTAGAAGTGGGTACTAGGGTTTGCACGAAACCCTAGGATGCCGTGAGATAGGCGGCAAGGGTATAAGAGATAAATTTTTATCTCTTCCCTAAATTTAATCCAAGATACTATAGTTTAAATAAATAAGATAAAAGTAAATCTTATTTAACAAGTAAAACTATATCTCTAAGATGTTAGGATAAGTAAACAAATCAAATCATATATTATAAAGATAGGGAAATATCTTATATAAATATAAGCTAGATTTGATTAGATAGATTACTTAAACACAACCACCTCACACGCCCCAACGGTTTGCAGCTCACGGCTGAAACCCTAGGCCCGTGTCCAACCTTGGATAAAACCTATCTCCTTGGGTTAGGGTTAGATTAGATAGACTAGCAAACCCTAGGTAGCATGACGACCCATAAGTCGTTTTACTAACCAATAGGAATATGCAAGTCACCAATTAAAATAACCCATAATTCAACTCTACTATATACACAAAAGATTTCGAAATATGTTTAAAAGAATTTTATCCTTTGAAAAATGATTTTAAAACTATTAAAATCGGCCTTTAAAATACTACCTAAAGTTATAGTAGAAACAGCTATAACTTTAAGTTTGGTTAGTAAAGTTATAGGTGAAATAGCTATAACTTTACTTCCCAATATTCTTATCTTAAAATACCGTCATTAGATGAAGACCTATACTAACTAATCTTCCTGGAGATCTTCAGTAAAGAATCTTCTCTTTATCTTGACCAAAAGCTCTTCATCTTGAGCTTTGTTAAAGACTTGATCTAGCCTTTTGCTTGAATGATCATCATACTTGAAACTAGTTACAGTTGCTTATGATGCCTTAAGAACTTCCAATGTTATAGCTCAAGCTGCTATAACATGACTTGAATGACGCTTCACAAATCTTCAATGTTATAGCTAAGAGAGCTATAACATTACTTGCTAAACTTGTAAACCTAAATTAATCTAACAAAGACTTAAACAAACAATTACAAGCAAGAGTATATAAAATAAAGCACACACTTGTCATTATCAAAACTTAATCATATATCTATATGGTCCAACAAATTCCCCCTTTTTGATGATGACAAGTCTCTTAAGATTTGTGACTAAGTGTACGTTCCCCCTCAACATAATACTATAAAAAGTCATAGACAGTTGAACGCAAGAACAATCACTTATATACAAAGTATATCATCTAAAGACCTTAAGAGATTAAAGATTCCGACAAGGAGCAAGCTTAGGCAAATACTTAAGTCACGAAGATTTCTTCCCCCTCTTGACATCATCGAAAAGACGAGGAAAGACATAAAACAACTAGAATAATATTAGTCGAGACACAATTTAAGCATGCAACGAGATATTAGAAAACGAGAAAGTAATCTACATTAACATGCCAAAATAGAGAATAAGCATACTACAAACCAAATTAGTCTAATTGCCAACTGGGCCGAATGAGAACAAGAGTTTTAAGCCAAATGGGCCGAATGAGAAGTAAGCCAAAATGGGCCGAATTAGACAATTATTCAAAATATAAAGTCTAACAAAAGAAAAGGCAAGGAAAAGAGGAGGACGGGTTTAAGGAATGTCACGTTTCACGACATTGGGGTTGACATAACCGGGACGGGTCCTAAACTCAAGAGAGTCGAGACGATCAAAGCATGAACGGACGTGATTAGCTTGAGCCGTGAGACACCGCTCAAAATTAAGCACCTTCATTGACAAGGCTTGAGTAGCCTCGTACACAACCCGCATATCCTCATGCATAGCCTTCCCTTCCTTCCAGAAAGCCCCACCTTGACTAGCCAAATTAGCTAACGAACTAGAATGACGAACACACTCCTTTGCCGCCCTAGCCGCATCCTTAGCCATAGCATCCACTCGTGCTTCAAGCCCATGTAAATAAGACAAGACTTCACCATGATCCGAACCCTTCGAACCCGAAGCCTCACCCTTGTCTTTTCCCAAACCCGAGACCAATTCCACAACCATCTTATTTTGTGCATCCAATTTATCAGAAATACTTGCCATAAACACTTCCAATTTTTGTTCAATAACCGAGACCACATCAGACGATTTCTCCACCACATTCCCTTTTGACAAAAACACCAAGTCGGGTCCAATAGCACCGACTTTCATCAATTTAAGATGAGTGTCACACATCTCATCCTTCACCTTTACACCATAACTAGAAATCCCAATCACCCCTTTTTGTTCCAAAAGCCGAGAGACCCACATGCCATAAGGCAAATCCAAAGTTGTATAAAAATTTTCCTCAGTGACACAAACACTAGTTTGAATGATTTTATGAAACACAAGACGAGGAAGACTAACTTTGGTTCCCTCGAGCCACCTAGACAACAACAACATCTCATAGCTAGACAACTTATCACGACTACCCCTTCTCGGAACAACCGTGTTCCAAATGAAATTAAGAAAGAATTTCAATTTTGGGGTAAACGACCCCGCAAGCATGTTACTTGACCCCGCAGCATCAACATCAAACGACTTCTTAATTTTAAGCTTCTCTTCCTCCGTCACATCTCCCCATTCGGCACTCGGATTTATTTCGATCCCATCATCAGGGACCGAAAACAGAGTACAAAAATCGGCAAGGGAGATTTTGACTTCGGTATCATTCACCACCGCATGCAACACATTATTTTTGACAGAGACGGAAGAATAAAATTGGATTACCTCTATAGGATAAACCGGACCAACAAAGGAACAAACTTTCTTCGATTCTTGAAAATTCAAGAAATCCTTAAAGAATTGCAAGGCTTCGATTTTTCCATACCACTTTTCGGAATAGAGAAGACCACCATGAATACCGTACCTCATAACATTGTTGACACGGGTTCTTTCATCCGCGGTGAGTCGAAGCGTATCAAGCCCCTTTGATGTTGCATTCGGCATATATTCCCGAAACATTGTCCTTTGGGGACCTTCTTGAGTAGCTACAACCTCAGTCTCTTCCACCGAGTCTTCAAACCCCACAGCCTTCTTTTTCCCTTTATTCAACTTCCGTCTTTTCCCTTCTAACTTAGGATCAACCCGGTTATGATCGAGGTTAGTTGGTTTTTGGTTTGATGAGGGTGATGGAGTTTTGATAGGGACATAGGTTTTAGTGCATGAAGGTTTGGAGGACCCGGTCCGAGTTGTGGACCGAGTTGAGGGCGAGTGAAAACGGGTTGAGGGAGGAGTCATGATGGTGAAAGGATTTTGGAGGTTGAGTGTGTAGAAAAGTCTAAAAAGTGATCTTTGGGTTTTGTGTTTGTGATGGTGATGGTCACGGTAGGAGGGAGTATTTATGGGAGTTGGACTCTTATTATGGTAATAGAGATTTAAGGGAAGTAGGATAGTGGAGGTGGCGTGTGGAGAGGAGTTAGGTAAATTTTTTTTTTTTTCTTTTTTATTAAAAGATTTACCAAAAGATAGACAAGTGGTTAGGGTAAAAGATATGGTAAGATATAAAGGATAAAGTAAGATATGGTAAGAGATAAACTTATGGGAATTTCGGTTTTGGCATGAAATAAGAGCAATTGATTACGACTTTTGGCTCATAATAAACTTAAAATATATATGACTCGAAAATGGAATATTCTCGTAATATAATAAGAATTTGACATAAATAAAAGTGCAACTAAAAATACGGACACGGTCATACAATCTCGTCAAATCTAGTCAGTCATATAGAGAATAAAATTTTTGTAACAAGTTTAGTTGCCACCAATTAAACCAATTTCCAACCGTAAAATCTCAAAACGTTCTCTAGCCAATGCTTTGGTAAAAATGTCAGCCCATTGTTTTTCTGTACTACAAAATTCCAGTCTTATATTGCCCTTATCTACATGATCCCGTAGAAAATGGTGTCTGATGTCTATATGCTTAGTGCGTGAGTGCTGTGCAGGATTTTTAGATATAATTATAGCACTTGTGTTGTCACATAAAATAGGTATGCACCCTACATTAACACCATAATCACATAGTTGTTGCTTAAGCCATAAAAGTTGAGAACATACCAGTCTAGCAACAATGTATTCGGCTTCAGCAGTAGATAATGCAACGGAATTTTGCTTCTTGGATCCCCACGTGATGATACACGGTCCAACAAATGTGGCTATGCCGGAAGTACTTTTTCTGTCAAGTGAACATCCTGCATAATTTGCATCTGAATACCCTATGAGATCGAAATTACACTCAAGAGGATACCACAGATATAATTTAGATGTACCAATCAAATACTTCAAGATTCTCTTAACTGCAATCATGTGCGATTCTTTAGGGCACGATTGAAATCGAGCACACACGCATACACTAAACATAATATCCGGACGACTAGCAGTTAAATAAAGAAGTGAGCCGATCATACCTCGATAAGTCGTCTCATCGACAGACTTACCGTTTTCATCCAAGGTCAACTTCTTCTCAGTACCCATAGGAGTTGGCTTAGAATTAGAATTTTCCATACCGAATTTCTTGATTAGCTCCTTGATGTATTTTTGTTGGTATATCATAATCCCTTCAGGAGTTTGTTGGATTTGGAGTCCAAGGAAGAACTTGAGTTCTCCCATCATGCTCATCTCGAATTCTGAGGTTATTAACTCTGAAAAATACTTGCATAGACGATTATTAGTTGAACCAAAAATAATATCGTCAACGTAAATTTGTACGACTAATAAATCGGAAACCTCAGTTTTCAGGAATAGGGTTTTGTCGACAGATCCACTTTTAAAACCACTTTTTAGAAGATATTTTGACAATCTGTCGTACCACGATCTCGGAGCTTGTTTCAAACCATACAAAGCTTTATCTAATTTGAAAACGTGGTTTTGAAACTTGCTATCGAGAAATCCTGGGGGTTGTTCAACAAAAACCTCCTCATTCAAATAGCCGTTAAGAAAAGCTGTTTTAACGTCCATTTGAAAAAGTTTTATTCCTTTATGAGCAGCAAATGCTATTAATAATCTAATGGCCTCAAGTCTGGCTACAGGAGCGAAGGTCTCATCGTAGTCAATTCCTTCTTGTTGATTATACCCTTGTACAACCAATCTAGCTTTGTTTCGAACAATAACTCCTATATCGTCCAGCTTGTTTCTAAACACCCATCTCGTACCGATGACCGTTCGATCTTTAGGTCTTGGAACCAAATGCCACACTTTGTTTCGTTCGAACTGTTGAAGCTCTTCTTGCATTGCAATGATCCAATCTGGTTCGGCAAGTGCTTCTTTGATATTTGTTGGCTCTATGGTTGACAAAAAGGAGTAGAAAGAGCAAAAGTTGTTAAGTCTTCTTCGTGTTCGAACGCCTTCATTCAAACTTCCTAGGATGGTTTCCATTGGATGGGAATCCTTATATTTCCATTTCTTAGAAATGCGAGGCACATCTTCATCTGAACTCGTCTCGCCTTCTTCGAATGATTGGGGTTCAAGCCTAGTTCCCCCTGAATCCAAGTTTGGGGTTATAACAGAATTAGTTATAACTTTGGATTTAGTTTATTGTTTAGAAGTTGAAGTTATAGCTTCATCAGTTATAACTTTATCCTCCAATTGCTTGGATTGAGAAGAGATTTTAGTATCATCAACTAAACTCTCAGTACTCTTTCCTTTATCATTCGAAGGGGTTTCTTGTTCATCATGTGTGCCCTCAATTTCTTTATTTTCCTCATCCAGTTCCGGAAGTTCATCCCTGGATAATCGGAAATCAGGTTCGTTCAAATCTTCTTCTTCATCCTGTTCAGCTTTGTCAAACATATTATTCTCATCAAAAACAACATGAACACTTTCTTCGATGCATAAGGTTCTTTTATTAAAAACCTTATATGCTTTACTATGATTAGAATAACCGACAAATACCGCTTCGTCACTTCTGGGATCGAATTTGCTTAATCTATTTTTGCCATTATTATGGACGAAACATTTACTCCCGAAGCAACGTAGATGTGATATGTTAGGTTTACGTCCCCTAAGAAGCTCATAAAGAGTCTTCTTGAGAATTGGTCTAATCAAAGCTCGATTATGAACATAGCAAGCAGTACTAATAGCTTCAGCCCAAAAATTTCGAGGTAGGCCACTACACAATAACATCGTGCGTGCCATATCCTCCAAAGTTCTATTCATACGTTCCACAACACCATTTTGCTGTGGGGTTCGTGGTGCTGAGAAGTTATGCCCAACACCATTCTCCCTACAACATTATATGAAAGCTTGATTATCAAATTCGGTGCCATGATCCGTACGAATGGAAATTAATTTTGATTTATACTTATTTTGGGCAAGTTTCATTAGAACTGCAAACTCGATTGGCCAAACAAATCTAGAATAGTCATCAACTAGAACGAAGACATACCTGGATCCACTCTACTTCTTACCTTCATTGGGCCACAAAGATCCATGTGCACGAGTTCTAGTGGTTCCTTGGTACTTACTATTCTCTTTGGTTTGAACGATGATCTAACGTGCTTGCAACGGGCACAAGAATCACATAGAGTTTCTTGATCGAATTTGATTGATGGAAGTCCTTCAACCAGATCCCATTTCTTTAGCTTATTCAAGGTTGTTGAATTTATGTGAGCAAATCTTTTGTGCCAAAGGCACGGATCATCTGTCGTTACTTTCATGCATGTGAATGAATTAGTAGGAATGTTATTTAAGTCAATCATATAGACATTCCTTCTACGGTGTCCTTCAAGCACAACACTACTCGTTCCTTCAATTATTATTCGACAAGAATCTGAATGAAAAACAACTTTATTTCCTTTGTCGCATAATTGAGAGATACTGAGCAAGTTGTGTTTGAGACCACTAACAAGATAAACATCACTAATTGCATGAGAAAAGGATATTCCAGCTTTACCTACACCGATGATCTTACCCTTCTTGTTGTCACCAAATGTGACCTTAACCTCCATCAAAGGGTTCAAGTGAAAGAAATAAGTTTATATCTCCAGTCATGTGCCTTGAGCATCCACTGTCAAGGTACCATAGATTATTTTCTTTCACCACAACCTGCAAAATGATTAGATACAGTTTTTAGGTACCCAAGCTAAGTTGGGTCCTTGGACGTTAGTCACTCTAAAAACTAGGTCTTTTCTAACCCAACCCCTTTTTATGACTTTATGTTTTGGAGGTGAATGGGTTTGTTTAGGAACCGTCTTGGGTTGAGTTATGGGTTCCTTGTGTCGTGGTCTTTCAGGTTGTTTGGGGGAGCTTTGGTTTTGAAGGGCTCAGGTGTTTGTTTTGATTTGGTAGCTTTCTTAAAATCGAAGCTCATATCGTAAAACCAACGATGATCATTGTTGCGTTTTTTTCGGTACTTGGTTGGATGGGGTATTAACGCTTTCCTTGAAGATAGTGTCGATGCTTTGACAAAGTTAATTCCTTTACTTAAATCCGAACATATTTGACACAATTTTCTTGGATATGTCCAAGATGACCACAGTAATTGCAAATCAAGTATTCAGGTAAATTTGTATATTTTCTCCTTCTGAAGTCTCGTTCGGAAGGGGTTGATTTGCATTTAGAGTGATCTCTACGACCGTAACACTCGTGTCCTAATCCCATTTTCATGTTATTATCTGATTGCTCAGTTAGGAAATTTAGAACACGCGTGCTACCTTCCCATTTCTCATGAACTTTTCTAGCATGCAAAAGTAATTCCTTTAGGGACTCTATTTCTTTGTTGCATTTGGAATGGTCTGACTCTACGACTTTGGGAGGATGAGTCTCTTCATAATTGTCACGAAAGTTCTGGAATCTATCATTAAGAACTCGTACCATCTCGGTATGTGTTCTTTTAGTATTTAAAAGAACAGTCTTAGATTCCTTTAATTGCTGAGTTAGAGATTCAATCTCCTTCTTTTGATCTGAGATTACGGCCTCTCTAGCCGTAGCCTTGGACTCAAGAAGCTCTTTGACTTTCCTCAATTCCAATGTTATAGCTTCACTAGCTATAACTTTGGCCTGAAGATGCTTAATATTGAGTTTTAGGTCTGAGGTTATAGCTTCATTAGCTATAACTTTAGACTCAAGAACCTTTTTCTCAAAGATTTGTCGAATCGAAGTTGTAGTGTATTAGTCATTTGTAACTTTAGATTTGAGCTTTTTGGCCTTTGCCTTAAGGAGTTGATTCTCTTCAGCAATATCGAGAATTTGTTCTTTCAAATCTTTCAATTCCATCTCTTGTTCGTGACACTTATCAAGAGATTGTTCAAAATATTCTATTAAAGCATTCTTAGAAAGTTTCTTGACACTCTTCTTAAGTTCAAGATAGCTTACCTCTTCTTCTTCTTCTGAATCGGAATCTCCTAGGAAGCAGCAGTAGGAGTCCACACTATCTTTATCATCGTCTGAGAAGAGGTCAAGACTGACGTTGCTTAAGCATAGGTTAGCAACTTCTTCTTCTTCTGATGCTTCGTCGTCCTCGGGGTCTAGATCTCCCCAGCAAGATGCTATCATCACTTGCTTGAATTCCCTTTTAGTCTTGTCACGTTTTGCTTTGTCCTTAATTTTCTCCCATGTGGGGCAATCCTTAATCATATGACCAGATTCTCCACACTTGAAGCATCCTCTATTAGCAAACGTATTCTTTGACTCTGAACCCTTTTTATTAGAGAACTTATTATTATTATTATTGAACGATTTTGCTTGCTTATTTCTGAAAATGCGTTTGTTGAACCGTTTAGCAAACAAGACCGTTTCATCCTCTATTTCTACATCTTCTTCTTCCTTAGCAGAAGCTTGTAGAGCCATGCTCTTCTTATTACTGGACTCGGCCTCATCGTCATCCAGGACGAGTTCATGAGCCATGAGAGCGCCAATAAGTTCTGCATAAGGAAGGGATGTGAGATCTCTGACTTCTTCCATAACCGTGACCTTAGGACGCCATTTCTTGGTTAGACTCCTAAGTAATTTTCTAGCAATATCCTCGGAGTTGAAAGTTTTACCAAGTTTTTTGAGCTCATTGACTATAGTAGAAAATCGTGCTGACATGCTATCAAGTGATTCATTATTTTCCATTCTAAAGAGTTCATATTTTTGAATCAGCAAATCAATGCGATATTTCCTTACGGCCGATGTTCCTTCATAGGCCAACTCAAGACCATCCCATATTTCCTTGGCCGAAGTGCAAGAAGAAAAACGATCGAATTCAGTCGATGTCATGCCGTTTTGTAACAGGCTTATCGCTTTCGAGTTTTTCTCAGCCTTCTTGTAATCAGCCTCAACATAGTCTTCTTCCTTTTTCTCATAGGTAGTGCCTTCCGAAGTTGCGACCAAAATTTTATGTGGTCCGTTCTTTATAATCGTCCAGCACTCCCAATCATGTCCTTTTATGTAGTGTGTCATCATGTTTTTCCAAAGTCCATAATTCTTCCCATCAAAGACGGGACACTTGAGATACTTGGAATCCATTTCACACGTGTAAGGCAGCGGAATAAAAATAGAATAAAAAGATAAAAAGATAGACGGATCTAGCCTCTTTGCGGTTAGGCAATCAAGAGCACGAGGCTCTTATACCAATTGAAGAGTCTATCACACCCGAAATACTCGAGGAGGGGGGGGGGGGGGGGGTGAATTGAGTATTTAAAAATTATGCCTTCTTTTTAATTTATATCAAAGGTAATTAATTACTTAAAGTTTATTGATTAAACTTTAATTAATTAACTAATTGATTATGAACGAATGAAATGACTGAAACGAAAGATGCAAGGACACACGATATTTGAAGTGGTTCAGCTTCACACGTCGAAGCCTACGTCCACTATTCTCGATTAATAATTTTAGTACCTTACTCCGGATTACAAAATTATCAACCCAACTCGTATAGTTAACTCTAACTATAACTCGATTTGAATATCACTAGATATTCGATTTGACTATCTTAAGTTACTAAGAAAGCACTTGATTGTTCTTCTAAGTGTTCACACAATTGAACGAGTAAGAAACAATATGAAGTACTATTATCTTATGACGTAATCTTAAAGAAAGATAAGCAATTTGAAGAGCACGACTTTTCGTAAATATTTTCTAAAACAAAACAATAAAACAATTAAGAATTAAACTCGAATATGTTTTGCAAAGTTTGTTGTATTTCGAAAAGCTTAGATAAATGAAGAATGATCAATTGTATTTATAGTAGAAGTGGGTACTAGGGTTTGCACGAAACCCTAGGATGCCGTGAGATAGGCGGCAAGGGTATAAGAGATAAATTTTTATCTCTTCCCTAAATTTAATCCAAGATACTATAGTTTAAATAAATAAGATAAAAGTAAATCTTATTTAACAAGTAAAACTATATCTCTAAGATGTTAGGATAAGTAAACAAATCAAATCATATATTATAAAGATAGGGAAATATCTTATATAAATATAAGCTAGATTTGATTAGATAGATTACTTAAACACAACCACCTCACACGCCCCAACGGTTTGCAGCTCACGGCTGAAACCCTAGGCCCGTGTCCAACCTTGGATAAAACCTATCTCCTTGGGTTAGGGTTAGATTAGATAGACTAGCAAACCCTAGGTAGCATGACGACCCATAAGTCGTTTTACTAACCAATAGGAATATGCAAGTCACCAATTAAAATAACCCATAATTCAACTCTACTATATACACAAAAGATTTCGAAATATGTTTAAAAGAATTTTATCCTTTGAAAAATGATTTTAAAACTATTAAAATCGTGCCTTTAAAATACTACCTAAAGTTATAGTAGAAACAGCTATAACTTTAAGTTTGGTTAGTAAAGTTATAGGTGAAATAGCTATAACTTTACTTCCCAATATTCTTATCTTAAAATACCGTCATTAGATGAAGACCTATACTAACTAATCTTCCTGGAGATCTTCAGTAAAGAATCTTCTCTTTATCTTGACCAAAAGCTCTTCATCTTGAGCTTTGTTAAAGACTTGATCTAGCCTTTTGCTTGAATGATCATCATACTTGAAACTAGTTACAGTTGCTTATGATGCCTTAAGAACTTCCAATGTTATAGCTCAAGCTGCTATAACATGACTTGAATGACGCTTCACAAATCTTCAATGTTATAGCTAAGAGAGCTATAACATTACTTGCTAAACTTGTAAACCTAAATTAATCTAACAAAGACTTAAACAAACAATTACAAGCAAGAGTATATAAAATAAAGCACACACTTGTCATTATCAAAACTTAATCATATATCTATATGGTCCAACACCAATGTTTTCCAATGGATAGATTTCCTTCCCATAGCTATTAGAGCCTCAACAGTAGGCAATTGCCTGTGTAACCAGTGTTCAACAAGTGCTATGATCCTTTTACTATATTCACACTCAAAGAATAGATGCTCAACTGATTCAGGCTAACTGTCATAGAGGCAACATTGGTCATCTACACAGCACCCAAACCTGAAGAATATGTCCTTAGTATTCAGTCCTTTATGCATAATAATCCATGTGATCAGAGAATGCTTAGGAGTATTCCAGTTATTCCAGATAACTTTTGGCCATTGCTGAATAGCCTGAGTTGATCTTAACTAGGCATATCCCCTACTGATGGAGTATCCCAAAGGATGGGATAACCAAGTACCATTGTCAAAGCCATCTTTCACAAGTTCTTTCACTTTGCAAATGCTTTTCCACGATCAAGTTGCATCATATTTTTGAGTGTATGAGTGCCAATCCTGGTTTTTGAGATAAATATGGTTAATCCATCTAATCCAGAGCCTGTCAGACTTATAGTAAATCCAATTAACTAGCTTAGCCACAGCCGCAATGTTCTAGATATCAGCCTTCTTAATCCCTAGTACCCCTTCATTCTTGGGTAAGGTTACCTTATCCCAAGCCAGTAAGGGGACTCTTTGATATTCAGAGCTGCCATCCCAAAAGAAATTTCTACATATTCTTTCAATTCTATGAATAACACTCTTAGGAATGATGAACATTGATGCTCAGTAGCTGTACAGAGTATTTCGGACAGAGTTGATAAGTGTTAACCTGCCAGCATAGAAGAGTTTTTTTGCACCCAGACTTCGAATTCTGTTAACCAAATTATCTGGTTGCATTCCTTCCTTGTGAGCCTGCCAGCCTGTATATTGACTCCCAAATACCTGAATGGCATGATTCCTTCAGAAAAACCAGTGACATTTATAATATCAGCTTTCAATTGTTCTGTCATTCCATTGAAATAGACCTCGGGTTTGGAGTTATTCATCATGAGGCCAGAAGCTTTAGAGATGAAGAAAAAGCCCTCATAAGTAGTATGAGGGATTGAGCATTCCCTTTACCAAACAGAAGGAGATCATCAGCAAACATGAGGTGTGTCAGTTTAAGGCCTTTACACAAATGATGATATTGGAAGGGCCATCTGGCATTGGCAAACTTAATCAACCTTGTAAGATAATCCATACAAATTGTGAAGACAAGGGGAGAAATAGGGTCTCCCTGTCTTAATCCCCCTTTTCCTTTGAAGTATCAAAAATTAGAACCATTTAGAGAAAAAGTGACAGCGGTAGTTCTAATGCAAAGCATAACCTTCGGAATAAATGCCTTGGGAAACTCGAGGCCCTTAAGCAGTTGTTCCATAAAGTCCCATTCAACTGCATCATAAGCTTTCTGCAAGTTAATCTTAAATAGACATCTACGAGAAACTGCCTGTCTTGCATAGAGTTTCACAATATCTTGACATATAAGCACATTTTCAATGATAGATTTACCTTGAATAAATATCCTTGATTATCATGGATTATATCATGTAAAACCAAGGCCAATCTATTACATAATAATTTGGAAATAGATTTGTAAATGAGATTGCAGCAGGCAATTGGCCTGAAATGCTTCACTGCAGTAGGCCTCTCATATTTAGGGACAAGTGTAACATTAGTAGAATTTATTTGTGTCAACAGGTTACCTGTCAAGAAAAAGTCTTGTATTTCAGCACAAATATCCTGACCAACAATACTCCAAGCATCTTTAAAGAAGCCATTTGTGTAACCATGTGGCACATGTGACTTGTCAGGAGGAACGGAAAATATGACCTGATTTATCTCCTCATTTGTGGCAGGTCTATTGAGTATATCCAGGTGATGAGTTTCACAACATTTACCTTGATTGAGAACCTCTGGTTTGACAACTTTAGCGTCTTTCCTACTGCCAAGAAGGGTTTGGTAATAGTCCAGAAATGCATCTTGAATGTTGTCACCATCCTTACAAAGCCTACCCCTTTGATCCTCAATTTGAATAACTTTGTTTCTTAGGCATCTTTGCTTGATTGCTCCATGGAAGTAGGTAGTATTACTGTCCCATTCCTCCAGCCATTGAGCTTTAGCTTTCTGCTACAGGAAATTGTTCTTGGCAGTATTGAGTTCTCTTAAATTTGCACAAGCCTCTACTTCAGTAGCAATTAAGGTGAGATTAGTAGGATCCTGAACAATTTGTTTCTGAATATTCTCCAATTCATGAGCAACAATATTTACCTGCAATTCAATATCAGAAAAGCACTCCTTATTTAACTCCTTTATGATATTCTTCAGAGCTTTCAGTTTTTTAATGATGACAAACATCTTGGTACCCAGATAACTCTTATACCATTCATCCCCTACTCTGGCTAGAAAAAAGGGAGCAGCTCCCCACATATTGAAATAAGTAAAGCTAGCCTTCTTATGGCCGCCAATTTTCACATTATTGATAATATATGGATTATGGTGTAACAGTCCTTCTAGATGGAAATGAGCTCTCATATCAGGAAATTTAGAGAGCCATTCCTGATTGATAAGAAACCTATCTAATCTACTATATTTCCTCTGAAGTGGTTCCTCTTTATTGTTCCAAGTAAAGTAGGCTCCAGTAGAGTGAGTATCAGTCATGCCACACACATCCCAACATCTAATGAAATCATCCATATCCTCTTATGTAGTGACCCCTTCTAACCTCTCAACAGGATTTAGCACTGTGTTGAAATCACAAGCTAGTGCCCAAGCTTCATTACATCCCTGAGCAATTATAGATAACTTATTCCAGAGATCAATCATGTCCTTTCCTTCATTAAAAACATATATCATAGTAAGTAAGAATTGTTGATTGGAACTTCTGGCAGTAACCCTTGTGTGAATAAATTGAGGGTCATATTGTAACACCATGACATAAAAAAGACTAGGTTGCCGTAGTATCCACACCCTACCACCTTTATGCATTCTACAATTAGTAGTAACACACCATCGATGTAATATCTTATTTCAAATATTACTCACATTTTCTCCATTTATTTTAGTTTCCAATAGGCCAAATAAACCTGCATCATTATTATGAATAAACCATTTGACAGTATTTTGTTTATTTACATTGTTCAGCCCTCTCACATTCCAGAATCCGATATTATTAATTGGAGTTTTGTGATACTGAGCTACCTATTCCAATCCCTACATTGGGAGTACATTCACCAGCCACAACTGCTGCGTATGATCCACCACCTTTATTTAATGGAGTGCTACATTCTCCTTCCTCAATACCAGTTGGATTAACAACAGGTGCTATGACTTTCTGTTGAGAATCATTCTGTGAAACAGAAATAAATAACTGTTTTGGCTGGACATATTTCCAAACTTTGGCAGTCTTAAATTTCTGTGCAGGTGAAATCACCTTCTTGCAATATTTAGCCTCATGACCAATACTCTTACATTTAGTACACAACTCAGGCTTCCACTCATATTCAATCTTAATCTTAATAATTTTGCCTGTTTGATCCAAAAACCTAACTTCACTTAGAAATTTGTGTCCCATATTGAGTTCCACCATTGTCCTGGCAAACCCAAGTCTAGTCCTATCAGAATTTGCTTGATCTGACTTGACATAGGTGCCAATGAGACCAAAAATGGTAGGGAGGCACTTACCCCAAAACTTGATGGGTAACTCGTGCAATCTAATCCAAGCAGGGACCACTTTAAGCTCCTCTTTCATTAGATCAACATTATCAACCCAAGGATGTACTATTAGTGTTTTATTATCGAACATATGGTATCCTGCATTTAGGACTGCTTCTTTATCCAGGTCTTCCTTGAATCGGACCAGGAATATACCATTTGGGAGGAAGGATACCTTATCGATAGAGAATTGCTTCCAAATACGATGAACGTACCCATTGATAACCTCCCATGGTGGATTAGCACCCAGAACAAAGCAATACACAGCCTTATTCTAGTAATCCACTTCCTCCTTATCATCCTCTGATGTAAACTGAATTAGGTCATCCACAATGTTGTCCTCATCAGAGGTGGTCACTGTTTTTTTCCCACGCTTAGTGATCCATTGGTTATTCATACCCGGATCCTCTTCATCTTCAAAAGACAAACCAGGAATCTCATTAACCTCATGTATAGGTTTAGTACGTATGATATCATATTCCTCTAGTCCTTTCTTCTTTGCAACTTTGGAACTAGATGAAGCCTTAATACTGTTATTCAAAGATTTTAAACGACGAGCTTGCTTTCCTTTTGTTTTATGTGAAGAATTTCGTGCCATTTTCAAGATAAATCAATGGTAAAATCGATGCCCTAGAAGATTACCGCAAGTCGCCTTATCTTTCCTCTATTTTCATTTCTTTTTTGCAATCGGTTTTTACCATTTCAAATATTTTCAAAACCATTTGCTTGAATTTCGGAGATTAATTGCATTAATCAGGTCGCAAGAGGGTGATCAATTTGCTTGATTCATTTGCTCGGATTCAAATTGTGTGAATTGATCTTTCAATTTCTCTATGGAATTCTCATTGTCTTCTCCATTTTTCTGGAGTTGAAATGCCAAAGATAACACCAAAGATTTCAACTCCGCTATCTATGTATTAGAAGAAGAATTCTCTTGCTGCGGCATTGAACGGATAGGACTAGACGTACTTGGTATGGCTAAATCTTCATAAAGAATAGAGAACGGAATTCCTTGCTTATATTGTTGGTAAGCATTAACATGCTCTACTTCTGCCATACAGGTAATAGAAACATGTCCTTCCGCACCACACCTACAAAAGACACCTCATGCTCAATCATAGTATGGACCTACTGTTGATCATCCAAAATTGGCAGACTCTCAGACTCGTCACACCTAGCATTAAGAATCTCCAACTCAGCTACATGGGATTCACTATCTCTTTCGCTCACTCGCCTACCTTCTCTAGGATTCTCATACTGAGCTACATGAATGACAATGTCTTCAATAAGATGCCATCCCATATTGTCTTCAATATTTTTCTGGAATCTTCCTTTGGCTGCAACATCTAATATAGCTCTTTGGTCGTCATACACCCTATTGTAAAATTGGTTGCAAAGGAACCATTGTTGGAAGCCATGATGAGGTATAGAGCGAACTAGCTTCTTCAACCTAGTCAAAGCTTCATTCAAATCTTCAGTGGCCAATTGTGTGAAGTTAGTGATTTGGCATCTTAATGCGTTGGTGCGCTGTGGTGGAAAGTACCTTCTGTAAAAAGCTAATGCTAGGGAATTCAAGTCAGTCACACCAGCAACTTCCCTATCCAAATCTCTCAACCAATCCCGGCCGTCATTAGTCAAAGAAAAAGGAAAAAGAATTTCTTTTACCTGAATCTTGTGTCACCCCAGCAACTAAAGGAATGGCGGAGAAGTAATCAGTGAATAACTACATATGCTTGCCTAGATCGTCACCAACTACACCCTTGAAAAGATTCCTCTCAACCAACTGAATGTAGGATGGATGAATTCCAAAGGTACCAGCATCTGTAGTAGGAAGTAGGTGTAACACCCCCATATACCAAGGAGCCTTAACAAGACCTTCCCTAGCATATAAGGGCGTTACCATCTCGGTTGCCCGAGGACAGTAATAATCAAACGTCGATAAAAGAAAAATTAAGTTATATTACAAAATGATTATTAACAACAGACGATATGAAAAGATACAACTCAAAACCACTATCTACTATGTGAACTACTTCTTTCATGACTCGTGTTAGACTCGTCCCTCCAAGAACCCAGCTGTGATCCAAACGACAACTTACTAAGACTAACTGCTCACGATAGTGGATCACGGCAGACACAACAGAAACAAACAACAAACAAAACCCCACAAGGTCAGTAACTGATGAAGCAAACATACAAACAGACACAACACAAGCACAACAACACACACACCACATCTCCTCCAACCAACCACCATCACTGACTGTCCACTGGACTAGCCCTGCCAGTAGGGGACCGCAGCTGTTCCCATCTAAGCTCTGCTCATCAATACGAGCGATAAACCCATGTCCATTAATGTGCACATCCCCTCCTGTGGCGGGTTCCACGAAGGGAGAACTACGGGCGTGAAGCCACTCCCGCAAGTGACTCCACTCAGCCAAGGACCCACCTCGAGAACCATCGACAAACATGTTGGAGCTTGTGTCCTCCACAAATTAGTGTGATAACATTTGTAAATCTCTTACAGGTTCACAAGGGTATACTTCGTATATTTAATTAGTTGATTAACGTTTACCTAATAACGGTTGGCTTGCTAGAAAGTTTGACGTTATTATCATATAGATGGCGGTGATCAACTGGTCCCTAAAGGTCACACCTATAGGATGTGTTTGGGAGATGTGATTATAGAAATATGATCACATTGATGCCTAATATGACTAAACAGTTAGTCACTGTGTTGATGAGACAATTATTTAATGAAGATTAAATAATATTAGTTGAGACGAATTAACTGTCAATTCGTAAATTGAATATAATAAGTTATATTTAATTAAATGTATGTAATGTTAGCTTGGACGAATTAATCTGTTAATTCGTAATTAAATGTAATCGGTTATATTTAATATCAACAAGTCGAATGTGTCATAGTGGTAATAGTGAGGGTACACAAACCAAGAGGTCATGGGTTCGATCCTCTCTAGATGACAATTTAACACATTTTATACATTTTTGGAATAACCAAAAATAAGGAAATAATACTCCTTATTTCGGAAATGGGCCAAAAAAAATGAAAAAAAAAAAATCCTACCCTAATCCATCCCTAATACACGGTTTATAGGTGAGTGAAGGGGAGGATTTTATGACCTAATTCATTTTTCATTTTTGCCTCCTCTCTCATCGGAAAAACACAAAAGAAAAACCTAAAAATTATTTAATTTTTGGATCGATTCTAGCAAAACAAGGGCATTTCTCGGAGCATCTTTGGTGCAACTGATAGGAGAATATCATTGCGATATTGTTCATAGGCCAAATTTGCTAGGACCGAAGATTATTTCTGAATCCTTTATTTTGTTTATGTATTTTATTTATGACTAGTGATCGTCTTAATTAAATTCGTTATAATCCTTCAATTATAAGGGAAGTATACCGGATTATTTCCCACAAGTGGTATCGAGCCAAGGCCACGAATTTTAATTTTGATGATTTTCATAAAATTGTTTGTAAACAATAATTAGGGTTTGCGAGAAAAAAATGTAATCCATTTGGATTGTTTTTTGAGCCGTGGATTTTTTTTTTCCGTTTTCCGTTCTATTGTTCACGGATGAACAGTAAAAAAAAAAAAAAAAAAAATCTTTTTTTTTCCATTCGGTTTTTGCTGAAAAACCGAGAAAAGATTACGGGCGGTTTTTGTTTCTTTTCAGTTTTACCGAGAAAAGATAAAAAAAAAAAAAAAAATTTCCTGTTTTGTTACTGTTCACGACAGGGCTGTATAAAAAAAAATCTATTTTTTTTTTTTGGGTTTTGCCGAGACAATAAAAAAAATAGTCTTGTTTTTGTTTTGTTTTGGCAAATTAATTATTGTGAAGCGGTTCATAATTATAAGATACCTAATTATTTTAAAGCAGTTTAAAATTTGACGGATTGAATTCATATTACAAGTTTAATGTGAATTAAGATTAAATTTATAGTGATTATTGAGGAATTGTCACTTAATTTGATCAATTAAATAGCTGGTTTGGATAAATTAATCAACATAATTAAGGAATTATGTCATGTATGTTTAATTTATTTTTAGTTGATGCATTTTACTTTAATTTTATTGAATGAATCGATTGAATGAATTTATTTACGTATTTATTTTTGCAATCGGTTGTAATTTGTAATACTTAGTGTGGCCTTAGTCAAATTATGTTTTCGTAATGAAGGAAACATAATTTTTAATGTAATTATGAGATCTCGAATCTCCTTTATTTTTAGTTTTGGGTTTTGAAATTAGATTGTAATAAATAGGTTTATTAAGTAATCTTAATTATTGTAATTTCAAAGAAGACTAAAGATGGAGATTGGAGCTCACTCCCGCTACATGGATCAAGATGGAACATCAAGACAAGCTTCTCGGGTCCAAGGATGGATTCCAAACTTGTATTTAATGTTCATTTTGATAAGAAAGGCCACACTAGGACTTTTATTGTTTTTACGTTTTTCATTCTATTGTTTTTCATTCAGATGTTATTTTATGCATCATATTCCGCCTAAAACCAAACCACCTCCTAATAAAATGCATGAAAATTGACTCATATAGGTTGTATGTTAGTTTTCATGGACATACAGATGTCACTGTCTTTAAGCCATCACCTTAGTTTATTCATTCTCGCATGCTAGATATTAGTTCACTTAAAATGAATTAAAATAAAGTTGATGGGATCTTCCTCTAAAACGGAAATTGAGATTAGTCTTTATAAGGGCAAACAACTATGAATCCCTTCTTCGTCGGTAGGCATAATATGACCCCTTCTACGTTGGGTAAGTAGTTGTGTTGACTTAGTTTACCTCAACATCATAGTCCGAAGAGTTTCTCGTGATTATGATGGACTAAAGATAGAATTTACAGAAATTTATCGACCAAGAATTCTAACGGTAGAATTAGCTAAAAGGTTAGCTTATCAATTTACAGAGAATTGAGTCTTGGGATCATTTATATAATTCTTGAGGGAGGTCCATTGTATAAATGTTTTGAGTCTTCGCGTTATGACAGTATTCATTAGAGTTAAAAATATAAACGATGCACATGCTTATTATTTTTATTCTTCTTCTCGCAGTGTAGAACACGATTATTTTTCATAATACTGTTACAACGAAATGGCAGGAAATAACGAAATCCCAATGCCTAGTGCCACACTTGATCGCGCGTCTGGTGAAAGTATTCATGGACCGGATGAATCGGTTCACACACGTACGAAAAAATGATGGGTCCAACTTTGCGGAGTGGGAGGCGGCACTACGGAATGCTGCCATTGCTGACGGTAAGCTCAAGTACTTAACTGAGCCAATATCGGTCAACCCAGGCACCAATGCAGGAGTCAACGAGTCACTCGCTTATAGTGAATTCGTTATGGAAGCGGGTGCGATAAAGAACGTACTCATCTTTGCAATGGAAACCAATTTGTAGAGACGCTTCATTGCCCAAAGTGCAAACAAGATTTTCACTACGCTAACTAACGAGTTCTCAAAAGCACCGAGAATCGTTACATATGAGCATACCTGTCGCTTCTTTGATGCGAAACTCCGGAAGGGCCAACCGTTTAGCCCACACATTCTTTACATGATTGAGAATGTCGAGAAGCTGGAGGCACTGAATTCTAAAATCAGTGAGAGCATTGTCATTGACCGAATGCTTAATTCTCTTCACGATGGTTTTGCCCTTTTCAGGGCGAACTATTACATGAAGGACTTGAAAAAGAGTCCTCATGAGCTACACTCCCTTCTCGTACAGACCGAGAAGGATATGAAATTGAGTGGGAGCATGAAGCAGGATGTTCTCACGATTTCCAACAAGGGTAAAGGTAAGGGCAAGGCTCATGGCGACCTAGCTGTAGGTAAGCCAAAGTTTAAAAAGCCAGAAAACGGTAAGAGTGCGCCTGGTGAGACTAGTGGCTCACAGGGCAAGGCAAAGAGCAAGGGCGGTGACATAGAGTGGCACCATTGTCACAAGACTGGACATTGGAGGAGGAACTGTCCCGTCTACCGTGAGGACATCAAAGCAGGCCGCGTCGTTCCTGTTGGTATGTCATCTTATATTCATATGATTGAGATTAACCATGCAAGTTTCGGAACTTGGGTACTTGATACTGGTTATGGTTCTCATCTGTGTAATCATTTGCAGGGCCTAAAGAACATCATACCTCTCGAAAAAGGTGATGTGGACCTGCGAGTCGGGAATGGAGCACGAGTTTCTTTGTCTCGAAGGGAACATATGTAATCCAACTCCCTAGTGGTTTTGAGTTATTTTTAAATAACTGTTACTATATACCCAGTTTGTCTAAGAACATTATTTCTGTTTCCGTACTTGCTAAAGACGGTTTTGCATTTTCAATAAAGGATAATAGCTGTATTTTCTCTTTCAATGAAATGATTTATGGCAAAGCAGTTTCCATGAATGGAATTTATATCTTAGACCAAACTACAGAAGTATTACACGTGAATAATAAGAAAATAAAGGTTGGTGACAAAGATCAAACCTATCTATGGCATTGTCGAATGGGACACATAAATGAGAAACGCGTGAAGAAACTCGTCGATAATGGGACTATTCCCGCATTCGATTTTTCTACATATGGCACGTGTGAATTATGTCTCATTGGCAAGATGACTCGAATTTCCTTCAAAGGTGTTGGAATGCGCGCTAGTGACTTATTAGGACTCATACATACGGACGTATGTGGACCTATGTCAATTACCGCTAGAGATGGCTATAGATATTTTATCACTTTCACGGACGATTTGAGTAGACACGGATATGTCTACTTAATGAAGCATAAAAGTGAGTCCTTTGTGAAATTCAAGGATAACAGAACAGGGTACAGAACCAACTGGGTAGAAAGGTTAAAGCACTCCGTTCAGATCGGGGTAGCGAATATCTTTCAAATGAGTTTGATCAACACCTTAAAGACTGTGGAATCGTACTACAGTTAACTCCACCTGGAACACCTCAATTAAATGGTGTGTCCGAACGGAGAAATCGAACCTTACTGGATATGGTTCGATCCATGATGAGTCACACGGTAGTGCCTGATTCATTATGGGGTTATGCTCTTTTGTCAGCTGCTCTTATACTTAACCGAAGTCCGACTAAAGCTGTCGACAAGACTCCATATAAAATGTGGAGGGGAACGGTCCCTAACTTGTCCTTTATTCGGGTTTGGGGCTGCGAGGCTTATGTCAAGTGGATACACGAGGATAAGCTCGGCCCGCGATCGGTCAAGACATACTTTATAGGTTATCCAAAAGGAACATTTGGTCATTACTTCTATTCGCCTACCGAACATCGAGTTTTTGTTGCGGCTAGTGCGACGTTCTTAGAGAAAGAATTTCTCGAGAACAAGACGAGTAATAGAACCTTCGAGTACATCGGAGATTCCAGAACCAACGACCGAGGAAAGGATGGAGGAAGTTGTTCCTCCAACGATGATACGGTTAATATTCCTGAGGAACCTAGGAGGTCGGGTAGAGTCTCTCATCCTCCGGACAGATACATTGGTATGGTCGAGGAGAATGACGTTTTACTCCTAGAGAGTAATGAACCCGTCACCTATACAGGTGCTATGACCTGTTCCAACTCAAAGCTATGACTCAAAGCCATGCAATCCGAGATGGACTTCATGTATGAGAATAACGTATGGGATCTAGTTGATTTACCTAATAAGGTAAAACCTCTACAGTGCAAATGGCTTTACAAGATAAAGCGTTCTGTAGACGGGCAACCAGATACCTATAAGGCACGACTTGTGGCAAAAGGTTTCACTCAAGTGCACGGACTGCATTATGATGAGATTTTTGCACCTGTAGTCATGCTACGTTCCATTCGGATAATCTTAGCGATAGCCGCATTTCATGATTATGAAATTTGGCAAATGGATGTGAAAACCGCCTTCTTAAACGGTTATTTGGAGGAAGAGTTGTACATGGTGCAACCCGAAGGTTTCATAGATCCTAAACATCCTAAGAAAGCATGCAAGCTTAAGCGTTATATTTATGGACTTAAGCAAGCTTCTCGGAGTTGGAATCATCATTTCGACCAGGTGATAAAAGAGTATGGTTTTACTCGATCGGTCGAGGAACCATGCTTATATACCAAGTCGAGTGGGAGCAAGATTGTATTCTTGATATTGTATGTCGATGACATACTCTTGATTGGGAATGACATTCCTCTCCTATCTTCGGTTAAAGAATGGTTGAAGAACCATTTCCAGATGAAAGATCTGGGTGAGGCACATCGTATTTTGGGAATCCGTATCTACCGAGATAGATCACGACGGACGTTATCACTTAGTCAGAAGTCTTATTTGAATAAGATTCTTGAGAAGTTCAGCATGACCAACTCCAAGAAGGGGAACCTTCCAATGACGACTGGGATGCAGTTGAGCAAGTCTCAGTCACCCACGACGCCTGAAGGGATTGAGCGCATGAGTCGTGTTCCTTATGCATCTGCAATAGGATCGATCATGTATGCCATGATATGCCCGCGTCCAGACGTGACATATGCATTGAGTATGACGAGTCGGTACCAAAAGAATCCAGGTGAAACACATTGGATAGCTGTTAAAAATATCCTCAAGTAGCTACGGAGGAGTAAGGATAGGGTATTGACTTATGGAGGAGATACTAAGCTATGCGCAATCGGTTACGCAGATGTTAGCTTCCAAACGGATCGAGATGATTCAAAATCTCAGTCCAGGTTTGTCTTCACTCTTAATGGTGCTGCGGTCAGCTGGAAGAGTTCCAAACAGAGTGTTGTAGCAGATTCTACTACTGAATCCGAGTACTATGCCGCTTTGGAGGCAGCAAAGGAAGCGATATGGATGCGTCAATTCGTACAAGGACTTACGGTAGTTCCTAGTTCGAATGACCCGATCACCATCTATTGTGACAATAGAGGTGCCATATTCCAGGCTAAGGAGCCAAAGTCTAGCAACAAATCTAGACATGTACATCGGAAAGCTCACCTGATCCGTGATTATGTGGAGCAAGAGGAGATAGTGATAGACAAGATTGCGACGGATGATAACATCGTGGATCCTCTCACTAAACCGTTGAATTATGATAAGCATGTAGGGCACGTTAATTCCATGGGAATTAAACGCGTTCCTGAGTTGTAGTACTTGATTATGGATTTGATATATTATCTTTTTCATATATACTATTTATAACTTCATCGTTTTATATATAATATTTTGTTTTTCATGTGGATTGTACTGACAACATTGAATGCCACAAAGTGAACTGAATTACATTATATTTGTTTTGGTCCGTAATCGCCAATGTGAGCTGATAACTCTGGCTATTATATTGTGCAGTCGATTGATGGTGGGTTCAACGAGCCATAAGTCAAACGGTTGACTAATCGATCACAGATGCGAGATTATAATGATACCTCGTAGGACAACCTTTTGTGACAGAGTAATGGAGTCTTAAATGTTTAAAAACATTCGGTGCCAGGTCGTGGATAGGACATCCATTGTGTTCCTAGAGTCGATTCTTTTGACTATCGACTGTCTCTTGAGATTAAGGTAGTTTTTGGGTGACTTTGGTTTCTTTCTCACGGTCTCTGCGTGAATCGGAGGCTAAGTAGATTTTTTCGGGTCATTTCATACTGTGCTTACATCTGTAGGATTCGAGTTGAGGAAAATATCCAACCCCTATCAGGTATAGTTATTTCTCAGGGCCACTCGAGGAGTTGTAACTGAAATGCATGGCCATGCTCGAATGTTGATTCGTTTATCAGTTAAGTTACTCTCTAGTCGGGGAAACAACTCTTGATGATGATCGCTTGTAAAATACGACCTTTGTGAATACGGATTTGCAAATTGTTTTACATTGAGTGGGAGAAATTTCGGGATATGAGAATCGGTTATCGCACATACATCTGTGAGGACAAGTGGGAGTTTGTTGGAGCTTGTGTCCTCCACAAATTAGTGTGATAACATTTGTAAATCTCTTACAGGTTCACAAGGGTATACTTCGTATATTTAATCAGTTGATTAACGTTTACCTAATAACGGTTGGCTTGCTGGAAAGTTTGACGTTATTATCATATAGATGGCGGTGATCAACTGGTCCCTAAAGGTCACACCTATAGGATGTGTTTGAGAGATGTGATTATAGAAATATGATCACATTGATGCCTAATATGACTAAACAGTTAGTCAATGTGTTGATGAGACAATTATTTAATGAAGATTAAATAATATTAGTTGAGACGAATTAACTGTCAATTCGTAAATTGAATATAATAAGTTTTATTTAATTAAATGTATGTAATGTTAGCTTGGACGAATTAATCTGTTAATTCGTAATTAAATGTAATCGGTTATATTTAATATCAACAAGTCGAATGTGTCATAGTGGTAATAGTGAGGGTACACAAACCAAAAGGTCATGGGTTCGATCCTCACTAGATGACAATTTAACACATTTTATAAATTTTTGGAATAACCAAAAATAAGGAAATAATACTCCTTATTTCGGAAATAGGCCGAAAAAAATGAAAAAAAAAATCCTACCCTAATCCATCCCTAATACACGGTTTATAGGTGAGTGAAGGGGAGGATTTTATGACCTAATTCATTTTTCATTTTTGCCTCCTCTCTCATCGGAAAAACACAAAAGAAAAACCTAAAAATTATTTTAATTTTTGGATCGATTCTAGCAAAACAAGGGCATTTCTCGGAGCATCTTGGGTGCAACTGATAGGAGAATATCATTGCGATATTGTTCATAGGCCAAATTTGCTAGGACCGAAGGTTATTTCTGAATCCTTTATTTTGTTTATGTATTTTATTTATGACTAGTGATCGTCTTAATTAAATTCGTTATAATCCTTCAATTATAAGGGAAGTATACAGATTATTTCCCACAAAACAATCACAATCAGCTGTACCACAACAATGATAATCAAAACAACACAAAACAAACCAACTACCGCAATCAATCAACAATACTGACACTACATCATCCAGACCACAACAACAGACACTCTAGACAACCAACAATACTGAGTAGGCGAACCTAACTTTAGCAACCGCGGTGATCCCGTGTCCAACCACAAGATACCAATCGACCAAGCAAAGCACCTATACAATTATTACAACCATCTATTACTATCATTACAACCTAACTGAAAACACAGATAACGATGATGATGATGATGATAGCATACCTATACAAAGCAATCCGGCGTCAAGACCGCTACCCGACTCAAGCATCCCGTCCCCATGGTGTAAGCATCATCAAAGGCCTCAAGAAAAGGGATTATGGTGAAGGAGAAGGGAGATGAGGGCATCTAGGTTTAGGAAGAAGGTGCGAAAATGATTTGAGGTTTCATGTTTATCGATTTATAATTCCCCGTTGCAAACTCGTTACTCGATCGAGGGACCCCTACTCGATCGAGCTCCCAAGCTACTCGATCGAGTAGCCTCAGCTAGATCCAGTACCACACAAACCAAAGCTTACCACGTCACAAGTCATCCCTGTTGAGGTTTTCCAAGGTCAAGATCGGTGTCTAAGGTCAGTCAACGTCAGTCAACAGGTCCCTAAAAGGAGGGGGATTACAGTCGTCCCCCCCCCCCCCTAAAAAGAACTTCGTCCCAGAAGTTCGACTCATCCTCCCCCGCGACACAAGATAAAGGAACCAAGGTCAACACCATCATTTACCCGACACAGGTCAACATAATCGTTTAGAAATACCATCCCACTATGCATGACTATCATCCATCATCATCACCTACCATAGCCTATATTACACAACACGACTCTCCGCGAATTACCAACTTCCTTTTGAATCACCGAACAAACAACAACCACAAGAACGACTAACTCGACTATCACTTGCACTTACTACATGATAACACTCAAATGTAGACCAACGCAACTATTAGAGTATTCCTTCATCAATCACTTGCCAGCACCTAGCAGTTACAAAACACTCAAAACAACGGTCCTACTATTGATTCACAACAACACATTATTCATTCCACTCTATCGCTTTAACCACACAACACCATTCTACTAATAGCAACTCCACTACTACTAATAACATCAAATTCACATGACAACATAATGAACAACTAATTGAAAATAAGATATAACAACATTCTACTCTATTCAACAATTATAAACTGCTACTCAATTACATAATAACCACTACAAAAGCATCCAAGCAACTATTAAAAATACTTTAAAATGTCATGAAAACACTATAAAATTGTTATAATTACGTCGTTTTCTACGCGACATTACTCTTCCCCGCTTAAAAGGAACTTCGTCCCCGAAGTTCGCCAGTAAACAACTTTCCTGTTCCACAAACCGATACATATATTTCCATATTGACATTACTTACAAACCACCATCCAAACCTTGACTCATGTTAACCAAATGTACTTCCTTGACATTACCCAAATTTGACTCATATATATATATGAAGCGATTAGTAAAGTGAACGACACCACGAGATACGCTATCATCAACAAGCAGCCATGACATCAATTACTTTCTTATACATTCATTTAATCTATGCAATGCAGATTATAACCATTGAACATGATGTTACTTGAGACAAAATGATTTAGCATACAAAATTTTATAAACACTACCAAAGTTGTATAAATCAAACCAATATGCACATTGTATAACCACCGTTGAGATAGGATATGATAGAATATACCCACAACAAGAAATATTTTAACAACAACTATCACTATGACGATGCCAACAAGTATTAAAACGAAATGTAGTTGTAACAGTGCTACTCAATCGAGTTCGCATGGCACTCGATCGAGCTGGACTTACTCGATCGAGTTCATCAGTTACTCGATCGAGTAGACTGCGATCAGAATACTCCCCGGGTGTTACCCCTGCAGTTACTCGAACAAGTGAGGGGCACTCGATCGAGTAGTCACAGGTTATATATCCCCCAATTTGTCACTTGTAAGATTTAAGACAATAAATATACGAGTCGGAAACGTGTTCCCGACAACAAAATTCTTCACAAATGTCTGAAAAGCATCTAAAATACGGCCTTATGGCCAAAGTACAAACCCAAGACAAACAAAAGTACCAACCAAAACAAATACTTTCAACTACAAATCCATGAAACGGTATAGAAACAAAAAGGAGTATCATCACTCCATAGCCTACTCATCCATCACCCCGTCTCCACCATCACCTCCCGACGTTCCTGCTCAAGCTACATCCTGACCTGCGACTCCACCAACGCCAGCATCGGCTCCCACCCGCCATGGTGCCAAGAAACCATAGGGGTAACTCACGGGCTCTCCCCAGGTAGACCGCTCCACGCCAAACGAGTGGAAAACTCCACTGTCATCCCCAACGCCCCTCCACCACACCGGCTGAGCTGCCCCGGTCCCGATGCCCTGAAGATACGCCATCTCATAGAGGTTCCGGAGTGTCAAGTTAGCCGACAACCTCTCCGTGAGCTCAATCACTCTCATATTAGGGCCGAAGAAGGAAGGGTAGCTGGAAAACTGGGGCTGTGAAGGCACAGCCTGCTCTGGCTGGGTCTCAGCCATCCTCTCTCTCACCCGACGTGGCCCTCTCCTCAACTTGGGCTGCCTATCCTCAGGTCTCTGATCCCCCTTCGTCGGCTCAGGCATCACCTCCAAGATATCCGGGTCGATGAGGTAAAGCTGCCTCTCAGGAACCTCCTCCTCCTCATCATCAGAATCGGCAGCCACTACTGCCGCCGGTAAAGGCTCGGTCAAGGAAGGTGCTCGGGAGCAGGTATCCTCATCCAACTCATTCCCTAAACCCTCCATGCTAACCCACCACCCTCCAAAGTCCTCAACCACTTGGTGTCAAGAAAGTACTCTCGGTCAAAGGTTGGCACCGCCGGGGTCAAGGGTGTATAGGCCGAGGAGGCCTCAAAGGTGCTCAGCCTCTCCGCCAACCGAGTGGCAATGGAACCACAACTTAGAAAATGAGTGTCAGAAGTGGTCATCAAGGCTAAGCTTGCACACACTATGTCCGGGGCACTAAAGGTGACTCTCTGAGATCGGGTGGGGTTAAGGTTCCACGCAAGCTATATCACCTCGTGTGAGTTAAGCTTACTCATATCTTTCCGCTCATAAAGAAAACAAGTCAAAGCACGGAGAAAGATCTTTAAGGTGACATGTTGAACATCATTAATCAACATGTTGCTAGAGGTGGGAGTGGGTTTGCCGGTAATGCAAGGAATAAGGCTACTAGCCCCACACTCAGTCGGGATGTTCCTAAGAGCTCCCTTCGCAGGTCTAGCAAGTCCGAGGTGGGTGGCAAACCTTTCCACGGTCAGAAAGAAACTGGTGTTCATGAGGCGGAACTCGACGGTCTGTTCCACCGCATCATACTTAAAAGAACTCATGAACTCTAGAGTCAGAAAAGCATAGCAATGTTTCCGCAGACGTTATAACCCGATCATACCCAAGGTCTCGAAGATGTGCCTAACATCACTCTCAATCCCCATGTCAGTCAAGAGAGTGGTGTCGATATAGCGGGTGGGTCTCATACGACGTCTCTGTAATGAAATGAAAGCAGCTCTTTGCGTAAAGTCCGGAAAGACAACATAAGGGTACTCGGGTATCGCTGGGACCGTAGGTCCCCCACTCCCCTCGCCTTCCTCAGGCACAAAAGGTCTCCCCCTCTTACTCTGTTTGATCCCAACAGTTGGTCTCAGCATCTGTTTTCAACACATAACTTAGATACACAAACAACAACTACTTGAAAACATGTCAACTTTCATATATATAGACATGGAAAAGAGCTACTATGTACACACTTTCACCAACCAATCCAAAATTTCAGGCATACATCTTCCAAATTCTCATCAGACGGTCTCTACAGCTATCAAATTATAACAATTATAACATCAATTAACAATCCAACTACAACTTTTAGGGATTAAGCTTTCAAAATAACTCCACAATTAGATAAATTTCCCAAAAAGTGGGACGAATTTCAGTTTGGGGCACTTTTAAGACGGAGTTTTAAGGCAAAATTTTGAGTAAAACCATCAAAATCAACACTAGACATGATGCCCATAACAGAAATTACCCAATTTTCTCCTTTCATATCCAAAAAGACAATCAAAAATCAACTTAAAATTCTAAACCCTAGAAAATTCGGTCCATACCAACCCCCAAATTGATTTGATTTTTGTATATCTAGCATTAATACTCAACAAATTAAAGCAAATAAATAATGTGACAACAATTATAAGCAAGATTTTACACATATAAATCGAATTTTCAGCAAATACCAACTACCTACATGCTTCTAATCAATTAAAACATGGAAATAGGATGAACATTCTTAACTTGATTGATTAGCAAGTAAAGTAGACGAATTAAGCAAGGAAAACACAAGATTCAAGTACCAAACACAAGGATGAGAGCAACTTAGAAAGAGATATAGAGATAAGAGATTTTACTTCTAATCATACATTTGCAACTTCAACAATACAACTTATAGTTATATCACTATAAGCATTCATCTAACATTAAACTATCATTTATCATCGAAGTTTGTTAATGATTCATGTTGGAGCTTGTGTCCTCCACAAATTAGTGTGATAACATTTGTAAATCTCTTACAGGTTCACAAGGGTATACTTCGTATTTTATCAGTTGATTAACGATTACCTAATAACGGTTGGCTTGCTAGAAAGTTTGACGCTATTATCATACAGATGGCGGTGATCAACTGGTCCCTAAAAGTCACACCTAAATGATGTGTTTGAGAAATGTGATTGTATGAAAATATAATCACATTGATGCCTTATATGACTAAACAGTTAGTCAATGTGTTGATGAGACGATTATTTAATGCCGATTAAATAATATTAGCTGAGACGAATTAACTGTCAATTCGTAAATTGAATATAATATGTTATATTTAATTAATGTATATAATGTTAGCTTGAAAGAATTAATATGTTAATTCGTAATTAAATGTAATCGGTTATATTTAATCAGCTAAAGATAAATTGTACGATATTGTCATAATAAATTATTATTGACCCGTATTAATTAATGCGGTATAATATAAATGACAATTTATAAATAATGCGTTATATACATGGTCGACAGACCGGGTATGTCAGTCGATCGCCTGATATACCTGTTTTAATTACATGGCCGATCGACCGGGTGTATCAGTCGATCGACTAATATGCCTTTTTCGTATATATGGGCCGAGATTTTGGAAAGAAAAATAAATCACCCTATTTCACCCTAATACACGGTTATAAGGGAAGGGGGAGTTTATTTTTCTTAACCTAATTTCTAACCTACTCTTGCCTCTCATCTCAACAAAACACAAAACCCTAATTATACAGAAAATTTGAGGGATCGATTCTAGCAAAAGAACAAGGGCATATCTCATATCGTCTTGGGTGCAACTGATAGGAGAATATCATTGCGATATTGTTCATAGGCCTTAAAAGCTAGGACCGAAGGTTATTTCTTAGTCCTTTATGCTTTTGTTTATGCAATTTAGTTTTATGACTCGTAATCATCACTCTATAATTCGTTATAATCCTTAAAATTAAAGGGATGCATACAGATAAATTCCACAAGTGGCGTCAGAGCCAAGGCCACGAATTTTATTTTGATCAGTTTCATAAAATTGGATGTAAACAAAAATTGGTCTCGCAAATTAGGGCTTTGGCTGTTAATTTTTTTTTTGCCGTAGCTGTTTTTGGTTCGCAGTATGGTCGATCGACCAACACCCCTGGTCGATCGACTGCCTCGACTGGTCGGCGGAGATGTTTTCAATTTTTGGTTGTTTTGATTTCCATTTGATTCTTCTATATTGTTGTTTTAATCAGTTAAGATAATAATAAAATGAATTTGTAGATGCTTTGATTTAATTCGGATTAAATTAAATTGTAAATGGAATCGTCATGTTGATGATATAAAATTCGTTTTTGCTATATAGTTTTTGGCATATACGTTAATCATGTTTCATTAATTAATATGCTAATCTTGTTAATAGCAACAATAAACGATTTTTGTTCATCAATATCATGTTTTTGCAATTAGGGCATAATGCAGAATTGATAAAAAAAAATTTGGGGGCTGTTTTAATCTTTCCCAGCCGAGACACAAAAATTTTTAGGGTTTCTGTTTTTTTTTTGTTTCGGTTTTCAGCCGTGAAAAAAAAAAAATATTTGTTACTGTTCACGGCTGGACAGATTTATATAAAAAAAAAAAATTTGGTTTTAGCTGTAAAACCGAGAAAAATTTTATTATTCGGTTTTTTTGGTTTTTACCAAGATAAATTTTAAAGAAAATTTTTGTTGTTTTTTTTATGCCGAGACCAAAAGTAGAAAAGAGTTTTTTTTTTTGTTTTTGATTTTGGCCAATTAATTATTATGAAGCGGTTCATAATTCTTAGATACCTAATTATTTTAAAGCAGTTTAAAATATTGAAGGATTAAATTCATATTACAAGTTTAATATGAATTAAGATTAAATTTATAGTGAGTAATAAAGGAATTGTCACTTAATTTGATCAATTAAATAGGTGGTTTGGATAAAATTATTCTACATAATAAAGAATTATGTCTTGTATGTTTAATTTTTTTAGTTGATGCATTTTATTTAGTTGAATGAATCATTTGAATGGTTTAATTTACGTATTTTTGCAATAGGTTGTAATTTGTAATACTTAGTGTGGCCTTAGTCAAATTATGTTTTCGTAATGAAGGAAACATAATTTTTAATGTAATTATGAGATCTCGAATCTCCTTTATTTTTAGTTTTGGGTTTTGAAATTAGATTGTAATAAATAGGTTTATTAAGTAATCTTAATTATTGTAATTTCAAAGAAGACTAAAGATGGAGATTGGAGCTCACTCCCGCTACATGGATCAAGATGGAACATCAAGACAAGCTTCTCGGGTCCAAGGATGGATTCCAAACTTGTATTTAATGTTCATTTTGATAAGATAGGCCACACTAGGACTTTTATTGTTTTTACGTTTTTCATTCTATTGTTTTTCATTCAGATGTTATTTTATGCATCATATTCCGCCTAAAACCAAACCACCTACTACTAAAATGCATGAAAATTGACACATATAGGTTGTATGTTAGTTTTCATAGACATACAGATGTCACATGTTATTAAGCCATCACCTTAGTTTATTGATTCACGCATGCTAGATATTAGTTCACTTAAAATGAATTAAAATAAAGTTGATGGGATCTTCCTCTAAAACGGAAATTGAGATTAGTCTTTATAAGGGCAAACAACTATGAATCCCTTCTTCGCCGGTAGGCATAATATGACCCCTTGTACGTTGGGTAAGTAGTTTGTGTTGACTTAGTTTATCTCAACATTATAGTCCGAAGAGTTTCTGGTGATTATGATGGACTAAAGATAGAATTTACAGAAATTTATCGACCAAGAATTCTAACAGTAGAATTAGCCAAAAGGTTGGCTTATCAATTTACAGATAATTGAGTCTTGGGATCATTTATATAATTCTTGAGGAAGGTCAATTGTATAAATATTTTGAGTCTTCGCGTTATGACATTAGTTCATTAGACTTAAATTAAAATCGATGCACATGCTTATTATTTATTCTTCTTTTCACAGTGTAGAACACGTTTACATTACTGTTACAACAAATGGCTGGAAATAACGAAATCCCAATGCCTAGTGCCACACTTGGACGCGAGTCCTGGCTGAAAGTTTTTATGGACAACATGAATCAAGACACGCGATCGAAGAATGATGGGTCCAACTTTATGGATCGGGAGTCGGCACTACGGAATATCGCCATTCTTGACGGTAAGCTCAAGTACTTAATCGAGCCAATACCGGTAAACCCAGGCCCCAATGCGGGAGTTAACGAGTCACTTGCTTATAGTGATTTCGTTATGGAAGCGGGTGCGATAAAGAACGTACTCATCTTTGCAATGGAAACCAATTTGCAGAGACGCTTCATTGCCCAAGGTGCGAACAAGATTTTCACCATGCTCACTAACGAGTTCTCAAAAGCACCGAGGATCGTTACTTATGAGCATACATGTCGCTTCTTTGATGCGAAACTCCAAAAGGGCCAACCGGTTAGCCCACACATTCTTAACATGATTGAGAATGTCGAGAAGTTGGAGGCACTTGATTGCAAAATCAGTGAGAGCATTGTCATTGACCGAATGCTTCATTTTCTTCACGATGGTTTTGCCCTTTTCAGGGCAAACTACTACATGAATGACTTGAAAAAGAGTCCACATGAGCTACACTCCCTACTCGTACAGACCGAGAAGGATATGAAATTGAGTGGGAGCATAAAGGAGGATGTTCTCACGATTTCCAACAAGGGTAAAGGTAAGGGCAAAGCTCCAGGCGACCTAACTGTAGGTAAGCCAAAATTCAAGAAGCCAGGAAACGGTAAGAGTGGGCCCGGTGAGACTAGTGGCTCACAGGGCAAGGCAAAGAGCAAGGGCGGTGACATTGAGTGCCACCATTGTCACAAGACTGGACATTGGAGGAGGAACTGTCCCGTGTACCGTGAGGACATTAAAGCAGGCCGCGTCGTTCCTGTTGGTAATTCATCTTATATTCATATGATTGAGATTAACCATGCATGTTTCGGAACTTGGGTACTTGATACTGGTTGTGGTTCTCATCTGTGTAATCATTTGCAGGGCCTAAGAAACATCACACCTCTCGGAAAGGGTGATGTGGACCTGCGAGTCGGGAATGGAGCTAGAGTTGTTGTTGTCTCGAAGGGAACATATGTAATCCAACTCCCTTGTGGTTTTGAGTTATTTTTAAATAACGTTTACTATGTACCCAGTTTGTCTAAGAACATTATTTCAGTTTCCGTACTTGATAAAGAAGGATTTTCATTTTTAATAAAGGATAATAGCTGTATTTTCTCTTTCAATGAAATGATTTATGGCAAAGCGGTTTCCATGAATTGAATTTACATCTTAGATCAAACCACAGAAATATTACACGTGAATAATAAGAAATTAAAGGTTGGTGACAAAGATCAAACCTATCTATGGCATTGTCGAATGGGACACATAAATGAGAAACGCGTAAAGACACTCGTCGATAATGGGACTATTCCCACATTTGAATTTTCTACATATGGCACGTGTGAATCATGTCTCATTGGCAAAATGACTCAAATTTCCTTCAAAGGTGTTGGAATGCGCGCTAGTGACCTATTAGGACTTATACATATTGATGTTTGTGGACCTATGTCAATTACCGCTAGAGACGGCTATAGATATTTTATCACTTTCACGGACGATTTGAGTAGATACGGATATGTCTACTTAATGAAGCATAAAAGTGAGTCCTTTGAGAAATTCAAGGAATACCAGAACAGGGTTGAAAACCAACTTGGTAGAAAGGTTAAAGCACTCCGTTCAGATCGGGGTGGCGAATATCTTTCAAATGAGTTTGATCAACGCCTTAAAGACTGTGGAATCGTTCTACAGTTAACTCCACCTGCAACAACTCAATTAAATGGTGTATCCGAACGGAGAAATCGAACCTTACTTGATATGGTTCGATCCATGATGAGTCACACGGTAGTGCCTGATTCATTATGGGGTTTTGCTCTTTTGTCAGCTGCTCTTATACTTAACCGAAATTCGACTAAAGCTGTCGACACGACTCCATATGAAATGTGGAAGGGAACGGTACCTAACTTGTCCTTTATTCGGGTTTGGGGCTGCGAGGCTTATGTCAAGTGGAGACACGAGGATAAGCTCGGCCCGCGATCGGTCAAGACATACTTTATAGGTTATCCAAAAGGAACATTTGGTCATTACTTCTATTCGCCTACCGAACATCGAGTTTTTGTTGCGGCTAGTGCGACGTTCTTAGAGAAAGAATTTCTCGAGGACAAGACAAGTAATAGAACCTTCGAGCTGTCGGAGATTCCAGAAACAACAACCGAGGAAGAGATGGAGGAAGTTGTTCCTCCAACTGATGATACGGTTAACATTCCTGAGGAACCTAGGAGGTCGGGTAGAGTCTCTCATCCTCCGGACAAATACATTGGTATGGTCAAGGAGAATGACGTTCTACTCCTAGAGAGTAATGAACCCGCTACCTATAAAGATGCTATGGCCTATTCCGGCTCAAAGTTATGGCTCGAAGCCATGCAATCCGAGATGGACTCTATGTATGAGAATGACGTATGGGATCTAGTTGATTTATCTAATAAGGTAAAACCTCTACAATGCAAATGGCTTAACAAAATAAAGTGTTCTGTAGACGCGCAACCAGATACCTATAAGGCACGACTAGTAGCAAAAGGTTTCACTCAAGTGCACGGATTGCATTATGATGAGATTTTTGCACCTGTAGTCATGCTACGTTCCATTCAGATAATCTTAGCGATTGCCGCATTTCATGACTATGAAATTTGGCAAATGGATGTGAAAACCGCCTTCTTAAACGGTTATTTGGAGGAAGAGTTGTACATTGTGCAACCCGAAGGTTATATAGATCCTAAACATCCTAAGAAAGTATGCAAGCTTAAGCGTTCTATTTATGGACTTAAGCAAGCTTCTCGGAGTTGGAATCATCATTTCGACCAGGTGATAAAAGAGTATGGTTTTACTCGATCGGTCGAGGAACCATGCTTATATACCAAGTCGAGTGGGAGCAAGATTGTATTCTTGATATTGTATGTCGATGACATACTCTTGATTGGGAATGACATTCCTCTCCTATCTTCGGTTAAAGAATGGTTGAAGAACCATTTCCAGATGAAAGATCTGGGTGAGGCACAACGCATTTTGGGAATCCGTATCTACCGAGATAGATCACGACGGACGTTATCACTTAGTCAGGAGTCCTATTTGGATAAGATTTTTGAGAAGTTCAGCATGACCAACTCCAAGAAGGGGAACCTTCCAATGACGTCTGGGATGAAGTTGAGCAAGTCTCAGTCACCCACGACGCTTGAAGGGATTGAGCGCATGAGTCGTGTTCCTTACGCATCTGCAATAGGATCAATCATGTATGCCATGATATGCACACGTCTAGACGTGGCATATGCATTGACTATAACGAGTCGGTACCAAAAGAATCCAGGTGAAATACACTGGATAGCTGTTAAAAATATCCTCAAGTACCTACGGAGGACTAAGGATAGGGTATTGACTTATGGAGGCGATTCTAAGCTATGCGCAATCGGTTACGCAGATGCTAGCTTCCAAACGGATCGAGATAATTCAAAATCTCAGTCCGGGTTCGTCTTCAGTCTTAATGGTGCTGCGGTCAGCTGGAAGAGTTCCAAACAAAGTGTTGTAGCAGATTCTACCACTGAATCTGAGTACTGTGCCGCTTCGGAAGCAGCTAAGGAAGCGATATGGATGCGTCAATTCTTACAAGGACTTACGATAGTTCCTAGTTCGAATGACCCGATCACCATCTATTGTGACAATAGAGGTGCTATCTTCCAGTCTAAGGAGCCAAAGTTTAGCAACAAATCTAGACATGTACATCGGAAAGCTCACCTGATCCGTGATTACGTGGAGCAAGAAGAGATAGTGATTAACAAGATTGCGACGGATGATAACATCGCGGACCCTCTCACTAAACCGTTGAATTTTGATAAGCATGAAGGGCACGTTATTTCCATAGGAATTAAACGTGTTCCTGAGTTGTAGTAGTTGATTATGAATTTGATACATTATCTTTTTCATATACTATTTATTACTTCATCGTTTTATTATAATATATTGTTTTTCATGTGGATTGTACTGGCAACTTTGAACACCACAAAGTGAACTGAATTACATTATATTTTGTTTTGGTCCGTAATCGCCTACAAGAGCTGATAACTCTGGCTATTATATTGTGCAGTCGATTGATGGTGGGTTCAACGAGCCATAAGTCAAACTGTTGACTAATCGATCACAATGTGAGATTAAACGATACCTCGTAGGACAAATTTTTGTGCCAGGTCGTTGATAGGACATCCATTGTGTTCCTAGAGTCGATTCTTTTGACTATCGACTGTCTCTTGAGATTAAGGCAGTTTTTGGGTGACTTTGGTTTCTTTCTCACGCCTGCGTGAATCGGAGACTAAGTAGATTTTTTCGGGTAATTTCATCATCGTGCTTACATCTGCAGGATTCGAGTTGAGGAAAATATCCAACCCTTATCAGGTATAGTTATTTCTCAGGGCCACTCGAGGAGTTGTAACTGAAATGCATGGCCATGCTCGAATGATGATTCGTTTATCAGTTAAGTTACTCTCTAGTCCGGGAAACCACTCTTGATGCAGATCGCTTGTAAAATACGACCTTTGTGAATACGGATTTTGCAAATTGTTTTACATACACTTGTGAGGACAAGTGGGAGTTTGTTGGAGCTTGTGTCCTCCACAAATTAGTGTGATAACATTTGTAAATCTCTTACAGGTTCACAAGGGTATACTTCGTATTTTATCAGTTGATTAACGATTACCTAATAACGGTTGGCTTGCTAGAAAGTTTGACGTTATTATCATACAGATGGCGGTGATCAACTGGTCCCTAAAAGTAACACCTAAAGGATGTGTTTGAGAAATATGATTGTATGAAAATATAATCACATTGATGCCTTATATGACTAAACAGTTAGTCAATGTGTTGATGAGACGATTATTTAATGCCGATTAAATAATATTGTGGACAATGGGCCCACGGGGGCGCTTGGGAGGAGAACAAGCGTTTGCATTTTGTGGAGTCGCCACCAATTTTTATGGGAAATTGGAACCGTTCGAATACCTCGTGCCATGTCAAGACACAAAGTAGTGACATGAACACTAAGCAATCGTTACCCTTAGCATTCTATGTCTAGAATGACTCTCGTGGATGCCAATGAACACGGATGTTCAAAGAGATCTGGAGTAAGGTGTGAGGGCACGTATTAGGAAGCTCTTTTGATCGAACACCTAATCCCGCCCGCCTCGATAGCGGCCTCTACTAATGATTAGGGAAGTTGTCTATACTCGATATATCGTCGATTATATGCATGCAATGCAACATCCAAGTTTTAATCCTAACATGTGAAGATTAGACTAAGTCGGTTAACACGTAATTTAATCACACAATTGGGTCAAAGTAGGGATTTAAGTTCAATTACATGTGAAGGCATACAAGTGATACAAGAAATATGATAAATACAATAAATAAAATTACAATAATGAAAATTACAATAATTACATCGGGTTTAACTATTTATGTCGAAAATACCTTTAAAACGGATAATTTGAGAAAAAGAATAAAAGAAAGAATCAACGAAAAAATCAGTGGGTGATAATACGGTTAATAATCAATTATACGTAAACTAATAAACTAGGTCAAGGCAGAACGGAAGTTCAGAGGCAGAATTCAACCTAGAACAGGCGCAGCAGGACTACGCCCTTTGGAAGAGGCGCAACAGTTGTTGCGTCTGTTCCAAGGGTGAGTTCTGGCTGTGAAGCCGGAACTGCAAATCGTTAATGTAAATTGGTGATTTTAATGGTTAATTAATATACTTACACGGATGAAAGTGATTAACAAGTTATTTACATGTGATTGAGGGTCGTGAAAGCGACGAAACATGGATGAGATGGATTAAAGACGGATTATTTACATGAACGAACGATTGATTAATGACATAGGTGAACAAAATAGGTCAAATATGACGAATTAACGACAAATTAATGACGAATATGACAAAAGACAGATGAAAATATATCAAATATCGAATTCCAGAAACCCAATATGAACGAATCAAATTTCTACAACCCGGATTTAACTTTAATGACGAAAACCCGCAAATATGGAATTATAAGGGATTTAAGCTGAATTTTAATGACGAATTAAATGTGTTAATGATGAACAATAATATACAGGTGAAATGATTATGGTATTATAACAAAGAATTAAAGAAAACAAACAAAAACGAATAAAAGTTGACGAATTACAGAGGACGAAGGAAGAAGAAAGGAAGCAGGAACTGCGGCAGCCTCACGAAGAGGCGCAGCAGGAACTGCGCTCCTTCGAAGAGGCGCAGCAGTTGTTGCGTCCTTTCTCGACGGTTTGTTTTCTGAAAGTCCGTAAAAAGGGTTTTAAAACATGGTTTTAGAGATCGGTTTTAAGAGGTGTTTTCGACATAAACCTTACAATATGATGATACAAAAAGTAAAGAACAATAATAAAAGAGAGATTTACACCCTCAGACTTACATGTTTGACGAAACGAGATGAACTAAGTTATCGATTAGTGATGCTCGACTCGAATGTAGACGAAAGTGCCCTCGTAAGAGGAAAACGATTAAGATTGATTAAGTTGATTGATGTGGAGTTGGTCAAATTGGTCGGTCATGCAAACGAGGCTGGTACTCAGAAGGATCCGAGCTTACGTGGTCGAATGTTCAAGCACGTACACGCCAAAAAGTAAGAACAAAGGTCTAGAATGCAAAGGGAGAAGAGAAGGGCGGACACTCGCGTGAGAAATATGAGGAGCGAAGGCTCCTATTTATACTAATCACGTGAAGGAATAGGGTTTTCGGAGAGACTTTCGAAGTGAATCTCGAAAAGATATAAAAAAAGATACGAAAAATACGCAGAAAAGGACCTGGGAAGAGGTGCGGCAGATCATCTGCGTCTTGGAAGAAGAGGCGCAAAGACTGCGTCTGTTCCCAAGTGGTTTCCTCCTGCGGAAGAAAGATTTCCGTGTTTAAGCTATGAATGACGGAATAATTTGGTTTTCCTTAATATTTCGTATGAATATTACGGGAAATTGTTTACCAAAAAATAAAGATTGTGAAATATTTATAAAATATGGAATAGAAATATCCGGAACATTCCCGAACATTCTGACTCGGGATTTAACGGTTATCAGAAAATGAAGACGGTTTTAGGCCCGGACTCCAAATGTACTCTAATTACTGCCAAAACGACCGTATCGGCGCGTAGATTACAACTAAGAGGTAGACATTAGTGTTTGAGCAATCACATGACAATAAACTTATGAACTGTCACAAATCGTTCCGCGTACCAAACATGCGGCCCAATCATCACCGGGTGGTTTGCGGGAGGTGCAGAAACAAGGAGTCTACAAATATTAGCTGAGACGAATTAACTGTAAATTCGTAAATTGAATATAATATGTTATATTTAATTAATGTATATAATGTTAGCTTGGACGAATTAATATGTTAATTCGTAATTAAATGTAATCGGTTATATTTAATAAGCTAATGATAAATTATACGATATTGTCATAATAAATTATTATTGACCCGTATTAATTAATGCGGTATAATATAAATGACAATTTATAAATAATGCGTTATATACATGGTCGATAGACCGGGTATGTCAGTCGATCGACTGATATACCTGTTTTAGTTACATGGTCGATCGACCGGGTGTATCCGTCGATCGACTGATATGCCTGTTTCGTATATATGGGCCGAGATTTTGGAAAGAAAAATAAATTACCCTATTTCACCCTAATACACGGTTATAAGGGAAGGGGGAGTTTATTTTTCTTAACCTAATTTCTAACCTACTCCTGCCTCTCATCTCAACAAAACACAAAACCCTAATTTTACAGAAAATTTGAGGGATCGATTCTAGCAAAAGAACAAGGGCATATCTCATATCGTCTTGGGTGCAACTGATAGGAGAATATCATTGCGATATTGTTCATAGGCCATAAAATCTAGGATCGAAGGTTATTTCTTAATCCTTTATGCTTTTGTTTATGCAATTTAGTTTTATGACTCATAATCATGACTCTATAATTCGTTATAGTCCTTAAAATTAAAGGGATGCATACAGATAAATCCCACAATTCAATCATGCCACCACAAATTATCAACTACATTACTTAACTTACTATGCTATATCATGGAAGCATTCAACCATTCATCCATCACACTTACCAGATACTACCTGACAAACGTTACAACTAATTCAAAATTTACTACTTACTATCATCACCACATGCAAGACTCACAATTCCTTTATAACTAATACACATAGAATGATTTAGAAAACATTATTATCGCCTCATCACACAACACTGTTATGTACTATGAACATTCCACCACTTCCACTACTTCCATACACGCTTCTACTCAACCACAGACTTACACAGTTCTCATCACAGTTACACATACTAACATTACTAGAGACTCCATCACAGATATTTTTAACATAACCACTATACACACAAGGCACATAATTCCCGACTCCATATTCCCCCTAACCGATGACTGGCTTAAGCATAATGGGGCCATGATTTTGAAATGAGGGCGCCTACTCAACCAAAATCAAGCATCAGCTGGGGCTTCCAATATACATACACCAGGTTCATTTTATTTGACTCTCTACGTTCATTAGGCTCATTTATTACAGGTTCCAAAATCGTCGCTCTGATACCACTTTGTAACACCCCCATATACCAATGAGCCTTAACAAGACCTTCCCTAGCATATAAGGGCGTTACCATCTCGGTTGCCCAAGGACAGTAATAATCAAATGTCGATAAAAGAACAATTAAGTTATATTACAAGTGATTACTAACAACAGACGATATGAAAAGATACAACTCAAAACCACTATCTACTATGTGAACTACTTTTGTCATGACTCATGATAGACTCGTCCCTCCAAGCACCCAGCTGTGATCCAAAAGACAACCTGGTAAGACTGACTGCTCACCATAGTGGATCACGGCAGAGACAACAGAAACAAACAACAAACAAAACCACACATGGTCAGTAACTGAAGAAGCAAACATACAAACAGGCACAACACAAGCACAACAACACACACGCCACATCACCTCCAACCAACCACCATCACTGACTGTCCACTGGACCAGCCCTAACAGTGGGGGACCGCAGCCGTTCCCACCTAAGCCCCACTCATCAATCCGAGCGATAAACCCATGTCCATTAAATTGCACATCCCCTATCGTGGCGAGTTCCACGGAGGGAGAACTACGAGCGCGAAGCCACTCCCGCAAGGGACTCCACTCAGCCGAGGATGCACCTCGAGAACCATAGACAAATAATCACAATCAGCTGTACCAAGACAACGATAATCAAAACAACACAAAACAAACCAACTACCGCAATCAATAAACAATACTGACACTACATCATCCAGAACACAACAACTGACACTCTAGACAACCAGCAGTACGCAGTACTGAGTAGGCGAACTTACCTTTAGCAACCACAGTGATCCCGCGTCCAACCACAAGATACCAATCAACCAAGAAAACCACCTATACAATTATTACAACCATCTATTACTATCACTACAACCTGACTGAAAACACAGATAACGATGATGATGACGATAGCATACGTATACAAAGTAATCCGGTGTCAAGACCGCTACTCGGCTCAAGCATCCCATCCCCATGGTGTAAGCAACATCAAAGGCCTCAAGAAAAGGGATTATGGTGAAGGAGAAGGGAGATGACGGCATCTAGGTTTAGGAAGAAGGTGCGGAAATTATTTGAGGTTTCATGTTTATCGATTTATAATTCCCCGCTGCAAACTCGTTGCTCGATTGAGTAACTAACTTACTCAATCGAGTGAACCATACTCGATCGAGCTTCCAAGCTACTCGATCGCGTAGCCTCAGCTAGATCGAGTACCACACCAACCAAAGCTTACCACGTCACAAGTCATCCCGCTTGGGGTTTCCCAAGGATAAGATCGGTGTCTAAGGTCAGTCAACACCGGTCAATGGGTCCCTAAAAGGACGGGAATTACAGTAGGAAACCTTTGGGTAAGGAATCTACAATAGGTTCTGAGTGACTAGCGATGTTAGGCATTTTAGCAAATGAAATTGTAAGAATATCAGATATATCAGTGCCCTCTTATAGGGCGGATCACCTGCAAAACAACTATAGCACTAGAGAAAAATATGATAACAGTCTCAAGGAATAAATTCCTTGAGACTAGAGACAAACTTAATATAAAGCAAACAAATTAACACCGTCTCCCCGGCAACGGCACCAAAATTTGACTTGGCTGTCGCAACCCTATCAAAAATGAAACCAACCGGTCTCTATAAAATGTACTAGAGGCAGTCGGGTATCCAATCCCCAGGGAGATGGGAATAATGTATGCTAAACTAAGTTTTCCTAAGTAACCGTTTCTTGGGGTTGATTGTTTGTTTCTAAACTACGGAGATAAAGAGGAAGAGAACAATAAAGAAACAAGCAATAATTGAAGAAATTAACAGAGAGAAAAAAACAGTTAGGACAGTCGGTTCACCATGGTTTTCTATAGATAAAATCTAAGGTCAAAGGTCAGCCTGAACTCGGTCTGCAGGGTATGGAAAAGGTCCTTCCAGTCCTCTATTCGCCCTAAAACATTACTAACTTAGCTTCCGCCCTCATTAGAATGTCCTAATGTTCACTGCAGGTCTTACCCCTTCCAATCTTTCGAACTAGGTCAAGGCGTATCAAATCAACTAGCTAAATGTGTCGACTCAAGCAACTAATTGCTATTAAATGCGGTGATTAACAACACAAACCTAATTCTAGCCAGGCCTAATCACCTAATCTAATCTCCCTAATTACCATGGCTCCCCTTATGTCCTAGCATAAGGAAATTAGCTATCCATAATAAAAGTTGAGAAATTGATGATAAAAAACGAGATAAATAACTTGAAGATGATAATAAATTACTGAAGAAAACAAGAATTGAAGAAATAGAGTAAAGAGATGATAGGAACAAGAACAATTGCAATAATTAATAAAAATAAAATTAAAGATCAAAGAATACTGAATACAATGAATTCCTAAAGGTAATGTTTTTAAGTCTAAGGAGTAAAGTGCCAGTGAAAGAGATGATAGTCGTTCCTCCTGCCGTTCTCTCTTTTATTCTAAGATAGAACTAAAATATCCAAAGGGTAAATCTAAAAGATTGCGTAAAAATATTCTAATCGTCAAAACTACTCGATCGAGTGAAAACAAACTACTCGATAGAGCATAATAAAAGTCAAACCTGTCGGTCGAGTGAATCAAGTACTCGATCGAGAAACTCAGCAAACACCCTTCTCGATCGAGCAAAGTAGATACTCGATCGAGGCTTTTAGCATAAACGTGTGCTCGACCGACCAGTTTCAGCAGTCAACATAGTCGATCGAGTTAGCTAACAATGAACCAACGTGGGTGAACTCAAAACACCTTCCGAAGCCACTTCACACATCCCTAGGTGATAGATTCCGGGCTTCGATTCTTCTATCTCCAAAATGCGTGCAAATGGAACAGGTTTAGGCTCGATTATGATCCTCTCCGGTTCATTACTGCAAATAATACAAGATAAACAAAAGTAGACTATTTGGGGGCATTTGTAGTTAGATGCTACATAAATAACACAGAAATGCGTGTAAATATAGGGTAAAAACCTTATATAAAATACACGCATCATCAGGCAAACTAACAAAGGCATCGCTTTGTTTGAAACCAGCAAAGATTACCGACGGATATCCAAATACCAGCGGAACAACGGGTCCTTGGCTTCCTTCCCCCACCTCTACCTCGGCGGCGGTGTTTGATCGGGTCCTCTTGCTCTGTCGTGTAGCAGCAGTTCTCGACATCTGTTTCAAAATAGTTTAGCCAGACATCGAGTTTTACAAATTCAAAATAGAAACTTTCAAATGCTTTATACGGAAAGAGGCAATGCTTAAAATGGATTTTCTTGCTAAAACATGTAAAAATTGAGAGCAAAACATGTTTTTAACAATTCTTCTTACCCTTTGCAATTACTAAATGAAGTTTTAAAATATTAAAATACGAAGTTTAAGTAAGTTATTGAAGTAACCGGGCTGCACTTTCACCAAAACTAAGCTCAATAAGTCGATTACTGTAGTAAAATTGGGACAAAATTTCAGCTTTGTGCACTCAAAAGACGGAGTTTTAAGACGAAACTTTTTGATAAAATTAACCAAAATCAAGCACCAAACATTATACTACTAGCATCCCTTACCCTTTTTCAACAATTTAAGATGAATTTGATGAACAAAATCGAAAATTTGGGGCAAACCCTAGAAAAATCCGGGTTGATTGTTGTCATAAATCGAGTTTAATTTGTAATTCCTAACATCAATAACAACGATACAAGATAGTTTCAATCAAAATCCAACAATTGCAACACAATATTAGGTATAAAAACCAACTTTTAAGAAACTCCAACATCAAAACATGCTTCAAATTGCGTTAAAATCAAATAAAGGAGTAGAAATTTGCCTTGAATTAGTTTGCAAACGAATTAGACGAATGAACTAGGATGATTTGGAAGAAAACCAAGCACAAATACACCAAAGCTTTGTAGAGAAAGAAATTCTAGAAGGGTTTTGAGGTTTTGAAAGGAGTAATAAGAAGAAAGAATGAGAAGAATGAAAGATATAGGCTGAATTATTTTAAGTAACCCGTGTACTACAGCAGCGATACTCTATCGAGTATCTGTGGTACTTGATCGAGTAGCCTCTACTCGATCGACTTGGGGTTGCTCGGTCGAGTTTCGACGTTGGCAGAATTAGCAATTATTTTGTTTTCTAGGAAACTCAATCGAGTGACCCACCTACTCGGTCGAGTAAGGCATACTCGGCCGAGTACCTCGTACTCGGTCAAGTAAGTCAAAATACTCAACGAAAGGTTACAAATTGTTTGGTCGTTCCTGCAAAACAACAAATCGTTCGGAGTCTAAGGTATTCATAGAACTCATCACTAATTATCTTTATACTATTACTATTGACTATCATTACTTTACATATAACACAAATACCGCAACTAAAACATGATAACTCTACTCTATTACATTCCAAACAACATTCGATTCGATTCTTCCATTACGTACTTTAATTCACATATTCACTCATAATGGTAACAATATTCTACCTTGTTTAGCTGCATATCAAATTCTACACCCCAACACAGCACAACATGTTCACACAATCTATCAAATATAGCAAACTTGTAAACCATTTACCAACTTTTATTTCACCACATATCCTCATGTACACTTCCACACATCTTATCGTCCATCCGCATACTTACGCGTATACAACTAGACAAGCAATTACGCTTCACATGTCCCTATCATTCACACACACAAGACATTACCTTTATACACATATATATCGCATCTTACACACACAAGCACACACAATTCCCGACTCCTTATTCCCATTCGAAGTGACTGGCATAAGCATATTGGGGCCAGGATTTTGGAATAAGGGCGCCTTCTCACCCAAAATCAAACAATTCAACGGGCTTAAAACACACATACACCAAGTTCATTTTATTATACTCACTACGTTCATTAGTTTTATTGGTTACAGGTTCCAAAATTGTCGCTCTGATACCACTTTGTAACACCCCCATCTACCAAGGAGCCTTAACAAGACCTTACCTAGCAGACACGGGCATTACCATCGCGGTTGCCCGAGGAATAGTATATCATAACGTCAATAAAATAACAATTTAATGTTTATTACAAGTTTAACTCGAAAGAAAGGTAAAACTAATAAACAACTACTACGGTGATGTTATCCATGCCAAGACTCGGTGAAAGACTCGTCCCTCAAACACACCATCTAAGACTGACTGCTCACCATAATGGATCATGGCAGACACATAACAAGAAGAAAGGCAAACAAACCACACTAGGTCAGTAACTAACACAACATTCAACAACCATAGAAAAACACAAGTACAATGTCCAACGCCAATACTCCACCAGCCATTTAACTAACACAAAGGTATAGTCTTGCCAGATTACCAATCGCAACTGGTAATCCACACCGCCAGTAAGGACTGCAGCCTTACCAACTAAGTCCCGCTCAAAACCATAGAGCGTATAACCCATGTCCATTAATGTGCACATCCCCCTTGAGACGGAAACCACAAGGGGCGTATCGAGGGCATGAACCCATTCTCGAAGATGACTCCACTCAGCCAGGGATGCACCCTGCACTCAACCACGATGATACTATCACATAATCAACGATACTATACACCACACATGACGACAAAGCAATCAACAATACTTAGTAGGAAAACCTACCATTAGAAATCAGCAGCAATACTGCATACATCTATATGAAGGCAAGACAACCTCCATCCATACCTATCACAACCAGTAGGGAAACCCTATTACTAATAACCATAACCACAACGAAACCTATAGATAATGATGGTGACTTAACTATGCTCAGCATTAATTCCGGCGACAAGACTGCGACTTGACTCAAGTCTTCATACCCATGGTGTCTCCAAGTTTAAAGGATCTCAAAAGGTTGAAGGTTAGTGAGAGAGAGGGTGTATCGTCAATTAGGTTCAGGAAGAAATGAAAATGAAAATGATTTGGATTTACGACTTCGCGATTTATAACTTATCGCTAAACTCGCCGTACTCGATCGAGTATCAGACTTACTCGGTCGAGTGACCTCTACTCGATTGAGTCGCTAGACTACTCGATCGAGTAGCCTACGCTAGATCGAGTTCCTACATCCCACAAGTTACTATGACGCAAGGTTGTTTGTGTGAAAGGTTCTAAGGGTATAACATGTGTTCAAGGTCAGTCAACGGGTCCCTAACAGGGCGGGTATTACATGCCTTAGCCATGACCTGGTCGTGGTCGGACCTTAACCAGGCCGTGATCAAATGGGTATGGGTTGGTGATATGGGTTGTCTTCGTCATTGTTAAAGATGAGTCTTCATCGTATGTTATGGTTATTGCTGAATTATAATTCTCCGTATTTATGAGTTAGGTGCTCGGTCGAGTATGAGTGTGTATTCGATCGAGTGCAGTGTAATCAAGCGAGTAGAGGTTGACCGAGCGAGTTGGGGTTTTTTATCTTGGTTAATTATTTGTGGGTAATCGACCGAGTAGTGTTTGTATTCGGCCGAGTAGTGGCCACTCGGTTTAGTGGGTCAATGTTACTCGGCTTAGTGGATCGGTCTGGTTATATCCATCAGGTCATTTGTTCCTGTTTGTAAAGGGGTTAGTATATATTTGCGATAATCAGTTTATTTAACATCTTTAGACCCTAAACGCATTTATAAACTTCCCCAATCTTTCTTTTTAATCCTCTAGTCATGTTCAGAAAAGATTGATCACAATGTTTGGATTAGGTCTTCGTTTCCCGTTTTGTCTTGCATCTCCATTTCGTACGTTTTTAACCTCACTTTATAATCATTTTCTTTTGTGACCAAACCCTAGGATGGGGATTTTGGGGAATTATGTTCTAATGAATCTTTGATTAGGGTTTATAGAGATGGTATATGATAATTTTGTATAGGTGACGGTCTCATGCTGGAGAATTGCTAGTGTGATAGCTTGGGTATGATTGGATTGCGTAAAGGTAGGGTTTTCCTACTCAATACAGTCTGTGTTGATTGATGGATTTTAATTAGATGCTATTGTGATTGTTTGATTATCATGTTGTGCTCTCGTAATGGTGGTGTTGGAGATGTGGATTAGATATTGTGAGCCATGTCGGGAGATGGTTTCACCCCATTGTTTCGCCTTTTGTGACTTCTATCACAAGGTAATGTGCACAATCACGAGCTTGGGTTTGCTCGTTGCGATGAGGGGAATTTTGGTAGCAAGGCTGCAGTCCACCACTGATAGGGTGGGTTACCTGTTGTGATGGGTAACCCGGCAAGGCTATTCACTGCAGTGATAAGTCGTGTCCGGGCTGCGGTTCGGACACTATTTAATTAGAGTTTGGAGTTGATGATGATTAGTGTTTATTTGTTTATTTGTGTTGTTCCTTGTGTTGTTCCTTGATCTATCATATTCTGTTACTGACTGTGTGTGGTGTTGTGTGTTCCTTGTTTTCCCTTTTGTGTCTGAGGTGATCCATTTGATATTGCCGGCAAATAGTGAGCAGGTTGTCTCGTCAGCGGTTAATGGTTGTTGAGAGCTTCGTCCAAGGCCTTGGAGGGGAACGAGTCACACTGAGTTCTTCAGTCCAGCAAGTCATAGTTTTAGTGTACTGGATAAGACTTTGTAGATGATTCCTTTTGTTCCAGTGTTAAAACAACTGTTAAGAGGTTATAATATAAATTGTATTTGTTCTGTTATTTTGTATTTGATATGAACTACTCCGGGCAACCGATATTTCTCATCATTATTGCGAGTTATCTTGGTAGTGTTGGTAGACGAGGGTGTTACATTAATCTAGGTGGTGCATTCGTAGAAGAGAACTTCTAGTCGATTCATTATCTCTTTATCGCGGAGTTATATCTATTAAAGGTATGGATATCCTACTCGCCATTATTTTGTTTGTTATCGTACAAGAGTTGATATGTGTGCAGGTGAATTATTTTATTCGATCGACATACTATTTTGGTCGATCGACTTACTGCACTATGGCAGGCGTATTTTTCTCTAGGTTGGTTGTTGCATTTTTAATTATTATTATTATTATTATTGCTTGGATGTTTATACTCTATTGTTGTGTTGATAAGGCGTGGTGACAAAGATATGCGCATTGTGTATGGTATTGTGCGGCACGGTGATAAGGATTTATGTCAGTGTATACGCCACTGTGATATTATTGTGTTCGTACAGTGACAGGGAGTGTACCATTTGGTATGAGCACGATGACAGGGAGTTGTGTCAAACTTGCTGACATGGGTGGCTGTTGGCACGGATAAGATGGGAGACTGGTAACTCATTCTTTTTAAGTTATTTCGTCATGGTTGTTACAATATGTGTGTGTGTGTGTGTGTGTGTGTGTGTGTGTGTGTGTGTGTGTGTGTGTGTGTGTGTGTGTGTGTGTGTGTGTGTGTGTGTGTGTGTATGTGTGTGTGTGTGTGTGTGTGTGTGTGTGTGTGTCACGTGTGTGTGTGTGTGTGTACGTTATCGTTATTTATATATTTCATTGTTGTTTATATCCCTACTCAACCAATGGTTGATGTGTTTGCATCTTGTGTCAATTGTCACCAATTTTCGGGGTTTCTTATGTTGATCCATTCGATAATTTTCGATCGTATGGGGAGCTGGTTAATTTAGTAGGTTTTAATAAGAGCTCATGTGGATGTTGTGCTGGGACTTAGATGAGATGACATAAACTATGGCGAGTTTTGTCTCACAATAGGTCTAGTGTCATGTTAGACATAAATTATTGACAAGCATGTAATCGGATAATTAAATCATGTTTTCAGTTTTATTTGAGACAATTTCAGTTAATGTTGTAACGTTCGTATTAAAGTATTTTTTTATTGTTTGATTTGACTATCATTGGCTCGTGTTACCGAGATGATAACAATTCTATTTAATCCGGAATGTCTTGCTAAAGGCTCCTACTTAAATAGGGGTGTTACAGGATGGTACTTCAGAGAAGGGGTCACTCTTTATAAAAAAATATAATAAAATTATATTTTTTACTAATTCATTATCCCGCCCACCATAATCAATTTTGATATCCTAAATTTTTTTCAGTTCATAAGTGAGATTCATGTTCCTCCTCCATCGTCTCCATTTGAACATACTTCTTTTAATTTACATTATTATAACTTTATTATTAAAAATTACCAAAAAAACATATGATATATATATATGATTTACCAAGATTTGTTAACTGAAAAACTCTTCCTCTTCCATTCATTAACATATCAATTTATAGTACAAGAGTATAGGAGTTTCGAGCAACCAGAAAGCCAAACAACAGAGCCACTAATTACATATTACTAAGCAAATTAAATGTGAGACTATTAATAGCGTATTACCCCGCCTCAAGTTGGAGCGTATGGATTAAATATGCCCTACTTGCTAACTAATACAACAAATTGAGATACGCCAAGTGTTTGGGTAAGCACGTTGGCCAACTGAACAGTAGTAAAAACATGCGACGGAGCAATAAGACTGGTTGGATCGGTTTTGTTACTCGTCGTCAAAAATTACCTAAACCAAAACAATATTTATAACTTCACAAACTACTCGAATCTTAGTAAAGAAGTAAGTAAAGGTTGGATCCCAAGGGACGGGTATTGATGTAGGATTTTCGATTGCAAATGGTTGTGTCTAAGGGTGTCACGATTTGGGATGAGGTAAGAGATCAACTAAACTAATCAACAATATAAAAGCAAAGCAATGAAAACAAGCAAGATGACTAAAATGAGATGTAAACAATTGATTAAAAGCACTAGGGTGTCATGGGTTCATAGGGGTTCATGGGATTTAATCATACAAACATGTTCTCTACTAGATACAAGCACTTATTGTCGTGATAGGATCGAGTTGATTTATGTCTTACAATCCCTAAGAAGGTTTGGGTCCCGGAGTGGAATCGATTAGATTGTACAACACCTACAAGTTGACTTAGTCCTTCCTATCCAACTATATGCATGGTCTAATGAGACTCGAGTTGGTTTATGTCTTACAAGTCTCATTGAAAAGGTAAGTGATGGATAAAAAATGCAAGGATTCATAGGCTGGCATTTCAACAAACATAACATGTGCATAAGTTAGAATCACAACAAGCAAGCAAATTAATTATGAAAACATATTAGATTAAGCATGAATCAATACCCATGTTGGTTTCCCCTAATTCCCCATTAACCCTATTTAAGGAAACTACTCACTCATTATCAAGTTTAACATGCTAACAAGGTTGTCAATCATACTAGCAAGGCAAAACATGAGGAACAAATGAAGACGATTAACTATAATTAAAAAGGGATTAAGAGAGAATTATACCTATAAGGATGATTCCAAATAATAAAGCAAAGAATAATAGAAGTACTTGATGATTGATCGAAGGTTGTCAATCCTCCAAATAAACCCCAAATAATCTTCTAATTACCCAAAATAAATGATGAACAATAGAAAAATTAAGGAAAGATTAAGAAATGAGATTTGTATTAATGCTAAATTGAGAATTGATTACAAGATTAAGAGAGTATTAAGACTTGATTACGATAAGATTAGGATCCTATTAAGATGACATGCTAATCTAGGTAGTACAATGGGGTATTTATACTTGAGATTAGGTACAAGGATTACGGTTACTAAGGGCTTAAATGACTATTAAGACCCTTAAGAAAAGTTGAAGAAGTGCTCCTCTCCGTTTTGGTAGTCTCCAGGAAATATGCTCGTCCCAAGCGTGTAGGCAGTAGGCACGGTGGGTTCTGCAAGGGAATCCGAGCGGATTAGGGGAGAGACGCTCGGATTTGTTGGTCTCAAGACGAGCATCTTGGCTTCGGGACGCTCGGATTGGTGGGCAGGGAGACGCTCGTCCTGGGCCGGGAGACGCTCGGATCCTTGGTCAGCACTTCTCTTTTCTTCTTTCCTCAACAATCCTCGAGGATCTTATTGGGGATGCTAGGATCCTTTCATCATTGCCCAATCAACTTTATTATCTACATAGGCCTTCTAGTATCGTCTTCCCTTTGATGCTTGGTCATTGAATTCGATCAATTTAGCTCCATTTTGCCATAAAAATGCAAGGTTTGCACTCCTTTCCTACCAAGGGAACAAAACCTCAAAGAATATGCACAACGGGAAACTAAAGATAGTAAATGACCCAATTATACACTAAAAAGCATAGGAACGAGGCTAATTTGGGGACTAGATATGCTTAAATATGAGTCACATCAAATATCCCCAAACCGAACCTTTGCTCGTCCCGAGTAAAAAGGTGAATAGAACTAGGACCCTTATTCAAACTAACCTACTAATATAGCCGATGTGAGACAATTATCGGGTCTTACTCCGCCCCTTAAAATCACAACAAGACAACCATGAGGTAGGATGCCTTCTTGCAAGGCAAGGTGGGGCTTGCCAAAATGGCGACACATCCAAGCATTAAAGTACACAAAACAAGTAATGGATGCATCTACCAAAATTAATAGCCACTTTCCTCATCTAAGTGATGGAAATTATCTACAAGGGAAGCAATCTAAGGGTACACATTCCATCATAGATACGGTTTTTCCAAACTACTAAGCTTAGAAGGATATCAATAAATCACCTCAAAGTTGTGTTAAGCTAGGGTACCTTTGTCCTCAATCCTTAAATGCTTTCGTCAAGAGTAGACTCCCTATGTTGTTAGAAACACTGGAGGATCGCGGAATTCTCCTTCTTGCCTAGACAAGAAGAAGGGTCGTCCCCTCTCTACCATGCACAAAAGTGGATACGATAGAAAAGAGATCAATAGAACTTGAGTTTCATATGGGAGTTTGCTTTGTTGTTGTTTTTCCCTCCAATTTGTGGCATTTGACATTTTGAGAACATTTCTTTGCCATTTCTTTTGATGTTTGGCATTTTCAACACTTGACACTTTCAACTTTTTCTTGCATTTCTTTTGAACATTTTCAAAGTCACCCCATTTGTAGTGAGGGGGCTTATTTTTGAAGCATAGGAGTTTTCATTTTTGTTACTCCTCTTTTCTTTTGATGCAATTGCAAACTTTTTTACTTTTCATTTTAATTCTTGAACTCAAATTTTGAACAATTTTTGTGCCCATTCCTCTTTTTGATGACAAAATGTGGTAGAACATGGATGATGGTTACATGGTTTCAAGGATCACCTTGGAATAAACGGTAGCCAAGGAGTTATCACACCACAAGGTACTCTTGACTAGGCCTTAATCCATGGGTCAAAGGATACTAGCATGACACATCCTAGGGTATTTTACAAGTATTATAACAAGCAAAATCTTAAGAATAAAAAGTATCTACAAGGGCCTTATATACACTTGTCAAGCATCCAAAATAGATGCTTTCACAAAATTTTCCTAAATGCAACTATATGCCATGATGCAACTAACATATATACATCCTAATGCATATGCTTCTACCAACTAGTATTCCAAATAATCTAAATGCAAACCTAAATTCACATTGTTTATACCGCACCAATCAAAATAAAGGCACATAGTCATTAACATAATGAGGAAAAACGAGATTGGAAAGATCATACCATGCGGTCTTCAATATACTCATGTCGGATGTGGCATATTCGATCAATGTGAAAAAGGATGAACAAACACAATATATACAAGTCTATACTACAAAGTAAATAAACACGTTTTTGGGTTTTTGAATTTTGAAAATTTTAATGGTTTTTATGATATATGAAATAAAAAGACATGTTTTTGTATTTTTCAAATGTTTTTAATTTTGTTTTTAGAAGTCATGTTAGAATTTCCCATCCCCACACTAGTATGGGCATTGTCCTCAATGGCCAATATGATAGGAAATTATGCAATTTATATGAAGATGCATGATTTCTAAACTAAATGCAAACTATATGACATATAATTAAGTGATGAAACTAAACTATACTATATGATGCATGATTTTTTTTGTTTTGTTTTGGTTGGAGAGCATAATTTAGATTAGTTCCCAATGCATATGCATAAACTTCCCCAAACCGAAATAGACATTATATCTAATGTCAAAAATTGGGGGAGTTCATGCATAAGGATGTTATTCATGAAACATCAATTGTAATTTTGGATTTTGAATGTGGGAACAATAAAAGAAACACCTCAATGGGACCGAGGTGTGAGTCCTGTAATTGATGCTAGGACTCAAAAATCATGATCAAGATAAAAATTATATGAAAAACAAGAGAAATAAACAAAATTTAAAGGAGGTGTAGGAAACTCACAAAGTAATGTGGCATCCTCCCAAGAGCTTGCTAATCCTCAATCTTCGCCCATGGCGTCATCACTATCATTTCCATCATCATCAACCTCTTCACTAGAATCAACCTCCATAGATCCGGAGTTATCATCACCTGCACTTGAACTTCCTTCTTCTTCCTCACTACACTCTTCTTCTTCACCTTCTTCATTTTCTTCTTCATTTTCTTCACCTTCTTTTCCACCACTCTCAACAACAACAACCTCCTCTTCATCCAAGCTAGCACCCCTAGAAGCACTAGGAAAGAAGACTTCCTTATCCGCCCAACTAAGTAAAGGACAAGATGGGTCAAGAAGTCCTTGCCTAGCTAGATGTAGGAGGGGTGGATATTGTGCTCTATAAGCATCGACTCTATACTCATGGGCTTTCTTGTGCATTTGTTACATCAAAAGATTCAAGAAGTCATTCCCCACCGTAACATTTTCGGGTTGAAACTCATGGTAGGTGAATGAGTAGGGTGGAGTGATAATAGAGGAGGAGGGCTCGACAATGTCCTCCCTTTGGTGTTTTATTATGTAATCCGCTTCCTCGGAGAGTGGGAGAAGGTAGTGTGGCCTATGGACATTTAATCGGCAAATTTTGTTCGGTAAAGTGAAGGATTTGGCATCTTTTGATAAGTATCATTCTTGAACCATTTGAATTTTTGAACCATGGTGGCTAGATCAATGATATGGCCTCCCTTAACCGGTTTATAAGTTCCATCTTTGTTGAAGTCCCGGTTGAAGTGTTTTGCCAAATAAGTTATCAATCCCCCATTAACAATAAAGGTCGTGCCTTCCTTTCCTTTGTCGATATTGAGCCACCTCTTGATCAAAATACGGAAGAATATTGTACCTCTTGGTGAACTCTCTACCAACATTCAAGGTTGACTCGAGATAAATAAAATCAAGCTCGGTGAAGTGGTTTGTTCCATTTCTAGCAATCAAAGTATACCCAACAACCTTGTGCCACACCCTTATGCCCGGATGATGGACATAAAGGGCACGACAATTATGGTAAGATGTGAACTTTCTCCCGGTAATAGCCTTCCATAAAGGAGCGGGATCATATTTTGTGACGGGTTTCTTCACATAGGTCGAGTCATTGCTAAGACCAAAAACTTTACAAAACTCGGCATAAGACATTTTCCTATCAACATTCTCAAGGCGGAATTCAATGTTTGTTCGAGTCTCCACCTTTGTAACTTTAAATGAGCTTAAAAACTCCAAGGTGAGGGATGAGTAGGTCAACTCTTGCATATTAAACAAAGTAAGAAATCCCATGGACTCGAAGAAATCCTTTTTTTGTTCTAAGACACCCAATTTGGTCAAAGTCTCTTGGCATATGAACTTGGTGGGTAAAATAGATTTCTTAGTAAGAGATAAAAATTTCTTCCTATGGGCATCGGATGCGAAAGTTACCTCCGGATAATCATCTAGTTGCTCAACAACCGGAGTAGAAGTAGTAGTTTCCACCATAGGAGGAGTAGTCTCTTGAATCTCCATACTTGCACTTTGAACCACCAAAGCCTTTGAAGCTTGTAGAGCTTGTTGACTTTTTGAGAGATTCTTCTTTGGAGATGCCTTGTTTCCACCTTTTGTCCTAGTCATCTTCTCCTTGTATGTAGTAACACCAAAGGTATGCTTGATTTCTTCAAGTTTCAATAAGACCCAAATCGATTTAGGATAGTTGAATTTTGCCTTGTATCCTAAAAATCGATTCAAAATTTGAAGATTTTGGTGTTTTAATTTCTTGTTGTTGACAAAAGAGTGATTAGTTTGAGTTTTGAGGGAGTTTGGAATTAATTTAGGTGAATTTAGTTGAGAAATTTGATTTTTGTGGATGGAGGGATTGAGGGTTTTGAGGGTTTTGGAGATGTGGTTGTGTTTTGAATGAGTAAAATTAAATGGGAAAGGTGGGGTTTTAATCCCGTTGGATTTGAATTACACAGGGGAGACGAGCGGATTCTAGGTCGGGACGCTCGGATTCTGCTTCAGTTTGCTTTAGAAAATAAGACCGTGCTGAGACGAGCGCCTTCTGCTGAAGACGAGCGTCTTTCTGAGGAGACGAGCGGATTTACTTGAGGACGCTCGGATTCCTTGTCAGGAGGAAATCCTAAATTTTACCAGCAGTAAGATGAGCGGATCTTTGTCGGGATGAGCGTCTTGACTGAGACGAGCGGATTCTCTATGGAGACGCTCGGGTCTTCAGTAAGACCAAATTTTTTTCTTCCAGCTCTCTCAGGAGCGTCTTCTTCCCAGGACGCTCAGATTGTCTTTCAGGACGAGCTGATTCTTGTCGGGCCGCTCGGATTGTCCCTCTACCTCACGAATTCAGTTCTATCTGTGGGTATTTCATAACCCGTGTCATTTACTCTTCATTCCTTTGGCCTTCATTGTGGGGGCACTACGAAGGCTTGCATAGCCTAGGCAATTGCTATCCCCACTCTATGTCAAAACACTACACATCAATAAACATATAAGTCCCTCCCTCACTTTCTCCCCAAATGATGAAAATCTTGATCAAGGCATAAAAATACAAATCCAAAATTGACAAAAATGCAATATAATAAGTAAAGTGCAAGTTAAGGGGTTAGAATATTTAAAAATGGTGGTTTAGGGAGGACTCCACCAAACTCTCGTCCATAAATGAGATGTCAAGGGGGCATAGCCAAGGTGTTGTTGATGATGTTCAACACCTTGAAGAAGTAGTCGAAAGCTTGTTCGTTGTTATGATCAAGATCCTCAATAGACCTTTGCACATATTGTTCTTCATTGTGGTCTTGGGTCATAGCATTACCAATATAGGGATTGAATATCTCTTCAAACTCATCATCCCAAAGACCGCATACTTCGTCTACTTGTTCCCCAATAGTATCATGAGTTGATGAGAATAACTCCTCTTTCTTCTTGTCATTATGGCCAATGAGGCCTTCCTCTTCTCTTATCATGAGTGGTGGTGAGCTATTCAAGCTCTCATTCTTGTTGAAACATTCTTGCTCTTTGGATGGAGCATCTTGGAGATTACCCATTTTCTTTTCGCATATAGGTGGTGATTCTTTACCCATAGCTTGTTCTTTGCATTGAGATTCCAACTTCTTCCTATCACTTTCTCGGCTATAATGATCAACCATGATACATGGCTCATGTAGTCGGGGAGCTCTCATTGTCTTATCAAGATTAAAAGTGATTGTTTCATCTCCCACTTCAAGGGTGAGCTCTCCATGTTTCACGTCAATCACCGCTCCCGCGGTGTGTGAGAAAGGTCTTCCTAAAATAATAGGAATGTTGGAGTCTTCCTCCATATCAACAATAACAAAGTCCACCGGGATGAAGAACTTGCCAATTCTTACCGGCACATCTTCCCATACCCATAAAGGTGTCTTCGTTGATCGATCCGCTATTTGAAGTGTGATATTAGTGCACTTAAGCTCTCTCATTCCTAGCCTCTTGCACGCCGAATATGGCATGACACTCACACTTGCCCCAAGGTCACATAGAACTTTGTTGATTGTGGTGTCGCCTATGGTACATGGAATAGAGAAGCTTCCCGGATCCTTTAGTTTTGGAGGTGAACTTCCTTGTAGGATGGCACTACTCACCTTAGTGAAAGTAATAGTCTCAAGCTTCCGGATGGATTTCTTCTTCATAAGAATATCTTTCATGTATTTCGCATAGGCCGGAACATGATTGATTAATTCCGTAAATGGAATTGAGACATCCAGTTCTTAACAATCTCCATAAACTTCCCAAGTTGTTCATCAAACTTAGGCTTAGCTTAACGACTTGGAAATGGAAGTCGAATCACAATAGGCTCTTTCTCTTTATCCTTCTCTTCATTTTCTTTTTAAACTTCTTGAATGGTGGTGGGTTCTTCTTCTTTCTTAGAGTCTTCAACTCTTTCCTTGTCACTAGCATTTACAACATCTTCATCAATGGGTCTCTTCGGCCCTTCATACCTTGTACCACTCCTTAAATGGATGGCACTCATTGACTCTTGTCTTGGGGGATTACCTTGAGGTGGCAATTGCCCCTTTTGTCTTTGTGAACGTAAAGATTCTAATTGAGCCATTTGGGTCTCCAACATCATTGTGTGAGCTAGTATGTTGTTAATGGTGATGTCTTTTGCTTGGATATACTTTTCCATTTGAGTGAAAAATTCTTGTTGGTTCTTTTGCATTTGGAGGACCGCTTTTTGAACATCAAAACCTTGTTAATTTGTTTGATTGTATGGAGGTTGATTTTGATAACTTTGGTTTTGATTGTAAAAGGGTCTTTGAGCTTGGTTTCTCATTGGAGGTGGGGTGTATGTTGTTTGAGGGTTTTGAACATTTTGGCTTTTGTATGAGAGGTTGGGGGGGAATTTGGTGTTTTCATTGTAATAGTTGGAATAAGGGGTACCACTCTTGTATGCTTGGAAAGCATTCACTTGTTCCCCTACATTCACTTTGGTCATGTCCTAAAGTTCCACAACTCTCACATACTCCACTTGGAATTGATGAAGATGCCACCATGGTATTAACATGTTGCTTAGGTGATTTGGAGGCCTCTTCAAGTTTAGCCATAGCCTTCTCAAACTTCAAATTAATGGTGTCAATATGAGCACTAAGTTGAGCACCCAATTGAGTAATAGAGTCCACTTCATGCTTTCCTCCTCTAGTAGCCTTCCGAGGTCTACTATATTGTGAGTTATGGACCGCCATTTCCTCAATCTTGTTCCATGTTTGATTATCATCAACTTCGGTAAACATACCATTTGATCCCATATTGAGAATGTTTCGAGAGTCTTCATATAGACCGTTCCAAAATTGTTGTACAAGGAACCACTCGCTAAGTCCATGGTGTGGACAAGATCGACAAGTATCCTTGTATCTCTCCCATGCTTCATATAAAGATTCCTTATCCCTTTGTTTGAACCCGACGATTTGGGCTCTCAACATGGTAGTCTTCTCCGGAGGATAGAATTTCTTGTAGAAAGCAAGTGGCAATTTCTTCCAAGAGTCAATACCAAGAGTAGCCTTATCTAGGCTCTTTAACCATTGTTTCGCGGAACCAATCAAAGAGAAAGGAAATAAGACCCATCGAATTTGGTCTTGAGTCACTCCGGTTTGAGAAATCGCATCACAATAGTCACAAAAAGTCTCCACATGAGAATGAGGGTCTTCACTAGGCATCCCCCCGAATTGAATTCTCTCAACCAATTGTATAAATGCGGATTTTGCAATGAAATTACCGGTTAAGTGTTGTGGTGTAGGAGTACCATTTGGTAGGTTCTCCTCGGTTGGTACGGAATGTGATGAAAATTTAGGCATTGTGGGTTGATTTTGTGGTTGGTTTTGTGTTGGGTTATCCTCTCCTTCTCTTGAAAAAGGGTTGATGAACTCAAGGTTATTTGGTTGAATGTCCACAATCTCACCAATACCTCTCAAAGTATTTCTAGCAAGTCTTCTATTGTTGGTCAAAGTTCTTTCAATTTCAAGATCAATGGGTAAGAAGTTACCTTGTGATCTCCTAGACATGCAAAATATCAAACAACTTGAAAACAATTAGAACAAACCTTGAGGAGTTTGACTTCCCCAAGGTAAAAAAGACACAACTAAAAACAATCAAAGAAAATCAAATCAAGTTAACACCGTCCCCGGCAACGGCGCCATTTTTTATCGGATAGGTTTTTTTACTCGTCGTCAAAAGTTACCTAGACCAAAACAATATTTATAACTTCACAAACTACTCTACTCTTAGTAAAGAGGTAAGTAAAGGTCGGATCCCAAGGGACGGGTATTGATGTAGGATTTTCGATTACAAATAGTTGTGTCTAAGGGTGTCACAATTTGGGTTGAGGTAAGAGACCAACTAAACTAATCAACAATATAAAAGCAAAGCAACGAAAACAAGAAAGATGACTAAAATGAGATGTTAACAATTGATTAAAAGCACTAGGGTGTCATGGGTTCATAGGGGATTCATGGGATTTGATCATACAAACATGTTCTCTACTAGATGCAAGCACTTATTGTTGTGATGGGATCATGTTGGTTTATATATGTCTTATAATCCCTAAAAAGGTTTGGGTCCCGGAGCCGAATCGATTAGATTGTAGAACACCTACAAGTCGACTTAGTCCTTCCTATCCAACTATATGCATGGTCTAATGAGACTCGAGTTGGTTTATGTCTTACAAGTCTCATTGAAAAGGTAAGTGATGGGTAAAAAATGCAAGGATTCATAGGCTCGCATTTCATCAAACATAACATGTGCATAAGTTGGAATCACAACAAGCAAGCAAATTAATTATGAAAACATATTAGATTAAGCATGAATCAATCCCCATGTTGGTTTTCCCTAATTCCCCATTAACCCTAGTTAAGGAAACTACTCACTCATTATCAAGTTTAACATGCTAAAAAGGTTGTCAATCATACTAGCAAGGTAAAACATGATGGACAAATGAAGATGATTAACAATAATTAAAATGGGATTTAGAGAGAATTATACCTATAAGGATGATTCCAAATAATAAACCAAAGAATAATAGAAGTACTTGATGATTGATGGAAGGTTGACAATCCTCCAAATAAACCCCAAATAATCTTCTAATTACCCAAAATAAATGACGAACAATAGAGAAATTAAGGAAAGATTAAGAAATGAGATTTATATTAATGCTAAATCGAGAGTTGATTACAAGATTAAGAGAGTATTAAGACTTGATTAAGATAAGATTAAGATCCTACTAAGATGACATACTAATCTAGGTAGTACAATGGGGTAATTATACTAGAGATTAGGTAGAAGGATTAGGGTTACTAAGGGCTTAAATGACTATTAAAATCCTTAAGAAAAGTTGAAGAAGTGCTCCTCTCCGTTTTGGTAGTCTCCAGGAAATCTGCTCGTCGCGAGCGTCTAGGCAGTAGGAACGGTGGGTTATGCAAGGCATTCCGAGCGGATTAGGGGAGAGACCCTCGGATTTGTTGGTCTCAAGACGAGCGTCTTGGCATCGGGACGCTCGGATTGGTGAGCAGGGAGACGCTCGTCCTGAGCAGGGAGACGCTCGGATCCTGGGTCAGCACTACTCTTTTCTTCTTTCCTCAACAATCCTCGGGGATCTTGTTGGGGATGCAAGGATCCTTTCATCATTGCTCAATCTACTTTATTATCTACATAGGCCTTCTAGTATCGTCTTCCCTTTGATGCTTGGTCATTGAATTTGATTAATTTAGCTCTATTTTGCCATGAAAATGCAAGGTTTTAACTCCTTTCCTACCAAGGGAACAAAACCTCAAAGAATATACAAAACGGGAAACTAAAGATAGTAAATGACCCAATTATTCACTAAAAAGCATTGGAACGAGGCTAATTTAGGGACTAAATATGCTTAAATGTGAGTCACATCAAAGACCTTCTTGAATAGCATCACAAACAAAATGACAGTCTATTTTGATGTGTTTGGTGTACTCGTGAAAGACGGGTCATGAGCAATATGTAACACGGGTTTTCTATCACACGAGATGGGTGTGGGTAAGACAAGCTTGGCACCTAAACAATCCAACAAACCACGCAGCCACTTTATTTCACATGTGAGAGCTGCAAGAGAAAGATACTCGGCTTCGACTGACGAGAGTGACAACGTAGGCTGTTTCTTAGTCTTCCACGAGACCGGAGAATCACCAAGAAAAATGAACCAACCCGTGAGGGACCTACGTGAAACGGGGCATGCATCCCAATCGGAGTCACACCAACCCGATAATTGTAATCCGGAAGAGGAGCTCAAAAGTATACCTTGTCCGGGTGTCCCCTTCGAATATCGAATTGTGCGCATAGCGGTATTCCAATGCTTCCTGCCATGGATCATGAACTGGGAAAGGTTATGGATGGTGTATGCGAAGTCATGGCTAGTTACCGCGAGATACACCAAACGGCCAACTAACCGACGACACTTCTCAGATTCATCAAGTAAATCGTTAGAGGAACTTGCGAGTTGGTGATGTTGTTCCATGGGCGTAGGGGCCGGCTTACAACCATGGAGACCGACCTCTTCGATAATATCGAGTGTATTTGCATTGAGACAAGAAAATTCCAGAACCATTTCGCGCCACCTCGAGGCCTAAAAAATATTTTAATTCGCCCAAATCTTTCATGTGAAAGCAGGAGCTAAGGTAATTTTTGAATGTTGAGAGAGCGGACATATCACTTCCAGCGATGAGTAACTTGTCGACATAAACCAAAACATTTAAAGGAACCTCATCTTTCACATAAGTGAATAACCAATAATCAGAATAGCTTTGCACAAACCCATATTCCTTTAAGGCTACACCCAGCTTAGCAAACCAACAACGAGGTGCTTGCTTGAGCCCATATAAAGATTTTTGCAGACGGCAGATAAGACCGGGTACAGGAGATTGAAAGATAGGACGTAACCGCATATAAACTTCTTTGTGCAAGTCAACGTGGAGGAAACCATTATTGCCATCCATATGATGGATTTACCAATTTTTGGTCACATCCACAGCTAGAAAAGTAGGGATGATGGTCATCTTAGCAACAGGAGCGAAAGTTTCCGCATAATCCACTCCCTCAGTTTGATGATTACCAAAGACTACTAAGCGTGCTTTTAAACGCTCGATGGTAGAATCAGATTTGCATTTAATCTTGTACAGCCACTTGCTACCCAATGCTTTCTTCCCTGGCGAAAGCGAAACCAGAACCAAAATCCATGTTTTATTATCAACTAATGCCTGCATTTCGGACTCCATGGCTTTACGCCACCCCTCACCTTCACTATATCCTTGTAAGGCTTAGGTTGTGTGTGTGCAATTAGAGCAGCCAAATAGGTATGGTACAATGGTGAAAATCGAGTACAAGAAAAATAATTAGCAAGGCGATGTTGTGTACCTAAGAGCAGCGAAGACACGGTGAGGCTGGAAGCGCTAGATGGACTACCCTCATCTTCTTCTTCTTCATTGCTATTTATATAAACAATAAAGTCAAGAAGAGACCGAGGCGGAAATTTAGTACGATGTCCCGGCCCTAATGGCTCATTCGTAGGAGCAGGTGACACAGGTGTAGTAGTAGGAACAATAGAAGGTGATGATGGAGCACTAGCAGGTTCGGGGAAAGCTTGGTGAGGACCCACATCAGACCTATCATCATCCCACGAGAAAACATATTCGGAAGTAGTACCGCGAGTGTCTAATCAAGAGTCCTCTATCCTTGGGTTAACAAGAAAAGGAAACTTATTTTCATAAAACGTGACATCGCGTGAGACGAAAAATTCTCGATTATCAAGGTCATATAGGTACCAGCCCATTCTGCCATTAGGGTACCCTATAAACACGCATTTCCTTCCTCAGCTAGCAAATTTCTCACCCCAAGCTCGTTGATTATGAGAAAAGCAAAGAGATCCAAAAACACGCAAATAAGTAAAATCCGGTGCTCGACTAAATAATACTTGAAAAGGCGTGTCTTCCCCCAGTGATTATGATGGAGTACGATTTATTAAATATGAGGCAGCCAAAACACACTCACCCCAAAAATTAATAGAAAGACCGGCCGGAAAGCGCAAACCTTGAGCAACATTAAGAATGTGTTGGTGTCTCCGCTCAACTGTCCTATTTTGCTGGGTGTCCCAACACACGAGGACTAGAACAAAATTCCATTTTTAACAATTTTTATCTGAGCGGGAAATTGACGTTTTATCATCGCAATAAATAACATGAAATTAGCTTCTACTTCTGAAGCAGGAGCTCAAGGCCAGGACAACCAGGTTCAGAGTCCAAACACAAGCTCTCAATTCCACCAGTGCAGGGTCCTATTCTAAGGAAAATTCTGAGGGTTCTAAGTCCAGGCACCAGTGGCCACCAGGGCCATCTGGTCCCACATTTAATTAAGCACAAATAACTCCTAGGGAGCCAGGATTATTTTGTACTAAAATCTCACAAAAACATGCCAAGTTGTAAAAGAAGACAATCCAGGAAAAGCAGAAAAGTAAATAGCCATTTCTGGATAAACATTTGAAAACTGAAGCTGAGAATTCTTTTGCCATGTCTTACCAAAATGAAGATACTACCTAAAGCAAGTAAGACCTTGTTCTGACCCAAGGACAGCCCACTCCAGAAACAACCAAAAGAAGCCATTAAGAAGGAGAACCTATCACTGTCACTCAGCTGCAACCTTTTGTCCCCAACCTGTTTTACCTTAGTTAGTTTACTTTCACCTTATGCAGCCATTGTAAAATATATCACTTGTCTTTATGTATTATGTAAGCAACAAATCCTGGCCCTTGGATGAAATGTCTTAGGGTTTCTTTTGTACTGAACTTGAACCAAGGCCTATATAAGGACCTTCCAGAAGTCTGTAATACTTAGACTTTTATTAGTGAACAAAAAAACCTGATATTTTCTCTCAAGTATTCCAAATCTTAATTCTTGTTGAGTCTTAGAGTTAAGTCAAGCTTAATAACACTCCCTAAGTGTTGATTAAGTACCTGTGGGTGAGTTTCTTTCAATCATGTGCTTGTTGTGGGTTGTTTGATCCTCATTGTTGTCTTGAGCTTGATACTTTATGTGGTTGCTCTGGTTGTGTCAAATTTAAGGCTTAAATTGTTACACTAATTTCATGTGCTTGTTGTGGTCATTAGTTTGATCATTATATCCATTTTATTCTAGAAAAACATCAAAAAAATATCATCACACTGTCAAACCTATGAAATTGCTCAAGTCTGTCTGTCTCAGTCTGGGGAGAATTTTCAAAAATACTTCGAGGGCTTGTAAAATCTTGAATTTTGGATCAGCATTAGTTTGCAATTTTAACAACATTGTCACCAAATTTCATGAATTGTTAAGCTCATTTACTATTTTTACTAAATTACTGAATTTCATTGCATTCTAAGGAAGTCTGTGTTTGTGGATTTGTTAGGATTCATCATTTCTGTCAAAGGTCTATACTTTACACTGCAATTTGGTAATCAAAGCTTAGGTTATAACATAATTCCATCTTGTGTTAGTCGTGAGTGGGAGAAAAGTGATTTCATTTACCCAGCTACATCAAAACTACAAAAAACAACCGAATGAGTGAAGAGAGGCTTGCTGGTATTGAGACAATGTTAGAGAATCTGGCAGGAAATGTGGATACTTTGCTTAGTGCTGTCCATAGTGTCATGGAAATATTTCCAAACCATGACCCAAGAAGGCAACCACCCCCTTTCCGAGGAAGAGGAAGGGGGAGAGGGATTGCAATGGGAGCAAGAAGGAGGCAGCCACTGCACAGCATGATCCATATAAGGAAGCCATCTCTAAATCAGATGACTCCCGACTGGAGGAAGGAATATATGATGCCAGAGATAAGGATGTAAAGGTAGACATTCCTGAATTTCATGGTAGTTTAAACCCTGAAGATTTATTAGATTGGCATAGATTTGTTGAAAGGATTTTTGAATTTAAAGAGTACAATGGTAGGAAATCCTTTAAAGTTGCCATCCTAAAATTTAAAGGGTATGCTTCTCTGTGGTATGAAAGCATGAAACACCAGAGAATTAGGGATGGGAAGGAACAAAGTAGATCTTGGTTTAAGTTGAAAAAGAAATTGAAGGAAAAATTCATAGCCAAAGACTATACCCAAGACATTTTTATCAAACTAACTCAATTAAGGCAAAACCAGCAAACTGTTGAGGCCTATCTTAGGAGCTTTGAACAGCTAACCGCGCAATGTGAGGGCACTGAAAAACCTGAGCAAAAGATTGCTAAGTTTGTTAAGGGTCTAGATCCTAATATTGCTAGTAGGGTAAGAAGGCAGCAGGTGTGGTCATTTGATGAGGCAGTCAACCTGACCTTATGAGTTGAGAAACTGGGAAAGGTGAAACCTTTAACACCCAAACTCCCCACCAGACAAATATTCAAACCTTATACTCGTGTTAAGATTACTGAGACACCTAAACCAGCAACCCAACCCACAAGAGATAAGAGGAAGGCACCTCTAACCTCAAAAGTCAATCCTGCTGTGACAAGAGACAAGATAAGATGTTTTCAGTGCCAAGGATTTGGACACATTAGAAAACATTGTCCCTCCAACAGGGATCTTACCCTGTTGGAAATTGAAGAATGGGAAAGACAGGATCTCATTGAGTATGAGAAGGATGAAACTCTGGTCTTAGAAGTGGTGGATATGTTGGGAAATGTGTCCTCTACAATAGTGCGATCACATGATTTAAATATCGTAATTAAATCTCATACTAAGAATACGTGAGGAATGATTCTTTATACAGTCGACTGACCGTCATTAATCGGTAATGATTGGCTAACTAGAGTTTGACATTACTGTCGTGTGACGGTGGTGGTCAGTTGATCCCTTTAGGTCACACCTATAGGATGAGGCCCAAATAGATATTTAATTAATTGTATGCGATACAGATTAATTAAATTCCTTAATTATGGGAGTGCAATTTTGCCTCTTATTTTAATGTGATTAAATAAAGATTAAATTTAGTGATTAAGCGTTAAATTACTAAATTAGTTGAGGTATTAATATAAGTTTTGAGGTGGAGGTAATTAGTTATTTAAAGTTACAAGAGGTTGTAATTTTAACTAACTAGCAATTATGGGACCCATTATATGATGATATAATGGTAGTATACTACTCAAAAAGTGGAGTATATATTATATTATTAATTGGAATATTTAAGTGTTAAATGATTACATTAATAATTAAAGATGTAAGATAGTTGAACATATGACTTATAAGCATTTGTGGGACAAATGACAAAAGGCAAAAATGGACCATAAAGGGTCCATTATTTCGGCCAAATGAGAGCAAAAGATGCTCTTGTTTTGTCTTGTTCATTTTGTTATAATAATGTGTGATAGTGACTTATCCATGACATATCTTACAAAGCTTAAATCCTACACTCTACCTACACAAACCATAGACTAAAAACAAAAGGCAAAAGATTCCTCCTTTGCCTTATGACAACCGGTTTTGGCATTACAAAAGGAGGAATTTTGGTTGCTCATTTTTGTTACTTCTTGTCTTGCTAGTGAATGCTTATATCTCTCTAGCTTTCTCACATGCAAAATTCATACAAGCTCTCAACAATACTAATACACATCAGATATTACTTAAGATAGTAATAAAAGATTATTAGTATTATTATGGAAATATTTCTACTACATATCTAGTTAATATTAGTAGAGATTTTTGGGATTCATCTTGGGTGCAATTTATTGGAGTGGCTTCTAAACTTGGAGTCTTAGGAGGATCATCCATCATTATAAGCTCAAGAACAAGTGAAGGAAGGTGACCTTACTTGTGCCCAAATTTTTGAACCAACTAACAATGTAAGGAACATTGTTTTTCTTATATATCTTTCATTTTGTTATGCATGCACTAGATCTAAAGAACAAATAATTAATAAGTTAATTAGTTCAATATTAGAGGAGTCTAATAATAGGTATATGAACCTAACAAGTGGTATCAGAGCATAAGGATGTTGCATGCATAATCGGTTATTGTTCTTCCGAGTTAAAAGGTTAACATATAAAACTAAAAATTTGTGATTTATAAGTATAAGCCACGAAATCACCATGCATGTTATATATTATGGTCCTAAAATGCTTTTAGGTTATTTTTATAATTTATGGAAATTTATTGCTCATTTTAAGGATTTTTGGTCATTTTATTACATTTTTATGACTAAAATGGGAATTAAAATGCTAAAAATTGTTAAATTTCGTTTCTGACCTTGGAAAATTTATATGACCTTACATGTATATTTTAAAAGTTGTGTGTAAAAGGACGATTTAATTTGATTAATTTTGCATGATTTATGATTTTTATGAGATAAAGATGGATTAAAAGAGGTAAAATGGTTAAAATTAGTTAAATTTCGAATTAAGCCATGATATTTTAATATAATGTCACATGAAAGATTTAAATTGAGTATGTAAATTTCTAAAATTAAATATATTTTTAAGCATGATTTATGGATTTTTGAGTAAAAATGGCATAAATAGTGACTATTTTAGCAAAAAATTAGCTATAACGTATTGCATGGCTTGAGAAAATTATTTTAAGTTACATTAATATCCCACTAATCAGATCTAAAGTTGTAAAAATTATTGGAGTAATTTTCGGATACTTTATGTATTTTATGAGATAAAACCGATAAATTGCAATTATTTTTTCTCAAAATTATTTCGAAAATTTTAACCATGATTTTTGATATTATGAGTGTCATGGATTTATTCCAGAATGTTCAAAAATTTAAAATTCAAATTTTGAAACTTTTATGATTTAATTTGGATTTATTTCATATAAATAATGATTTTAAGGTAAAAAATGAGCATAAAATTAAATCAAGTTGAATTATTGTCAAAAATTTAGTGATGACTGATTTTTGAGTCCTAAAATGTGTTAGGATAATTAACTTGAGCTTAGATATGATTTAAGTGTTAATTAGTGATTTTAAAAGGTTATTATCACGCATTTCCATAAAACCGGGTTATATGTACGACATAAATTAAATAGGGCGATTTGGCACATCATTTGGCATGATAGGTACATATTATAATGCTGCATATTTCAATTGTTGAATGTATTTTATTTATATAATTTTGAATTATGTAATTTTAATCTTAGTATGGCCTTAGTTTAATCAATATTACCCGTAATGAAAGGGAATATTGATTCGGTTGTAATTTAATGTGATCTCGTATCACTTTTAATTTTATTTTATTAGTTTTTCCATTTTACAAATGTATAATAGGAATAGCTTTGTATTTTTATTATTATTTGTAATTATGGAGCATCTTCAAGACAGTGCCATTCGGAAAGGTGATCCGACGAAGACGGTGTCTTGAGAGGCGTGTCAATTGAAGATTCAAGGGACCAAAGGAGTTGGTTTCCGAATATGTAATAGATTATTTGATTTTATATTTTTAGGAAGGCCATACTAGGAATTTTATTTATTGCTCTGCATTTCTTTTAATATGTTACATGCATTGCCAAATCGCCATAACAACACATGCATATCATATCGAGTTATCGACCGTGTCAATTATAATTATCGTAGTTCACCGCTTTAGTTCACTTAAAATGTGATAGATAATAAATTGACAAGACCTCTCACATATAATAATTGAGATAAAGCCTTACCAAATAGTAGAAACCCATGAAGTACCAATTTCATGAGGGAGTTAATCCGGCTTCACCGTAATACAAACCTTGTTACGTTGGCGAAGTGGGGTAGTAAAAAGTTATTACATCGAAATTTGGATTGAGCTCAACGGAAGTATTGTTGACCGTAGTCGCATGTGTTCCGGGCTAAAGATGAGAATTAGAGTAATTTTTATCGACCGAGAGTTCTAAAAGTAGAATTGATTAAAAGGTTAATCCACCGAGTTATATTAATAAGGGATGAATCGGCTCACCGTGCCCGAGTTGATATGAATTTGGATCTCGGAATCATTTATATAGTTGGGTGGAGGTCACTATATAAATGCAATACTTGTAGTTAAATTTACGAGTATTATTAAAACGATAGATGATAATTAATTCCTTCATTTCCTATTTTGTAGTCAAATTTGTTTTATCAATCGCAATGGCAACTCCAATCACGTCCGCATCCACTAGTTCCGCCACGCTTACCAATGTGTCTTGGCTCCGATCCTTCATGGATCGATGTAAGTTAGAAAAGAATGGGTCAAATTTCGCCGATTGGGACACGCAACTTCGCTTGGCCGTGCAAGGTGATGACAAGCTTCGTTACCTTACCGAGGCACCACCCAATGAAATTACTACTAGGTCCACCCCCGCCGCTAGGCAAACCTATGAGGTTTACCAAAGAGAGTCGGCCGCGATCAAAAATGTGTTGATCTTTGCTATGGAGGCCGAACTCCAACGAAGTGCTATAAAGATTAGCACCGCTCATGAGATCTACATGAAGCTTGTGAACATGTTTTCACGAGCTCCTAGGGTCATTCAATATGAGGCGGCTTCCGCATTCTTTGATCTTAACATCAAAGAGGGCCAAAAGGTGAGCCCACATGTGCTCAAGTTAATGGAGCATGTTGAGACCTTGAAAATTCATAAGGTGTAAATTCCCAATGAACTCGTAATTGATCGAATTCTTCATTCCCTCAGCAAAATCAAAGCATATGTTCAATTCCGGGTGAATTTTAATATGCAAGATAAGAAAGTTTCTCTTGATGAGTTGCACAAAATGCTTGTGCAAGCCGAAAGGGACATGGGGCTAAGTGTTAGCACCACCAAAGATGTGCTCAATGTTAATCAAAAGAGCAAAGGAACTTTCAAGAAAAGCGGGAAAAAGGGAAAGAAGCGAACTCCCAACATGAACATAGCTAAGACTTATGAAGAAAGCACCTCCAAGCCCAAGTACAGTGCCCCCTCCGGGGACAAGTGCCACTATTGTTGTGGTGTTGGACATTGGAAAAGAAATTGTTCCAAATACATTGGCGACATCAAAGCTGGAAAGGTTATTCCAGTAGGTATATGACTATCCCTATCTTTTATGTTTCAATCTCAATTAGTATGTGATACAAGTTGTGATGATTACCCTTTTTATTGTAAATAGGGCCCCCTCCTAGCAAGGACAAAGGCAAGGAGAAGCAAGTCTAGAGGATCACGAGGGAAGCTAGAGTAGCCGACCATGGTGATGGATTAATGGAAACTTGGCTTTTATTTGCTTTGTCTTTAATTTTATGATGAATTTCATGTTTTTAGAACTATTTTGTTTTCCTTGTGTGACTTGGAAATTGGTTTGTATCCTTTAAACACGGGTTGTATTTTGGATATTGGTGATTTGGTTTTCAACCCAAATCACTTGTTTTATTATGTTGTTTGTTCTAAAATCATCATCATTGATTACTTGCGTATAGAAACATTAGATAAACAACTCAAATTGATCAAGTAGACGATAATGATGATGGGATCATTATATGTCCATAAGCTATGAATCTGATTCTCCTTATGTCTTTGTTACTTAAAGTAACAACTTACTTATATAAGATCAATTCTAAAGTTGTAATGAGTTTTTTGAACTCATCAAGTAGGGAATTCAGGATATCATATGGACATATTATTCTAATTGGAAGGTCAACCATGGGATACCTAAAATAGAGAGTCTATTAAACAGATGACATGGATAAGACTCGCATATTATCAAGCTGCCATGTTAGGATGGCCTTTTGAATGCTAGTACATAGTCTAGAAAAACTCCTAATACTCCGTTAAATATATGTTTGTGCCTCACAAAGCTATCTCTCAAGAAGATAGATGTATTTCTGAGAGATAGAGTGGGAGAAGATTGTATCGTCACAAACATCTCTTATAGTTGAAATATTACTTTGTGAAAGTAATAGAATTATAGAGTGGGAGTTGGTATTGAACTATTGTCTATGAAGATAGAATGGAATCATAGTTCAGTGGGAGTTTATCGCACATGTCTTATTATTTGAAAATTTTACTTTGTGAAAGTGATAGTATCATGACCTTCTTACATACGAGCCGATGCATTACAATCCGAAAATTATTACTCAAGAGTAGTTTTACTTAAAGGAAAGAGTCTCCTTAAAGTGAATAGAGCTTAAGCGTACACAAATGCATGAGATTTACATGAAGATGTTGATCAAGACAAATTATGTTAGGAATTGCCGCATTTCATTTTGATGATGAATGGCAAATGAGATTAAAAATTCGCTTTTCTAAAATGGGAATTTAGAGAAGAAAGTATTTGAAACACGAAACCTTAGATGAAGATCTAAGAATCCTAACATTTTATGCGAAGCTTTCTTAAGTAAACCTAGGATGGTCTTAAGCAAGCATTAAAGGATTATACTTTACGTTCATGTGATCATAGTAAATTGTTTCATTCACATGATTGAAGAATCATGATATGCATGAAGTTAAGTGGGAGCTAGAATTGTTTCTCTATGTCTTATATGTTGATAACATATTACTTATTGAGAATTATGTACCAATGTTCTCTTCTGGCAAGAGTAATTGGGACACTTGGAATGGGATGCAAAGTATTCTAGATTTTGAACCTATGAGAGAGAATATTGGCATAAAGTTGAGAGTCTTATGAGGATAAGATCTTTCGTATCTGTTTAACATCAACAAGGTTGAATGGCTTATTCATAATGATGAAAGTGGAATTACTATGATGGAATCATAGTCGTTCACTGAACCCATTAAGTTGTTGATTACATGAAATCGATTGCTAGTGTTTCCGCCATTAGAACGATTATGTATGCCAACAGACGACGTCTTTGTGATGTACCATATGCTAGGTACATTATGAGTCAATAATAAGTTAATTCATAAGATGGGCTTGTGAAAGCCTTAAAGTACAATTGATGACTTGTACATATGTTTGGATGATAAACTAAGTTAGGTGTTGAAGGGTTGCACAAACTTTAGTTTCCAAGCTTAAAAGGATTTGATGAAATCCAAAGCTAATGTTATTGACTAAGGAGCAAGAAACTGAGAAAAGTGTTTTAGTTTCGCGCATTGCAAATACTACAAAAAGAATCTAAGTAAATTGTGATAAAATTGTCAATGTATGGATTAAGGGTGAATCCCTCAATAAATGACTTTATCACAAGTTATGCGATAACAGTGGGAGCATCTTTCAAGTTAAAGAGACCAAGTCTAGTGAGGAGTCTAGACATGTACTTAGATAAATTTATGTCATTAGAGATGACATTGCATGGAAGGAAATATCAATTAATAAAGTGGAATATATGGATATCGGGTATATCTACTTTCCAAAGCTTTTATTGCAATTTAATTAGTGTTAATAATACACTAATGATTATAGAATATGAAACAGTAATAGTGTATTGACTATTCATATGTGATAATCACATTTATCGTTTGAGTTTTATTAAACTCACCCGCTACCTTGTCGTATCCAAATGGGTTGTAGAGACAAATTGAACCCCGTTAAAGTGAACTGGATTGACATGGTATTCGCCCCTATTTACTTATATGAGGTGACGTCTCCAAGTGACTAGAGTGTGATGCGATTGGTGGCAAGTTCAAGTGCCATAGAGTCATATGGGATGACTAGCCGATCACATAGGCAGACTGTATGGGACAATCTGTCGGGCAGTGACCGCTTATAGAGTTCTGGTAATTCATAAAGCCTGGTCGTGGCAAGAGCTACTATAGTATTCTTATGAGTCAATTCTTTTGACTAGAGACTATTTGCCCAAGTTGGCACAACTTCTGATTAGCTTTGATTTATACTCTACGATTTCGTAAATGAGGTCAAACTGGGTATATTTCGGGTTATGATGGACTGTGGCTGAACGAAGGGAATAGGGCGATAGGAATTGTCCACCCCTTGTCAGGGTTGTTTGAAATCTCAAGGCCACTCGAGGAGTAGTTAACTGGAAATGCGTGGCCACGCTCGGAAGGTATCTATGATAGATAATTCCGGCCAGACAGTTAATCTCCAGATCGAGAAAACCACTCAAGATATGATCAAATGTAAGTACGACCTGCAAGACACCTTGCATTGAGTGGGAGATTGTAATAGGACAAGAGAATTGGTGATGCACACTTGTCGAGGACAAGTGGGAGATTGTTGGGAAATGTGTCCTCTACAATAGTGCGATCACATGACTTAAATATCATAATTAAATCTCATACTAAGAATACATGAGGGATGATTCTTTATACAGTCGACTGACCGTCATTAATCGGTAATGATTGGCTAACTAGAGTTTGACATTACTGTCGTGTGACGGTGGTGGTCAGTTGATCCCTTTAGGTCACACCTATAGGATGAGGCCCAAATAGATATTTAATTAATTGTATGCGATACAGATTAATTAAATTCCTTAATTATGGGAGTGCAATTTTGCGTCTTATTTTAATGTGATTAAATAAAGATTAAATTTAGTGATTAAGCGTTAAATTACTAAATTAGTTGAGGTATTAATATAAGTTTTGAGGTAGAGGTAATTAGTTATTTAAAATTACAAGAGGTTGTAATTTTAACTAACTAGAAATTATGGGACCCATTATATGATGATATAATGGTAGTATACTACTCAAAAAGTGGAGTGTATATTATATTATTAATTGGAATATTTAAGTGTTAAATGATTACATTAATAATTAAAGATGTAAGATAGTTGAACATATGACTTATAAGCATTTGTGGGACAAATGACAAAAGGCAAAAATGGACCATAAAGGGTCCATTATTTCGGCCAAATGAGAGCAAAAGATGCTCTTGTTTTGTCTTGTTCATTTTGTTATAATAATGTGTGATAGTGACTTATCCATGACATATCTTACAAAGCTTAAATCCTACACTCTACCTACACAAACCATAGACTAAAAACAAAAGGCAAAAGATTCCTCCTTTGCCTTATGCCAACCGGTTTTGGCATTACAAAAGGAGGAATTTTGGTTGCTCATTTTTGTTACTTCTTGTCTTGCTAGTGAATGCTTATATCTCTCTAGCTTTCTCACATGCAAAATTCATACAAGCTCTCAACAATACTAATACACATCATATATTACTTAAGATAGTAATAAAAGATTATTAGTATTATTAAGGTAATATTTCTACTACATATCTAGTTAATATTAGTAGAGATTTTTGGGATTCATCTTGGGTGCAATTTATTGGAGTGGCTTCTAAACTTGGAGTCTTAGGAGGATCATCCATTATTATAAGCTCAAGAACAAGTGAAGGAAGGTGACCTTACTTGTGCCCAAATTTTCGAACCAACCAACAATGTAAGGAACATTGTTTTTCTTATATATCTTTCGTTTTGTTATGCATGCACTAGATCTAAAGAACAAATAATTAATAAGTTAATTAGTTCACTATTAGAGGAGTATAATAATAGGTATATGAACCTAACAGGATATAGAAGAGCGGTCAAGCCAGGGACAAGTTGTTGCTCCTCCTGCCGCATGACACAACTTGGTCTTATGGAGGCTTATGCACTCCTAACAGGCTCCTTTGGAAGCAGCAACCATGTTGCCTCCACTACCTTAGTTAGCAAGTTGAGCTTACTTACCCAAGACAATCCAAACCCATACAAGCTGAGATGGTTGAACAAAGGATCAGAGGTGAGGGTTGACAAGTAGTGCATCATGTCATTCTCTATTGGGAAGGTGTACAAAGATGGGGTGTTATGTGATGTAGTGCCCATGAATGCCTGCCATCTCTTGTTAGGAAGACCATGGGAATTTGACAGGAACACTGCTCATCAAGGCATGGACAACACTTACAGTTTCAAGCACAATGGCAAGAAAGTCACCTTGACTCCCTTGCCGCCAAACCAAAGATATTATGGGAGTCCCAACATGCCTGAGGAACGGAATGGTGTACTATTTCTATTAGAAGCAGCTATAATAAAAGAAATCAAGCAAGAACAGCCTATATTGGTTTTGCTGTCAAAGGAAATTCAGAAAGAAGAGAGCAATGAGATTCCTGCAGAAGTTAAGCCACTGATTCTGAAGTACAGGGAAGTTTTTCCAGGTGAGTTGCCTACTGGGTTACCCCACTGAGAGGGATTGAACATCACATTGACCTGGTACCTGGGTCCGTGCTGCCTAGTAGACCAACTTATAGATGTGATCCCACTGCAACCAAATAGCTGCAACACCAAATTGAAGAACTGATAACGAAGGGATTTGTGAGGGAGTCACTGAGTCCATCTGCAGTGCCTGCCTTGCTGTTGCCAAAGAAAGATGGGACTTGGAGGATGTGTACTGACAGTAGAGCAATCAATAACATCACTGTCAAGTATAAGTTTCCAATCCCAAGATTGGATGATATGTTAGATGAGCTTAGTGGGGCCACTGTCTTCTTAAAGATAGATCTCAGACAGGGTTACCATCAAATTAGGATCAGGGAGGGAGCGGAATGGAAAACTACATTCAAGACAAAACATGGCCTCCATGAGTGGCTGGTTATGCCATTTGGGCGCTCTAATGCCCCTAGCACATTCATGAGGCTGATGACAAAGGTGCTGAGACCATGTTTAGGCAAGTTTGATGTAGTCTACTTTGATAACAGCAGCAGCTCTTTTGAGCATCTTGACCATCTGGAAACTGTGTTCAGAATCCTCATGGAGCGGAAACTCTTTGGCAAGCTATAGAAGTGCACTTTTATGGTTAAGGAAGTGGCCTTCTTAGGATACATTGTATCTGGGAGGGGTATCTCTGTTGATCAAGAAAAGGTAGCAGCAATACAATCATGGCCAACTCCTAAAACAATCACTGAGGTGAGAGGGTTCCATGGATTGGCTTATTTTTATTGGAGATTCATCATAAACTTCAGTGCAGTTGTTGCACCCATCACTGAATGCATAAAAAAGGGAGACTTTCAGTGGACTGAAGTTGCTAAACAATCCTTTGAAAGGATAAAGAAAATGATGTGTGAGACCCATATCCTGATACTACCAGGTTTTGATAAACTATTTGAAGTTGAGTGTGATATAAGTGGAGTAGGGATTGGAGAAGTTCTAATCCAGTGCCAGAAACTTGTGGCATATTTCAGTGAAAAATTGAATGGTGCCAAACTGAAATACTCCACATATGATAAAGAACGTTATGCAATTGTTAGATCAGTCATGCACTGGAGCCATTATCTGAAACCAAAGACATTTGTGCAGCAGGAGCTGAATCAAGGGCTCCCAATCCTGACCAGGCCACAGTTCAAGTCCCAGTAACACCCATTGAACCACCCCTAACTCAACCAGTCAAGAGGTTCACCAGGTCCAGTTATCAGCTGCCTATATGGCCAGTTGGGGCAGGCCTCAACTGAAAGTCCAAGCTAGCCCTTAAGCATCCTACCAGTCATCCTAAAATGAAATGTAACTTGCAGAAATTTCAACAAAAAAGGAAATCAAGGCAGTCACATGTTGAAGTTAAAGCATAAAGCAACATTTCCTTATTTGGTGAGGCATTTGCGAGGCTCATTAAAAAGAATTGCTGTAACTTTTTCCACAAAGCCTGTCATAGATAAGAACAAGAAGCCTTGACTTCATCTAGCCACCAAATCAACATCAAACTATGCACAAGAGGACAACTGACAGTGACAGCCTGCAACCATGCTTTATTTCAGTCTGTTTTGCCCATTTGCTTTTGTTTTCACTTTTTCACTTTATTTACCAGCTTGTAAGATAATTTATGTTGTTTGTATTATTCTTAGATTAATTCTGGACCATTGGATGCTAGGGTTTCGAAATTAAATGCAAAGACAAGGCCTATATAAGGACCTGTGTCTCATCTGTTTCAGGCAGATTGTTTTTTGAATGAAAATTAGCCTTGTGACTTCTCTCATTTCTTTCAAACTTGTGTTTAAACTGTAGTTTGGAAACCTGGCCTGGTGATTAACCTGTGATTTCTGTGGTTAATTGATCAAAGTCAGTTTGGCATTATTAAGTTGAACCTGTGTCTATCTGTGGTTCAGTTTAATTGTGTTGAGCAAATTTCAAACTTTAATCCTATGCTTAGCTTTGGATTTGAATCTGAAATTTGTTAAGTTATCATCTTAGATTTCCTGTGAGTATTCTATGGGAATTTAGGGTCTTAACTATATCCTTTTGTCACTCAAACAAGTCACAGAACCAGTTGAGTCAGTTGGTCTGCAATCTCAGGATTTCAGGCTGTTTCAGTTGAGTTTAAAAATACTTAGAATCCTTCAAAATTTATAAAAATTGGTACAGTTATAGAACAATATTAAATCTTATTTGTCATAAAATTTCAGAATTTTTCAAGGTCATTTGATATTTTTAAGGTGTCTTGCAAGGTCCAGCAGCATTGTTGCCTGTCGATGGGGTTTACACTGCATTTTGGTTATTAGAGCAAGGTTTAACACAATTCCACCTTTGTGTTAGTCTTGGGTTGAGAGAAGTTGTGAGATTATTATCCCTACGTATTAAAAAACACAAAAACGACCATGAGTGAAGAGAGACTTGCTGGTATTGAGACCATAATAGAAACACTTGCAGGAAATGTAGACACACTACTTAATGCTGTTCATGTGGTGATGGAAAAATTTCCAAAACATGATCCAAGGAGGCAGCCAGCTGCCAGAGGAAGAGGTAGAGGCAGAGGCTTCTTCATAGGACCAGGGAGAGGACAACCACCACCTGGTTATGAGTCAGACTTTGAGGAGAGTATCAGAACACAAGAGGAGGCTCTTGAGTATGCAGACAAGCATCTAAAGGTAGAAATTCCTGATTTTTCTGGTAGTCTTAATCCTGATGACTTACTAGAATGGATTAGGGATGTTGAAAAGATATTTGAGTTCAAAAATTACAATGATGCTAAGGCTTGTAAAGTTGTTGTGTTAAAGTTAAAGGGTTATGCATCACTGTGGTATGACAACCTTAAAGATCAGAGGTTAAGGGAAGGGAAAGAACCCATTAAATCTTGGTCCAAGCTTAAAAAGAAATTGTTGGATAAGTTTGTTACCAAAGATTATACCCAGGACCTAGTCATTAAGTTATCTAAGCTTAAGCAGGATGAGAGACCACTTGAGACCTATTTGAGGGAGTTTGAACAGCTAACCTTACAGTGTGAGATAAATGAGAAGCATGAGCAAAGGATTGCTAGGTTCTTAGAAGGACTTGATAAGAACATTGCTACTAAGGTTAGAATGCAACCACTTTGGTCTTATGATGATGTTGTTAACTTGGCCCTCAGAGTGGAAAAAATGGGAAAGTCTAAACCTGCTACACCTAAACTTGAACCTATCTTTAGACCCGACACTGGTGTTAAAATGGCTGAGACACCTAAACCAGTGTCCCAAACAGGAGGAGACAAGGGGAAAGCACCCATGTTCCCTAAGTCCAACCCACCTCTGACCAAAGAAAAGATTAAATGGTTCCAATGCCAAGGGTATGGCCACTTCAGGAAGGATTGTACTTCCAAGCGAGCATTGACATCAATGGAAGTAGAGGAGTGGGAAAGAGAGGGTTCAGTTGAGTATGAGGAGGAGGAAGTGAATGAGGAGACAACTCTTAAGGAAGAGCCCAACCAAGAACAAGTCTTGGCTCACAATGATATAGGCCATAGTCTTGTTTTGTGGAGGGTAATGTACTCTCAACAAGCACCATTGGAGGAGGATCAGAGATCCTTCATTTTCAAGAGTAGATGTACTATTTAGGGAAGAGTATGCAATTTGATCATTGATGAGGGGAGCAACACCAATATGGCATCTGTCACCATGGTTAATAAGCTCAATCTCAGCACCCAGGAACACCCCAACCCTTACAAGCTAAGATGGTTAAATAAGGGAGCAGAGGTTAAGGTTGATAAACAATGCCTCGTTCCATTTTCAATTGACAATGTTTATAAAGATGAGATCTTGTGTGATATGGTCCCTATGGATCCTTGCCACCTACTACTGGGTAGAACATGGGAGTTTGACAAGAATTCTATCCACCAGGGAAGGTGCAATACCTATTCCTTCAAGAAGGGTAGCAAGAAGATTATATTGACCCCTCTATCACCTAATCATAAGAACTATGGGATTCCAAGTGTGACTGATGGACTCAATGAAGTTTTATTTCTATCTAAAGCAGAAATTGTGAAGAAAATGTAACAAGAGCAGCCTGTTCTCATCTTGTTGTCCAAGGAAATTCATGAGGATGTGGAGCATCAAATGCCAGCAGAGGTTAGACCATTACTGGAACAATACCAGGATGTCTTCTCTGCTGAATTGCCTAGTGGATTGCCCCCACTAAGAGGTATTGAGCACAAGATTGACCTTGTTCTAGGATCTGTACTCCCTAACAGACCTGCATACAGGTGTGATCCTGATGCTAATAGAGAATTACAGAAGCAAATTGATGAGCTGATGAACAAGGGGTTTGTGAGAGAGTCCCTGAGTCCCTGTGTTGTCCCAGCACTGTTGGTACCTAAAAAGGGTGGCACTTGGAGGATGTGCATTGACTGTAGAGCTATCAACAATATCACAATCAAGTATAGGTTCCCTATACCTAGATTGGATGATATGCTGGATGAGTTAAGTGGTGCCAGGATCTTTTTTAAAATTGATCTTAGGCAAGGTTATCACCAAGTGAGAATCAGGGAGGGTGATGAGTGGAAAACTGCCTTCAAAACTAAGCAAGGACTCTATGAATGGCTGGTTATGCCATTTGGGTTATCAAATGCCCCCAACACTTTTATAAGATTGATGACAGAAAAGTTGAGGCCTTGTTTGGGAAGATTTGTTGTGGTGTACTTTGATGATATCCTAATCTACAACAAATCCACAGGAGAACATTTGAGCCACCTTGAGGAAGTGTTTCAAATCCTGAGAGGCAGCAAACTCTTTGGAAAATTGGAGAAATGTACCTTCTTGGCTTCTGAGATTAAGTTCCTAGGATACATCATCTCTGGGAGGGGAATTTCTTTGGATCAAGATAAGATTGATGCCATTAAATCCTGGCCAATCCCTAAGAGCATCACTGAAGTAAGAGGCTTCCATGACCTTGATTCCTTTTACAAAAGATTTATTAAGAACTTTAGTGTCGTTGCTGCCCCAATCACAGAGTGTATGAACAAAGGAGAGTACAGATAGACTGAAAATGCTCAACACGCATTCAGCTTGATCAAGAGAATGTTGTGTGAGGCACCTGTTCTCAGACTGCCAGATTTCAACTATTTGTTTGAGGTAGAATGTGATGCCAGTGGAGTTGGCATAGGAGCTGTATTGATCCAAGAAAGAAAGCCCGTGGCATAATTCAGTGAGAAGTTAAGTGGAGCAAAGCTGAGCTACTCCACATATGACAAAGGGTTCCATGCAATTGTCAGGGCTCTTATGCATTGGAGCCATTACCTGAAACCAAAACCTTTTGTGCTGCACTTAGATCATGAAGCTTTGAAGTACATCAATGGCCAGCACAAGCTAAATCACTGACATGCCAAATGGGTTGAATTCTTACAATCCTTCATATTCTCAAGCAACATTGTTGTTGATGCACTGTTTAAGAGATATTCATTGCTGACAGTCATGGAACAGAAAGTTCTTAGGTTTGAGTTCATGAAAGAGCTATATAAAAATGATCCAGATTTCTATGAAGATTGGTTAGCTCAAACAGAAGGGACTAATGTTCAGGGAACTAAATTCTTGCTGCAGAAGGGTTTCTTATTCCATGGAAACAAGCTATGTGTTCCAAGAGGTTCATACAGGGAACTACTGATCAAAGAAGTCCCCTCCAATGGTTTAGGAGGTCATTTTGGGGTCCAAAAGACTCTGGGTATCTTGAAGGAACAATTCTATTGGCCCAGAATGATGGGAGATGTCCAGGTGATGCTCAGGAGATGCTCCATCTTCCAGCAAGCTAAGATCTCCTTTCAGGGAGGCCCTTATACACCACTACCAGTGCCAAACAAACCACGGGAGGATGTGAGCATGGATTTTATCATAGCCTTACCAAGGACTTCAAGAGGAAATGATTCAGTGATGGTTGTAGTTGACAGGTTCAGTAAAATGGCTCATTTCATAGCCTGTAAGAAAACTGAGGATACTGTGAGTGTTGCTGAACTTTATTTCAGTAATATTGTCAAGATACATGGGGTTCCTAAGACCATAGTCTCAGATAGAGATGTCAAGTTCATGAGTTATTTCTGGAAGACCTTGTGGAAGCTGCTCAATACCAGGTTGTTGTTCAGTACATCACACCACCCACAAACAGATGGCCAAACTGAGGTCACTAACAAAACCCTGGGAAGAATATTGAGATGCATTGTCAGCAAGTCTTTGATGGACTGGGATTTAAAACTACCATAAGCTGAGTTTGCTTTCAACAGAGCTCTTGCATCTGCAACTGGTCACAGTCCATTTGCAGTGGTTTATGGGATCAATCCTCTGATCTCCTTAGATCTTTCAAGTGTACCAAAGGAAGAAATCATCTATGCTGCTAAGAAGAGGGTGGAACAGATGCTGAAGCTCCATGAAACTGTCAAGAGACAGATTGAGAAAGCCAATGACAGGTATAAGAAACAGGCCAAGAGTCCTAAACAGAAGAAAGAATTCATGCTAGGTGACCTTGTGTGGATCCACTTAAGGAAGGAAATGTTCCCTGCTAAGAGAAAGAATAAGCTGATGCCTAGAGTAGAGGGTCCTTTTGAAGTCATTGAGAAAATGGGTCCAAATGCTTACAAGATAGACCTTCCTGGTGAGTATGGGGTACATGGAACATTCAATATAGGAGACCCGAGTCCTTACTATGGTTAGTTTGATGATGAAGAGAGACCAGTCTTGAAGTCAAGCCCATTTCAAGAAGGGAGGCTGCAGCAGGAGCTGAATCAAGGGCTCCCAATCCTGACCAGGCCACAGTCCAAGTCCCAGTAACACCCATTGAACCACCCCCAACTCAATCAGTTAAGAGGTTCACCAGGTCCAGTTATCAGCTACCTATATGGCCAGCTGGGGCAGGCCTCAACTGAAAGTCCAAGCTAGCCCTTAAGCATCCTACCAGTCATCCTAAAATGAAATGTAACTTGCAGAAATTTCAACAAAAAAGGAAATCAAGGCAGTCACATGTTGAAGTTAAAGCATAAAGCAACATTTCCTTATTTGGTGAGGCATTTGCGAGGCTCATTAAAAAGAATTGCTGTAACTTTTTCCACAAAGCCTGTCATAGATAACAACAAGAAGCCTTGACTTTAGCTATCCACCAAATAAACAGCAAATTGTGCACAAGAGGATAACTGACAGTGACAGCCTGCAACCATGCTTTATTTTAGTCTGTTTTACCCATTTTCTTTTGTTTTCACTTGTTCACTTTATGTACCAGCTTGTAAGATAATTTATGTTGTTTCTATTCATCTTAGATTAATTCTGGACCATTGGATGCTAGGGTTTCGAATTGTAATGCAAAGAAAAGGCCTATATAATGACCTGTGTCTCATCTGTTTCAGGCAAATTGTTTTTTGAATGAAAATTAGCCTTGAGACTTGTCTCATTTCTTTTAAACTTGTGTTTAAACTGTAGTTTGTAAACCTGGCCTGGTGATAAACCTATGATCTCTGTGGTTAATTGATCAAAGTCAGTTTGGCATTATTAAGATGAACCTGTGTCTATCTGTGGTTAAGTTTAATTGTGTTGAACAAAGTTCAAACTTTAATCCTGTGCTTAGTTATGGATTTGAGTATGAAATTTGTTAAGTTATCATATTAGATTTCCTGTGAGTATTCTGTGGGAATTTAGGGTCTTAACTATATCCTTTTGTCACTCAAACAAGTCACAGACCCAGTTGAGTTAGTTGGTCTGCAATCTCAGGATTTCAGGCTGTTTTAGTTAAGTTTAAAAATACTTAGAGTCCTTCAAAATTCATGAAAATTGGTACAATTCTTGAACAATATTAAATCTTATTTGTCATAAAGTTTCAGAATTTTCCAAGGTCATTTGATATTTTTAAGGTGTCCTGCAAGGTCCAGCAGCAGTGTTGCCCTATCCATAGAGTTTACACTGCAAGTTGTGTTGCATTCAGATCATGAAGCTTTGAGATTTATCAATGGTCAACATAAGTTAAGTCACAGACATGCCAAATGGGTTGAATTCTTGCAATCTTTTATTTTCAAGCAAGTACAAAGAAGGAAAACTTAATGTTGTTGCTGGTGTACTGTCAAGGAGGCATTCTTTATTAACAGATTGAATAAAGGGTGTTGGGATTTGAGTTTATGAAGGAGCTGTACAGGGAGGATCCTGACTTTTCTTAGGAATGGATTAACCTTTCTGGGGGAGGTCCAACTCAGGAAAGCAAGTATCTGATGTAGGAGGGATTATTGTTCCAAAGAAACAAAGTGTGTGTACCTAGAGGGTCCTACAGGGATCTAATGATCAAGGAAATATACTCAGGAGGGTTAGAAGGACACTTTGGGGTTCACAAAACATTGGATATCTTGCAGGATTAGTTCTATTGGCCAAGGATGATGGGTGATATCCAGGTGGTTCTTAGAAGATGTTTAGCATGTCAAAAGGCCAAGAGTTCAATCCAAGCAGAACCTTATACTCCTCTACCAGTCCCAGAAAGACCTTGGGAAGATGTAAGCATGGATTTCATAGTGGCTCTTCCAAGGACAGCAAGGGGAAAGGATTATGTTATGGTTGTGGGGACAGATTCAGCAAAATGGCTCATTTTATAGCTTGTAAGAAGACTGAGGATGCAGCCAGTGTAGCTGAACTTTATTTAAAAGAGATTGTGAGACTCCACGGAGTCATAAGACCATTGTCTCAGATAGGGACAACAAGTTCATGAGCTACTTCTGGAAAACTCTATGGAGACTGCTCAAAACTAAGCTCTTGGTCAGCACAGCTCACCACCCACCGACAGATGACCAAACTAAGGTAACAAAAAATAATCTGGGAAGGATTCTGAGATGTATAGTGAGTAAGTCTCTGAGGGATTGGGATATGAAGCTGGCCCAAGCTGAGTTTGCTTTCAACATGACTCCATCTGTTGCAACAGGCCATAGTCCACTTGAGGTGGTTTATGGGGTGAATCCCCTGATTCCCTTAGAACTATCTAATATAACTAAAGAAGAGATGAAATTTGAGGCTAAAACAAGAGCAGAACAAATGCTGAAGCTCCATGAAAAAGTTAGGAAAGAAATTTAGAAAGCAAATGAAAGATACTAACAACAATCTAAGGTTCCAAGAAGGAAGAAGGAGTTTATGCCAGGTGATTTAGTCTGGGTTAATCTGAGAAAAGAGAGGTTCCTTACTAAGAGGAGGAACAAGATAATGCCTAGAGCCGATGGACCCTTTGAAGTTGTTGAGAAAATTGGTCCCAATGCATACAAGATTGACCTGCCAGGAGAGTATGGTTTCCATGGTACCTTTAATGTGGGGGATTTAAGTCCCTACTATGACTCTGGGGGGGAGGAGGCACCAGGCTTGAAGGCAAGCCCTTTTTAAACAGGAGAGGTTGAAGCAGGAGCTCAAGGCCAGGGCGACCAGGTTCAGAGTCCAAACACAAGCTCAGGCAATGCAAGACACGCTCTCAATTAAACCGGTGCAGGGTCCTGTTCTAAGGAAAATCCTGAGGGTTCCAAGTCCAGCCACCATTGGCCACCAGGGCCAGCTGGTCCCATATTTAATTAAGAACAAATAACTCAGGAGGGGGCCAGGATTTATTTGTACTAAAATCTCACAAAAACAGGCCAAGTTGCAGAAGAAGACAATTCAGGAAAATCAAAAAAGTAAATTGCCATTTCTGGCTAAACATTTGAGAACTGAAGCTGAGAATTCTTTTGCCATGTCTTACCAAAATTAAGATACTACCTAAACCAATTAAGACCTTGTTCTGACCCAAGGACAGCCAGCTCCAGAAACAACCAAAAGAAGCCATTAAGAAGGAGAACCTATCACTGTCACTCACCTGCAACCTTTTGTCCCTAGCATGTTTTACCTTAGTTAATTTACTTTCACCTTATGCATCCGTTTTAAAATAGATCACTTGTCTTTATGTATTATGTAAGCAACAAATCCTGGCCCTTGGATGACATTTCTTAGGGTTTCTTTTGTACTGAACTTGAACCAAGTCCTATATGAGGACCTTCCAGCAGTCTGTAATACTTAGACTTTGATTAAT